>NC_091706.1:47360000-48560000 GCF_041296265.1 Equus caballus
CAAAGGTCATTGTGCAGGGTCAAAGGGCAAAATCAGTGGTCCATGTTACCCCCCAACTGCAGCGCTCCACCCCACCCACACAATTTTTAAGGAATTAGAAAAAACAGGGGAACTACCAGAAAGTGCAAAATATGAAGAAGGCAGCTTTCAGCTCCTTCAGCATGGAGTAGAACATTCAATTTTGAGCTTTTACTATTGAACTTGAATAGCCTGCACATTAAAAAAAAAAAAAGTTTTCTATAGGAACCCAATTTTTTAAAGTCCAGGAAGCATGCAGCTGGTTAATGTTAACAAAAGACCTTGACAGGAACATGTAAACTCTATTGAATGTCATGCTTGGGGCCTATCTGCCAGCAATATTGTAGAGTTGTTTCATTAAAAATGAATACTGTACACTGAATATGGGATAACTTTCTGCAGCCTTCATCGTGTCACATAGTACATAGATTTTGAATCTAGGTAAAGAACATGTCCTGGTGTCACACCGCTGAAGATGTCCCTGTGCAATCTCTTTTGTTGAGTCCTTATGAAGCGACAAGTCACAAATCCAAGATTCTGCTCCCTGAGGACACGTTATGTGAGCCATAGCACTGCTGTAGTCTTCTGCCTATCCTGAATGCTCTGTGAAACTTAACCTTAAATACCATCACGTAACAATCACAAAAACTCTCGCTAAAGGCCGTATATACTAATAAAAAGACAGTGGTGCTTCCGACATTCTGAAATGCTCTGAAAACCAACTTTTCCAATACTAAATACAACAAAATAACCTTCATAAAATATAACTTTTCTCCATTTACACTTTTTTAAAGGATTAGTCTCCTATGCTTTTCAAGCACAGGAATCTGTGAAATAACTCCTAACATGGACAGATTTTCTTTTTTAATACATAACTTAAGAGACTGGAGAGTTTTAACTCAAGTCCAGTCTCTAAACAAGGAATATTCTTGTTTACTTTAAAAATGGAAACAACATATAGTTCCATTATAATTGTTAAAAAGTTAGCTTTACAAACATGGGAATTTTAATTTAAAAAAAAATTCTTAACAAAACTATACAGTGTACAAATTACTGTCTACAAGGTAGGTGGTTCGTTAAGAAGACCTTTCGCTCTTCTTGCTACTTGCAGCTTCACAGATTCATTCACATATTTTTTAATGGAGCTGCCCACCCGAACATTACCCCATAACTATATTGCTATAATTAAGATTTTTGCCATGTCTTTATGTACAGTCTCCTTCACTGCCTTCCATTGTTTTTCCTTAGACAAGCCTCAAACGCTCATGTCACTCCAGAGGAAACACTTCAGAGGCACCGTGAGTGGAGGGCTGCAGAGCTGAACAGTGCCACGCAACTGGGGGCTGGAGACCCCGCCCCCACCCGATGCCCTTGGGTGACCTTGACCAGCCTGAAGCTCTGCAGTTCCGGGTGAGGGAGGGGCGTGCAAGACCTGCAAAAGTGGGGCCCTTCGTCAGAATATACTTCCTGGGAAAAGAGGAGGAGGCCGAAAAATGGATTTGAGATTATATATATAGTAGTATTTTTAATAGTTTTATCTCAAAACGAAAGGAGAAAAACAATTGGTTAAAAAAAAAAAAAAGCAACACTTGAACTAGGCCTTTGTATTCAAGAGGCAGGCAGGAATACCCACAGTGTGTAACTTGTTTAGCTAGAACTGCTCATTCACTGGCAAAAAAGAGAGCGAGTCTGCCCTTAAAAAATACTGCGCGTCCTGTGAGGTTAAGGTGTTCACCCAATAGGTCAAAGGTGTGTGAAGAGCTTGGCTGAGATGATCTGTTTTCGACCAGGGCAAGTATCACAGAAATGACTGGACTTCCTTTTGAACTTGCGCTGCTAGGATCCTGCTGTGCTATTCAGCATTTGGGCTATCAAACTCAATGGGCTAATCAAATACAATTCTCAGGCCCATAAGCATTGTTCTAAAGTATTCATTATTAAAGGATATGCTGTGAGAACAATGGACAGTTTATTTTATTAGGCCATGGCCTGGGGGAAGGCGGTCAGGGGGGCGCCTCAAGGCAGCCCACCATGTGTCACTAATTCTGAAAGATTTTCCTTTTAGTAATGGATTCCCTCAATGGGACTCAGGGATGGGGCAAAATAAAACCAGCCTCCATTCACCCTCTAGACCTCAAGGGGAACTGAATCAAATCTCTATTTGAGGTACCATCCCTTAAAAAAATCCCATCAGCATCTAATGGGCCTAATTCATCCACAGGAAAATTAATTTCTTAAAATTCTATATTTCCCTGCTCTGGTTCTCAGTTTAAAAGGGCAGGTAAAATGAAAACTTAACAAGATTTATTTTTTTTTTTTTGTTCCTTAAAAACTGAACTTTGATTTTAATCCATAAGTCCAAATATATTTAATAATAGCAACCCTCTGTTCAATCTTCTGGATGTCTCAAAAAAAAATTCCATTTGAAGTAGTGAGTCACAGGTAAATCCTATACTAACATTAATGAAATGAAGAAATGGGACAGAGAAGTGGTGGAGAAAGAATATGGGAGCTCTCCCTCCAGCTGGGCTGACAGGTTTTGTAGGAGAAAGGATACTTGTGTTAAACCCCCAAAGTGTGAAACATCTGCTATGTGGACATTTCAACAAATACCTTTGCCAAATACGAGACAGGCTCACTCTCCACTGTGGATCTGGAACTTTCAAGAAAAACTACCACCACCACCAAAAAAAAAAGATCAGACGGTTTGTTTGAAGCCAAGTCTGCCTCCAGGAGAATGTGTTGTGTTCACTTGTTCTTACTATTTTCGTTGTTTATGAAAACCAGAAATGAGTTCAGCTTGCACCCCAGGTGGGAAGTTAGAGAAGGGGGAACCTGTGTAAGTTGAAGTTTGTCACAGTAGCCAGAACAGTCGCTTTGCAGCCCAGGCCCGTCTCAGGGTGCACTGCTTCACAGCTACACTGTAAAGTGTTAAAAATCCTCCCACCCACCCCAGAATATATATATATGTATATTAAAAAAAAATCCCCTGTCCATCTCTCAGTACACAAAAGGACCTCATCACACTGCAAAAATAGCAGTACCCACTTTGGTCAATTAAAACAAACAAACAAAAAAAAAGCATACATTATTTTTTTTTTTAAATCTGTGTACTTACCTAGAATAACCAATGCAGCTAAAAGCACTACCTACATAGGCAAAACTTGGTATTGCATAATTCGTATAAATTTGAAACCCCTCCCCCCCAAATATTAATTGGAAGATGAAAAACATGAAAGGTTAATAGAAAAAACACCAAAATACTGAAAATATTGCTGGTCGATTACAATTTTTAAGCGGCAACTATACACAGCCATGATATGCTTTATAAATGTGAGATAAAGATATAACTGTCTAAAAAATCCATGATGTCACACATTTTTCTTCGTCTGGAGTACAAAATATTTTGTCATAAAAATGGTAAAGATTTAAAATGATAATAAATGCAGCAAAACAAGTGTAGTGATGTCACCTTTTTGTGTTTTTTTTTTTTGTTTTTTGTTTTTTTGTTTTTTAGATTTCAAGGCAAGGCACGTCATGTGGACATTTATATCTTCGTGCAAATTAGGATTACTGGAAAGAGTATTTTTAATTAAAATTTTAAGAGACATAGAGGCAAAATGTGTCTGCCCATGCACACTACAGATCTGTCAATACAAGAAATTGGTGGAACAAGGCTAATGTGTCAAAGCACCATGCAAGATTTCAGCACCCTGATTACAAGTGTTTTCTCAAGAGTGCGTTTTTATATCCTACACCCTGGCGGTCCCAGTTTGTAAACTGTCAGCTTTACCCTTGTGACATGGATTTGCCTGCGTCTTTGTCTCCGTGATGCAGATTTTACAGAACCTTTTGTACACCCTATGGGTTCTTGATGCAACCAGTAATTTTAAATAAATAAATTCTACCTCCAAGGAGGCTGCAGCTAAACCAACATAAGTGCTGTGTTTTCATTAAATTTTTTTTTTTCTCAAGCACATGATTTGTCTTGATTTAATGCCTTTTTACTGCCCTCAAAAACTGAGGGGAAAATAAATTCGCTCAAAATTATTTTAAATTCTTTTTAATCCCCTCAATTTAGAGTCCAAGGGCTGAAGGACTTATAATCATGATTCCCCTTTAGATATAAATTTATAAATTGCACTTGCCTCTGTTAAGTGTTTCTTTTGTGGGGAAAATATTATATTAATTTTTACTGTTGCATGCAGAGATAACACTTCACCTACATAGAGGCATTTCTTCCATAGAGCCTTTGTGTTCAAACTGTTTTTTTTTTTCCTTTTTTCTTTTTTTCCTTTTTTTTTCTTTTTTTTTTCTTTTTTAAGATTTCAAACTGGGTTACACACTGGAAAAGGCTGGGTTAAGGGCCAAAATTTAATAAATCTGTACTGATAACTAAAGGCTACAGAGATTTTATATATTTTTTTTAACTTTTAGAAATCAGAGTGCTTATAAAATGGCTGGCTCATGGCTCTGTCACCCAGCACCTCTGATGCCGCCTCCTAGCCTTCGTTGGTGAGATAACCAGGAATAGTGATTCCATGCGTAAACAACAAGAATACTAAACCAATAAAACTAGCTTATCATGCAAATATTAAGGCATCTAGAAAGTCAGTTAAAATATATTGTCATAGAGACAGAACATCTATTTCCCAGCGGACTTCATGTAACAAAGGCTACGTTGCAGGGGCTGCGATCTACCATCAGTGAAATATCATCGACCCTTTTTATGTCTTTACAGTTTCAACCTTAAGGGAATTAGTGATTGTAAGTGCTGCAATTGCTGGTCTATGATCTTCTTTCTTCAGTTGCTTTCCTTTCTCCCTTTTTGTTTGTTTTGTTTTGTTTTGTCCAGTCTTCCTCTTTTCCTTTTTTTTTTTAAATTTCTTAAACTATTGTTGTATTTCATTTTCCCTCAGTTGCTCGTTTCTGCTTGAAGGAAAGGTTCTCCGATTATGTTCAAACCGTAATTTTGGACATTTGCCGGTAGGATGGGTGTCCTATTTGATACTTGGAAAGGGACCAAGCTAGCCCAGGTACCAGGACTGTGGACAGGAGAGGGGCAGGGGGGAGGGAAGAGAAAAAGAAAAATACAATGTTAAAATCGACAATATTAGAAACGTAAATTCCACAGGCATCAAATTACTACTACCACTTTTTTCAAAATTACAGTCTAATGAAATAAATAAGCTAAACTATAAACGTTACACGTATCTATACTACACGGTCTATTTCTCTCATGGAAAGTAAGAGAAACCTCGAGGAGGGTTCACACACAATTGTTGAACTCTAATTGATTAAGGACATCCTTCCTAAAATACTTGATCTACTTCGATGTAAACACAATAAGATTTTTTTGTCCAAAAAAGAAAGCAGCCAATCTACAATGGTACCAATATAGTTTGCCAGTTATCTTCTCATCTTGTTTTGCCTTTCACTCACAAGCAATTGTGTGATAAAATGAGCGTCAATTTTTTACCTGCCTATCGGTTGAATAAAATTGAAAGGTGTAATGAAAGATATTTCTTTTCCTTCACCATAAGAAAAAAACACATTTTTCAGGAAGGCCAGTGCATAACATGTAATTGGCAAGGCTGACACCAGAAGCCTGGGCATTCCCTGCCCTCCGCATCGGGAATGCTACCCTATCTGAGCTGCTCTGAGTGTGGGGAGTCCAGACGGGGTGAATGGGAGCAGTGCTGGAGGGAGTCAGCAGATGAGATAACCTGCTTATATAAATAAATAAAGTATGATTCAACCAGCTCTAATTTCACCTATATTGTATTTGGGGCTGTTTCAAAAAAAGTTTGAAAAACAGTTCTCTAATTGTTACTGGCATAATCTCTCATTAAACAAGTACTACATGGAGGAAAATAACACCAGATCTTCATATCACAAAACAACCCCGCCCCATACACTTTGGGGTCCACCTAACTGGATGTACTGTTTGTTTCAACACTCAACTTGGAATGTACGTCAGCTACATAACAGTAGCACAAATAATCATGAATGAGAAAACATCAAATTGACCATTCCATTTCAGTTGAGGTATGGCCTGGCATAGAGACATAATTTCAGTGTTTTAAATTTACTTTCCTATCCTTTTCTTTACTTTTGGAACCATAAGGTGAGATGGATGGCATTACTGCAGATATCAATCTAAACATCCTCATTTTTTCACATTTGAATTTCACAGGCACAAAAACCTTTAGGGAATGTTAGCTTGAAGGAACAATTTTTCCAGAAAAAGAAAAAGAAACAAAAAAAGAGCTTGAATTTAAAAAAAAAACAAGACTGTGACATACACCTTTTTTTACTCTGGTAATTCCTTTATACAAAATGTGGCTTCTTGCTAAATGTCTGGGTAAATATTTCTGAGTTAATATTTCAACAGAAAAAATTTCCAATGACCTTTGATGCTCAAGAGATTTTATGATTCGATCATGAGCTCGACGATAGCGAAGTCCATCTCCCTCTAAGACAGCACCCAGCACTTGGTGCATGTTCAACCAGTTTGTGGATAAACAGACAAATCAGTTAAGTGTTTCAAATCACACCCACCTATATATTTTTTTAAAGTGTCGCTCATGATCACATATTTTCACGAATACATTGTGCTTTGGTGCCCGAAAAAAACCAAATAGGCATCTCTGAACTTCAAATTAGAGAAGTTTAGCACTAAGAAAAATTAACTAGGCAGGAATAATCAAAACTTAAAAAGATATGTCCCTATTACCTGATGCAAAATCCTAGTTCTAAAGAATAAGGAGAGTTGTTATTGAACTCTTTTCTGAGAGACTTGTTTTCACTTATCTTTCTCTTCCCACACACATCGTCAACATTTCCGTGCTTTGCACCATTGATTGGGAAGAATGCTAGATGATGCATCACGAAACTTATTTTCCCCTCATCTGGATTTCTACTGCACTTTATACACAGTCCTGTTACAGGATTTATTACTTCATATCATGATTATCTGTATCTATGATTATCTTACAGACTGAAAGGTGAGCTCCATAAAGAAAATGACCTTGTCTTTTCAATCCTTGTAGAGTCTGGCCATAGCTGATGATAATTATTTCTTAACAAATAAACTAAATTACAAAAATGGATACCTATTCTTTTTAACCTGAAATAGGAAGCATATGTGAAAAATAAAAGACTGGCTCAAATTCATAATCCTTAACAGTAAAAGACATCAACAACAAGCAAATCACTTCACAAAATCAACACGGGTCCCAAATTAAATGGGCTCTAAAAGTCATTTAGAGATTGCATACTTTAGAAAAACAAAACATATTTTAATGATTGAAAATAGATGTGACTCCCTAACAGGGGAAGTCCACCTACTAATGGCAGAGAAGACAAGAATTCAGGGTTTACTTTGCAATAGGTTTCTTAGCTCTTTAGAAGAGACATGTATTATTATTCTTTGGAAAAGGCTCAATAAAAATAAATTGATGCTAGTGACTAACAGGACTCTTGCTGCAGAATATCTAACAAACTCAATTTACATGTTTATTTACACCTTTCCAACCTCCCATCCTATATTACGACCATGCCAAAATTGCAGTGTGCAGTGTATTTGTCAATACTGTTTATGAACCTTTAGGGGGAAATAAATCTCAAACATTAACACTATGCAGACCCCATATATGAGTTTTACAAGTCTCTTATTGCCAATTTATAGGCTAAGTTCAGAACTATAAGGTAGAGACACTTTTTAGACCTTTACTTTGTGAATATCACTGAGAAAAATCTGGTAAAACTAATTCAAAGATCATCATAATGTAAAGAAAAATGTTTAATCAAACAAAATAACCTGGATCATTTAATTTCAAAAAGACAATGCCTCAAACTGCAAAGTTATTCAGGTAAAAATGTCACAGTGCTTTTTACGTATCTAATTCTCTCCATATAAATCACCGGTACGGATAAAATAAACACACATATTCATATTTATCTCTATACACAAACTAGTTTTATGTAAAATGTTTAATAGTTTTACTTCATAAGGGACTGAAAATTGTATAGATGATCTTATGTTCAATCCAATAATCTGTAACTCTGTCTATTAAGAGACATGAGAGTACAATTGAAAGCTTTCAAAATATTCAGGGTCAAATTAAGCTACTTCAGTAATACCTTCAAGGATGCATTTACTTTGTTTTCATTACATTTTCCATTGCCAAATCACCTTTTTTTTTAGGCAAACAGAAGATGAGCATGACTGAAAGTTGAAAGCACATCTTTAGAAAATACGTACAGGCCATACGATTTAAAAAAAGGAAAGAATGTAAGTACTTTGTGAAAAATCAGGCACAAAAAAATCGTAAAAGATTTTGATACTATCTTAAGACAAAGCAAAATTTACCCTATTGACTTCTACTCTATGTATAAATGAATTATTTCATTATAAACAAAATAAGTAAAAGTTAAATCAAAATCCTAAAAAATAAAATGTCTAATATCATGGATAATATTTTCACATTATTCTGATCAAATGTATGATGTGGCTGTCCCCATAAAGGAAGAAGGAAACAAACAAATTATTTTGACCTAAAGATGCATTAACGGTAGGTGATGGTCCTGCTTCATTTCAGATACTCAAACTACCTCTGAAGCATTGTATTTCTTCCAGGTATCCCTCTTCAAAAGAAACAAACTCTATGATACTCTTTCAGTAAAGAAACTTATCAAATAATGTCATTGGAGGAACAGTTAAAGGGAGTCAGGGAAGATATGACAGTTGAGTTGGAAAGAAATGCAGACCTCTGTGTGGTTCAAGTGGACAAAATTAGCACAAAGGGAGAAACTTCTGGATGATAACCATGCTGGGGGCCTACTATGAGCCAGGTATCATCTTTGGAGTTTTACATGTGCTATGTCACTTAATTCTCTCAATGAACTCTTGACACTGACATTATTATACCCATTTCACAGATGAGAAAACTGAGACTTAAAGAGGTTAAGTATCTTGCCCAAAGTTCTCCACCTAGACCTCAGATGTGAATCAGTTCTGTTTGTCATTCCCATGGCCATTTAACTATCTTACACTGCCTCCCTGGGAAATCAGCCATTGACCCAACATTTGAAAGAACTTTTGAACAGAGTTTTCCGAAAGCAAAATGAATTTGCTTCAGGACACACTGAATTTCTCACGCCCCCTAAACACAGCTGAATCATAACCTAGCTAATGTTGTAGAAGACTTGTGCACAGAATATGTGGCTGGTCTGGCTGACCTGAAATTTGATATGTCTGTCCTCTGAAAACAAATCTAATTGAAGTTCTAGTAGAGTGCGCTATGGTGAGGATTAAGGGGGAAGAAGATACCTACTTCTTCCTTTAAAAAATGATACAGTATTTTTATATATTTCTTGTCCTGGATAAATTGGATAAAGTAGTTGGTCTTCACATCCATAAGGAGTAAACAGACTCTATACCTTTCAATAAAGGAAACAGAAAATTGCTCTGGGCAAGTCAACATGTGATTATTGTGCTTTTAAAAATTACGCATTCTGGGTCTTTCAGGCCAAAAAGGATTGGGCCCCTAGCTTTTAACTCAGTAACCACCCAAGAACCATGGGGTGCCAAATAAACATATATGGCGTCATAAGCTGAGTAATGAACCAAGCAAAGTCAACGTCTTCACTTCAACCATTAGTCTTAGGCAATAAAAACAATAAGACCCATTTCAAGAGCGGCAAAATTCATTTATTACTAGTCTGTGTTTATTTGATAATGGGTTGGGCAACCCATGTGTCAAACATTTTATAAAATGTCCAAGTATGCAGTATACTCCTCTAATACTTTTCAGAGGAGTAATAATATTGCCCATTCAGATTTTACATGCTGATTTTATCATACCACTACCACATTTACTTCAAAGATAGTAAGTACTCTTTCAAGAAGCTTAAAAAAATATTATAGGAATGAAGCACAAAGAACTGTTTATATTCATACATACCTCAACTGTACCAGTAGCCACACTACTTATAGATAGCAATAAAAATAAGCAATGGCCCACAAGGCAAGAAAAATAAGTAAAATAGAAACCTTAATTTAAAACAAAAATTAGCCTTTAATTCCTTTGCACCTGTTTCAAATATCCCCAAGGAGGAAAGTTTTTTACTTCCTTGGCTAAACATTGCTAATTTTATTGCTACAATATTAACACACAGGTATTAGTATCACTCCCAAAATGTACAATAAACAATTTTCCCTATTAGTAGCTAAAATCTGCCTGGAAAAAACAATCAAAGGCAGGTTAATTACACATTAATTAAGTTATAAACCATGCCGTCTGGACTGTCTTACGTGTGTGTTTGGACTGGGTGCATACTTCACTATAACACAGAGGCTGCAGACTGCGTCTTGTGAGAAAACGCTCACTCAGACCAGTGGAAGGAATAGATGGGTAGGATTTAAGTACCATATATTTAAGAATTATATATATAATTATATGTTAAGAATATATTTAAGAATCCGTTAATGTATTAGAACAAAGAAGATGGTACTTATAAAATACTAGTGGTTAGCCCTTATATAGTGTGTGTTAAATAACAGTGCCAGGTACTTTCTATATGCTTGACCTACTTTGAAGTTTTCAATCCTCATAACAAACCTACGAGAAAAGTACCATTGCTATTCTGATTTTACAGATGAGGAAGCTGAAGCTAGCAAGTTATGTGTCTTGCCCAACTCCTATGGCCCTTCAGTTGTAGAAGCCAGGATTCGAACTCTAGCAGTGTGGGTTCTAGGATCTATATTCTCACCCACTACACTTGACCTCATCTCCCTCTTTTGTAAAACATTCTTTACTTTTATCTCTGGACAGGAATTTATATTATGCCTGAATTACATAGGAGATTCTCTGAGTTAAGCTCTGTATCACTTAGCCACACTGAAATTCCCACTAAAATATAACTCTTGAGTCCAAACTTCAATACAAATAACTGTACCGTATTTATCCAATTCCTTTCAGCTGAACGCAATATCTGCCTTTGTTTATGTACGTACAGATGTGGCTGTATGTCAATTAATTTGCTTGTTGAGCTCCACTTCAGACGAGACTAGTCTATAAGTGAAATACACAAAGTGTATTACACAGGTCTTGGGTTTCTTTGATTTATTTCCCCCATTTTTAAGGATCATTATTGCCATCTGAATGATCCTATTTGCATGTAAGATGATTTCTAATGATTATTACTATTTGTAATAATCTGTATTGGAAAGCTCCCTGGCCAGCTCTTACCTGAACTGCAAAGTACTCTTGTGGGCTGTCTGGGAAACACCAAATATCATAAACTGCAGGTGGCTCATGGAATTATTCTAACTACAAGCAATAGCACTTCATAGTAATGAAAGAGAAACGTATTTGTTTCTTAACTAAGTAGGTAAATAGCCTTCTTTATTGCTACTCCCTGGGGACAAACGGTTTTGAAAATAACATATCAAAACGGTAGGCCATCAAAGCTCATTAATTTATATTCAATTGTTTCAGATGTGTTTTGTTATTGGGGCATGCTGGATTAAATGTTAACTTTACTGTGTGTGAGTAGTACCATTTTCTAAGTAAAATAATGGCATCTGCCAGAGAAATATTTTATCTAACGAAGAGCACAGAGCAAGAAGAACCCTTATGTATGCAACCACTGCAGCTAAATAGTAACTGTTACAACTACTGTATTCTTAGTAAAAAGCTCTTAGAAAACCCTACAAGACCTTTCAACAATGCAATGTATATATTTAAAAGTCATAAAAACTTATTTCCTAGAAGGTTTACTTTAGACAAAACAAAAATACTTTCCCCCTCAACAGTCCAAATTAAGTAGATTTTTTAAAATTATGTTTGATATTTCTCATGTTTTCGAACTAAAAGAGAGAATTATTACGAAGATGACTACTTGGAAATAAATTACAGTACACACAGGCATACATATGTAACAACTTACACGGCTGTGGGAGGTTTCAGTCAATTAAATCATACACTAGTTATTTGATTCCTCCCACAGACTGTACCACAGCAGAGACCCGCACGTGTGGATTTCCATCCTCCTTCTCTGGTCTGTATTCGTCTCTATCCCTGGGCTCCTTTTCAATGCTATTGTTACCAGTGCTCTCCTTATTAGCATATGTGAGTCTTCAACAGCAGACAAAATTCTCCACAAAAATAGTGCTTCCAAACAGTGCCTTTCACTAGAGAAAATCACCCAAGGCATACGAAATTAAATAGAAATGTACGTTTTCTACGAAAGGAAAAGACAATTCTTTCCCAAATGATTTTCATTTAAAGGCAAAAATCAGCATTATTTGTACAATTTCACCTCTAAAAGACAGAACTTACTTGTATCAGAATTCCAAAGCATAAAATCACAAATCACTAAGGAACTGAACACATTTTTATCTTATGCTTGCTACTCTGTTCATAGGTGCATAAAAAATCTTCCTTCACATACAACAAAAATTAACAAAGGAGAGAATAACTGCAACTTTCTATCCAAAATTCGTGTTCTTCATTTTCTTGAACTTAAATAGGCTTTTGCCTTTTCCTTTGTAATTTATTGTTAGTTATTATATTTACTCATTCATAGGCTTTGTTAGCTAAGTAAAGAAGACTAAAAACTCACTAAATACTAATAGCACTAGCAAAGACGAGAATCAAAAAAGGTAAGTTAACAAATGGTGCGTTGGCTGCTGGCGAGCTGATTTCTTACGGACGTAAGACATGTAAACATGGCACTTTACATAAAACATCTTCAAGTGCTGTAGGGGTTTAATATACCTCTTTCGTTGCAAAGGGTTAATCAGCAAGGTTTACATTTGGGAATTTTCTGCATCTCGCTCCTCCCTCTCCCGTAGCGCTGCCAAAAATCATCTGACAGGAAACGTAAGATTAAGTTTGTCCTACCTAAGCGAACAAAGACTGCTCTGAACAGGCCACCGGTTTACTGCAGAGCGGGACCTTTTCTAATCCTGCTGGAATCTGTACCGCTGCTCAGAAAATATCACGGAAAAAGTTGTTTTCTTCCCTCTAACATCTTGTCTCTGCACCATCTCATTTTGGTCACACTGAAGATCCTGCTGCTTCTCCCATAAAGGTTAACTTAAAGCTCCAAACATAATCATGTGGAAAATGGACATTATTGATTCCTATGGTCCATTGTTTCCCTATCCTAAGTCCCTGAAGTTCAAGTTCAATCTGGAATTACATCATGTCTGGTTTCTCCTGGTTACCAGACGGCTTGAGACGTGACCACAGCTACAGAAAAAACAAACAGCCTTCTTCACGCTTCGGCTCCCCTATCGATTCAAACGTAAACTTTTTTTCTTTCTCTCAAGTATGCTTCAAGTATGGAGCATGGTTAATTTAGAGATTAAGTTCCAAATTAGATTATCTAATGGCATCTTAATGGATTGCTGACCCATTTCCTGTGGGATGGCAGCATGCAAGTCTGGCTGGAATACAATTAATTTCTTAGGAAGTGTTCTGAAGAGTTTCCTAGATAAAAAGGAAACCTTGTGTTGTGCAAATCTTTCTTTATAAATGGAGAAAGTTAGGCAAAACTACAACAAATCTCAACGTACTTTTTAACAGCCAGATCACAGATATTGTGTGTGTGTGAACACCGAACGGCACATCAAGATCATTTTTAAGAAGGATGACATTTTCAGTTTGGATTTCATAACAGGTGCAAATAATTTTTACGACATTAGAACTAACGCTTTTAAGTAGAATATTCAAATACAAAGAGCAACCCTAGTTAGCAGCCACGTGACCAAACAATGGTCATGTGCAGTTTAGGCTTTTGCAATTCTCCTCCTGGGACCAAAGATTCTTCCATTCATCTACCTCATCAGCCTTTCTATCCGAGTCCCAGAGTGGTGCCAGGGGCCCAGAACGGTGTGTAAAAAGTTGAACATTTTGAGCACACTGCAGAGCTGACAGCTGAAAAGGAAATTCAGCACTCTGAGAATAAAGCTCCCCCCAGGAACTCCAGGAACAACCCAGCTGTTGTACTGTAGTTATGTGTCAAGATAACAAACTGAAAGCAGGAAATGCTAACCTAGTGAATTCGGAGGGATGGTCTAAGTGTCATGTGGAAATTAAAGTTAACTCTTGCTACTACCTAAGGACAGGACACTTGCCGCCCTTCTCATACAAGTGCCATGCTTACATGCACGTGTGTGTACACACATACATATGCACACATGCGTGCATGCATACAGACATATATACTTGTGTGTGCATACACATACCATATATGCATACATGCATAAATACATAGACCTATATTTACAGACAAACATATGGTTTGCAACCCAATATTGAAGATTATTTTTGTTTGCATATTCCTTATTAAGTCCTCGAGATACATATTCTACAAAGAAAATTTTACGGACAAAGCAATGAGAATGGTAAACGGTTGAGGACAGTGTTATGCAAATAGCGTTATGTGTATGAAGTGAATGCTATTACTCCTTCCTTTTTGCCCTCTCTCTCCTCACCAACCAGATCCAAATAATCTTTACTGGCTGTTAAATTTCTCTTGGGAAATCAAGCAACTCTCTAGAATTGCAGTAATAAACGACAATTTCTTAAAAAAAACACGTGTAAAGTAACTACAGAATGAAGTATTCAACTCCTAGAAAGAACTGCTAACACATGTAACATGGAAAAGAGCTGATAAAAGTCTCTTTGGTGCCATTCAATTATGGCATCAGCAGAAACACAAAAATCCTTCCAATTATTTCAGTAAAATCTTCATTTATTCATTATTTCAGAGGCTGAGCAAATGGTTTGTGTAAACATATCCTTCAGTAACACGCGCATGTTTATTTTAGCCATCTGAAGGCTTCTTCTGTGTTTATATAAGCCAGCAGACACATACAGCCACTCAGTTGTGGCTTTGCCTTTTCTTGAAAGGGGTGAAGGGGGAGAAGAGGGAATGAAACAATAAATCCAGTTTCTCTTTTGCATAAAGCACTCCCTCCAATGTTTTAAAATAACTTATGTTTATATTATTCTTGGATTGTCCCTGGACTTTCTTTTTCATTCAATTATATTGCTCTTTCATATTTGATACTACAAGCTATGTTCTGGCTATAGTTTGAAGAAAGAAAGCCAGTTAGGGAGTTAACTGCTGTATTTGTTTATACCCACATAACTCACATACGCAACAATGTAATTTGTCCGCTTCAGAGGACAAAGCACAGACAAAACAGTACCCTGAAGAACAGCATAAGCAACTCATCACCTAAGAGCTGAGCCCCTCCTGACTCAAGCCAAATTGAGTCCTCCCCCAACCGAGTTCATTCTGGGTTAACTGCAGTACCTGACCTTTGGGTTAAACAGAAAAAAAATCACATTTTCAGCGTGCAAGCAACTCCTTCACACACACACACACACACACACACACATACAAATGGCTCACAAAATTCTAAGGTCAAAACAACAAAACACCTTCAGGGTTGCAACCTAACAAGTCTGTGCAAACTTTCCAGGGGAGTCAGCTTTGGTTCCTAAGGGAATGTTTCTACATTGAAGCTGGGGAGGCAGGGAGGGAGGAGGGTGGAGGAAATCTTCCAGCTTCGATTATACTTGCACAGCTCGCTCGGTACTGCCATTTTCAGTCCCAAAAAAGGAGCTGCGTTTGATTTGAAAACACCTTTTCAGGAAAAGGGAGCGACCATGGCCCAGTGATTGTAAGAGGAACGTAAGGGCAACCAACGACAATCAAAACAGAATAAAACAAAGCCAAACCAACCCCTTCTTGGTTTTGTCCTCTGCTACTATCAAGTCTCCGGGGATTGCCTTTTGTTGAAAATAAAAAGCAACAACCGCAACAAAAAGAACCTGATATTTTCTGTATTCCATAATGACGAAGGCAAATTATTTAATTCCCTGGTTGAAGAGATCCACCATTTCTCATATATTTTCAATTTATTCAGATAATTTTAAAGTTGTAGCAGTGCCCTGAAGATTTCAGATGTCTCTTATCTGCCTGAAAAGTAGCAGTGTTACAGACATTTATGATTTTCTTTTTCAATATCCTTTCTAGAAAAAAAAATTTAAAAAATAACCACAGGCACAAAATATCAACAATGAATGAATCTGGAATATGGTGTGGCACAGACATGGCTATTTGTGTTATCAAATATGGGCTCTCCTTGTACCTCTTATTGAAAACTATAACAAAGCGAAGCAAATTGCTATCTTATTTGAGTATAGTTATTCTGATCTGTATCCTTGGATTTAAGAACTGTGAACTTCTGTATCATCACACGGCGTTTGGGACAGCCCATCACAGAGATTCAATAAATACCTGTTGAATGTACGATTGTGATGCCTGCCAGTATCAATTATGTGCCTTCTGAATCACGAGAAAAAGGGAAGAAACAAACCCAAAACTCCCTGTTTAAAGCTTTTTGAAGCATTAAGGCCATTCTAAATTTCATTATTTACTAGTCAAAAAAATTTTTACTATTTTTTTTGGGGGGGGGGCGTAGGGAAGAAATCCTAACTAAATGAATTATGAATCTTTTTCTGACTCATTATGACCTGAATCTGATTACACACCAATTTTTCACCAAGAAAGGGATTTGTAAGATGAACAATGCTCTCCCAAGAACTGAGTTTATGCATCATATTAATTGACTCCAATACATGTGTTCTGTGGTAATTCATTGTTCACTCACCATTGCCTTTTTTGGGATATCAATTTTCAATGAAAAAAATTACTAGGAACTGGGTGCAGTTATATTTTAAGTCTCCAATAATTTATATCCTTATTTAGCTTTAATGGACTTTAGAGGTGCTATCCTATTTTAGATAAGTAAATGTTAATAAGTAACCCATAGATTTGGAAGTTCGCATAGCTATAGCCACGTTAAAAAATATAATACGCTTCACTAATTTGCAATTCTCATGAACACAGTAAGATCTGTATGAAGACATGAGCCATTCTGCTAACTGACAGACAGAGCATGGCCTATAAAGAAGTTATTTAATAAAATTAAATGCAAACATGGTGTTATCAAATCCAACTAAACTAATTTAAAAATAGTTATTAATTAAGACTATTTAAGACATTTTCATTGAATTTAATTAAGAGTATTAATTATTAAGACTATTTAAATAAGATGCTTTCATTGAGCTTAAGTTCTTTTTTATAAGTATACATTATATTTTGTCCAAATGGAGGAATCAGATAAGCTTCTTGGGGAAAAAAAATCAACATATGTAAAAATGTATACATTTCAAAGTGAATGTTACATCAATCTTTAAAAAGAGGAAAAGTCATATTGTAACCATTTTAGGTAGAGAATGAATAAAAACTCATCAAGTTTATAAAACTGAATCCAACTAATTTTCTTAGTTTTTACCTGAGTAAAAGTGGATATTTTATTAATTAATTCTTTTAAATTCTACTCTTCAGCAGTTTCTCTCAAGCGATACAGAGACGGGCAGCCCATTTACAACCGATACCTGAGTATTCCCTTTTAACATAAGCACTTTCAGTAAAAAGAGAATTATAATCATAGCAGGGTTGGAAAATTATACTGCCTCTACTTTTGGTGAACGCCATATGGGATTACCTCACTCTCTTCTGTAAATTTTTATCTCTTATTACACATAATTATACTGTGAATTTTAATTATTTAATTTGTCAATTTGACACAATTTGTTCTTTATTAACATAATACATAAGAAGCTGTCTTAGCACTGCTTACTTTCTAAAACATGAGACAATATCAAAACTAGTTTTGAAAATAAAGTTTCAGAAGAATTTTCCCAGCCAACCAAAGAAAGTCAATTCTCAGTGATGCACATCCATGTACCAACAAAAGTTAAAACTTTATTTAAACCAAATTCCCTCTTTAGCTATTGATTCCAACAATCTTCCACTCCAAAATTTGGGAGTGCTGCTAATAATGGTTAAATTGACTAATTTGAAATTTTTCTGCTAGCTTTTCACCTCTGGCAGGGAAATAAATGAATAGTAAAATGGCTTAAATTGGCAGTAGAGGAAAGAGCTGAAATGAGAAGAACCTATAATGTGAAAACCCAATGCTTCATCCTCAAATAGAAGATCTCCCCTAAAATAGTGATTTCATTTTTCAGGTCCTAAAATCTAAGTGTCAAATCCCCTCCTTCCTCCCCCCCCCCAAATATAATAAATTATTTGCTTAAAACATTTGACAGCACTTAGAAATTCCAATGATCAATTAGCATATACTATAGTTCCAAATTAATTTGAAGTTGTATTTACATACAGAAACAAGGAAGGAGGGTAGGGAAAGAGGGATGGTATAGCCAAGACAACTAAGTTTTTAACATATATTTTCTGTAAAGCTAGTTAAAAACAAACACTACAGCTCATGTAATTTTTAGGTGTAAGTGTAGGGTTGGAAATAATTAAAATGTTACCTTTGCCAAGTAATTCCCAATGTATCCTCACTGGTACTGGGGTATAAATGCCTGCCGTTTTGATTCATGGTCCAGTCACAAATCCTCAGCTGTCAATTGAAACCTAGCAGTCAGATATGGATCGAGCAGTACTACAGTTTTTAGTATTTAAATGAACACATGCAAACTAGTACTGTACATGGCATTAACCTTACTTTCCCAAGAGGCAACATAAAGAAAACAAACAAAAAAAAAAGCAAAAGAAAATCTTACTCTGAAAAGCAGAATTCCTAGATTCTTTTTTAGAATAAGCTATTGCAATATGCTTCTCTATTAATTAAAGCATCCAAAGAGAAATGAGTGCTTAGAACATAACAATTAGCCATTATTAGGGTACCAATTGAGCTGAAATAAAAGCAAACGTTAATGTTCAATAGAGAGATATATTTTAGAAAGAAAATAAAAAAGCTTTTTTATGCAACATACCAAATAATCTGCACTGAGTAAAATAATCAATAACTTTAAGCATGCAGTTTGCAAAACACAGAAGACATGCAGTTTAGAAGGAGAAAGGCCCCACCTGATAAACAGTCTCCCTAACTTAGGTTTAGAAGCATCAAGGTATTCAGTTTAAGATGTTCACTGATTTTGTTTTATTCAAAGTGGCATTTTTTAGAAAGAGTTGATAAGAGTTTCTATTTCTATTTTAAACTCGGAGTAATGGCCTTTAAGATACTTTACCACTTCTGAATAGAGTGAGGAACGCACTGAATACAAGCTGAAACAAATTCTTCCCAGATCTCCGAATCATCAGCTCTGCTCTTCAGAGATTCTTCGAGTAACCCTATCCAGCTCTGTTTGGTTAACAGCTGCCCTACAGTGCTAGCAGATTTATTGAAAAGATATATTGCTTATTTTTATGCTTAGGAAAGTAAACTTATCTGGCTTTGGGGGAAAAAAAAAACACTAGAAAATCATAGTTTTTAATCTTTAGATAGCCATGCTGTAAATTAAGCGCATCTTGCATTGAAAAGATGACTTATTCACAGCAATCCACTAAACCTGGTTTGCTGCTTTTCAGTGAGAATTTCTAGAAGATGATGATTGAAGCCAAAGTGCCTTTAAACTTATGATAAATTATTTTAATCCTTTCTGATAATGTTATGCCTTAAAAAAATGACTATGAAGAATCTTTACTTTTCCTGTTAGGTTCTTGAGTTTCTACATACTCTAAGTAATAGTGATTCTGGAGTTTTAGAAGAATCTCTTTTGTTCATTTTTCTACAGATCTATGAGGCTCCAAAAATATTACCTAAAACTTCCAAAACATGTGTTTTAATTACACTGATATTTCAGGTAAATGTAATTTTATAATTTAAAGAACTGAAAAAACTCCCTTAATGTGGACAGATAGGTAAATAGATAGATAGTCAGATAAATAGATTGCTAGATATGTAGATTCTGCTCAGGATGTATGTCATAAGAAGCCATAAATCAGTAAAAAAATTAAATTAGAATGAAAAATATTCTTAAAATAGACCATAATACTTGCATAAAGGAGAAAACATATACTTGATTAGTTTTAAATCAAACAGATGACAAACTTGATGGCAAAATTTCCTATAAGTTTTCAAAACGGACCATCTAATAAGATATGCAATGAAATGGGGCAATCTGAATTGTTTTTTTACGGTAACAGTAAGCCAGTTGTCTATTTCAAAATACGATTTTTTAAAAAAGAGCAGTACTATAAAAACAATCTAAAAACAGTTTATGAAACTTGACTTTGTAGAAAGGTTACTTTAGGGACCACTTATTGATTCTGCTCTAGTCAATGAAAATGCTACCTTTGAGTCAATTAAACATTCTCCAGAAGGGAGGGGTATATTGGGCATAGCTCATGATAATTCTGCTAACTATTAACTTCAGGTTAGTTTCTGTGGGGTTCTTCTGTCAGAATGGAGTTTTCAGGAAGAGAAAACACTTTCACAAAGCCAGGTGACCCTAAACCCCTCAGTGACAGGCTTGTTCCACAGGCAGTTTCAAGACACTGAGTCTCCTTGGAAGGATGCACATGGGAACTGCTTAGTTTTGTATTGTTCATGTTGCTAAATTTTTGTTTGTTTAATCATTTACCATCCCAAAAAATGTCAAGTGGCCTATCTTTGGCCTCATGTAGAACACTCAAAATCAACATATTTTCAGACTTTTCTTCCCTAAGAGCAGTATCAAAGGGGTTAAACCTGACTATGGCTATTCATTTTTCTCCACGTTCAAGATACATGCAATAGGAAGATTCTTCTCCCAAAGAGAAAAATATGCTTAAATACATAGAAAATTATCACTAATGTATTTACCAGTAATTTAAATGCCAAAGAAATTGGCAGGATATTAATTAGAATCGAATTAATTTCTTTTCAGTTACTGAAAATGTAAAACGTAATCTAAATTTATTTACTAATTAGATTGTGGACTAGCATTATAGACATTTCCAAAAATTTCTGAGGAGACATGTTTATATGTGCTTATAACTTACTTAAACCAGGTTACTTGAGCAAGAGATGAAAGGTTAGTACTAGGTGTATTTAAGCTTCTTTGGGGGGCATGTTAAACATACTTGGCATATAATTATAAAGTTCAGCATTCCTAATAAAAAAGTATGTTACCTTAGGCTTTAAATAAGCCTAAAGTAATAGGTGACAATTTATTTGAGTTGATGTGGCCATGCCTCAGTTTCTGTCTTATGATAGAGTCAGTGCTATAGAATTTAGCCCTCAATTCTTTTTTTAATTAAATTTTAAAATTTTAATTTTAAATGGTACGTAAGCTCCAATAACACTCTAACGATTTTTCCAAGTATCTTCCCTCAAAAAATAGAAAATTACTTTTCTCCCCCAATAGTAATCACACTTAAAACACCAGGTGCAGACTACTTTCGAAATTTCGTCTGTTAAAGTTGTGGGTTCGTATGTGGAGGTGGATAGCAATTCTTATTTTTGTAACAGTATCGATTCTTTGACAGACTTGATCACATGCCTGTCCTCACAGAAATGCACACTCATTCAAATCATTTTAATTCTTTAATTTCGATGCACCTGCCAATATGAAATTAGATTGTCTAGAAAATTAAGGTAAGATTTGTATTAACACCACTATGCTGAGAATTCCAAAAGCAAACCAAAGGTGAAGTAAAGACGTAAGAGTCTCCTCCAAAACAGCTTTGAGTCAAGGGATAAGGCTGAAATAGTCCAAACAATTAAGAAAGAAGTGAAGGTCAAGCTTTCCCTGTCTATGTTCTTGGGATGGGGCTCCATCATGGCCCTGCCTTGAGAACCTTGTTCCTCACCCAACTTTTAATGAGAATGTTTCAGAAAAGCAAGGATGGGGGACCATCTAGTTCCCCTCAAAAATCTGCCCAGGGGGCAACACCTAAGATGCAGATCCTTATCCTTTACTACACTACACTCAGTCATGCAGGTAGCTGAGAGCCATAAAGAATCAATATTGCTTGTGATTTCAGATTTGTTTATTCAAATGAGGACCCTCCCCTGTTATTAACAGGGGCTTTTGTTAAATGCTCAGCAATTAGCTTTGGGAACAAAAGAAAGAAGATAAGCAAAATGTCCTACTTTGCTAGAGTCAGCAAACAGGCTGATGTACTAACAGTGCCTCATGATGACAACAGCTCTCAGTTGAACCAATAAACCATTAAACTGTTAACAGAATAATCAACACAGGCAAATTTACCTTTCCACTTTTTTGTTTTTAAAGTTTATAGTGATTCTCAAGGGAATATCTTGAAAGGCGTGCTTTATGTTCTCTTAGGTTTATTCATTTCTCCAGTTAGCCTCAAGAAAGCAGATTTTTGGGGGGTGGAGGTGCCTTTTGGGGAGGGATTTAAAAAGATTGACACTCCAATATTCATACTTTACTTTTAACTATTAGATTAGTAGAACTTTATTTTATTACTATCATTTTTTTATTTTTTGAGGACGATTAGCCCTGAGCTGACTACTGCCAATCCTCCTCTTTTTGCTGAGGAAGACTGGCCCTGAGCTAACATCCATGCCCATCTTCCTCTACTTTACATGTGGGATGCCTACCACAGCATGGCTTTTGCCAAGCGGTGCCATGTCCACACCCGGGATCCGAACCGGCGAACCGCAGGCCGCCGAGAAGCATACTGTGCGAACTTAACCACTGCGCTACCAGGCCGGCCCTCTTATCACTATTATTAATTACCTGCTGTGAAGCAAATAAAATGGCCTCAGTGAATAAGGATATAGCCTTACGGAACAAGCAAAATGGTCAGAATAAAATTGTGTTATAATGTGGGACATGTAACACGTATAAAAATAAAAGATATTCAAGATCATCCTGGTACTTGACAGTTACTTCTAATGTCAATTTCAGGAACCCATGCGCATCTTGATATTTAAGTTAATTATCAGTAGAATTAAGGTAAATGGGCATGGTCCATGAACTATAAATATTACTGACCATAAATCATTAGTATTAGAAAACGAAAGTTTTTTTTTAAATGGAGGCTACTTTAGCTTGTAAAACTTAAGCTTTCAAGAGAACCTAAGAGACTGCGCAAACTCTTCATTTTCGTCTCCAAGATCAGAATACAGAACAACAAGGTTTAAGCATTTGTCCAGGGTGAGACATACCCTGGTTTGTGTCAACAGTAAAACCAAACCAGACCTCCTGACTCCTGACCCTGCTTCTCACCCAGGACACCAGGTTACTTGTCATGGGTCTTTTTCTACCCTATCCTTCGCGTGCAGCCCAAGAATATTGAAGGTTAAAACGTCTATAATTATAACCTTTAGAATTTCCTCTACTTCCCTAATTCAACTTAGATGTTTTAAAGTTAATATTTTCAGAAAAGAAAATAATTTTTCCTTTGTGATTTTGTTGATTGAAATGTAAGGTTACAGTAAACAATTTATTTTTACATTAATTAGAATAATTTATCTGGATATTAGCCTTTGATAACCAGTAAAAGTAAGTGAATAAATGAATGAATGATGAAAGACAGACCATGGAAGGTTTTTTTTAAATTTAAGAACTAGTCAAAAGCTAAACATTTGCATAGCCATTATTTTGACTGAAACTTCCTTTAAATGTGTTTCCTTTCCAGCTAGCATATGTGAAAAGTGACCTCTTATCCACTTACATACCTACCCAGAAGTCATGTGATAGGGTTTTACGTCAAGCTGTCAATTATGATAACAGACACAATAAGAACAGCCTAAGTGTTGATAGCCTGCTTCCTGACTTTATTGAAAAGTTTGTTGATAGTCCGCTTGTGTCCTTTCAATTGCTTGCCTCTAATAAAAGACTACCTTTCCAGTGGTTTTAATATACCTAACTTTGGCTTTGCCATTTGCCAGGACAAATATTATAAAGGGATTTCAATTAATATCTTAGTTTAAAAAAATATCCTACAGAGGCAATTTCTTAGAGGTCATTTGGCATTAACAGAACTTTTCGGTGTAATAAAAAGTACTTTCAAATTCTAGTTCTAAAATTCTATTCAGAAAAGTGTTGAAAATATTTTGATATAAAGTAGCCCAATAATTGAAATTGAAATAATAGTATTATATAGTCATGCAAGAGCTGTAACATGCTGAAGTTCAAGCACCGATAAAATCCATGCAATTGTGATAAGTAATGCAAGGACCTGAGTTGATCAGACCATTCATTCATTAGCTCTAATAACAGGTACTGTATCTAGTCAGGAGATTATAATTTTGAGATTATAAAAATAAGCCTTGTATCTTATAAACTAGAGCTCACTTGACTTTTGTCTCACTTAGGGAAGGCAAAAGCGACCTCCCATTTGTTCCATCTAAAATCTCAAATTTATATCAAAGGTTAATATGCACTTCAATAGCTGGTTCAAATAGTAACCTTTTATTTTCAAACAGGAAGCTTCTCAGCTACAAACTTTTATGTTCAACTCGCAATAAGATTTTTTTAATATGTTGTAATGATGGATAATAGTAAGCATTTATATTTTATTATGACCTTACACTCAAAAATAATGGTGATAATCAAGTTAACTAGACCCTCTTATATTACCATACTTTCTATTATACCAAAGAAAGAAGGCCTTCAATTTAGCAAATTCATTATGATGTTGACCAGATAAGGAACTGTTGCTAATTCAAGTAAGTCATCTTATATTTGCCATTTATACTAAACTAGTTAGATTGGATTGTAAAATAATTTCTGTGTTTTCTAAGCAACATCCAACACACTGTTATATAGTTCCTGTTTTCTCAGAGAGACGAAACTTGGGAAATGTAGTTCCTTCATTGCCTGTCATAGTGAATGTGCACAGTATGTTCATGAAGAATAATGGGGAAGGAAACACTGCATTTTACTAAACTTCTATGAAGTCACAGGGGAGGTCCTCGACACTTCTGAAAAAGTTCCAAATCATAAAAAGACATTTCTCAGCAGAGACTAAAGAGTTCAGTTTGCCAAAGCTGGACCCACACGTTCTTCAAGCCACCACACCATCTTTGGATAGAAAAGTTACAGAATGAAGCTCCAATTGAAATTGTGATTTTAAGATTTCCCCCATGCCAATAGTAAATGTATTTACTAACCATCCCAAAGACAGTTTAGTTCGAGACCTCGAACAACACTGGATCGTGGTAAGAGATCGAGGAAAATTTTAAAGTCCTGATCAGCTGGCATGAGCTGATTATTATTACTAATTAGAGAGGACTGTCTTTAATGGGAAATTATCAACTGGTTTACATGACTCTTTTTGAAATAGTCTTCAGGATTACGTGATTTTATTTTTTAGATTCAAGTGAGATATCATATTTACAATGATAGGTGAAATTCCTGTGTCAGAAAAAACTAGTATTTCAAGGCAGTTAGCAACTAGTATCAATAAGTAGTAACCATTATAAAAAGGAGCACAGAGACGTATAATTACTAATAACAACTGGGTATGTACCAAGTTAATGGGTCTAAAAGCATATAATAGTGTTCAGATTTGCTGATATGAATGTATTACTATTACAAGTGGAGTACAGGGTTAATTTTAATACTTTCCATCTCAATTTAAGAATGCCAGTATCCTTGTGTGTTAGAAATGACTATATTGAAAGTTCTGCTTTAGTGTCATTTTGTGGAAAGATTATTTATAAGATAGCCCAAAATTATTCAACAATTTTAAATTTATTGTTAACTCTAATTTATGTAGGCTATATTAAAGATCTTTTCTAAGAAAAAATAGCACTCAACAATGCACATCAATACTTTTCATAACCTAAAAGGATAAATCTTTATAAAGCAGCCGCCAATGAACTGAAGAATGTACCTGGTGACAATATTTATTCTTACGGGGTCATGTATATTAAAGGCTATGGGGAATGTTTAAAAGAACTCTCTCAGACTAAAACCATTGCCTTTCTAATTTTGAATTTCTCCTAGCTAATATAAAATGATTGATTACCTTTATTTCATGTACCCCTTCATTTTCCTTTTCATTCATCATTGAGTACTTTAAAGCAAATGCATTTAAAACCTGCTGCTAGAAGAGTGGTCTCTTTTAAATCTTTGTAAAGTAATGAAAGGACACAGTAAATCAATTTCATTTCTGCTGTAGGAAAGAATCATCTTTACTGAAGTCATTTAAACTATTTCTGTCCCTCTCTTCCTGGATAGTAAACATAAAACTTCACCTCTATGATTCTTTAAAAAACATAAAAAGATAAAAATAATAAGCCTCTAACTGGAGCGTCAGTTTAATAATATACATGTATAGCATGATCTGCGTACACATTCATTCTCTGTATGCCCCCAAACGGTAGCTCATGATGAATTTGGGGCATTTTGGGATTCTTCAAAAAGTAGCACTAAGTCTTTCATTATGTACAGGACAAATTATCTGTCTGCATGCTATTTAAAAGTGAACATTACATTTTTAGTTACGAAGCTTATATAGTTTTTTTCTTCCAAGGATCAATACTCATCATATATTCCATAAATATCAACTGCATTTGACTGAACAAATCATATTTACATTATAAGGGGTCTTTACTTGACATTGTCCACTTAAAAACAAGTGGTGGTCTTTGATGAAAAAAGTTTGTTCTGAAACATATATATATATATGAAATTTTTTTTTTACTTAAAATGTGCTCAGAACTCTATCTACATTAAGACTTGTATTTTCCTGACACTTGCTAAGTTTTCTTGCTTTATCCTTAGGTATGTGAAAGGAGAAGTACTTTTAAAAATGAACTTTTGTGATCATAATTACATGAGGCTCTGATATTATTCATAATTGATAAAAAAAATTAAGGCTGCTATAGGTTAGGACAAGAGGATGGGAAGATTGCTTCTAAATACATGGAATTGGTTATAATATTCTAAATGTGTTTGGGGCTAAAGGTTTAAATAATGAAGGCAGGTCTCCATGAATTAAAAATTAACTGGAAATTAGAGACGTGTCATAAAGAATAATGCAAATCCCATGACAAAAATATTTCTGAAAATATGTGGAATGATTTTTAAAACGAAGAGCTTCTAAATGTACAAATCCTGCATATGTTTTTAAAAAACACAATGAACACATATATTTGTCAAATAGAACCATATTATAGTAATTATAACACATTTCATATTATAGCAATTTTAGAGGTGAAAAAAAGGCAACATTCCAGAGAATTATGTTGAAAAGCCAATGGCTGGCAAAACCACTAATTATTATTTGTTATTTTCATAACAGTGTACAGATGTTTTCAGTTAGTTCTCACTCTTTTGTTTTGTTTTGCTTTTTTTAAACCTGGCAAAACGTCAAGTATCTTGAATAAGCTATCATCTATATGTGATTTTCTCGGAACTCTGCATGTGGTGACCTTTAATATATCCAGTCTGCCACCTTGGTCTGCAACTGGGCAGGACTCAAGAATTCCACATAAAGCACAGTTAAGATAGTCATAATAAGGATAAGCTAAGTGGACAGTTCTAGAGTAAAAGATGCTGCTGGCATGAATACCTGTCCATACTTACTACATATGTAAAAACTCATACAATTTACATTATAAATGAAGAGCAAGTTAGTACCAGCTCCTTCTTATTCATTATAGCCTATTTTTCCCTACGTAATATTTTGCACACTGTTAATTTCAAATTGCTCTATCAGAACTTGAGAGCAGCAAACATATGTATCATAAAATATATTTAAGTTCTGAAGTATTTAGAATTATTTCTGTCATCCTGTAACTAGAATCGTGGGATTTCAGTATTGGTATGGTCCACGCTTTGGACTGTGGCTAATTTGTTTATAAGCCACCATTAATCCTGGCTGTATATTTTCACAGTTTGGGTAAACACTTCATTTGCATTAAATTTACAGCATTAATGAGATGTGAAATTTAAAATGCTACTTGAAACATAAATGATGTAAGAAAGCAGAACAAAAAAAAGTGTTTTATCACATCTGAAATCAGTAAACCAATTTAAACCTATTAAAATAGGAATGATATGTCAACTGAGATTTTAGCTTCATAACTCATCTTCTTGGACTAAAATACCAAAATGAGGAGTAAAACATCTGGAAAATATGAAAGTACTCAAAAACACAAATTGTGTACTGCTTGACTCTAATTGGCTTTTAAATCACTTTTCAATTTTCGTCTTTGGAAGCTATAGGCTAGTAACTTCTCAATAGCCAATAGGACTGGGAAAAATACTCTTTGGCTGAAACACTGTTATTTATTCATCGATGTTATCGATATATGCTACAAAGATGGAAAAGGTCTTGAGCCAATTTGAGAAACCCTGTTCAGAGAGGCAAGAAACAAAGGATAAAGGAGAAA
Organism: Equus caballus; assembly: GCF_041296265.1. Taxonomy (NCBI): domain Eukaryota; kingdom Metazoa; phylum Chordata; class Mammalia; order Perissodactyla; family Equidae; genus Equus; species Equus caballus. Next base: position 47,388,283 of record NC_091706.1, read on the forward strand.
ATATTTTGGAAAATGAAATGATCGATTTCTTTCTCAGAAGCCCCGTGAGCCCCGTTCTGAGTCCAGATCTGAGAGGCAGCATGGAGAAAAGCACCAGTGCAAAAGCGTGGCTACACCATCACACCTGGGGGAAACTTGCCCACCTGTTGCTGATGTAGGAAGGATGGGTCTCTTGGGCTTAGTCCCACATATCGATTGGCTTGAGATGTGCCTGAGGCTGTGTAGGCTGATTAAGGAAGAACAAAAACAAAGATAAAAATTGTGAACTATCAGAAAGAACACCCTGTCCATGTACAAGAAACCCAGAGAAGTGGGACTTGCAACCAAAAAAAAAAAGTGTCCCTATTTCTCTTTTGTCTGAGTGAATACCAAGTGATCTAAAAGAAATGGGAGTTGACCTCAAATCAACTAGTTTATCCCCCTCCCCAAAGATCTATCCAGTAAACCACATCCCATCCTTTGGTGCGGGCATCTCACACTTACGTGCTCCGGTTACATTCTTGCAGGAGTACCAAGGACTGGCCTAAACAGAAGGATGCTTTTCCTAGAGGTACCTTTTCACCAGATATTAGTTGCCTAATAATGGAATAATCAATGATGGTCTGTGATTCTAAATGTAAAAGCAGACTGAAAGTCTCTTAGGAAAAAGTGAAAGCTTTTCATAACGGGATTTAAGCAGACATGCTTGATGATGTGGGATGAAAATGTCTTGCTTAAAAGTCTTACTTCAAAAGAAAAGCTAATATTACTAACATGAAGGAGAAGCCTATTTTTATTATATCATATAGACTGAATTATTTCAGTATTTTATTTAATGTAAAAATGACCTTAAGTTTGATTAGAAGTGTTTTGGAAAACACTTCTTTATTTCCCATGAGCACAAAAAGTCGATTTCTTGTGACTGGTCGAGGAAGGGAGTTGACGGCATCTTTTAAATACTTGGCCATCAGGTAGTAAGTACATACAGTGAATACTTAAATTATTATGGTCTCACCTTGCAAGTAGTTTTTGTACAAGTGCTATTTGGTACAGAGAGATTTTTCCAAAGACAAGATCTCCCTGTTCCTAAAGATTTTGTTTCTTTTCACAAGGAAAGGACTACTGTATCTTCCCAGCACTAAGCAATCCCATTGCTCCATGGCAGAATAAGCAGAACTATTCCACCACATGTTACATGTAGAGGTTGGAAGAAAGCTAAAATGTTTTTCAACCATCAGATTAATGAGGAATCCAAGCATTAATTTAAAAAGGCATTTTAAAAAAAAATCAATATGTTAATTCTGCCATATACATTTGAAGGACTGAAAATTTGATCCATTGAGGCTTTTTCAAGTCAACATTTTTAAAACAGTGAAGATGCTCACAATTTCCCTTTTAATTCTTCCTGAATAAAGGGTTCATGCGGGGGCAGCCATAGCAGCCAGTGGCCTCTACTCAATCTCCAGGTCTCTAGAATTCAATGTGCTGTAGCATGGACAGCTGGAGAACAGCCTCGCCCATACAGAGCAGACACCAAGTCTGTGCTACTCTTTCTTTTCAACCATGAGAAAGTGGTTTCCTTGGCCTCTGGGTTTTCCTTAATTTTATTCACTTATCAATTCAATGACTAATATCTCATTATCAGTGGTGCCTAGGGAGCCGGAGCTACAAGATTCTTTATAGGAAGGAAAAACAACTCACTCTATTTCTTTTATGCAGAAGTGGAAAATGGACTGAAGCAGCCATCGTTATAGAACCAAGATATTCCTTTCGAATATTTTGGAATTTTACTAATCAAATCAGATCGCTTTTTGATCAACCTGCATATGAGTTTAAGAAGAAGTTATTAACAAACAGGCTGATGGTACTACATAAGTGAGCTGTGGTCGTTCGGGTCTGACCTTCTCTTCAATCTCATCTACTAATGTCACTATAAAAACAGGTACCAGAAACTTCTGGGGCTTGGTTTTGATCACTTATCCTGTGATACTCTTTCAACTACTTTTTAAAAAAATCTTCATTTTCTATTTGCTTTTATTGCTGACTTTGCTCAAAGATACCAAGACATCCACTTCTAAAATCTGGACGTAGTATTTTAGTGGTTGTAATGTATACAGCTAACCTTTACAACAAAAGAATTTTTGGTCTTCCTTGACTGGGTCTCATCCATCTGTGCATTCAGGCAAGTGTTCACTAGTGTAGGACCCTCTACCAACAAACCAGTTACTAAGCATTAATAATTATTGATGGGCATTACAAGCCTATATGGATTTATCAGTCTATGGGCCTCATGAATTTTGAGGAAAAAAATGGTGAATTCACTATACAGTCAAAGTACTGCCGATTTTTCTTGTAGGGTTCTTTCCTAGGTTTCCAGAAGCCACACACACAAAAAAAGAGCATCTTTCCAATGGCCAAGAAAGAGGAGGCCAGTGGTGCCTCCAATTGTCTCTGTAATTTCACATAAGAATTTCCAGAGCATGGGGATTTTCTTGCTCTAGGAAAGAAAATAGAAGTTTTGGGAATTTAAGATAAAAGTATAATTGGGGAGGAGCATGCTAACCCCTCCTGACTGGAGCTTTATCCATTGTACTTGACCAATCTGTGCATTCCAGCTTCAGGATGAGGAAGCCAGTAGTTTGAATGAAGCCAATGAAAAACTGTATAATAATTCCTTGTGTACTCATGAGTAGTCTATATGAAGAAGCAAAAGAATCATCTGGGTATTTGGTATGTGCTATGTAAGTTCACTGGCTGAATCTCTGACATTTAATACATTATGGTCATGCTAAAAAGCATACTACCTAATGTACCACGATAGGCAAAATAATCAAAAAATTTTTAAAAAGTTGCTGACAATGAAAGTGCAGGTAGCTTCCATGTACCTAATACTAAGCTTTGAAATGTTTTCTGCACCCAACAGTGTGTGACTGTTTCTCACAATGACATAACCTATAGTAATGCAAACATGCAACCATCTTACAGAGCATTGACTCAGTCTGCCTTGTGAAGGGCTTGATTTCTATAGGAATGCTCCAATAAGTAACAATTATCTAATCTCTCTCTGGTGATATAAAAACCTTGTACACTGCGTCATGTTAGTGCATTTTCGATGTATACCTTGAACGAGCAGGCATGACTTATTATTTTTGCTATAGCTATTTACTCAAACAAATAAGCTTCTCCCTTTTCAAATATGATGTATGGACTGAAATTTGATAAGAGAGAGCGTGTGATTGCCAGGCCACATACATGCCTGCTAGTTCCACATAAATGAGAAATCTCCATCTGGTCAGGTAGCTGGAAAAGTTGCCGTGTTTTCCGCCTTGGATCAGATATCCAATGGCGCCTTTGATGGACATTTCTCATTTCCTACAGAAATACTTACTGGTTGCTGTAGGTGAAGCTGCCTCACCTTCAGTGGATGTAGTGATGGGTTTAGTATCTGTCATGGTCAGGGTCACAGGTCGCACTGCACTGGGATGGGGAGAGGGTGCCAAGACAGGAGTGAAATGGCCAGGCACTTTCCCTACTACTTGACCACTGCTGTTAGGCTACAAAACAAAAACAGAATGCCGGGTGAAACAATCCAAAAGGCAGTCATCGTGTCCAACAACTCCACTCAGCATACTTGGCCATGTGGACCCTGCACTCTGCCTGGAACTGCCACACAAGCCCTCTCAAGTCCGAGTCAGAGAGGCCAACCAATGGTTAGTAGTCATAGGAAGCAGCAGCATTTAAAAGAAAGTCTTCATCTTCAAAGCACTTTATAGAGGTTAATTTGTCGTTACAACATCCTTGAGAGCCAGGCAGAACTGATCCTTTCATTTAGGAGCCCAGAAAACTCAAGTGGAGACTTAAATACTTAGCCCAAGGCTAAAATGGAAGTCCTTACTAAGCTAGTGAGAATTAGAACTGGTGCTTCCTTCTTCTCTCCTCTTCATGTTCTACAATGACTCAGTTTTGGCTTACAGTATACCATTTTCACCTAAATGATGATACCACTGACACAAAGAAGACAAGAGTGTCTAGGAGATGAAACACATCAAACTCAATAATTTCCCTCATTTGTAGTCAAGGCCCATTCTTCTGCATACAAAAATGCGAGCTCTCACTCACACACAGGTACACTCAAACACACACATCAGGCAATTTAGATTCTAGGATCTCCACGCAACTTTTGATGATTTACTAATACTAGTACATAGAATGATATTTAAAGCATTTAAAATTTCAGATCTATACAACGATATAAAATGCTGAACTAAGTCTGACCTTACACCTACTAATAACAGATTCCCAAAGTAAATTAAAATGTGCTGAAGTGAAGCAGTGGGCAATTAAATATACTCTGTTATTTGAGTTACTCTTCCACTGTTGAGCGTGGAGAGTTACACAAAACATTTATTGTTGACATTTGTGGGAATTAACTGAGAAAATCTCCTGGGCAATGATAGAAAAGATATTATTATCTGAGTTTTAGCCCTGGGTACAAAAATAGTATCCATGGTAGGAGACAAAATCCTAAGAGTACACTGTTTGAAGAAATACTAGAATGTATTTTTCTAGACAGAGAATGCTATTTTTAATTACACTCATGCTGGAATTCTCCACTGCATGGTGTACATAACAATTTGCTAGCAGGGTATTCGCCACAAATATTTAGTCTTTATAATTTGCACTGCTAAAGGCAAAGAAAGCAATGAAGCAGAATATTTATCTAAATACCTGCACGGAAATTACGAGCAGACATTTCTTTAGAGAAAAAGATGAACAGCTAATAACACTTAAATACCGTAACTTAGAGACATGAACTAAGTCTTCACTTGGGTTCCTCCGAGGCCACCATTATTTCTTCTAAAAAGAAAATGGACTCGTTGAATATCCTGACTATTCATCACAAGTAATTTTAAGTATTTAACTTTATGTCAGGAAAATTGACCAGAGTTTCCCCCTACGGAAACCTGGGACAGAGTTACATCTTTAAACTAATTTTATTTAAAATATTCCATTGAATAGCATGACTGTCTCACTGTAATTGGTGCAGTAGCAATGTAATTAATCTCCAAATTGCCGTGGGGGGACAAGGCATCTCCGTGGCTTGACTGAACAATCAAAATCAGTGCAGTGCCACAGGATATCGGGAAGGAACAGCTGACTACAGGTAAACAAGTATTCATTTTTTCCCATTTTTAGAGCTAAAACGGTGAAGATCAAGAGTCCTATTTTGAAATGCAAATTAATTGCTTTTCAGTTGGTGTTAAAAATCAAACCAGATATAACATTCTTACAAAAACAATTCCACAATTTACTAGAAGACCTATTTTTCCTTCCAAGGAGAAAAAGTGGTGTGTTTCTAAAGCAGACCATCATCTTGTGGTTATCTGAACATTGCAAAAGACTGCTTTACAGATCTCACTCAGGAGAGAGGAACGGTCTGATTTTATCACTGGTGGTACATTTGGTGGTAAAAAGCATTTCTGTATACTGCGTTCACCGAAACAGTCTGACAGGACCTACCTGAAAGCATGGAATAGAAGAATGACAATAACGTTAAGAAAACGCTGCCACAGAACATATTCCCTTGCCCGTGCTGTAAGCTTTGTCTACTGGAACTGAACTGACATAAACCAAAAGGCATTTCTCTCATTTAAACATAAGAGAAGTGAGAAAGAAAGAATTCCCAAGTCAATACAGATAACTCTTCTGAAACTCAGGGTCAGAAGAATGGAGGCGTCATTTCTTTTCCGTTTTCTACTAGTTCAGACAGATGAAGTTCCGCTATAAAGCTTCTCTTTTAACACTGTTAACAGATGAACTTTCGTACTGTAGATACGAAAAGAGAGACATCTATCTGAAGATGAAGTTGAACAGCATTAGGAAAGGATTATCCTACTTAATACATTGTTCCTATTATACCAAATCCTGAGAGGGGATTTTTGTTTTTAATTGAGATGATTGAGTAAGATATTTCCCTTAGAAGCTGGATCTTTACCTTAAAAATATGAAGAAAAACTGAGAACACTATAGGCAGATTATCACCTAATATGCTCTCAACTTATAAAGAAATTGAAATATACATAAAACAAGCACGGAATAATTAAAGAAATGCATAACACTAAGGGTCTGATTTTAATTTGCATAATTTTTCCCCTAATGGTGCCTAATTAAGACATCAGTTAAAAAAAAAAAAATCCAATGGAACTCTAAGATTTTCCACACTGAATTAACGTTAAGGACTTTTAATGGATGTCTTAATTAGACTTTGTTATTCATGGAAATTCTACACAAATTAAAATCAGACCTTGTGTGCACCGTTCCCAGCTGAGTCTAGCAAAACGCTCTATGGAACTGAGACTTTTGAATCGATGCTCTGACAGCAAATTTTATTTCTAAAATAATATACCAAGAGCCCATTGTTTTACTTAGTAATTATTACTACAGTCATTAAAAGTGCTACACCATTTGAACATTTCCTTCTAAAATACAAAGTTTAACTTCAAAGTCAAAATTCAAGAATGATGTACTTAATTTAGTACTGTTAGTAAATGGAACTAAAAATACAGGTAACTTTTTAAGTAACCCAAAAGGCGTTGGATATGTTGTTATTCAAAATGGAACATTCAGAAAGGACCACTTTGTTCCATTTTAACAATTAAATTAAGACCAAAGGGATTTTTTTTTTTCAGATCTCTGTTAACTCATTAATGTGCACATACTATTGACTGGCATCCTAGCAGCTGAACAGCATTCATGACCGAATGTTTATGAAAATCCCTCAGAGCATTAAAAGGTATAATAAGGAGTGAACAAGAGTCTTACAGGTAAAGCAGCAAAGCCAAATACCAGACCATAAGATCAAAACGACATGACAGAGTTTGGATATTATGATTACTGATAGACCCAGCTTTGGCACACTCTGCCTGATGGTGGAAAATTGTCGTATACGATTGTGTAAATCCCTACGAAGTGACTTCTCCGTAGAAGAACCCACATGTTTAGGGCACGAGAAAGGCACATGAGTCACTACATTTACACAATGAATCCCTAAAGCCTCTGCACAATGTTTACCAAAAAAAAATTAAAAAAAAGACACTTCTGGTAATGTCACTCATTATTAAATGTAGTCATGTCTGTGCAAGGAATATTCAAGGAGTCATCAAACACTGAAAATGTTTACATTACCAAAGCTTATTTTAATACCTAATAGTTGGTCTATAAATACAACTGCAGGTTCTTTTGTGTGTGTTTATTTTAGCGCATACCTTGCTCCTGCCTGAAATAAGCACTTTTGTCTCTGTGTCAAACCAGGTATTTCGGAGGTGTGAACTCCAACTCGGAGCTTTTTTGTCACTCTACGTTCTAGATAAACTTTCTCTTCAGTCAATGAAAATCCAAAAACATCAAACCAAAAACATCTTCACAAATGTGCCCCTTTGGGGCAACACACTTCCTACCTGTCATTCAGCCACCTTTAAATAAAAAACTTATTGAGTCACCAAGCAACTTCCTGAAGATGCCTGTGAAAAGCTTGATGTTCTGCCAGACACACTGAGTAAGCTTCATGCCATAGAGTTAGACCTGTTCCATTCTCCCTTAGGCTCTAATCTTATTTTCTCTCTCATTTTTACCTGGCTGGTTTGCGGACTGGATGGGTCATAAGAAGGTACATAGTTCTTCAGAGTATCCTGAGGATTCAGGTGGGGAGGATATCTGATTGTTGGATGAGAGAAGTAGCTTGATGGGGCCGGAGGAAGGATAGCTTGTGTTGGAAATGGCAACGGTGAGGGCGGAGGTGGAGTCCGCGTAGAGATGACTGCAGAAGACAGAAAAGCAAAGATGGACTCGTCAGTGGTTTTCCTTACTGCTCTGCACTGATCCTAAAGAATGCTGTGAAACGGGAAAACTGAGAGCTGTTTGATTTCTTCCCATGATTTAACCAAACTCTCCTAAAACAACAGTTAAACTCTTTTTCTAATTCTCAATGCCAGTACTGCTAAGCGCATACACACAACCCCCACTCTAGGAAACTAAGAATCTTGCCTTCTAGATCTATGAATGATTAAAAAAAGAAGTTTCTCTTTTATAGGTTAAGACAATACTTCATAAGACATTTCTTTAAGCAAAGTTATTTCCCATCAGAACACATTCTTTGATTAGAAAGTGTTTGCCTCGTTAAAGTCCAGACAAAGTCAGAGCATTAATTAGAGGGCAGGGGACCCACAAGTTCCTACCAAAATTCAAAACAGAAGTGTAATGTAATTTTAAATAAATATTTCCCATATCCTAGCTGGTGGTTGGTAAGAACGGAAGCTAATAATTAATAAACAATAATGTCCTAAATAATTACCTGATCACTGTATAAATGCTTATGAACATTTGGACACAGAGCCTGGGAACTCTTTCTCCTAATGAAAATGTTCCTTTCAAAATCAAAAGAGCTCTATTCTATAACCATTTTTCTTCCTGGTCCAACTTTTACTACGTGTAGCTTAAAATACATTATTAAGACCAAGAATAAAACCCACAGAAATGCAAATTTAAACTTTCATATTGGCATATTAACTTACCCATAAATCACATATTTTATAAAGGGAAATAATACATAAAACATACGCAATGTGGACAATGTTTAATTGTACTGTAATTTTTAAACATTAGTATGTTCATAATTTATTGTTTAGTTTCTGAAATATAATTCTTAAGTTTGAAAAATTGGGAAAGAATATAATTGCACAATCATTATCTCTATAATGTTGAGGGAAATAATCACATAAGTACAATTTAAGAGCACCAACTAGCACATGTAGAAATAAAGACTAAATGTCTGTTACTATTTAATAATTCGATCCAAATCATAGGAAATTACATATGATAAATTTTTAGTGCTTTATGAGACAACTTAGCAAACAATATGAAAAATAAATTCTTTCCATGACCTATAAATGAAAATCATCTGGAATGACTTATCTCCAACCTTAAAATTATGTGCAAAAAACATATATGTACTTTTTAAGGGATATTGCTTATCTTCCCCAAAGAAAGCTTTTTCAGAAAATACAAGAAATTAAGAATGTCTATCACAGAAGAATCATAAATTCAATTTTATGGTCATAACTTTGCTCCCTGAATATCCAGGGCACTCAGAATTCTCTGCATTGTTGTTACAATGCAGATTCCTGTCCTAGCCACAGACCTACAGGATGAGAACCTCCAGGGTGAGGCACCAGAAAGTGGATTTTAAATAGTGCTTCATGGAATCTCTCCACATACTGGAGTCTGAGCATCCTCTATCGAAGGGGTACATTGCAGAGAACAACTACATATTTCTTAAAACAAAACTCCTTATTGGAATATTACTTTATTTAAGAAATATACACATTTGTAAGTATGCTTTAAGGAAATATAAACACCTAAGTTAAATTGGGCATCTTTTTACTTAGTGTCAAAGTGCTCTTAATTTCAGCTCAATTTAACCATGATCCTCATTCACATCTGTACACAAACCCTTGAAGGATCTATACACAGTTCTATCTTGGGTCCTCTGGGCTTTGAGATCAATTTGGCATCCATAGTTTTGGAAAAGATCTCTTTGCAGTTGAACTGGCACATATCAATTCAGAGCTCCAATCTCGGAGCTCTCTGGTACTGTGCTCACAGAAGCTGCAGCTGGTCTGATATAAACTGGGTAGAGTGTAGTATTTCAAACTGAAAGTAAAAATGGCTACTTTATCAATAAAAGTCATTCTAGTCTTTTAAAAAAAGAAAAGCAAAATACAAGGCAAAAAATGTTTCCTTTCATTATGAAAGAATTCATACACACACGTATATGTATTTCTTGGCTACATTATACATTTGTACAAATACATACGTATTTGCAAAGCATTCCTAATTGTCTTCTTTCTTCCAGCCTTGCACCTTCCAATACATCCTTTATAGTCTCATTTGAAAGACTTTTTAAAAATACCATTTTAATTGTGTAACTTCTCTGCTGAAAATCTTTCACGGCTCCCTACTGCTCGCAGAAAAACAATCCCATCAATATCCCATGTTTATACGGTCCCTCAAGTGCTTTAGGACCGAGTTGTGCCTCACTGCTTTGGCCTCATCTCTGGCCATTCTCTCCTCTGGCCACATTAAGATATTTGTGGACCCTTGGATATATGGCAATTCCTTGCTGCAATGACCTCTACCCTTGATACATGCTGTTCACTCTGCCTGAAACGACCTTCCTCCTGGCTTGTTGTTCCTTCTTGCGATGAACTCATTCTTCAAATTTTAGTTCAGAATGCATTTCTTCCAGGCCTCTAATCCTCCACGGAGCATCTAGTCCTATTTAGCTTCCATGCCTACCTCATGATGTGGTCCTTTTGTCTCCTTGCTATACCATGAGCTCTTTAAGGACAGAACCTGTCTCTCATGACCAATGGGCCTACCACAGGCCCTAATATATTATATATTGAACACACATCTGATAAGGGACCAAGGTGGAAGGCTTGTCTAGGTCTCGCATGGTTCATTATACAAAAATGTACTATTTATCTTTTTCAAATGTTAGAAATATGAACATTTTAATCAGGTGTCATACAAACGGATGATTTGACTGCTAAGTTAATTTTGTCCAAATATTCAACATTAGAAACCTATGAAACAGTTACTCATTTTTTCACCTATATTAGGAGTACAAACAATAAATGTAATTACACCACATTTGATTTGTATATTACTCTTAATTTCACAATTTTCTTAATGATAGCCATAAAGGCTATGCGTTTTTTAATATAGTGAAAATACGTATCAACATGCACTTAAAAAGCTACATACAGACCCAAGCTAAGGACTTGATTTTAACAGATGCTATATCCTTTGGACAAAGGTTTAAAAAAAATTCAATTTGTTTGAAAGATAAGGAATTGTCTAAGTATAAAGTTAAAGCAATTTGAGTATCACTGTAAATATACTTCTATTTAAACTTTTCTCTATCTAAAATTCAGTCTACTGCTCTCGAGGGCTTATGACTAATAGGTTGAAAGTATACAGTATTGCTTATTAATTATATCTCATTTTTAATTTTTGAAAGAGGATTTAATATTAGTTGTTAGAGTACAATGTGAAATACTGGATTCTTTTTCCTTTTTAAATTAAGATTTTAGACATAGTATTGAGTGTACTTGCCTACAGGAAGGATTTCTGCATATAAAATAATTGTCAAAGAAAAGTATCTCTTTTATTTTTCTGATTAATTCCACTCCCAAATAAGTAGTTTAAATATTGATTTTTTAAAATATATAGAAAATAATATCTATGGAAATAGTGGTTGTGTATCTTAACAGCTTTGGAAATACATTAAACTCAGCAACATACTTAAGTACATCTTTCTCTTAGTAAAACATACAGAATTAGGACCAATCCTGAAGGTCTAGTTAAGATAATTATGTATACTATATTTTCTAATTTCTTGTGATTCTAACCTTTCCAATAAGGCAATTTAAAAATACATACAAAAATCTTATTTCATTGTATGGCTTCAAAAATCTTTTTCTCATGTTTTGATAAGAAAATATTTGATCCGATTGTGACCCTCCCTCCTTTGGTTGAGAAAATACGGTCAGCATTGCGATTATTATGAACATTTGCTCCGTCCCTGAGGGAAAGGCTCTGCAAACAAGAGGGAGGCTTGTCCTCTATGCTTGAAACTCCTCACCACTGTGTGCAACTCCAGGTATTCCGGGATGGTGGTGCTGGGGGAAAGTGCTCAATCTGGGGGAAGAATCCTGCGGAGATGTAGAGCTGAACAATGGCTTTTCAGGCTTCTTCATAGTAGTCGGAGAAGACATATCTGCAAAGGAAGACAGATGCAAAGAAAGCTTTATGACTCTCTTCAGCTATAAGGTCCACGTTAACATAATAAAAGATCTCATTTTCCAGAATTTTATGATTTTTGTACTTTTGGCTCTTACAAAATATATACTGAGGGTCAAAGATCCAACTATATTGGAGATTTGAAATATCTGTCAGAAACAATCTCCATTGAAGCTAATCCAAGGCTTCACCAAAATGATCACCAGAATTATTCCTCTTACTAAATAAATCTGAAACTTCTGAAAAATCAAGTATCACGTTTCCCTTGGCCCCTTGGTTCACATCAAGGTCTTTTTCACCTCTGCATTTCATTCCCAGATTCAGACAATTTGGGGGTTTGTCTGTTGACCTGCTGACTACACTGTCGAAAAAACAGAGGAAATCCTGCTGCAAATGTGAAAAACAACCTTTGGGTACGCTGGTAAGTGTATCACTGATTTAATATCTTTTACGGAAAACTCATTACTTGTTTAGCAAAAAATACATTCCTTAATTTGCTCATCCTGCAAATATTTATTGGGTTCCTCTATCTGCCAGGTAAAGCAAAGATGTTATGAAAAATAAAAATAAATTGCTGCTGTAGGGACACTCACTGTCAGTGAGGAGGAAAATTGTAAGAAAATGGCTGTCAGCAGTGGAGAGGGAGGGTGTGTGCTGAGAGCAGAGGTGGGTGATGTTTGCTGCTTCTTCTCCAGCCTTACTCCCAGGGGCAGCGATCAACTCAGCCTCCCCAGGCTAAGGAAGCTGCCCACAGTGGAGCGAAGCTTAAAATGCGACGGGGGATGACATTCCCAAGAGAGGAAACGGTCCAAAGAAGAAGGGCATAAAACGTGCAAGTAGCACAAATAGTCTGCAGAGTGGTGAAGTCCAGAGATGAAGGAGGGAGCAAGTAGCTGGCAGGACCCACACAATCAGGGGCCATGGACTCTGTGTATAAATGTCTGAACGCTTACCCTGATGGGGGAATGTTACTGATGGGCAAAATATGATCACATTTACAGTTCAGCGCAATCTCTCCAGAAACTACACGGTGGATGAATTAGCCGAAATAGAGACAGCAATCATGAAGACCACTTAAGAAGTTGGATTAATTAATACATTCATTCTATAAATACTTATTGAAGGCCTAATTTACACCAGACACTGTGCTAGTTGCTGGGGACACACTGGTGAACTAGATTTTTTTTCAGCCTCTATAAAACTTAAAATCTAGTGAGGGGATACAGACAAGTTAAAAAGGAATTATAAAACAGTGTAAAAAGTGCTATGATAGGAAAAGTATTCAGGGCTGCATTCATTCTTTCATTCATTCATTCCACAAATATTTTATACTGCCAAAATGTAGATCATAAGAGTTTGAAATAAGAGTGGAGACAGAGCTAATGCAATAGATACTTCAACAGAACTAATGCAATAAAATTAATAACTGATGCAGAAGGTCATCATCTTGGGTGACTAGATTATACCATGCAGTTAGGTGGAATAGAGAATTCAGGAGGAAACTCCAGCTGGTAGGAGAGAGGTGCCCTACTTTCAACACCTTGAGTAATGTTGATTTTATGGAGGCTTATATATTTACACTAAAATGTTCCAAAAATCATATGAGCTATAAAATTTACATTTCATTATCAAAAATTTTGAATGTAGACAGAACAGCAATGGATTCTCATGTACTCATCACCTAGCTTCATCAATTATCAACTCACAGCCAATCTTCTTCCATCTTTACCCCATCTACACTCTGTCCTCCTATATTCCTTTGAAGCAAAGCCCAGACATCATACAATTTCACCTATAAATATTTCAGTTTGTATCTCTAAAAAAAAGAAATTTTTATTAAAAGAAAAAAACCCCCAAAACTTTAATCACAATAAAATATATATACAATTTGCAGTTTTAATTAAGCAGGGCTTTTTTTTTTTTTTTTTGGACATGAGAAAATGACTTCATGGTTCCATTAAGATAAGAAACTAGTTATCATTATGTCTTACCATTTGGAAAGTTACCTAAGCTCTGGTAAAGGCAGTGAGTAAAATTAAATATGTGTCTTCAGCACACTGGTACGTAAAGAATGGGTATGCTACTGTAAAGACAGCAGACATCACAGTCTACAAAAATGGCAGGTGCTTTTGGAGCCATAAGCTACGGTTGTCCCTAAACTATCAGAACCTTGGTGAGTCAGTGAGGCAAATCAGTGTCCTTCTATCTTTCTCGAAAAGAAAAAACCAAGGAAATAAATTATTAATGAAAACACGGCAATTAATGCCACTACAAAAAGAGAGAGAAAATTTTAAAATCTTTTAAAAAATAGACAAAGGACATTCATTTCAGCTAAGTTACCTTCAAACTGCCAAAAAATAATCCTTAATTTCATTTAACAGCTATGTGATTTTAAAAGGTAATACTACAAATATAGGTTTTGGCCTGCTCGAAGTTAATCCCAGACAAACAGATAAAGAACCTCTATTCCATCCTTCACTTTACAGATGATGTAATAAGTTTCCAATCCAAATTTTTAATTTCAAATTAACTCAGGAAAAGAAACTGGTTACTTTCTACTGACCCTCTTATGCTTTACCTGTGCTTAAGTATAAATGTAAATGAAAATGAACCTGTGTAAATTAATCTCTGAAGACTCCATAATAGAAATAATAAAGCAGACGTTGTACATCATTTAAAAACAATTCAGTATGACTAGAGCTTGGGAAGCAAAATGAGTGTCATTCTAGTTATGTCATTTGTGGAGAAGATGATTCAATCAAGCTTACTGCAACTACTGTAACTATTTCCAAATTTTCATTAAACCCAGCCAAATTCACATGAGTCTCTTTTTGTAAAGGGCACATAAATCAAGGGTGTTTATAGAGAACTTCAAGAATATAGGTGATTATTATCATTATGTTTTACCATTTGAAAAGTGACCTGAGCTCTGGTAAAGGCATCGAATAAAACTAAAAATGTGTTTTCACAATTATATAATTTTTGAGAAACGAAGCCTTTGTATTTTCTTAGTCAAAATCATACACTTGGCCTTACAGGTCATTATTATAGGGCCATTCATTTTTCTGGGTCTCTCTAGGCACGCAAAGAATAATCATGGTAACTTCATGTTCAGAACACACAGAGGAATCATAGAGGCCAACACAGCAGAAACAAAATAAAATTCACTCTTCAAGTTGTAAAAGGGACCACAAATTTTCTCCTCCTTAACCAACAAACTTACAATAGGAAAAATAAGAATGGGAAGGTCTGTCGGCCATATTGAAACGATTTTCTTTAGAAACAGATAAAAAATGGTAGTATTAGAAAGTAGGCTTAACTGCCTTTGTTTTCCCATGAAATGAAATTAATTTGGGGCCCACTAATCGATAAAGATATACTGGTACACAGCATGTGCAAGGCACTATGCCGAGCCCTTTTTCCCCTCAAAGAAAAAAAAAAAAACAACTCTGGGTTGAAGAGGGAATAAAAATAAAAGGTCAATTATCTGGGAGAAATAAGGGTAGAGTTTCTAGCTATTATATTTTAGTCAGGAATCAAACTAGCATTGTTTTGATTTTAAATTTTTTTTGAATGTCTGCAGTCTAATAGACCTCATGCCAAACTGGAAAATGATATCGTTTCTATTTTTAATGCTCTCATGTGCTACAGAAAATGTTTGAGGACTGAATATATAGGAGAGATGGTTTTAAGTGACCTTTCTGTGGAGAAATACGAATGTCATGCTTTTCACAATCCATTGTTCCTCAAGCAGGAAGAATGATACATAAAAAGATTAAGTTGAAAATAAGATGAATAATAATAAAGCTGAATAATATATAAATATGTAAGTTGAATAATACTATATACATAATAATGCATAAATTGAATAATACATGAAATAAAGAAGTTATAGAGAGAAGCAAGATGAGAAAAGGATTAGCTGGTGTCTCTATTGGTGGGAAGGAGTCAAGAGTTGCTGGTGGCTGATGAGAAACAGGCAAAGGCCAATGAGG
This sequence comes from Equus caballus, assembly GCF_041296265.1. NCBI lineage: Eukaryota > Metazoa > Chordata > Mammalia > Perissodactyla > Equidae > Equus > Equus caballus. The sequence continues at coordinate 47,404,119 of NC_091706.1, forward strand.
TCTTGTAATCAAAGGAATTTACATTTGATTTAGAAAGTAAAAATTTATAAATAAACTCATTTCTGAAGGGAAAAACTTTCCAAAAGCTCTATTTTCTTTCTGTTCTTGCAGCGCCCATTAGGGCCTTTACACTTGACAGTCGGTCCTCTGTATCCGCGGGTTCCGCATCTTTGGATTCAACCAACCCGGAATGTAAACATAGTACACAATCCGCGGATGTTTAACCCGTGGATTCAGAGGGCCGACTAGAGGACTCGAGCATCTGCCGATTTTGGTATCTGCGGGGGAAGGGGGGGTTCTGGAATCAATCCCCTCCACGTCTCCTGGATACTGAGGGATGACTGCACCTCCCCCGGCTGAATCAAGATTTCTTATCTAGTCTCCTCCCCCGGGCCTTCTTCATTGCGGCTTATTATAAAAACAGTAGTTGGAATCATCTCTTTCAAACACCATCTTCCTCATTTAAGATCTACCACGGTACTACATTTTTAAGATAACTTTTTCCTTATCATTCCATTTTTAAAACTTCAGCTAAGCTAATTTGCTTATGGCCTCCTGGGGGAGGAGGGAGGCAGGAAGAATGTGTTTCTAACTCTCTGCCTTTCCTTACATATGACATTCCCTTCAGCTAGAATATTATGTCTCTCTATCCTCTTCTTCCATCTATAGAATGATATTTTATCCATTGAACCAACTTGATTTCTTTTCTCCTTAAGTAATTCTCCCTAGGAACTTTGGAGATCAAGATTTCCTTAATGATCTTGTGTTTGTATCTCACATGACTTATGGCTTTTTCATGATTATTTTGCACTTGTTCTATCTATAGCATATATACATATCTTTTTTAAGTTAACTAATGGCTTACCTCCTACAGAAGATGATAATATGTAGAGGCTGGAAGAACATACCACTCAGGAAGAGAATTTTTAAAAAGGATCGAAAGAAGGTAGAAGAGGCAGAGAAGGCATTGTGTGTAGGGAGTTTATTTTAGAATCTCTTGCATGTGAAAGAAGCAGGGAAATAATAACTAGTAGGGTAAGATGAGCGAAATAACCATAGTAAATCTTAAAATGCATGTTGCATGAATGCACACTGCCAGACGAGAAGTAATCGAACGTAAAGTGGAGAGAGAAAACAGAATCAGTGACTGAATTTCCAATAAGTGTGAGGAGCCAGGACAAGGCATAAAGTTCAAGATGTTAAACAAGACCACTGGCTTCCTGTCCTGGTGATGCAGACAGTTCAGCAGAGAGGACTGACACTACCGAATAATTGCAATTGTGATCATGTTAGATTGTAGAAAGGATTCTTTTTAATGACAGAAGATTAGAGAGGCTAATCTATAAAAAAGACAGAAACAGTCACATTGACAGTGTTATTCTCCAGTGTCTACACCTATGTTTAGATTTATAATTAGACAATAGTTATGGTTTCAGAAACCAATTTGTATAGTTAAATACATAATAAAAGATCAAAAATGTAAGAAAAAGTTCAAGTAGCCTACTCATATAAGCTAAGTTGGTTCATGTAGACTTAAGCACACCTTTAAAGAGGTATTTTGCAAAATCAAGTTATTGTATAATTTTTACTAGATCTACTCTAATTTTTGTTGGCACTGTGACACATATACATCCTAAGCCCCGATGTGTCATTCATTTCACAGCATCACTTCAAAGAGATAAAGGCTTAAGCAAATAAAGAGTTAGATCAGCTCATCTCCCAACAAGGTAATTTCATCTACAAAGGAAGAGCGTTGCTGTGAAACACAGCGTATGTACTCGACTCATCGGCAGCTTGCACAAATGGTGCTCCAGATGTATATCTGTTCAAGTCAGCCCAAGGCAACAATTTTGATCAATTCTAATGTGATAAAATGCTGCAGGGAAAGTGTGCAGAAACGTGTTTACGTCAGCCCTTAATTAAACTGTTGTTCACTTCCAAAGAACCTTAGGAAACACTAATGAGACATGAGTTTTGGCAATTTCTTCATCAAAGCAAAGACCCCTTCCTCAGTCTGTAGCAGCCTGTCATCCAAGTCGCTCCTGGGATAAATGTCACATGGCACTCCCATCAGTTAGCCACCTGTTAGTAGAACTTCCCTGAAGTCAACTAGTGATCTAGGGCAAGCTCAAACAGTCACCTTAACACCTGCCTGTCTGGGACACCTGCTCCTTCCTCACATAGAGTAGAGCAATATGTTAGCTTTTCCAATATGCTTGAGTAGATCAAGGTTACAAATCAGATTTCTATCACCTACATAGAAAACACATCATTTTCTTTTTTGCCAAAAAAAATTCCTATTCTTCTTCACTATAACGACACTTATGGTTACAACTATTTCAAATCAATTATGTAAGGGCGCACAAGAATTCTTGAATTATGGGAAGCTATTATTTTCAGCACAGCATAATCGTAAATTAAAATATATTAACTGTGCCATTCCTGTGATTTGGAAAAACATACTTCTCTCTAGCTAACAAAAAAGCAAGTTGCCTCAAAATCTTTGAAAAGTCCAATCCTTTTCCACATTCCTAAGTTGTCTTTCTTATTTACACACCATGCTTGTGAGGAAGCCTAAATGAGCCCTCTAGGTACATGTCACCGTTTGCCGGCTTCTTTTATTTTCCAGTATTTAACTTTAAGGTATGTTTTATTACTAAGTACTTAAAAAGCTATTATCATTGTTAAAAATGTTTTTTTATTTTTTAAGTTATTAAGCTGCTGAACAGATGTTACAGGATTCTATTTTGCAGAGGAAAACTCAAGGTGCAATGAAAGCAGTAGGGGAACTTCTGTTAACTTCGACCCTTTGGTATGAGTGTGATACAGACCAATGAGGCAGAGGCCCGTGTAGGAACCTTGGGCTTAGCGAGGTTCCAATGCCTGGGATTTGCCAAGCTTATATGCCATTGACAAGTCTTATGAAGTTAATACCCCTCAGGGTTTTCCATATTTCTTTATTTTTTACAGGTTTTAGACTTCCATAGAAGAGAGTTTTTTTAGAGAGTTTTACAGATTTACCAAAACTCTGGCTACAGAAAATCTCTTCAGAGACCAAACTCACTGTTGCACGGAGGCAAAGGTGGTCAATACATCCATTATTCCATTGAAACCACGTCAAACAACACAAAACACAGAGTGAAAATGAACTTTACCTAAACTGGGGGATTTCTGCTTTCCATTAAAATGTTGGGGTGGAAGCTGGAAGACGACATGAAAAAGGAATGGACCATCTGTGTAAAATAATAACGCTATTTATAATAAATGAGAAGCCTCCAAATCTAGTGTGTGGGACGATTTCAGGAGCTGGAAATCTGATACTTTTACTTCAGGCCATAAATCCAGAGGCAGTCCTGAGACAAGGAAACAGCTTGGGCCCTGTGCCCAGAGGACAAGGAGAAGGCAGGGAAGCTGACTCTGCCAACTGAATGCTAAGAGACCAAGGTTTCTCTTCCTCTGTTTTGCCTTGGGGTAAATCATGTTGAGGAGAGGAAAGTTTGGAGGTTATTTATAACTATATAAATGCTGCAATTATCAAGCCTAGAAGATCCTAGCCCAAAGCCTTGATGTACTTATTTCTATAGTTTCCCTGTGGAGAACCAGGCTGGTCCTCATAAAAAGTTTTACTTGCAGGTAAAGGACTGATGGTGGGGAAGTGCCCTGAGGGAGTATGTCCTGGAGGAGGAAGAAAGGAGAGAGACCAAGCAGGCTATGCCTACTTACTTGAAAGCTTTGCATAATCCCTGAGGTACTATCTCCATTTCCCCATCTCCTTCACAATAAAATGAAGCTATCCGGCTCAGGGAAAGAAAAGATGAGATGTGATGCTTGATGGTTTAAATGAAACATAAATGACAAAAAAGAGGTGCATGGTAGAGACACAAGGCCATAGAGACACTGCTCTTTAAAATACTTCAGAGGACATGCTTCAAAATTGCTTACAGAGCCAGTTCTACATTTAAATATTATGGATATGACAGTGGAGTCAAACCAACCACTCAGGCACTGCAAGTGGGAATGTAAACTGATAAGACTTTTCTGGATTCTGTATCAATATTTATCAAAAGCCTTAGAAATTGACATAACATTTAACTCAGTAATTCTACAGTAGGAATGTATTTATTCCTTTAACAAAATTTCATTGAGCATCTACTCGGTGACTTGGTGCCAGGCAGTATACTAGGTACCGAGGACAGTGAATAGAATTAGACAAGAGCAAGACAATCAGATTTAAGCACAAAGATGTGCATGCGATGATGTTCACTGTATCTTTATTTATTAGATAAAAACTTGGAAGCGACCGGAACACCCATAGGCAGAGTAGACATTTAAAAACTTATAGTATAGTCAAAGGGTGGCCTTTTATGCAGCCATGATAAAGTGGAAATTGAATGACATGATAAAATGCCACTGATATTATAAATGAAAACAAGAAAAGAAAATAATTTACAAAACAGCATCTATTATATGAACCCAATTTAGTTAAAAAAAAATACATAGAGTATGTAGGAAATGCATAGAAAAAATATATAGAAAATAGTCTGGCACACAATATAGTCAAATAGTGACACGAATTCCCTCTATGTGATAGGATTACAAGTAATTTTTATTTTCTTATTTACATTTGACAGGTTTTTTTGCAAATCTCCAACAAGTAATTTTTACTTTTATAATAAAAAATGATAAAAAACATATTTTGGGGGGAAAAATACTGCCTGTAGCTTCACAGAGTATTATAAATAGCTCCTAATGATGAGCGGATCTTGTTACTGTGTCAAACACTAGACTTTTGGAAGGAAATGTCTCATTGGTCTTAGGTATTAGGCAACATTTTGGATGTTGCCAAAATGTAAAATGAAATGCATAAATGTAACATTTGCAGTTTAGTTGGCTAAAGGCAAAACAATGTATTTCTGAGAATACAAATGAAGAAAGAGAAGATGTGTCTGTCTGTTTCTAAGGACTCTTCTAGATGTAAATTTTTTTGGTTGTGTGGCAAATGTGAATAAGTCCTTCCCACACACTCCAAGTTAACAAAAAGCTCTGAATGTTATGACAAGACATATGGACTTCATCCCACTACAGTAGTTTGATGATGATGCCAGATGATTCAAAAAATAATTAGCTGCCATGTTAAGAAAGTATCTCCATATATATATATATTCACATTTATCACACTCTAAGATAACTGTGGAAAAACAGAAAGCTACATTAAGAGGAGATATCACCTTCAATTAGATCTCTCAATTGTTCTTTTAAATGAAACCAGTTCTTTTTAAAAAGAGAATATATGGTAGTCTTCTTGTTAAGCAAATGAAAATTCGTACTTCAAGCACTGAGTTATTGAATCTTAACTACACTTGAGCATATTACCGTATTCTTCAGCAACTGAAAACATTTTCTGATAGTTCAAGTCTCTCTCTATAGTATATTTCAAGCCAAGCAGAGTAGGTAGCGTGTTACTACAAGTCTCCATTTATCACATCTCTATAACAAAAAGTCTCCAGGCTACACCTACACCCAATACAAAGTTAAAGCTCAAACCCCTTTGAAGCTCACAAACACCTTCCTGAGACATTAAAAAAAAAAAAAAAATCCTTTGAATAATGAACAACAGTGCTAAAAGAGTGGATACTCAATACATGAAAACTGCTTCTTAAAAACACTTCAAAATGCTTTTGTCCATTAAGTAATTTAACAGACAATGATAAAGTGCCTTGAATAATGTCAGAAAACCTAATTTGAAAGGAGGAAAAACACCAAACAATTATGCAGGATTTGGAGTATATTTCAGTCACTTATTAAATACTGGCATAGGTAAGGAGCTGCTCATCCCCATGCCTCTGGGGAGACCTCTCGGCTGTAGAGGCTTATTAGTGTTAAGCATCTGAGAGCCATGGACTATAAAATAAAATCAATACCATAACCTTAACTGTAAAAGTCAGAAAGATACTGGAAGAGTTCTAATTTAACAAGATTACAGATGAGTTTTTAGAGGAGAACATTTGGGGAAAAGCCATGCATTTAGAAACATTTATGCTACAAGACGTCTCAAGGTTTCTGTTGTTACTAATGCTGTTATTATCCACACTGGTAATGGTTAGGGTTGATTTAACTGATGTGTTACTTTAGTGGATTTACAGGAAAGTCCTAGAAATGATCTGGAACTTATTTCAAATAAAATCATTAAACTGAGGTAGTAAACTAATTGCTTAGTAACAATTATGATTTGATGTGGTTCAGTGTGGTAGAGAAAACAATCATGAAAATTTTAAGGTCGTCAGTTCAGCAGCTCAATGCAAACACGATTACTCTGTACAATATTCCATTTCTTTTAATGGAAAAGTAGTCAAAACTGGTATAAATTGTAGTGTTTAAGTTCAACCTAAATCTATATTTTTCCTCTAACAAATGTAAATGAAGTAAAAAAGAACATTCTGTCAATGAAATTACTATGATGGCATATTTATTATCCTAATGGTTTTAGAAATCACGTGAAATTGATCAGTAACAAAACCTCTATTTAGTAATGGACCAATTACATTTGTGAGATAATGTCAATGAAACAGAATATTGTCACAGGATAATGGTCTCCTATTGCTACATCCCTAGTCATTTAGAGAAAATAAATGTTGCCGTCTGGCTGAGTCATTTATTTTCAAAGTAGGAGACAGTGATCCCATAACAAGGTTCTGTTATAATAACTCAATCTCTATCAATCATTTGTTGTACCAGAATGGTGCAGGACAGGACACGTATTTGTAAGAACTGCACATTCCTAAGGTATAAGGCAAACATGGTGCCTCCAAGTACATAAACAGCCTGATTATTGCTATTCAATGAGAGTATGGAAAATAAACATTTAAAAAATAATTTAAGAAATAGAAAACTTTCTGAATTTTCAAAAAGATCCATGTTAATGAAAGCTTAAAGACTCAAGTACTAAAGATCTAACAATTCTTTGACTCCAATTAATTTAAAATCTAGAATGGGGGAACATGAAGGAACCTTATTATCCAACTTTGTTATTTTACAGATGAGAAAGCTCGAAGTTTACTGAAATTAAGTGATTTGTCTGAAGCCACACCATTTTCCAAATCGCCATTATAGTGCTCTAGGCAGAAGGCAAAATATTAGAAGAGAACTAAAAGAAAAAATATATATGACAATACATAATTATTTTTATATTTTGACATATATAGCTTATTTTAAACCGGATGCATGTCACACACCTCTACTAAAGACATTCTAGACTTTAGGATTTATTAACAATATTTTATTAGTCAGTGCAAAAGAGATTCTCAACCTGAGTCCAGCCCAAGGACTGCACTCATGAATCCCGGGAGTCCATAAACCCTTCTGAAATTATGTGCATTTATCTGTATTGAAGTTTCATGTGTTAGGAAAAAAAAAACTGTAATACAGGCTTTGTAACTAGTTTACAAAATCATAAATGTACCATCACAACGCCCTGTCTGGAAGGCAGTGTACGCAGTAACAATGAGCACAGGTTCTGCAGCTAAACAGACAAGGACTCCCATTCCACCTCTGCTACTTATTGTCTGTGGCATCTACATCAAATTTCCTAATCACTGTAGAGATCAGCTTAATGTGCTGTAAAATGGGTTTTTAAATACAGTTGAAAAGCAAAAATATATGTAAAGTCTTAACCCAGACCTGAAAGGTACTAAGTGCCCCATGAATAGGAGCCACAAATGGCAGGAGGGTCTGGTTCTCCTCATTTACATGTATTTGTTGAACAAAAATTTTAAGTTCATATGGTTTCTGCAATAAATAAATGATATTTAAAAAATAAACCAGTTAATATAAAAATAATTGATATAGAAAAGTAGTTGATAAAACTATTATAGGCTACAAAGAGGCTGAAAATATAAATATGGTATATGGACTGTTTTGGATCTTCTTTTAAACAATATATTAGATATTCTAAGGAATTTGAAAATGAATTCTATATTAGATTCTATTAAGAAATAATGGTTATATTTGCTAAATTGATAATGATATTGTGGCTGTGTTTAAAAAAGTCATTGTCTGTTAGAAACACTTATAAGTATTTACAAGTAAAATGACATGATGTCTAGGCTTTACTTTAAACATTTCAAAAAAGTGGGAGGTATTAAATGAAACAAGATTGGCAACATATTGATAACAGTTAAAGCTTGGTAATGGTACCTGGAGGTTCACTTTATGAATTTCTCTAGTTTCAATATTTTCCATAACAAAAAGCCTTTAAAAACTTTTAAAAATCATACTTAAAGATTCAATTCAAACCAGCTCTTCTTCACATTTATCCATCAAGAGTACTTATATCTCCAATGTTTTTTACTTCAAAAACTTTTACTGGCACTACTATTAAGAGTTTGATTTTTTACAAAGAAGACATACATTTTACCATTTTAAATTTTGTTTTGTCAATTCTTACAGAATCCTAAAAACTCATAAATTCACTTCTGTTCTCCCATTCTAGTTCTACAAGCTTCTAACAGAATCTTCCATGAAGCACCCTAGGAAAATTGTTCATCTGTCGAGACTTGTTAGCCAGTCTTCAAATTCTCCTAGTCCATTTCTCCTTACATAAGCTAGTTTACATATTGATTCTCCAGGTGGATTGAAGGATAACAGAAAAGAAAAAATCAGCCTTTAAGAGAAGATAGGCTCTGCTATTAATTATGTGGACACTTTGGACAAGGCAGCCTCTCTGATCCTAAGATTGCTTAGCTGTAAAATCAGGAGCTTGGACTACATCTTGCTAAGGGTTCTAATGATCTGTGATCTCTCCCTGAAAAATCAATTTCTTACTTTAGACAATATTAGTAGTATGATAACTCAAAATAAACTGGCTTTCCAAACTACTTCACAATAAATTTCAACATGAAATCAATGTGTGAAAGGATACAAAATAAAACCTTTTACCATCCCAAGAAACTTTACAGAGCACACTAATGTACTAAAGTACACTGTCTCTCGTGGGTTTTCCACTTTCCTATTTTAGTCTGTGTTCCATCAATCTAGAGAGCTAGTATTAAACAGCAAGCTATTTTTTCAAACTAATTATCCATTGTGGTTTTTCTCCCAAATGTTATATTTTCAAACCATTTAAGGCTCTCGAGCACAGAAATATGAATACAACATTCCCCTATTAAGTACTATTGACCCTTCTAACATATTCACAGGTTTGCCCCATCCAAAATGCTCTTCTTGACTAGAATACATGAAAGGAGCACAAACATCTGTTAATTAGCAGGCAACTAAGGAATTCTAATGAAAGTCTTGACCAACAATTTATTGTCTTCCTCTCTGTTGAAAAGATGCTCATGTTGTGATTTCTCAACTGCAGCAGTATAGCTGCAGCGAATGAAACACACCATGGTGGAGGTATCCCAGAGTCTGTTCTCCAATGGTCTGAGGGCACACCAGGTTCACTTCAAGTTCTGTAAGACCTGTACATTCCTGACTTTCGATATTTTCAATAAGAAGCAGCTAAACAAAGAAACTTAAAAATTGTGCTTAAACATTAAATTCAAACCACCTATTCCCATTTATCCATCCAAAGCACTTGTATGTTTGATTTTTGTCTGGTTCAAAATTTGATATTTGACATTTAATCCTTGTGATACAAACGCTAGGAATGTAAGGAACTGTTGGTGTTCTATCCCCAAGGGGAGCTTAAAATCTCTTCCAGGAAGATAACTAAGCTGTTTGTCCTGCCATTTTCTAGAACTTCATTTAACGTTAATGACTCCCAGACAGCAGTGATTCAGTTCTTCCTGAAAGCTTTTCACTCACTCACTCAGCTCCCACAACTCTAGAGAAATCTTGAGATTCTATCATTTGTCTGACTGTAGTCTGGGTTAGGGCACTGTTTTCCAAAGTTTGAACCTACGATTAATCCTCTCCATAGATTCCTGGATGGGAAAAAAAAGGTTCTGAAGTCAGAAACTTAATAAACATATTCAGTCAATATCCACTTCTGGATATTCACATTCTTGGCAAACAGTAGTATACCAGATATTCTACAACTTCATTCATGAATGAAAACGTCTAAATTTTTGTTAAAACAGACTTTTCCAAAATTACTTGAAAGCTCTTGTATCCAGTATATCTATTAACATTCCTTAAACACACATTAAGAAGTGCTGGTCTCTGATTCCATTATATCATACGTTACCATACTCTTACTTACTGTTATTTATTTCTTTTGCTTTATTGAACTCATGACACTAAGCTGGCATTCTTACTCTCTAGCTCCAGTGTTCCCTTGAGCCCTTTTGCTTAATTCATTGGATATTTAATACTATATCCTCACAGAACTCTATAAAATGCACATTGAAATTTAGCACAACATTTACGACTATATTACTAACGAGAACATTTGCAAAACTATCACAAATAAATCTCTGGGGCTTGGAAATATATTACAACATCAAAAAGACTAGCTGAAGAGACTTATTTAAATGACAGAACTGTAAATTTAAAAGAAAATTGCAATTTTTAGTTCCTACAGCAACCAGAACACAAGGTCTAAATATTGCCTATTTGAGAGTCCAGTATAAATTTTTAAACTACTCTTAAAGTTGTAATTACATACCAATACACCACTAAGTAGTGCTAGTTTTTGCAAACATACCAATTTATTGATTTTTGTGTACAGATTTCCTTCTCACAGTGCTTAAAAGTAAGCTAGTTCTTAGGCATGGAAACAGTCCCCTCATAATCTGGTTTATATTATTTATTCTCTGTGAAGCACCTTTTTTCATAAATAGTAAAAAATTATTTTTCTGTTCAGCAGGTCAAGTGCTGCAAATTTAATTTATTCATATTTGTGTGCCCAATGCCTAGAAAAATTCCTGGCAAAAAATAGACATTTGATAAATGTTAATTGAGTCCAATTATCTCAAATTCTAAATGTGTAAGAATAAAATTTTACTGCATAAAATGTCTTTTTGAATTTACATTTTATCTAAGATTACAAGTTGTTTAAATACTCGTCAGACTAGAAGCTGTTAAAATTTTCCATTTAGAAACCCCAGCTGTATATTACAAATATATTTACCATTTCACTAAATGTCTATTAAACAGTGTTTTAAGAGTTTTATATTCAGACTTAGATGAATCAGCAACTATCAGAATGGCAATGGCAAAGTGATATTGATAAAGAATTGTTTCAAACGTTCAAGCATAATTATTAGCACTATTAGTCTGTTAAGTTCCTGGGCATTGAAGAACAACTAGTATTTGGTTTCATGAAAGTAACTCGAATTAGAGGAAAAAGCAAGACCTGTCTCTTACTTGCCCTCTTATCAGAAGTTACAAAGGATTGCTCTAATGATTTCAAGAAAAGTACATCAACTAGGAATGAGTCTGAATTGACTCAGAAAAAAATTAAGGTAGACAAGATCTAAGATGGAATTTTGGGAGGGTAAGAGTTGGAATAAAAGAAATTTTCAACCTGCACATTGATAAGCTAACCTGGTTCTGTTAATTTAAGCATTTAAATCTAAAATGATGGAAAACATTAACCAAAAAAGAAAGTTTTCAACAGAGGTGGACACGGTCAGAAGTTTAAGACAAAGGAACTTATAGAAGAGACTAAACGAAAAATACTCTGGAATCTAGGAAAGAAACGTGACAGTGGCTCCACAGCCCTCTTAGTGGCCCAGATTTCTTTTTTGTTCCCTTCTTATGTATAAAAGAGAATAAAGTAAAAATATAAAAATTAAATAATTTAGATGCTGACAAATTTAATTTCCGTCACTATTCATCAGAAGAAATTTAAGCAAATTATATAGATTCCTACAAAATGTTTAATATTATAAAATAATGTTCATTTTAAAATGTTCATGTCTATATTCTGCAAAATTAAAAAATGCAACTCTTTTATGGTCAGGAAATTCTTACTGTTTTGTGTTTTGAAAAGACACAAAGATATACTTAGTTAAGCTTCTAATGTGCTACAGTAAAAATACTTTTTTCATTAAATTATTAAAAATTACATGAACATTTATTATTTCATGAATCTAGATTTTGTACTAAAATTTTGCCTAATTTCTTTTTAAAATAAAATGAGTATAATAACTTGGGCACATTATATCCTTTATTCTTGCCTGCTTGGAATAAATCTCAATGGTTTAGGTTGGTGTTTCCGAATAGAAAGGAAAGTAGAATGCCACATATTGTGCATAATTTTGTTATCTTTGATTCTCATATTTCAAAAATCAGTTTTGCTAAGGGCTATGGCAAGACCAAATTTTAATGCAAAGTCAACACTAACAGAATAAGGCATATCCAAAGGAAATAATTAATAGTAAATTTTAAACATTTCTGTCAATTATAAACACAAGTATATTTTAATCAACCAATAAGTAGTTACTGAGTATCAATTAGTGCAAGGCTTTGTGGAAAAACAAGTATAGGACATACTATAGCCATCACAAATATTGGTGCTCAATATGCCCTTAGAAAACTTCCTCATGACAGGCAAGTATGTCTAAAGAACATGTGAAGACAGACAAGAACGACCGCGGGGCATTTTATTTTGCAAATTTAAAAAAAGCAATTTTCTAAGAACAAAAGGACTGCATTTGGCTTAGCAAATTTATAAAGATAGTACCGTACTGCCCTCATTTTTTCATTGTAGTTGAAGCCTTCTTCCTACAATGGCTTATTGTGCACGTTACAAAGTCTTCAGGGTCTTCAGAATTAAAGTGACAGAGTTTTTTTTAAGCACACTTGAGAATGGATCATTCTTCCTTACTCTTAACATAATGTGCCTTTACAGACTTCTCCAATAATTCCAGTCATCTTGACAAAAGAAAATCACCAAGACAATACAATGATTTTACAAAGAGAAAGAATGACAGTTTCCCTTCTACTTTTCAAAAATGTTTTATAATATGATTTGAGATTGGTTTTATTCAATAGGCTGCAAGAGGAACCAATTCTTACAAAGTGACACCCTCTATAATAAGGAACACCTACACTTTTGAACAACATATCCATTCCCACACATTCACAATGTTATTATTACTACCATTAGAATCTTTTCCAGAATAATTTTCTGACGGGGAAAATACGGCTTTGTTTAGAATAAACTGACAATGTCAGTAAAACAAGCAATAAAATACAAAGGGTTGAGGGTTTTGTTTTTATTCTCACTTCTGCAAGTTACGTGAAAGTCCATATTATTTCTTGCCTTCACTAATGAGACTGGCATTCTGTCAATCAATGGTTCATTTATCCCACAAATATTTATTGTGCCCCTACTATGCACCAAGCGTTGTACATGGTTACTAGGCACTGTTTACCATAGTAGCCCAAACAGATAAAGTCTCTGACCTTACAGTGTAGGCAGATTTAGACAATTAATCCCATAAGTAAACACGTAATATATTATGAACACAATGAGGAACAACACTAGATGTGAAGAGAGAAATAGAGTAGGACCTGATTTTGTCCCCAGTTTACGCTGGGACCTGAAAGATGACAAAGAACTTGCCAGATAAAGAGTTATAAGAGGAGCACTCCAGAGGACATGGCTTAGGTCTTGGGTTTTTGCATTCCCAAATCTAAACAAAGCAGGGAGCTCAGTGCAAAAAGAAGAAAGAGTGAGCACCCCCTGAGGCTGGAGCGGTGGTCGGAGGCCAGACAAGAAAACAGGGCCTCTTGGTCATATCAGGGAATTCTGATTTCTCCTAAGAGGAATGGGAAGTTCCTGAAGGCTCTGAAGCAGGAGAGTGATATGATGTTATTATGTTCTAGAGAGATGATTTCATCTACTCCCTGAAGAACAGATTGGGGAAGGTGTCCTCAGAGCGAAAACTGTCTTTCTGAGAACAGCTGACTTTCAAGTCCTTCCTTAAAATGACCGCTGTCACCTTCCACATGCACAGTGCCCAGGCACACAGCCCACACAGCCATTCTGAAACTTACTTCCCCACCTCGGCACTTGCCTATACTTTTGTCTCTGCCCACACTGTCCCCTTCTTTACTAGTTAAAGTGTCCGCACGCTAAAGAAGACCCACCTGACTCCAAGTCCATTTCCTCCAGGAAGACTTTTTCACTGTTCTCTAAACACTATGGCACTCGGTATAGAAATTTGGAACAGCCAAAAAGGAGTCGTGATTAAGGAACTAACTCTGGCTTTAACTGCGAAGCTTCAGAGTTACTTGTCTCCTGGGGTTCCTCAATACACCCCACCCAAGTCATGGGCTGAAAAACACTGATGAAGAGCTCTTTTCTTTTACATTTTTAATAAAATGCAGAACTTGATGTAAAAAACAATTTTCAAATACATTTTTATGTGCTGACGTAAGTCCTATTTGCACATATGCACAAATATCAACAAAAATTGCAGTTAGCTAATTTTTCTAATTTCCATGCTTAATTATCTCCCTCTCATTGTGGCAAAAAGGCATGAGTAAGTCTGATGAAATATACTTAATTGAATAGACTTTCAGAAGGAAAAATAGCTAGTCTGAATTCAGAAAGCCAAAGAATACCTATTTCTTAAAGTTATAGTTTTCTCCAAAGCTGCCCTACAACTGGGTCATATATTCATCTAGAAAAAGCATAACCAGGCTGACTCAGGCACAGAGTTTCTTGCATTATTTTTATTTACTGCTTATGTTGTACCTACTTTCAAAAGGAATCATGGCTTCCTCTTAAAGGGAACTTTGAGTAACTGGCACCTGCGAACTGCATCAGATTTGGCTCCTCCCTAAAACACCCCACACAGAGGGATGAGCTGATCCAATGGGATCAGAACCTGTGGTTCTGTGGCAATCCAAGCAGCTCATGTAGACAGATCACAGTCAGTCACACTCGTAACTGGGGGTTCTAAAAGATCATTTTGTGTGAAAGAAACAGTCCAGTAAACATGTAAAATACGGGATTTTTGTAATTTAACTTTGACAACATTTGACTAATATTAGCTTAAAAATAATTTTACTGTAATCATTTCGTGAAGAAAACATAACCCATATTGCTTCAATTATAAAATCTTGACTAAATGAAACTTAAGAAATGAACCAACATTTTATTCTAATGTCCACAGAGGCATCTCCTTATTCCTCACCTTGATCTCTTTCATGCCATGTTCGACTTCCAGCAGCTGGTGAATTCGGAGAGGGATAAAAGTCTCCTGTAGGACTTGGTTCCATATTTTCATCTATGGATATAGTTTTGGGTCTTTTGCTGTCAAAATATGACAACAGATATATTAATGGGATTTCTGGGAAGATGTGTAGCATTTGATAATACATAATTTGAGAAGATTCTTTCTGTGGAAATGTCCATAAACACAAGTAACAGTATCTCAGAATCATTTAGAAATAACGGTGAGTATTCAAGACATCAACAGGAGTAGCAAAAATATTTCTAGCTGTAGATACCATTTGTTATATCATATTATACCTGTACTTGCCTAACAAATACGTTTATTATATTTACCTTTCAAATGTATTTCCAAAGAAATTTCAGTAGTAAAAAGTGAATTCTTAATGTGATGAGTACTAATTTTTAAATTGTTATTAAGATTATACCTGACTCTATTGCTAATATTGATAATTATTATCAATATTAATAACATTCCTTTGTATAGCACTTGCCGTTAACAATGTAATCCCTTCAGAGTAATTCGATGATAAGGCAATGGAGTACAGTAGAACACGAGCTTTGATGGTCTAGCATCAGATCTTACTAGGCCACTTGCTACTTCTGAACAGTAAGCTCTTTAACCTTTCTAAACTCAGTTTAATCATCTGTAAAATGGAAATAATAAAACCTAGTTCAAAGGGGAATGTTGAGAGGACTAAATGAGTTATTAAATATAAAGCTCTTAGTTAAGTGGCTGGCATTTAGAAGATACTTATTAAATAGTAGTTATTATTAGCAAAGCTATAATTAATAATACTAAAAAATTTAACAGTACTCTACTGATTTTAAACTATTTCATATATTCTTCTTTACTTTTTCTTTAAAAATCCGGTTATTGATCCTTTATTCTTAAGATCAACCATGAAAAACAGTCCATTGCCAATCAAATCAATGACCATACTTTTTTTTGCTGAGGAAGATCTGTCCTTAGCTAACATCTGTTGCCAATCTTCCTCTACTTTATATATAGGTCACTGCCACAACATGGCTGATGAGTGGTGTAGGTCCGCACCCAGGATCAGAACCCTCGAACCCAGGCCACTGAAGCGGAGCATGCCAAACTTAACCACTACACCATGGCCAGCCCCGAAACAGCATACTTTTAAAATAGTACGTTTTGAGAGAGAAAACATAGCTTATCTCAATAATTAAGAAAAGCAACCATTTAGAGCAGATTTTTATGGCACATGTCATATGGCTTAATATACTGCTTTCATATATCCCCACCAATACCCTATTAAACAGTTAATTATAACTATGAAAACAGATATTTCTTCCTCCAATTAAAACAAAATTTTTATTTGCATCTATGCAGGTAAAAACTAAAAAGATATCTTCTGAATTAACTTTATGCAGTGATAATAAATGTAAAAGATTTCAGAGTTGGAATTGACCTCAGAAGTCATATACATAAATCAATCCTCCCTTTTTTACAAGTGGGGAGACAAATTTAGAGAAATTCAGTGAAATTGCCCAGGGCAAGTTAATGGAAGTAGTCCAACCAAAGTAAGGACTCTGACTTCCAAGACTGTGTTCTTTCTACTGCACTGTTTCCAAACCCTGGAAGCATGTGTATGTCTGGGGTATATTTATAGATATACTTGTGATTAATATTTGACTCACAGCTCCCAGAATATTAACACGATGTAGAAGATGGCAACCTCTCATCCATGTTAAATCACAGTGAGAGCAAACAACAGTTGTTCGGTTTCACCCTAAAGTATCCTAAGTTAGAACTTTGGTTTGTTCAACCATCCTTTAATCCAATTCTCCCATCTGTGAGTCAGCAGTAAAGATGGATGGAAAACTTGAAATGAGGAAGAAAAAGATTTTCCTAAAGTAACAGAGAAATGTTTTTTAAACCTTTTTTATTTTGAATGGTATAGCATCGGATACCAAATGATTTTAAGGAAAGGTTTGTGGTGACAACATACCAATCCATCAGACAAAAGAAAAAATTACTATCCATGTTTCAAATTTAGGAAAACTAAAGCATTTTTAAGACCTCACCATGTCATAGACAATTTTAGTGCTAATAAATGCAATTATCTAGGTATGCAATCTAACTATGTGAAAATATAGTTTGATCATAAATGATATGAAATTGAACTTAGCTTACAGACATAGTAAGGTGCATAGCCCCATAATCAAATCAAATGCAGTTAATTTTCGTTATTGATAATAGCATAGGAAAATAATTACCCAGATATTCTTTTATTTTTAAAAAGTCGGTATTATAAAATGTCTGTTATGCTCTTATATTTGATCATGGCTATGTTGAATGCTCTAGAAATAAGATGGGTCTTCATATATTGAAGATCCAACTCAAAAAAAAATAACAAAGCTATAATATTTATTCATCTTGCCTTCTCATTAACTCAGTTCTCTTCTATCATTCTATAATAGTGGAACATATCATCATGAAATTCTGTGCACAACTTTCCAAGCTATTTATCCCTCATTTAAATAGGAAACCTCTCTTTAAACTCCCGTGGGACTAAAAGTTACAATTAGAAGGTCAAGAGAGAAAAATGAGAATGTCAACAGAAAAAAAAAGCCAAGTGGCTCATTCCCAACAAAGACTAGTCAAGCCAAATCTCAGAGCACTAATATTTTCATTGGTAACTGAGAGTTAACTAAAATCTTCAAAGAATACCGACTAATTGAACAACTTGGCAAACTGTGGCCTAGAATAAGGCCTTTTACTTTTAAAGTCAAGTAAATGACACATTTTATTTTTCATGTTTCATTATCCCGAGCTTGGATGTGGAATTAGGGTAGAAGTTACCAGGATGGATCAATCATAAACCAGGGACCCCTGCCATGACAACATCATTTTTAAATGTGTCACAAGAATTAGTTAACTTGTTATATCAAAAGAATAGGATAAAAATCATATTGATACATTTTCATAGTTCCCTTGTCCCCACAAAAAGATTTTTTAAAATGCTTTGAACAATTACATTTAGTTTTTCAATATCAAAATAAATTTCACCAGGAAAGATTAAAAATCTGTGTAAAATCTGCAAAAATTCTTGAACTCTTGGCTTTGTTTCCTGTCTCTCTTTACCTACCTACCTACCTATCTGTATATAGACTGACAATAGGGGTAGCTCCCCTTTCAGTTACCTGCTTGGTGGAGAAGACAGCGACCTCTGAAGATTGACCCCCGAGTTCATGTCATGATAGTATGGTTGGCTTGGGATTTCTCCAATTGGGAAGTTGACTCCAGTTCCCTGGGTTATGGGCGCTGAGGAATAAAACAAAAAGAAACATTGGAAATGACATTTACACTTATCATTTCTATTCAACTGTAATAATTTCATGTTTTCCATGCCTCTGGGCAAGGATGAGGAGAACTCTATTGACCTTAAGTTATCCGCTGGGGTCAGACTTGAACACTTCCTCACGACGCCAATGTTCAAATGTTTGGAAACTCGAGGTACTCAGACTATAATCATTGGTTATCACTTCCTCTACTCCCACTCTCCAAACTTCTTCACTCACTCCTTTGTATTAGTTATCACTACATCTGTCACCCCACCGGTCTATAGATGTGTCAGAGGAAACAACGCATGTTTCCTATTGCTCAGCCCCAAGAATAGCGCTTAGTACTAAGTTGGCTCTCAAAGAGCAAATTATGGTTAAATAAATCAATACAGAACAGTTTCACAAATAAATATCAAGGATTATTAACCTATAATAATATTAACATTAATATTAGAGTGGATTAGAAACCATGATATTTATAATTATTCCATATAAATAATTCTTATATTAGGGCAGGTATACAAGTGAAATTGACAAATACGAAGTAAAAGTCAATTTTTTTCCAAAATACATATTCAGGTTTCATATATGAATGCTAAGTGTGGCTTTTCTCAATAATTATGTCTTGATTTTTAAAAAGTTTTTATGTCACAGCTTTATAAGTCTTTTAAAATGTACTCATGGAGCTGTACACTTTATTTTGTAAATCAAGTATTTACAAATACTTGATAGTATTATTTTGTAAATCAAGAATCCTTTTTGAATCTGCTGATATATTATCAACTGAGACTTTTGTATCCACGTGTTGGTTTTTGTACAATGGATTACAAATTTGTTTCAAGATACGTTGAATAAACCTGTGAGGCAGCAGGTTGTGTTAGAATGAGTAGCGTCTTGAGAGACAGATAGCCTTTTAGTTTTAGCTCCCTCTGCCACTTATGAGCTATGCGCCTCAGTTTCCTAAACTATCAAATGTGAATAATAATAATGTACCACATATGATTAGGTCAAGAATGAAATGAGGTCAGGAGTGATAAAAGCCCGACATTGTGCCCTGTGCATAGTAAGTACTTCCCTTCCTTCTTTGCTTTCTCACCCAAATTTCTTCCCTGGTAGGCTGAAGTGGTTGGCAAAGATGGAACCACTCAAAAATGTGCTAAAAGCAGATGAAGTGGTATAAACAAAACGATTGGTTTAAGTTTGTTCATTCACTAAGTTATTGATTATGTCCATTACTAGCAGGTGCTGCAAGGGATGGTCTAAGACAGTCCTTATCCTTAATATAACATATTGGGCAACATGTTGGGTAAACAAAACACTCATAAAAAACATATAAATACCAGGATAATGCAGATTATAATGAAATTGCCCAAATGAATGACATGATCGACAAATACTGTAGGATTTCAAGGGAAGAAGAATTCAATACAGGCTTGAACGTCCAAGAAATCTGTGGAAAAAGCTACAGCTGGCACTGGATTTTGGAGAATGAGTAAAGTATTGAAGGGAGGTCATTCTAAACAGAGGTTACTGCAGGAGCAAAGTCACGGGCAGAGATAATATGCAAGGCAGAAACCAGGCAGGTTGGTGTAAAAGGATGGTGCTTAAGAATACTTTCTATTTCTTCACCTGTTTACCAGGCCTTCAAAAGCTCCAATAAGAGAAAGTGCGTTGTGGCAACAATTTTAGAACCCTTGAAATTCACTCAAAGCACACGTGATCTACTTCATCTCCCCCTCTCTCCTAACTGCTTCAAGATAAATAGAACATTCCAAAGGGACTGCGGATTTTCAACGAATTTTTCTTACCCAGACTTTTAATAAACATTCCAAATGCGTTCATTATCAGTTGAATTGTATTACAATGTCAGGCAGGCCAAGACTAACTTAAAATATTCTTTAAGAAAATATGATGAAGAGGCACATGCTTTCTTGTGGAGAAGTAATCAAGGAATACACAATGAACATCTCTCTTTCCCTATTAAAGATTAAATAAATCAATACAGACAAGATTAGTCATAGCTCCAAACTTCTGCAGCTTATGCTTTCTGTTAGATTGTTCATGTTGTATAATAAGCTTTACCCTCATTTTACACAGAAAATATTTGTATTCAGTGTGTAACCCTGCCTAATAGCTTGAACTCTGTTGGAAAGCTAAAATGTAGCTGTTTGTTGTGGCTTGAGGTATACCAGAGGTTAAAAAAAAGCAAGGTAAGAAATCCCACAATAACCACATGCTTTAGTTTATTATTAGAACCATGTTCTATGTGACACTGGAAAGGAGAGCATGTGCTAGGAGGCACTGGAGGGGCTCAGCGAAAGTAAGCAATCTGTCTGGCTTCCTACACACTAATGGACACAATTCAAAGAACTGGCTTACTAAGAGGAATCTTACAACTTACATCTCATATCAACTATTTGCAATTTATTAAGCTCATGCAATATTTAGGCAAAGATTTGTAGATTCTATTTAACACACATGGCTTGATCATCAACAAAGATTGCTTGACCATAAATGTACCAGGTACAATTTACAGCAAAACGATAAAAAATCTTCGGAAATTTTGTTTTTTCTAAATTTTTCTCCAGAAAGATTATTCCAGAGTATCAAAACAGTGATAAAAATAATTTGTCTACAGATTTATATGTGAGCATTATAAAAATGTAGGGTGCATTCTGACATTAAATGGGAGATTACAGAAAGAAAAGTAGACTAATAATAAACATGGCCCAATTCTAAAACAGTGCACATAGCATTTATTTAATAACAAAGAGAGTATGTGAGAACAGCAAGGCCTAGACAGATATTCCTGTTTAAAAGCCTCTGTAAGAACTTGCATCGGATGCAAAGATCAGTGTTAGCAGCTCTCCCAGAGAGTGGGCAAGAAGGCTGGAAGCTGCAAATCACGTCTAAGAGGCTGCCAATAACCTCTTAGAAACGAAGCTGCCAAGAACCTCAGTTTCTAAGGGTTAGAGGCCAACCCTTAATCTCTCTTATTGTTCTCCTCACTCCAAAAGCTGATCCTAAATCAACTTTTAAGATGGAGATAATACCATTCAACAGAAAGATCACTATCCTAAAACTGAATAGCTTCATTAGCTAAAGTCAACATACACATTAGTGGGTCATATGATAGTAAAACCCTAGAGGACAGAAACCATTAACATACCATAAACCCTCAAGAAGTCAGAATTGGTGATATACAGCATAAGGGTTGTGCTGAAGTTTATGTTTACTTAGCAAACCCTTATTTCATAAACAATGAAGTTCAATTGTGTAAATAAGATTATAATGTGGATATATTAAAACACTTAGGAGAATAACTTCTCAAGCACTTCAGAGACACCTATTTACATACGAAGTAGAGAATAAATGTTTGTGAATAAATTAACTAATGAATGAATACAGATAATGTACTAATTACAAATCAGTACTGTTTATTATAACAGGTAACTTACAAACCTCTAAGAGATGACATTATGAATTAAAGAATGAATTAAGTATGTTAAATTTACCTCGTAATTTTTTAACTCTATTTTTTTATTTTTCAAAATATCTCTCTGGGCTTTTAAAGGTTCTGACATGGTTCTCCTTCTACAGCATCTAGCATAATGCTACCTATAACGAGGTACTAATAATATTTTCTGACAGAGGACTCTACTGTCCTCACAGGAAGAATGAAAATATATTAGGAAACTTAGAAAAGTACAACTTTAAGCACATAATTTCACAATGCCTCAAAACTGTAGCAGCATAGCCTCTCTGCTAAAGAACAGTATGGAGAAAACACACACACTCATACACACATACACACACACACACATCTCCGAATGCCCACTTCGTTATGTGATGCCAGAAAGTGGCAGTCAGATATGTTCCTTTCCAAATTAAAAACAAACATAAAAAACTTTCAAATGTCAGAGGCCTTCACACACCACATATTGATCTAAAAAAACACACAAGGCTTAGCACCTTGGTCAATGAAACAGACCATCAGAATCCTCTTGCTCAGCAAACAGGAACCCTAGAGCTACTGGGATACAGGATAAGGATTAGGTTTGGGTCTCCTACACTGTTCCCAAGTAAACAGACCCACGACAGAAGTCTTTTGGGCACACACTTATCCACTGCAGAATTATATCAGAAAGATTACTTAAGGTCTTAAATGTTCATGTATACTACTCTCTAGTATACATGGTATTCGCACTGGCCACTTCAGAATCTGAACTATTTGAGAAACTGTGGTTCAAAAGAGAGTCACTCACTAGCTTGTAGGTTCTTTACTGAACACAACTCTAAAGAACTACCTCTACTCAACCTCAGTAACCCACGCTCGCTTTGTTCTTTTGGATCATCATAATTCTTGTTCACGACCTCCAAATTTGACCCAAATGAAAAACACAACTTAAAACAAGGACCAGAGTGCCACTATATCATCTGAATAACATCATTCCAAACTGTGATGCTCTCTATCACAATGTCAGGTGAAAACACACCAGTCAAAGTTACACAAATAAGCTCAATCATAGAAGAGAGCAAGAAGAAATGAGTCACCTCCTTGAACGTAATCAGTGCGTTAAGAGCTGCATCTTAGATATATTTATTTGCACACCCTAGTAATAAGTAAAAGAGTTGATCAACGAAACTTCCCCCGTGCTTAGCTGGCTGGCCAGGTGAACTTACCCAAGAAAAATCTCATCCGGCCTGCCAAGAATGGTGTCTCAGGTGAGGTGGCCGGTTAAAACAATTGGACATTGTTTTGGATAACAATGCTTTCTATCTATATCCACCTACAATCTGCAAAGTTAATTTCTGCATCCCTCTACACTCTGCGTGTTGGTGTGTATATCCTGTACATCTCCAAGCCCCCACCAAAATGTTAGTAAAATGAAAAAGCACTTATCTACAGGAAACTTATGTGGGTTATCATAACAACACGGAGTACATTTAATTAATCACACTTCCTTTGATATAAATGACCATCTATGGTCACAGAGAGAGCAGTGAATTAAATGAATACCAATACCACAGCGATCAGAACAACCCCCAAATTATTTTTATACAACAAAAAGTTTTGATGACTTAAATGCAGATATTTCAGAAAATCAGACAGAATATATTCACTTATGATTTCATCAAAAGGTCAGAGATTTTAAGACTCAAATTCTCCTAATATGTGGCTACTCTTCATACTGTATTTAAACTTCAAAATATAAAACATTTTAAATCATATTGTATAACTAAATAACAAGAAAACAATTTACTTACTTCTGGATACCCTCACAAGTTCTGATACGTTGAAGACTCCAGATTTTACAAAACTATCCTCAAGGTATCCTGCAAATAAACATCAAGGGGAAAAAGATCAACATAAGCAGGAAGCAAATAAATGATTAAACCCTAGAATTTGCTCAAGTGTTTTTAAAGCAAGGGTTAGAACAAAAACCAAGCATGTTTACAACAAAGACAAGTAAAAGCGAAACTCTTGTGAATGCAAACTGGGTCTGTTCAAACAAAAGTCAAAAGTTTAGATGCTAAGTAATCTCCTAGGAAAATTTTTTCTCAACTTTCTGAATGTACAGGGCAATCGTGGTTTCATCTGCCATGGCCCACGCACAGAGAATGAAGGTTTGGGCTCTCACTGAATGCCTTCAGCTCGGTCCCACCTGGTAGACGAAAGTCCACCCATTAAAAAAAAAAAGAAAGAAAAAGGAAAACCACAACCACAATTAGCACTTTGTTGGAATTACTTCAAAGATCTCTTGAAACCACTGTTCTTTCACAAATCCTTCCCTGATTAAAGAAAAGTGAGCTGCCGTTACCAGCACTCCCACCCTTGTTCCAGGGTCATGAATCACACAAAAGCAGAACTTGTACATACGGCAAATTTCTTGCATCAACCTATTTCCAGGCCCCTCTAATATACCTCACACGATTTCGCTGCTTTCTCATCCTTGCTACTACACCCTTGGACTTCCTTCGTTGCAAGAACTGGACACTTTTGCTAGCAAACAATGGTGAATCCAGGCCTCCAGGAATGCCACATGACCCTTCTGTGACATCCAGGTACAGGGTCCACAGTGGCTGTGTTCAGGAGCCTGAGTTAAGCTGAGACCTGTTTGGCAGTTGGTCTAGCTACATCCAGAACTAGAGATGAGGTCTCCCACAAATGCTGGTCATGTTCCCAGGTTCTCCTCTATGTGAAGGAGGAGTAATGAGGGTGAGAACACTGTAGGAAGGAGGGATATGGTTACTCTCTGCTGCCCAGGGAGAGAATATCATAGAGTTGTTAGGAATAATAAGTGAGATAAAAGTATAAAACCCAGAGTAGGCACTGATTAAATGTTACCAATAAGTTAGGACTGGCTAGTAGAGCCAACAATCACCCATATACTGAATTACGCACACTGGATGCCAGACAATCTCAAATTATTTGTAAATCTCCATTCGGAAACTTTACCAGAACAGAAGTTACCACACCACTTTTCTTGTTTTGTTTTTTTATGAGGAAGGTTGGCCCTGAGCTAACAGCTGTTGCCAATCTTCCTCTATTTTGTGTGTGAGATGCTACCACAGTGTAGCTTGATGAGCGGTGGGTAGGTCCACGCCTGGGATCTGAACCCACAAACCTGGGGCCACAGAAGTGGAGTGTGCACTCTTAACCACTATGCCACTGGGCTGGCCCCACCACACCACTTTTTAATCATAACTAGCATGAAAAGACAGAAAATCACTTAATTAGCATATATGCTTTATTGCTGTGAACTGAGAAGTTTCTTCAGAAACAGAAGTGAAGGAGAGAATGAGAAGGAATTATGAGATCTGGGTGATAAAACTTAGGTCTCATATCAAGTCATTACTCAGAAAACAACATACATTTTTAAGAGGATAATAACAAAATGTCCCCATTTGATGTACCTCTATTTTAAGAAACTCCTCCTTCTTGAGTAATTAATTTTTCACCACCTTGAATTAATTTCAGCAATTATTGAGAAACTGCTAGTGAGCCAACACTGTACAAGGTGCTAAAAGCCATGAAGATAAAAAAGGACACTGACTGTGTTTATGCGGTGGGGGAAAAAGATATTTTTAATTTTCTGAAAGACAATAGGTTATCATTGTGTACAAAGATTTCTGTTGCTTTCATTGTTGTTTTAAAGTATAATCAATTATACTTCTTTTATATATAGTAAATATAAAATTTTATGTATGGCAAATATTAAATATGAAGACCTTGTTATCACAACTACCACCTGTGTACTTGACCAATCAGACAAGATTGTACGTCTTCACCCAACTGTAGTCTGTAAATGCCTGCCCTCATCTTGCTCATTCAGCTCCCTCTGATCAGGAGGCCTTCCTTCTGCAGACACTACTCTCATCCTTCAATGTGCAGTCAACCACCATCCACTCCATAATCTGCTCCTCTCCCAAACCCTGTGCCAGCCAGAAAGAATCTCTTTCTTCTGTATTCACACACCACCTAGTTTGTACCTACTTTACCTTACTGTGCACATCAGAATTCTTAAAGAGATCCGTTTTCACGTCTTGTGTTCTTTACTGGATTATCAGTTCTTTTATTTTGGGGAATGACTGGGTTTTGTCCCCCTCTATATCTTCCTTGACAGATAACTCAGTGCCAAATAGAGTAACTACTAAATAAATGCTTACAGAACAAAAGTGTTAAATTCAACTTTTTGAAACAGGCTCACAAATGAACATCCTGGTAATTTCATAACAATGTGGATAAAGATGGCTTAAGCGGGAAGGACAACCATGCTGACCCTTGTTATTCCCTGGAGCTCATTTGCTGAGGAGTTTATTTAGGCTTTTGGGTAGAATGGGAAAGAGTAATGATCAGAGTCAGACTGTGTGTCTGACTTTGTTGTGTAATATCACGTGTAATACATAATAACATTTCAACATGTAGACATGACCTGAAATTCATTTCCGTATTACTCAAATGAGTAGTCAGGGCTCCCTTTGCTTCTTAGTCATGCCCATAGGATGGAGTGGTGTGTGGACCTGTTAGGAGCTGAATCCTAAGGGAGGGAGGAAGCACCCCAGCTACTCCCACCAGCGGGAAGACAGGAAGGCAGTCACATACAGGCAAATACAATGACTATCTCAGAGAAAAGGGACGGCAAGTCAGGACAGAGCAGTGTATTTCTCCACTCCCTACCCTCAATTCTCCAGGTTCTAAGGAATTTAATCACAAGGAAAACTGAAAGAGTTATTTTACTAAAACTATGAAAGGCACTAGAAATATGTCAGAACTGTTTTGGCATCCACTAGACAAAATGTAACACCATAGGTCCCTCTGGGCTCCACCCCTGCATGGAGCATAGTGAGACATCACTGAAAGGAGGGCTCCCAAGGATGAGTGATAATGCCTACCGACAACGACCTTACAGCAGTGGGGATGGGTGAGAATCAGGCAACTGGGTAGCCTGGGAGAAGCACCTGAAGCAGATGGCTTGTCACCTTCGTGCATCTTTTCATGCAGCACAGCCTTTACAATGGACAGACATTACCCAAGATGAGGCAGGGTAAAGAAAAGAAACAGTGGTTGACATAGTACTTGGCTAGCTAATAGTGCTTGCTCACAAGCATACAAGAGACAATACTTAAGGACTCTGGCAAAATAACTAGGGAGGATCATGTTGGGGGTCAGGAGCCCTACAATGGTACAGAGGGTGAGACTCAGCAAAATGCAGGTTATTGCTATTAACACAACACAACCCCATCTGTAACCTCCAGGCTTCTGGGGCTTTCTAGAAACATAGTTTTCATGTGTTACATAGACCACTGCGAATCTAAATAGTTGCTACAAAGGCCAAAGACCTTAAAGCCATTTAGACACATTCATATAGTAAATTTTCTTCATCTACTAAAGGAATATGAGCATCTCTGAGGCGGAGCAGCTGCTTAATGGTTACAGAGCAATATTACACAACAGCTTAAGCCAGGAAGCAAAGCACAACTCAGCATTTATGGGATGCTGTATTTACACTACATGTATGCTTTTTAAAAAATAAAATTGAGTAGGAAATAAAGACCTCTGCAAACTGAAAACCCTCAAAGGCAATATCAAATTATATTATTTTACTTCTTTTTTTATTTTTCTCTCACAAAAGCAACAATAAATCACTGCTGAGAAGTTAATATAGTGTTTAACCTCCTTTACAAACAATAACAGAGGGACACAATGGCATATCTAACTGTTAATATCTCAAATTATAATCAGCACCATTTGAATGTTAAACAATATTTACATAGAAAATCCAAAGGAAGACTGATAACGCTCATTTTTATAGCCTACTGTATTCTATTCTTGAAATTAAAAAAAAAAGCCACAGCAAGCAGTTATTAAATTCATGAAAGCTTCTTCAAGTATTTGAAGGACTGTTAATGGAGGTGGTGTAGACTTATTCTGCATAGTTCCAGGAACTGGTTTTTGGCTCAATAAACAAATTTGTCATCCAATAAGAAAAGTCTTGGAAAGGAATGTGAAACCTTGCAAAGGTGGTAATAACCAAGACATGACAAGCTACTGTGCTAAGTTCTTCAAAAGCATGAATTCACGTAATGCTCACAATTATCTTACAAGTTGTCATGTCACTGTTACCATGTTACAGAGGAGAGAACTTGTGTCTACAGAGGTAGGGGGTTTCCCAGGGGCTGTGAAGACCCCCCATTAGATTTACGAATTCTCACTTTGGGTAGGAAATTGGATAAGAGCATCTCCGAAGCCAGTTGCAACCCTCAGATTCCACTTTTTTACATGGCAGTTTTCCTGTTAGTTTTCTTGCATTGCTCATTTGGAGAAAGAACAGGACACTGGGTATCTCCCAGGCATTTTCCAGTCCTGTGATTCCAATTGGTCACTTCCTCCAACAGAGTGTAAAAGATGCCTAAATCTTTCTGTTTATGGATGCAAAGGGGACTAAGATTATCCCACACTAGCTCTTTGCCTTCATATAACCTTCAGACAACTTCAGCTACCACAACTAACCCATTAGTGATTTTCTGGTGTTATGTGGTGTTATAAGACAGGACTCTATCTTCTGTTTCTCAACTGGTCTGAACTGTCCATGGTTAAAGATGGAACCATGATTATGAAATAGACTGAACTCCAGCCTATAGCCAAAGTTAACATTCCAGTACTAATTAAAAATGAAGTTTATTCTTCAATATGAAATGTAAATCCCTGATGGTGATTTAAATGATCTGGCAGAGAGTTGGAAATTTTCTGACTTTGACATACTCCGACAGTACTATATTAATATGTTTGTTTATGTTTTTCAGTATTTCCTTGCAGTCCATTACACTTTTTCCTGCGTATATACAATATATATAAATACATCTTTTCATGAAATTGAGATCAAAATTAATTTTTATCCTGCTTTTTTCTAATTAACACTGTATCTTTCCCTTTAGATTAGTTTTTAAAAAGTATGATTTTAATGCTTGTATGATATTACATTGCATGGCTGTATCATATTTTGTTTGACCACTCTTCTATTGTTTGGCATTTTAGGTTATTTCCCATTTTTTAAAATATTATAAACAGCACTGCTATTAACACTCTCATACACAAATCTTTGTCAGCAATTCTCATGATTTCCTTAGGCTGCAGTTCCCAGAAGTGGAATTAGTGGGTCAAAGGACATAAACTCTTTTAAAGCTCTTGGTAAAAACTGTCAAGCTGCTTTCCATAAAGGGTTTTGCCAATTTATATTCCCTCGGGCAGATCATGAGCGTGTCCCTGTCACCATCGGCTGCCAGAATTACATATTAGTCATTTTAGCAGGGACTTGCTTTTAATTGTGGCAAGTTGATAGAGAAAAGATATCATTACATTAATGTTATAATTTTCATTTTTTAATTATAATAGTTGGATTTTTTTTAGGTTTATATGTATTATTTCTTCAAACACAACATTCAAAAACATGTAAAATAAGAATTGTGATAGCATGAATAGCCTATTCCTAACATTAATGAGATTACTTCTAGAGTTTCATAGTTAACGATAATGTTGGCCATTAATTGAGGATTGATTTTTTTCTCATCATTAGATTTATTCACTTATTCCTAATTTTCTCAGAGTTTTTAAAAGTTTTCTGATTAAAATGGCTATTGAATATTATTAAATGCTTTTTTGGCATTAGTAGAGATTATACTTTTTTTTTTCCTTATAGCATTTAATGTTATCTATTACTGAATTTATCTTTGCTTGTCCATGGAAGATAACTCTTTTAATTTACTGTTGAATTGGCTTGCTAACAGTTTCTTCCAAATTCTCTACATGTAGTTGGAATACTTTTGTGGGACTTTTCATATTTCAGTTGTCAAATTTTCATACCAGGGTTATATGCTTGCTTCATAAAACCGTTTGGATGACAGTCATTATTTTTTACAAAAAAAACATGAAAAGTTCTTGAAAGTTTGGAAAAACTCACTGGTAAAATCATCTTCCCAGAATCTGTTTCAGAGAAAATTTTGAGACAACTTTGAGTAGTTTATGAAATTTACTCTACTCCTGTTTTCTGGTCTTAAGATAATTTTAATATATTTTCCCCAAAAAATCATCAAGTCTCAAATTTTTTAATTTATTAGCACAGATATATTATGGTTTACTAAGTGGGATGGGTTTATTTTTACAGTATAGCAAAATTATAGTAAAATTAAGTTCTATTTTACTATAATTAATATTTTATTAAAATATACTATAAATGGCATAATTACATTAAATTTTGTTAAACTATACCAAAAATCAGCTTTGACGCTTAGTATGCAAACCTAAGGCAAGTGAAGCAACTTTTCTACACCTCACATTTCTCTTCTCTAAAATGCAGATGATAGTCACCATACCTATGAGTCTGTGGAAACTGTATCTTGCCTTCAAACAATAAAAAAGAGAGAGATTTCATTTTAAGAGCAGGGGAAGGGAAGGCAGAACTTCCAAATTAACAAAGAGAAAACAAAACACAATGAATAGGAACTTAATCAAGACAGCAAAACTAAGGACCTAAGATGTAAAAATAAGTAATTAATATAAAATAATACAGATGGAATAAAATCAAATCTATTAATCACTACAATAAAGGTAAGCGGACTGAATTATCCCATAAAGGGAGCATAAATTATCCCATAAAGGGATGAACTCAAGCAAATAAAATCCAACGATTTTCAAGGAACACATTTAAGACAAAATGATAACAAGAAGAAAAAGTTGAAAATAAAATGGTAGGCAAAGAGAAATCAGGCAAATTAAAACAAAAAGAAAGCAGCACCAACTAGCAATGGTTAAGACGGAATTTCAGATGAATTACAATAAACAGGATAAAGAACATTATGAAAAGGCACAATTAATTAAGAAGATAAGTCATAAACCTCACATGTACCAGAGAATGTTGTGGATAAATGTATAAAACAAAAACTATTAAAATACAAGAAACTTGGTACAAATACAATTACAGTGAGAATTTTTAATATACCTCTTTTAGAATTGAACATGATTATTAGACAAAGACTAACTTTATAACATTCAAGCACAAACTATACTTTGTTGATATGTCCATGGAAATTTTATAAAAATTGATCATGTCCTTGACCAAAGAGAAAACTCTAACAAATTCTTAAAAATAGAGACTTGTTTAGTTCATACTATCTCATCTTTGGCAAATAAAACTAAAAGTAAAAAATAAAAAGTGACCAAATTTTCTGACCTACCTGAAAATTAAGAAAAGCCATGAATCAAACAGAAAATCAAAAGAAAAATTATAAACTATCTAGAAAGCAATGAGAAGAAAAAGATAAAAGAAAAGGAAAAATTATCTACCAACAGATATGAGAAAAAACAGCAAAACAACCTACAAAAATTAAAAAGGGAAGTAAAGACAAAAACTGAAATTAATAAAATAGAAGAGGAATATTAAGAACCATAAATAAAAGGAAAGATGATTCTTTGAAAAGACCAGCAAAGTGGAAAAATTATTTTGCAAGCCTCATTAAGGAAAAAAAAAAAAAAAAAGCAAAAACATACAAGTACAAGAATAGAAGGGAGACATAACCATAGAAACCAAATACATTAAAAGAATTATAAAGAGAATAACACATGCAACTTATTGACCACAACTTTGAAAACTTAAATGGGCAATTACTTACTAAAATAGAAGCAACCAAAATTGAGCAAAGTGGAAACCCAAATAGACCAATTACCCTAGTGCAGTGGTTCCCAAAATTTGCTGATCATTGGAACCACCTGGGGTTCTTGTTAAACAACTTCCACCCCCAGCTCTACTGGTTTAACTGATATGAATGTGACCTAGACATGAGGATGTTCTAATTATTTTACTGTTGGCAAAAAAGACCTACCTTTAAATCTTACTACTCTCAATAAAAATTCTAGCAGGCTTTTTTTGGGTAGAATTTGACAAATTGATCCTATTTATATGAAAATAAAAGCACCCAAAGAATAATTTTTAAAATTTATTATAAATACTATAAAATTACAGAAATCAAGAAGACTCTTTAGTGTTGGCAAAACATACACATATAGATGAATGGGATGGACCAGAAATAGATACAAAAATATATGGTTATTGATTTTTTGATATGAGTAGCTCACCAACTCAAAGGTGAAAGAAGAAAGTCTTTTAAACAAATTGTGCTGGATTAACTAGATATCCATATATATGAAAAAAAGGACATCAACTCTTACCTCAAACCATGTGTGGTATATTCATATAATGGAACACTACTCAACAATAAAAAAGATACACTATTCATACATGCAACCACATGGATAAATCTCAAAGTCATTATGCTGAATTAAAGAAGCCAGACAAAAAAGGGAAACACGCTGTATGATACCATTTATATAAAATTCGAGAAATGTAAACTAATCTACAGTGACAGAAAGCAGATCAGAGGTGATCTGAGGATGGGGGTAGAGAAAGGGATGGATTCCCAAGTGGTCAGAGGAAACTTTGATATTGATGGAAATGCTCAACATCTTGATTGTGGTGATGGTTTCATGGGTATATACATAGGTCAAAACTCATCTAATAATATAATATATTTATATTCCCTTCCCTTTCCTTCTCATATACACACACACACACACACACACATATATAATATATATATGTATATTATAGAGAGATATGCAATTTATTGCATGTCAATTATACCTCAATAAAGCAATTTAAAAGAAAAGTACCTCCTTGAGCAAGTGATCTGTAAACACTGGTCTACAAATTTTTAGAAAGTGACAGTATTTCCACACTACAAAAAGAATCCAAATGAATCAGAAACATTCAGTGCAATTAGGAAATTTTTTGAAGATATTAACTACAACCAGTCATGTATTTTTTGCGACTTCTAGAAAGCCATCTTACCTGTTCCCTCACTCATGATCATGTACACTCTATCAACATTACAGCACACTTGCTAAACAAAAGCACACAAACAGCAAATAGGCCTTCTTTACAATTCGTCAGACTGGGAGAGGAGAAACTCAAGCCATCTGAGACTGGTATCCTGAATCCATCATTGGATTAGAGCACTGCAATTCTCAGTCTGATACGTCCCTACAAAACTCATCATCAGACCATGCTACACGAGGTTAGGAGTCCAGAACACTCCCCAAACAGTCATGTCTGGGGTGTACTGTCCCTACAGGGCAGAAGAGGCCCACTGTAACCGTCTCTGTGAATCGCCCTGCTCCTCCTGGCTTAGTCAGGATCCGGGATGGTCTCATTACTGCAAGAACAGTTTACAATTTATATAGCCTATTATGAGTCTAAGCCTCCATTTCATAAATCCTGAACACTGCTGAACACTGTCTCTGGCCAGGCATTGCTTTAGATGTTAGGGTTACAAATGGAAGGATACAATCCTCATATCTGAAGGTGTTCAGAATCTACTAAGCAAAACAGACAAATAAATGTGATAAAAACGTAATGAGTGCTATTATTGTAAAACTGTATTGCAGGGAGAGTATGGAGAAGTCTCAGCAATGAGGTATCAAGGGAGTACAGACATTTGAGGCAGAGAGACAACATGGACAAAGACACGAAAGAGAGGAACACGGCTAAGGCTAAATGCAAGGTGCATGTGGGCAGAAGAAGGGAAAGCAGGGCCCACATCATGAAGGGACATATTAGACGCTATGCTAAGGGTTAGGTTTAGCCTGGAGTGGAACCTGGAAAACATACAAGGAAGGGAATGAAATAATCAGAGTTGCACATCACCATGGGCCTATCACGGACCTATGACAAGGATTAAGACCCAAGGCAAAAATATCAGCTACAGAAATTAGGAAAATTATTAAAATAACCCAGGGTGGTCTAGTTAAAAGCACACAGCACAAGGATTTTTAAAAAAATAATGCATTAAGGTGCTGGCCTGGTGGCCAAGTGGTTAAGTTTGGTGTACTGTGCATTGGCGGCCCGAGTTTGGTTCCTGGGCACAGACCTACACCACTCATCAGTGGCCATGCTGTGGCAGGAACCTACATACAAAATAGAGGAAGACTGGCAACAGATTGCTCAGGGCAAATCTTCCTCAGCGAAAAATAATGCATCAAGATTCAACAGTAACTATCTTCTTTTTTTTTTTTTTGAGGAAGATCAGCCCTGAGCTAACATCTGCTGCCAATCCTCCTCTTTTTGCTGAGGAAGACTGGCCCTGAGCTAACATTCCTGCCCGTCTGCCTCCACTTTACATGTGGGATATCTACCACAGCAAGGCTTGCCAAGTGGTGCCATGACCGTACTCGGGATCCAAACTGGCGAACCCTGGGCTACTGAAGTGGAACATGCAAACTCAACCGCTGCACCACCAGGCTGGCCCCAGTAACTATCTTCTTTTAAAAATATTTTTCCTTCCTCATCTGTTCTAAGAGGAAGCCCATCAGCGGCCTTTCCTCATTCCCCTGCTCATCTTTCTACATGCTCTTTCAAAAACTCACCTTCTTCACCTGTTCACACTATGGAAAGCAATGTAATTCCTGTGGGTTATTTCTGGATATCAACTAGGACATATTAAGCATAAAACAGCCGAATGCTTTATTATGATCTGATGAGGATGATCATCCATTCCTTGCTTACTCATTTAGAAAACATTTTCCTGCTCAGAAAGTAGTTCAATTCAGAAAGTGACTGCAATTCAAAATACCAAATTTTGAAACTAAAAATCCACACATTAAAAAAAGTGCCACAAGATAAACAATGAGCCCAGTATCTCACAATGCATCATGTCACTTGTCATCCATACTGGCCAGTGGCCTCTGCACCTTACCAGAGTAAGGCACTCGACAGAGACACAATGCAGCCCAGAGAAATGCACATGTACACCTATGCTACTTGCCAAATGACTTCCTTGTGCCAGGGCTCCCTGCAGCCTCTTCATCAATCCCCTGAGGTCTCCGACCCCCAGGCTAAGAACCCCCAAATCTTTATCATAGCCATGTGTTCTAGACCCTTTTCTCTTGAGGGCTCACAAGCACTTAAAAAAAACTACAGCTTTATTGAGATATAATTCACACACCCTTTTAAAGTGTACAATTCAGTGATTTGTGGTATATTCAGAGAGTTGTGCAACCATCACCACTAATTCTAGAACATTTTAATCACCTTAAAAAGAAACCCTATACCCATTAGCAGTCATGCGCCCATTTCCCCAACACCTCCGAACCCTAGCAACCACTAATCTACGTTCTGTCTTTATGGATTTGCCTATTCCAGATATTTCATTCAATGGAACCATACAGTATATGAAAAACAAAAATCCATCATGTCACTGTTTGTTTCTTGGTCATAACAAGTGCACGTGATGATTTGAATGATCATAAGATCAAATCTGAAAGTCAAGTGGTCTTCCTGTGTTCTTCCTCCTGAACGCCTTGGCAACATGGAATATTCAAGGTATCAAATGGGGTTGGGAGAAGGGGAGGAAGGGGAATATCTCTATTGGGATCAAGAATTAGAAATATTTTGGGGCTGGCCCCGTGGCCGAGTGGTTAAGTTCGCGCACTCCGCTGCAGGCGGCCCAGTGTTTCGCTGGTTCGAATCCTGGGCGCGGACATGGCACTGCTCATCAGACCACGCTGAGGCAGCGTCCCACATGCCACAGCTAGACGGACCCACAACGAAGAATATACAACACTGTACTGGGGGGCATTGGGGAGAAAAAGGGAAAAAAATAAATAAATAAATAAATAAATAAATAAAGAATTAGAAATATTTCAGTGCAAACAGGAGCGTGTCCCTAGTCCTATTATACAAAATAAAATGAAAGAGGGTAAGGTCCCTGAAGACCGGCATCCAAGTCAAAAGACCCAAAACGACTTATAACAACTTTGAAAACCAACATCTGATTTTTCTTAAATTCTTCTACCATCAATGACATTATTGTGCAAAAGCCAACAAGAGTCAAAGTAGCACACAAAAGTACTTGCCTAAATCACTTGATACTTTGATACTCTTTTATAGTTCCAGAAAAAGAAAGAAGGAATGAGACTTTAGTAGATTTGCCTAATAACTTTAAATCACATTCTTCAATCCTATGGGGTAGAAACAGAAGAAAACTTAGGTAGCTAGATATATAGATCTACTTAGTACTTTATTCTGTTTGCAACATATTAGGATAGAATTGATCTTCTTTCCAATCATGATTCTCTACTACGCAAGTGGGGGGCCCTTGGGTGCCTTTGTACAGGACAATACGTCCAGCAAGCTCAGCTTCTGCAGAGTTCAGTGATTTTAACTGGCCTGGAGCAAGTCCACTCTATCTGTGATACAGAACAATTCCAGTTTTCCAGCTGTGAGGAGGAAAATGCTTTGCATTATTAAATTGCAGCCATATGCTGCCAAAGCAGACCTTGTAAATACGGAGAAGGAAAAGAATTTAAATTGAGAGGAAACTTCAGATGCAGGCAGTCACTGTAAAAAGAACAGGAGATACTTGAGTGGAAGAGCAATCAGAAAAACTGCCCAGGGTAACGGGTACAGTCACAACCCTAACTTAGGGACAGTTATGACTGAGACCTCTTTTCACATGGGGCCTCTAACCTTCTCTGTGGGGAATCTAGACACTCAACAAAAGAAAGAAAGATTTTAAAAGACATCGCTGTAATGTATTTAACAAATTGCAACATACTTAGGTGCAAAGGCCTCTTGTAAGTTTTTTGCAACTAGGTGCAGTATAAATTAAGTGCCTACATCAATATATTAAAATTTCACTTGAACTCTATGTTACCTTATGACATCATTTCAGATACCACAAGATCCTGCAATCTGGTTCTAAAGTTAGGAAAAACAAAAGTTGAATAACTTACTGTAGCCCAAGGACTGGTCTTTTTCCCAATTTTGTGAAAGGAGAGTATTGCTGTGTTTAAATGACACTTATGACCATGCGCCATGTGGGTCCCTGACATGTACAAATGCAAAGCACATGAATCTCGAGAAAAGATGGAGTAGAGGACAAGATAGGGGCTACAGAGCTCTAGCAGTGGCAATAACTTGGCGTAGAGGAAGCCCCCTCCTCCATCAGTACCCTGATCCCACAGATTCAGAAACTCTCAGCTAACATCTCTCACCAAGCTGATTCCTACTGAGGCAATGGTCACTCAAGATTCACCTCCATCATCTCCTCACCCCCTGCCCACTGCCCCTTGTCCCAGCCATTACAACTGCCCCCAGGGACTCAAGTGTGGCACCCATTATGAGTGCCAAGAGCCCCGACTCCATCCTTCTAAAGCATCTCAAGCGTTTCTCATTTCTTTCTCTTTGCGGCAGCCCATACTCATAAACACTTAGGCCAAGTATATACAAGGCCAAACTTTTCTCATTTCTTCACAGGCAATGTACCAAAATAAGTTGTATTATTTATCAGGGGCAGGAGAGGAGAGGCAAGGAGAACAGAACTAATAATGTATTGGCATTTATTGACTTAAGGTTTTTGACTCATGAAAAAAATAAGTTTCAATCTACATTTGCCAATAACTGATTGGGACTTTGGGCAAATCACTTAACATCTTTGCCCTGTTTTCATAAGTAAAGTGGAGATGTTGGACTACCACTGGACTAGTCTATAAGCATTGATATCCTATATTTTCTTGAGCAATATTTCTGAGAGTGCATCAAGCAAAGAAAGATATTAGATTATGCCGGCAAATTACTCATGTAAAAATTTAACTGTGTAGTGTGGGGGGGGAGATGTATAAACAAATAAAAATATAAATTAAGCAGCAATCCAAATAGAGGCAGAGATGTCCAAACCTGCCTGGGAGAATGCAACAACATACATGAAATAGTGTCGACATGAAGTGTGAACAAGAGTTTGTAGTGCGGATAGGGCAGTCCTAGTCCCACCATGTAGAAGAAAGAGAAAGGAAGAGTACTTGGTGTACTTGGTATCTGATACTGAGCAGCATTTAAAGCCATGACATAGAATATGGATACACAAGTAGTGAGCTATCAGGAGTTACTTAGAAAGTCAGATTGGTGTTTTAGGAAGTGTATTCATATATAGGATTAGAGAAAGAAAGAGTAAGGAGAGAATAGAGGTAATTGTAAAGTTTTTGCACAATTTCAGGCAAGAAATAATATCTAGAGTCCAAATAAGAGTTACAGGAACTGAGAGAGAGAAGTGGATTCAAGAGACCTTTAAAAGGAGAGGATGGATGAATATGTGGAGGACGAGAAAGGGTTTCTGAGAAAGAACTCGCGAGCTACTCTCACCAAGGGTGCCTGGGTAGATTCTGGTGGCCCCAAGACATCATACACAGAGAAAAACTCAAGTCTGGTAGAAAAGAAAATGAGATGAATCTTGGAAATGTTAAACTTCAGTTACCCATGAGACATATAGGGAAATATGTCCAAATAGAAGTTGGGCACGTGAATCATTCGGAGAGAGATCTGTTCCAAAGGGGCATATTTAGGAATAACAAAAGGTGAATGAATTTAAAAGTCACAGGGGGAACTGAAAACACACAGAGAACTAAAGACAAAGATCTGGTGAAGAAGAGGGAAGAAGTCACCATAAACAACTCAAAGAAAACATAATGGTTCCTGGATTACCAGGAAAAGGCTCTATTTTCAAAAGCACAGGCAACAGAAGCAAAAATAAACAAGTGGGACTATATCAACCTAAAAGCTTCTGCACAGCAAAGGAGACAATCAGCAGAGTGAAATGGCCACCTACAGAATGGGAGAAAATAGTTGCAAAACACGTATCTGATGGGGGGTTAACCTCCAAAATAGATAAGGAACTCCTGCAACTTAATAGCAAGAAAAAAAACCCCAACTAATCTGACTTAAAAATGGGCAAAGGACTTCAACAGAAGATATACAAATGGCCAACACAGCATGTATATGAAAAAACCCTCAACATCATTAATGGTCAGGAAATGCAAATCAAAATCACAACATCACTTTGCATCTGTCAGGACAGTTATTATTAAAAAACCGAAAGACAACAAGTGTGTGGAGGATGTGGAGAAGTTGGAATCCTTGCATTCTGCTGGTGAGAATGCAAAATGGTGCAGACACTATGGAAAATAGTATGGAGGTTCCTCAAAAAGTTACAAATAGAACTACCTATAGTCCAGCAATCCCACTTCTAGGTATTTATCCAAAAGAACTGAAATAAGGATCTTGAAGAGATATCTGCACTCCCATGTTCACGGCAGCACTATTCACAAGAGCCAAGATGTGGAGACAACCTAAATGTCCATCGATTGATGAATGGATAAAGAGAATATGGTATATACACAAAGTGGGATATTAGCCTTTTTTTTTTTTAAAAAAAAGGGCAATTTTGCACTATGCCACAACATAGATAAGCCTTGAGGACATTATGTTACGTGAAATAAACCAGTCACGGAAAGACAAATACTGCATGATTCCACCTATATGAAGTATCTAAAATAGTCAGTATCGTAGGATCAGAGTGGAAGGGTGGTTGCTAGAGGCTGGGACAAAGGGGAAATGGGGAGTTGCTAATTAACAGGCATAAAGTTTCAGTTAAACAAGATGAATAAGCTCTAGAGATCTGCTCTACAACATTCTAACTACAGTCACTTAAAAATTTCTTAAGAGGATAGATCTCACGTTAAGTGTTCTTACCACAATAAAATTTTTAAAAATTTTAAAAGCAAGGGAAAAGTTTTAAGTAGAGCATGGTCAATTGGATCAAATAAATGCTCAAGAATATGGAAGCAGGAATAGACTAGAAAGGAACCAATGGACTTGGATCATAAAAAGTTGTGAAATTAATGAGACTCTTTTCAAGTGGGGACAGAAGCACAGTTGCAACAGAAGTCAAGAAGGAATTTGAGAATCTTTCATGTCATGTTATGGAAAAGAAAAGAGAGATAGGATACTTGGTTGAAGGGGGTTTTCTGAATGAAGGGCAAAAGAGGCATTTTTTAAAGTAAGAAATAAGTTGCCAGGAAGGATTTAATAGAATAAGGGATATATATGAAGAGGGCCAGGAAAAGTAAGGGAGAGAGAAAATTTTCAATGGAGACAAAGGCTGGTGGCTTCAGAAAGTGGGAACAGCATGGAAAGGCAAGTGGGAGAAATATTTATACAATGTGAATACAAAGGACTGAGATACAAAGTGTTGCCAGGGGAAAAGCAATCTCTAATGACACATTTGTACTCTTTCTCATATCACTATTAAAAACTATGTAACAAAATTTCACTTCACATTTCCTTTGACGCCAAAAGGGTTAGAAGAAAATTGACTACGTAAAAACTATAATTCTATTCTACCATGAGACTTGAAAATATGTGTGCTTGCCTCTTTTATATAATCCCTAATATTCTATTCTTATGCACCTTATCTTGATAACTTGTCTATGTCAACTTAAGTCTTTAAAGTAGTGTAGTGTTCCACACATTTCTATTTGGATACACATCAAATGATACTTCCTGCAGGAAGTCTTCTTGATCGACCCAGCCAGAAGAGAAAGTAGGATGAAAAAGCCTTCACTTTTATCAAGCACCTGCCACTCGCCAGGTATGCTCTCCCATCTGATGCTTACAACTAGCACGGATATAACTGACTGTGCTGAGTTCCAGAGAAGTTGGCTGAGTTGCTCATGTTCCTCATGGCCCTCAAGATCATTGTAAATCATGGAGCCTTGATTCAAAGGAAAAATTTATTCCAAAGTTCATGTTCTTTCCTCTCCACCATGCTCCCTACAATGGCTGGAAACTATTTCACAACTTTGAACTCCCATGATGCTTGAGTTGTAGCACTAAGTAATATTTAGTCTTCAAGATATATATAAAATTTTATATATATTTATGGACAGAGAGGTTTGAGGAGAACAAAGTTCATGTGTAATTCACTTTAAAAAAATCTCCCACAGCATCTAGCCTAATACCATGTACACAATAGATGCTCATTAAATATCTGTGGCTGAAAAATCCACCTATAAACAGCTCTTTCAGGGCTGTTTATTGTTTTTGGTGTGCAATGGTGTATATTCCAAGCTCCCCTAGGGCAAATGACTGTCTCTACTCATTTAAAACTGACTCAACCCACATCCTGTTTCCTGTAATGTAATATTTCATTCTAAACTCAGCAACCAGCGGGCACTCAATTAATATTATTTGTTGCCTAACAGGGTGGGTAATTGGGGAGATGTGGAAAATTCTCCTTTCAGGACATTATAAGATATTCCTAACTTGTCTTTTTTCCCCCCACAAAATTCATATTACAAGTAATCAGGCTGGAATCATTGTAGGGGCTAGGCATGGTATAGATGGACTTTCGAGGAGTGGGTTATACATAAGTACCCATAATGCAGCCTGTAAAAATAAGTAGCTGAGGGCTACGCATCATTCTGTCTTTTTAAGACTAATTTGTGAAGAAAACACACTCCTTATTCTCTCCTCTTGTACTCTGAATTCTATCCTAAATTTGAACATTTAAGAACTTTACTGAATGTGATGTCTTTTGAAAAGTTAGAGGATAAACAAGCAAAATGTTACTGAAACAAAATCTGTTAGGAAAAAAAAAAACCCTTTGATTTTTGCACTGACTTGCATGGACCTCATTCTCAAATTACTTAAAAGCTTTACCTATGATGTCAGGTCTTACCACAGTTAACTAATCCTTTTAGTGTCTTTCTATTTATACTTTTATGAACAGAAAGCCTGTTTATCATCTGTTGCATATTGCCTAGTGCCAAAGTTTAACATTACTTCTAAGTATCATGAAATAGTGCATTTCCCCATAAAAAACATCTTGATTCTGGCGAATACAATAAATGAGGATATGAGAATGAGTGGGTATGAACTTATTCACTGAGGAGTGAGAGTTACAATAAAAAAAATCATGGCAAATTTTCTCTTTTCTTCAACTTTGAACACCATATTCTAAGATATATGCTCTGTGAAGTCCTTTAGGGCCTATGCAAATGTATCTGCCTTCATATGAAAATAGCAAAGAAAAATGTTGTATTATTTCTGTAACTAACAGAGAGTATTGTTTGTCCCAAATTCTAAGTTTTGAAAAAAATTGAGAAGTCAAGCAAATATGGGTCCTAGTGATCCCAACAGGTGACAACTACAACTATAGATGTTGAACTAGTTTTCTTGACAATGATTTGCTTGGTTTTCATCTGTTTCA
This sequence comes from Equus caballus, assembly GCF_041296265.1. Lineage (NCBI taxonomy): Eukaryota > Metazoa > Chordata > Mammalia > Perissodactyla > Equidae > Equus > Equus caballus. The sequence continues at coordinate 47,446,219 of NC_091706.1, forward strand.
TGACAACCCTCTGTTAGCTTCAATCTCAGTATCCATAAAACAGAGCTGGGGAGAGATCAACCTCAAAATTTTTATGATTTAAAGAATTTCTTAAATGGAACACCAGCATATTGCCATAATTATGGGTCAAAGAAGAAATCAAAAGATAAATAAAAAAAAACTTAAGACAAATGAAAATGGAAATGTACCATACCAAAATTTATGGGATGCAGCAAAAACAGTGCTAAGAGAGAAGTTCACAGCAATAAGTGCCTACCTCAAGAAACAACAATAGTCTTAAATAAATAAACTAACTTTACCCCTCAAACTAGAAAAAGAAAAACAATGAAGGCCAAAGTTAGTAAAAGGAAGAAAATAACAAAACTCAGAGCAGAAATAAATAAAATAGGGACTAAAAAGACAATAGAAAAGATCAATGAAACTAAGAGCTTTTTCTTTGAAAAGATAAACAAAACTGACAAACCTTTAGCTAGATTCACTAAGAAAAGAGAGAGGATTCAAATAAATAAAATCAGAAATGAAAGAGGAAATGTTACAACTAATGCCAAAGAAATACAAAGGACCATAAGAGACTACTATGAACAATTATATGCTAATGAATTGAACAACCTAGAAGTAATAGATAAATTTCTAGAAACATACAACCTACCAAACTGAATCATAAAGAAATAGAAAATCTGAACAGATCAATTACTAGTAAGGATATGGAATCAGTAATCAAAAACCTCCCCACATACAAAATTCCAGGACCGGATGGTTTCATGGTGGATTCCATCAAATATTAAAAGAAGAATTAATATCAATCTTTCTCAAACTCTTCCAAAAATAGAAGAGGAGGGAAATCTTCTAAACTCACTTTATGAGGCCAGCACTACCCTGATACCAAAACCAGACAAAGATGCCACAAGAAAACATGATTACAGGCCAATATCCCTGATAAACACAGATGCAAAAATCCTCAACAAAACATTAGCAATTCAATAATCATTAAAAGGATCACACACCATGATCAAGTGGAATTTATTCCATGTATGCAAGGATGGTTCAACACCTGAAAATCAGTCTATGCAATAAAAAACATTAACAAAATGGAGAATAAAAATCATACAATCATCTCAATAGATGAAGGAAAGAATTTGACAAAATTCAACATCATTTATGATAAAAACTCTCAACAAGGCAGGTATAGCAGGAATGTACCTCAACATAATAAAGGCCATATATGACAAGCCCACAGTTAACATCACACTCAATGGTGAAAAGCTGAAAGCTTTTCCTCTAAGATCAAGAACAAGACAAGGATAATCACTCTCACCAGTTTTATTCAATATGGTATTGGAAGTCCTAGCCACAGCAATTAGGCAAGAAAAAGAAATGAAAGGCATCCAAATTGGAAAGGAAGAAGTAAAACTGTCATTGTAAGCAGATGACATATATTATATTATTATATATAGAAAACCCTAAAGACTCGATCAGAAAACTGTCAGAACCAGTCATTGAATTCAGTAAAGTTGCAGGGTACAAAATCAATACACAAAAATCTGCTGTGTTTCTCTACACTAATAACGAACTATGAGAAAGAAATTAAGAAAACAATCCCATTTACAGTTACATCGAAAAGAATAAAATACCTACAAATAAATTTAATCAGGGAGGTGAAAGACGTGTATATTGAAAACCACAAGACATTAATGAAAGAAATTAAAGACACAAATAACCAGAAAGATATTTCATGCTAATGGATTGGAAGAGTTAATATTGTTAAAATGTCCATACTACCCAAAGCAATATACAGATTCAATACAATCCCTATCAAAATTCCAAGGGCATTTTTCAGGCATTTTTAACAAAAATAGAACAAACAGACCTAAAATTTGTGTGGAACCATAAAAGACCCCAAACAGCCAAAGCAATCTTGAGAAAGAAGAACAAAGCTGAAAGCATCATGCTTCCTGATTTCAAACTATATTACAAAGCTATTGTAATTAAAACATGTGGTATTAGCATAAAAAGAGACACATAAAGCAATGGAACAGAATAGAGAGCCCAGAAATAAACCCACACATATGTGGTCAATTAATTTACAACAAGGGAGCCAAGAATATACAGTGGCAAAAGGACAGTCTCCTCAATAAATGGTGCTGAGAAAACTGGAAAGCCACAGGCAAAAGGATGAAATGGAACCCCCATCTTATCCCATACACAAAAATTAACTCAGAATGGATTAAAGATTTTGAACATGAGACCTGAAACCATAAAATTCCCAGAAGAAAACATAGGTGGTAAGCTCCTTGACAACAGGTCTTGGTAATGATTTTTTGAACCTGACACCAAAAGCAAAACCAAAAATAAATATGTGGGACTACGTCAAACTAAAAAGCTTCTGCACAACAAAGGAAACCATCAAAAGAATGAAAATACAACCTACTGAATGGGAGAAAATATTTTCAAATCACATATCTGATACAGGGTTAATATCCAAAATATGTAAAGAACTCATAAAACTTAATAGCAAAAAACCAAGGGGCTGGCCCGGTGCTGCAATGGTTAAGTGCACACGTTCTGCTTCACCAGCCAGGGGTTCGCCAGTTCAGATCCCAGGTGTGGACATGGCACTTGCCTGGCAAGCCATGCTTTGGTAGGTGTCTCACATATAAAGTGGAGGAAGATAGGCATGGATGTTAGCTCAGGGCCAGTCTTCCTCAGAAAAAGAGGAGGATTGTCAGCAGATGTTAGCTCAGGGCTAATCTTCCTCAAAAAAAAAAAAAAAAAAAAAACCACCAAACAACACAATTTAAAAATGGGCAGAAGATCTAAATGGACATTTTCTAAAGAAGACATTCAAACGGCCAACAGGTACATGAAAAGGTGCTCTACATCATTAATTATCAAGGAAATGCAAATCAAAACCACAACGAGATATCACCTCACTTGTTAGAATGGCTATTATCAAGAAGACAAGAAATAACAGGTGATGGCAAGGATGTGGAGAAAAGGCAACTTGTGCACTGTTGGTGGGAACGTAAACTGGGGCACCCACTATGGAAAAGAGTATGGAGGTTCTTCAAAAAATTAAAAATAGAACTACCATATTATCGAGCAATTCCACTTCTACAATTAGTAAAAACATTAATTTGAAAAGATATGTGCACTCCATGTTCACTGCAGCATTATTTACAATAACTAAGATATGGAAACAATCTAAATGTTTATCAATAGATGAATGAATAAAGAAGATGATACACAATGGAATATCATTCAATCATAAAAAATGAAATCTTGCCATTTGTGGCAACATGAATGGATATTGAGGGTGCTATGCTAAGTGAAATAAGTCAAAAGGAGAAAGACAAATACTACTTGACCTCTTACATGTGGAATCTAAAAATATATATATATAAAATAAAATAAAGAATTTTTAAAATGTAAGACGAGTATATTGCTATAGTTAATAGATATTCCTTGTTTAACTTATTCAATTATTTATTGAGCTCCATCTTTGTTCCATAAGGATATCAGTGGCTTATTGCACATTCACCCAATAGCTGATGCTAATGGTTCCCAAAGGTTTTGCCAGACTACATGCAAAAGTCAACACACAAAATAGCACAAGCACTCTTTAAAATTTGCAAAAAAGAAAAGTAGGATGTTAAGTCCATGTCATTCCATATAAGAAAGCTCTGGTTAATGATATGTGGAATGCTTCATAAGTTTTCATCAAAGAATGTACAAAAACTGCCCTAGGATTCAATGTTTCTTTTTATATTTCCCACCAAGGGAGAGCTCCCCAGAAAACTACAGCCTTCCTAAACTCCAAAACGAGGCATCAGCTTCTAACTGACTTAGAGGCAAAATCCAACTTGTCCATTGCCTTATTTTCCCTGGATATCAACCATTCCAGCATTAGGCAAGTGATTGAGATTGGGAAATCTAGAGCAACTCAAAGCTAAATTCAAGATTACAATCTGGGGCCGACCCTGTGGCGGGTGGTTAAGTTCACGTGCTCTGCTTTGGTGGCCGGGGGTTTCGCCAGTTCGGATCCCAGGTGCGGACATCGCACCGCTCATCAGGGCATGTTGAGGCGGCGTCCCACCTAGCACAACCAGAGGCACTCACAACTAGAATATACAACTATGTACGGGGGGCGCTTTGGGGAGAAGGAAAAAAAAGGAAGATTGGCAATAGTTGTTTGCTCAGGTGCCAATCTTTAAAAAAAACAAAAAAGATTACAATCCAATCACACAATTCCTGAAAGTGGCTGAGGAGTTTTTAATTACTGGAAATAGGTCTAGGAACCCAAATTAATGGTTTAGTCTTCTTTAGCCCACAACAGTTGTCTGCTATAGTTGAGAGAGGACTCTTATAGTTCTCCTGCTTAGAAGGGATTAATTTAATATTCAAAAAGAAGTAACTGAATATAAACATATAACTTCTGACTCCATCATAAACAGGGGAAATGTGCACTGTAAAAAATGAAGGGGCCTAGTGCTTCTTGACCAAAGTAACAATGTCATGCCCTTGGGCACCATCAGACTTTTACAGCATCTTAGCCCTGAAGAGATTATGGTGCGCATCTCCACCACGTAACAAAGAATACAAACAAAATATTAAATCACAAATAGTATAAGGCATACCATAAAGACTATTTAAATCCTTTTTAAAATAACAACAAACTACTTAAATCCTTTTAAAATAATGAACATCATATTCCCTCCTCCCAAAAGTGTGTTGCTTTTGTTTCTTGTGCTTAATCTGCTGACTAAGCACTAATCTCAATTAAGAAACACAAGGTAAAAACTAAAGGCTATCTTGGGTTGGTCCTGTGGCTGAGTGATTGAAGTTACTTGTGCTTTGCTTTGGCAGACCACGATCGTGAGTTTGATCCTGGAGGTGGATCTACTCTACTCATCAGCCATGCTGTGGAGGCATCCCACACACAAAATAGAGGAAGATTGGCACAGATGTTAGCTCAGGGCTAATCTTCCTCAAGCAAAAAACACAAACACCTAAAGGTTATCTGTAGACGTCCATACGACAGTTTGAAGAGGTTTAAGGTCACCCTTCGGAAGGTCTTCTGAATTAGCAAGGAGGTAGTCTCCATGTCAGACTGTCATGTCTGAGGCTGGAGAAGAGCCAGACTAGAGGGTGTCTGCATCCGTACTTATAGGAGGACTGGATGGGATTCCACCTTCACGTCAACAGTGGGGAACAGATTTCAAAGACCTTTATCTCCAAAAGGGCGTGAATTTTTGCCATCTCTTCTCAAACACAGGAGTAGATGTGTTGGCACTTAAGGTGATCTCTTTTTTTTTTTGTTTTTGCAATCAGAGTAGACATTTTTAATACCGCATTTTACATTCTATCACAGGACTATGTAGGGTGCATACTTACTTAGCAAAATTCAAGGAAAATTAAACTAACAATAAAATAAAAATTTAAGTAAATGATAAATATATAATTTAATAAACATATTTGAAATACTAGCAATTACACTTTGAGATTGATATATAAATGAGAACTCCACATTTAATAGCATTAACTTATTTATGACATTTTTACATTACGTTGATAAAAGGATGAAATCTGTCTTTAAATTTCAAATTACATTAACTATCAAACTCTTATGAAGGTGATCTCTTTCCAAAGTTTAGTTTCTCTTTGTGATAATAATACAAGCAACGAAGTGATTTGACTGTTTCATTACTTATGATAGTAAATTGAATTTTCCCATAAACGCATTGTGCCTTCTTCTGAATCTGAACTTCGGAGATTTCACATTTCAGCCAAAGCCAGAACAGAGACATGAAAAGAACCTCCTAACGATAAATTATGCTCTAAAATACCACACATGCTTATGCTTATTAAAAGAGCTTTTAATAATAAGTATAATTTATCCCCAATTGACTACAAAACCTTAATAAATTCTGATTTTTCGCATTTCAAATTAGAAACTATTCTATATTCTAAGTGATCTGATTTATTTCAAGGTATTACAGAGTAAACTCTTACTTTCATCAAACAGAATTCCTTAATAATCTCTATGTTAAGTCCATAATATAATGATACACAAAGTATGTTAAAATGATGGAATGCTTCTGGATCATCACAGAAAATTCTAATTATATACCATTTAATTTTGGTATTATATATGTTTTATTATATTCTAACTCTAAAAAACTGGTAATTGATGTACGATTTATATATATACACAGTATTCAACTAATTTTAATATGCACTTATCTACAACATCCCAGTTTTAAGACATACTTCTCAAAAAGGTTAGATTTCCAAGAAAATTTTTTAGAAAAGAAAAAAATTAGAGGTGTTCTACCTTGATTATTTGTTTGTCATATTTATTTTTATTTTATTATTTTTGGTGAGGAAGATTGGTCCTGAGCTAACATCTGTGCCAATCTTCCTCTATTTTGTCTGTGGGATGCCACCACAGCATGGCTTGATGAGCAGTATGTAGGTCCACAGCTGGGATCCAAACCCGTGAACCCCAAGCTGCCAAAGCAGAGCACGCGAACTTAACCTCTATGCCACCAGGCCAGCACCTCTGTTTGCCATATTACATGCAGACAAATAAATCAAGAGATGATACATCGAATGCAGCAAAAGAAAAATTTAACCAAGCTTCTAGACAAATATTGAAAAATTGAATTCTGTCATTACATAACTATTCAAAAGTTATTCATTCAGTTCAAGTAGAGAATATTTTTAAGTGAGCATAATTCTTTCTGTACATGTTCAGAAATGCATTTCAAACAATAACAGCTTTATTAGTTTCAAATCGAGCTGTCATTCAAATGCAAAGAACATATCCTTTGTTTAGTCTGACTTATAATACTTATCAACTTTTTCTACTAAAGGTCTCCCCCAATTCTTTGTAAAATGAATGAGGAAGTTTATAAAAAATGTTTTGACACAATTCACTTTGGCTATTATGCTACATAGAAAAAACTAGTCAACTGAAAAAAAGAAATTTTAGCCAAGTTAAAGATATTATAAGCTAATGAAATCTTCTCAACTTCAGGAAATTTCTGACAAAATTTATTATATTCTAAATAGTTTGTCTTTTTGATTCTAATCTCCCATCCACACATACACAAAGATGATACATTTAACTGAAAATTACATTCAAAACTGTTCAGTTTTTTGAATGTTCTGATATCAATTTGTAATAATATTAAATGATTTTGATGAAATCAAAGAAAAATCAACTTAGTATAGATTTTAAAATCTATATACAGTTAGAACTTATTTTTGAAGTATATACTACTTTTGTCAAACAATATGATTTTGTACAATACAGAATAAATTAATACGCAGTTAGAAAAAAGATAATTTTTTCTAAGATAAAAATGAAGAACAAAATACAGGCAAGACTCAGACAGGAAACATATATTGTTTTGACTTCATTTTTACTTGCATATTAACACTCTGTATCTTTCAAACATTTTAAAACAAGACTGGTCTGACATATTTTCTTGTGGTTTAGGGGTTCTTCAGGTATTTCTACCACACATAAGCAAAGCATTATGACAAGGAATATCAAACGATTACGGACCGAAAGCCAAGTCTACCTGAGGAAACTTTTATTACATTTTATCAATTTTTTGGTTTATCTTCAATGAAAAGATAGATGAGATTATTCTGGGAGGTGGAGGCCATGTGTGGTTAGTTTGGTTTTTTGTTTTGTTTTGTTTTTGTTACTTTATTCTTAGAGCAAGTTTTTTAGCAAAGCCACAGATATAATTAAAATTTTTATGAATATGAAATACTAGAAATTCTTCTTCACACTAGTTTTATCTTATGAGGAAAGACACTACTCTTGAATTAACATCAAAATTCTACATGTTCAGATTTAGGAGCAACAAAACCATGAAGACAGCCAAGTTATAAAAGCCCATTTTCAGATCTGGAACAACTTCTGAAAATAAAGAGGGTATTTGGCATACATTATACTAAAGGAAAAGTCCTGCTTTCATTATTTCCTGATTCTGGGAATCCAATAAAAACCTTATGGAATAAGAACCCGATTGCAAAAATCTTTCACTGAAAATGTAACCAACCACCACCACAATCCCCCTTTTAAAGTAATGTGACTCGATAACCTATAACAAGAGTACGGAAATTTTTACTTTCTCTTGTGCCTTTTCAAAGAAAGGTTAAAAGGTTTTTTGGCTTTTCAAACAACAATGACGTTTTAGCACCTGAAAGATACGCAACTAAAACACATGCATATTCATTTTCAAAAAAACACCAACAAAAATTAAAACATTGGTGATGAGGTACATTCTCATGACGACAGTACAGAAGTATTTGCCACTGTGAAGGGCCTGAACAGAATCACATCTTGTCCTGATCGTACCTGCCTGCCAGAACAAAATAGGCAGCTGACCAATTATGGGGTGTTTATCTATACAGTGGTACCTTTGTTCTCCAACAATGTCAGATCGCAAATGTCCTGGAACACATATTTACCTGGAGGATTCTTGGCAGGATCATTGTGGCTTGGACTTCCTGATTGTCCAGAATCTGTAAAGAAATCACAGAAAATGTTTTCTTTTTAATTTGTTTTGAAAGAATTTCACAATCCGCAGAAGGACTTGGAAAAAAAAATTTTTTAAGGTACAACAATGAAGTTGAGTGTTTAAAGAAAGTATACTTTCCCAAGCCTTTCAGGAGCTACATTTTGTTTATCAAACTAGAAGAATGTCTATACGTATTTCTATGTCAAAAGGAAAAGAGTATAGATCTACAATATCCCTGGGGTAGAGAAAGGCTTGTTTGAAACAAAAGGTCTGGCTACAAAGCCAGTGAAGGTGGTTGGAAGGTTGGGCCTGTCAGGAACAATATGAAATAAAGCAGATCCATTCCCTAAAAATGCAATCTGAGTGTAATTAAACATGCTTTAAAAAACCTGAAAATGTTTTTATTTAATGAGTAAAATACACAGAAAGGAGAGTCCGTTTTTCCAGGATTTCATGTGCATGCACACATATCCACTCCAATAATCCCCCAACCTATTGGATCCAGGCCCAGATTTGTCTGCCTCCCATAATAGCAATCGATTTGCAAACACCAAGAAAAGCATAAATTACTAGGTAGAAACCAACGTGGCTTTGTGGAGAGCAAATTGTTGGATCAATTTAATTTCCATCCGTGATAGACGGGCACAATCTGCAGATAAGGAGGAAGGGATCAATGTAGTAGATCTGAATTTCCTATCCCACATTATTTCTCGTCGATGCCACAGAAAGGAACATGGAGACTATACTACTGTTAGGCAACATGGCTTTCCTAACTAATCTGACAGTGTTGTGTTTTGCTCACTCCTCTTTCCTCCATGTCTCCTCTGCATTTATCTGTGTCATTTGCCCCATATTATTATATACTTACTTGCAGGTTGCTTTGTAATCTTCTTTTATTGGTTCTAGTATTTAAGCTTTGTCTCCCCAACTAAATTGCATGCTCCTAAGCAGAGGCAGAGATTCTGTCTACTTCTTTTGTGTCTTCCTCAGTGTGCCGGTCATGGCTGTGAAAGCACTAGGCTTCCAGTAAATGCCGGAGGAACTGATGGCTCAGATTCAGCAGCCTTCTCTGCTTGCCTAGAAAAGGCAATTTTGAACTTGATAGTGAATTTCAACAGAATGTGATAGGTAGCCACAGACAAGTCTCCTCCCGGAACCGCTGCCAGTGTACCTAAGACAGGGATCCAGTCTTATTCAAGCAGAAAAATCTCCTGCTGGTTTTTTCAGCAGGGTTATTGTGCTGTTCCACGTAAGTGACTCACGTGCTGCAATTGCTGTTTCTACTATTAAATGTAAGGACATCCTGTTAGCTTCTTTCTGTATAAAACTTGGTTATTTCTGCCCTTTGCCTCATGCCTGCTAACTAGATTTAATGCTAAGATCAGAATGCTCCCCTTCATCCCATTTCCTTAATTGGCTTTTTCTTTTTGCCCTAGAACAGTTTTTATGAAATCTCAGCAAATGCACTTTGTGATTCCCACATTATCCTCCAATTTATTTCTGATTCCCCAAAATGAAAGTAAAGAAACTGGTAGGGCCTACTCCTGCAGTCAGAATTCTGCCTAGAGTCTCCTGCAGAGTCAAAGAGAGTTGGGTACTACCTAAAAAACTTGTCTGCCATCTCCCATGAATTCTACTACTTTTTCTGGAATTGTGGCAAGACTCAGTGACTTATAACTTAGGAGCTCAATCTTTCTCTTTCTACATTCCTATAAAAGATGGTACAACATTGGCCACTTTCCAGGCATGGAGTGTGTGACAGTTACATAAAAATGACTAATTATATTATTTTGCTATAGCCTCCGCTATTTCTGCCTTGACTTTCTCTGACAAACGTCCCTCAGTATTAATACTACAATCCAGCTTAACTTCTCAAGTGACTCTAACATTCTGAGAAGTTCCTACTTAACGCATAACACGTCCACTTACCAGAGTGCCTCCATGCTTTATTTTTCTCTCTAAAGCTACTCCACATTTATGGAGTTCTAGACATGCATACTCAAGGTGGCTAGCGCCACCTTCATGATGACACAACATGAAGCAGGTTAAGGCTGTCATCAAAGGGCAGGAGTTTACACTCTACATGAGCCTTAGCATTTTAATTAAGTCAACTTCCAAATGGTATCATAAAACTCTTTCCCAACATCTGGTTGCTAGAATTTGGGTTCAGCAGAGTAAAGAACGAAAGTGTCTTCCATTACTCAGTTAGAACAATGGCATTCCGTTACCACAACATCCTGCTTGGGAACCCTTATTCTTTTCTGCTGCAAATTACCTTTTCTCCCTCTTTCCAACAACTGCAGACCAAATTCTTCAATTGAAAAAATATAATTACTACAACCACAGGCATTTGAGGGAAAGCTGAAGTAGATCTAAATTTGAGCCACACACTTGCGTCTAATAAGAATTCCCCTTTCTAGAATGATCTGGTACTTATTGGCACACAATGGCAGATTTTCCCTCACACTCCCAAATCTGTGCCCTCTCCTGAAGTAAAATAACATATACTGGATCCCAAAAACATAGAAGAGGGCCCCTCAGGGAGCAAGCACGAGGACATTTACTTTCCAGACTGTAAATCCTGACTCTACAATCTACTCTTAACTCTTAGTCACCTTATATTGGTCACTTAATTCCAACCGCTGGAAAAGGAAGTAACTAGGGAGTCACAGTTGGCAGAGAAACCAAAAATGAACTGTTATTGTGGTTAACTTCAGAGAGGGAATTATTCAGACCACATCTAAAACCCTTCCAATTCACCACCTAGGTCAAATTACTCTATACCCAAAGGTTTTATTTAACCACTTCCATCATTTGCTCAAGTCTTCTGTGTGTGTGTGTGTGTGTGTGTGTGTGTGTGTGTGTACTTAATATGCTATAGAGAATCCTGACTCTGTCCCTCACTAGTAGTGTGATCTTGTGCAAAACTACTTAACTCTTAGAGCCTTGGGGTCTTGATCTTTAAAACTATAATACCATCTACCTCATAGAAGTGTTACAAAGATTTTATTAGATAAAGCATCAAGCACTGGTCAGACACATCCTACACAATCAGTCAATGAAAGATATTATTAAACATAGAGGCCACATTCAAAAAATGATTAATATTTTAATGGACTATCTCTCAGGGAGAAAAAGGAGATGATTAAATTCTGTCCAACCCAAGGCAAGCATCTAAAGTTCTGTGGCGAATCAGTTGAACGTGGACGAGTACGTGCCCTCCTGAGAATTCCTATGTGCCTCTTTAGTCCCACCTTCCTCAAAAGGCAGGAAGGCACTACTGCCTCTGCGAGGTCTCAGGAGCTGTCATGCTCAAAAGGCAGCAGATACCAGCCATTGGATGAAAATTACCTTCCGAAAGACTGAAGTCTTTGAGGAACAAGGCTGGTAAGAATGGGGATTGGGAGCTGCCCAGCGTGCTGGGTCTTGAGTCTAGAAAAATTTGGAGGCAGTGGAGAAACAAGAGGAGAATGGGTCTTGAAGGCAGCAGATCTGGATCCCTCCGCTGTCATTCCCTCCATATCTCATTTTCTCTCCCTTCATCTCAATCTGTATTTTCTATGTTTCTTTGCCTCCTTCTGACTTGACTGGACACAATGTAGAAGTGAAACACATTTTGTATCGCATACTTAGAAAAATCTCAATTCCCCATTGTTTATGTTTGAAAAGTGTGAATTAAACACATTATATTTTTTCTAGAAAAAAATTACTTAAAGTTATTTCTAAACTGCTACTTTTTTAACTCAATCAATTTCTCCTCCCCCAGGTTAAAGATTCCCCAGGAATAAGAAAAGGTTCATAGCCCAACATGACCTTTACCAACTTTTCTTCAATCCTTTCATCTGCTCCTTTTGAAAAGGCAGCGAATCTTTTGTGGCTCTTTTAACATCTAAACTTTACCTAAGGAGTGAGCAGGTTTCCCTAGTGACCCAATTTTATGAAAGATTTGGGGATAGGAAACTAAGTGATCTAAACGGCTCGTCCAAAGTCACGTGGCAACTGCTAAAACATCTATTCTGTAGATGGGCCACCCATTCAGACACACTGCTTCTTGAGCGGTCATGATGCAATCCTCAAATCATGCAAAACTAAATGTTCTTTCAGTAGATTAACTGCTTTCTGGGAACTTTACCTTCCCCTAATCTCCCTCTTCTTTCCCACCATTTACCAATACATTCAAAACCTTTTTCAGAAACTTAAAAATCCTTTAGCTATTCTTTTTTTTTGAGGAAGATTAGCCCTGAGCTAACATTTGCTGCCAATCCTCCTCTTTTTGCTAAGGAAGACTGGCCCTGAGCTAACATCCATGCCTGTCTTCCTCCACTTTATATGTGGCCTGCCACAGCATGGCTTGCCAAGCAGTGCTATGTCTGTACCCGGGATCCGAACCAGCGAACCCCGGGCCACGGAAGCAGGACATGAAAACTTAACCTTTAGCTATTCTTTTTACCTAAGTTGGAAATAATTATCATTAAAGTCTATACACTAACTGATGCTTTATAAAAGGGCCAACTTGCAGCCGGCCCGTGGCAGAGTGGTTAAGCCTGCATGCTCCACTTCAGAGGCCCAGGGTTTGCCAGTTCAGATCCTGGGTAGGGACCAACACAGTGCTCATCAGGTCCTGCCATGGCAGCATCCCACATAGAAGAACTAGAACGACTTACAACTAGGATATACAACCACATACTGGGGCTTTGGAGAGAAAAGAAAAAAGAGGAAGACTGGCAACAGATGTTAGCTCAGGGGCAATCTTCCTCACCAAAAAAATAAAGGGCCGACTCCAAATCAAATTTAGTTTGTATTCTCTCTGCTAAACATAAGAAATTCTAATGTTTTACTGATAATCTGGTAGAAGTCCAATAAAATGTTTGTTAAATATATAAGATAAGAAAATAAATAATGACCTGTTAAATATCTGTTATTGCACACTAACTTTCTAGGGTGGATGAACTCAATTATCTGATGTGGGTGGATCATCAAAACTGTGAAGACTTTTTGAAGTCATTAACGTAAGCATCAATTAAATGAGAATCAATAAGATTTACGGAGCTCCTTCTATATTGCAGTTGCTGATATTTGGAACATAATAGATTCTCCAAAAACGCATCTCAAATTTCCATGTAATTTATAAGAATGACCTTTAAAATATTGTTTAAAAGAAGAATATACATTCTATGCCTTCTGGAAGCTCAGAGGCTGCTCAAAGAGATAGAAATTTACAAATGAAAACATATACTGTGATAGATGCTATAAATGAGTAGGTATCAAGAGGGAACAATTGGTCCTTCTCCAGATGGATGGGCAAGAGCACGTTATAAAAGATATCAGAGGGAGGTGACCTTAAGAACACAGTGTTGAAAAATGAACAGATTTCACAGTTTTCTAGTACATACTCCACTCTGCCACCAAGGCGATCTTTTGAAAACCCAAAACAGATTAATCTACTTCTCTGCTGAAACTCTTACATGTAGTCCAAATACCCAGAGGGAAAACTCCAAGTTTTCAGTATGCCATTCAAGGTCCCCTGATCTGAGTCCTACCAACAACTTGGTCATACCTTAGCCCTTCAGTTCTGCATGTGTCACCTACATTTGATGCCCTGAGTCTTTGCACAGGGTGTCCCTCTTTTTTCTCCCTAAAGTCCTCCATGTTGAGGTCATCCTTCTTAGATGCTGAACTCATGAAGGCAGGGACGCTGCCCTATTTAGTGTTATAGCCCTTATCTCTGGTACAGTGCCTGACGCATTTGGTTGGGAAATCCAATGAATAGAAAACTTGTCTAGAAACTACAGAAGTGTGCAAAAAAGAAAGACGAGGCATGCCCCCTCTGTGAAGACATATACATTAGAAGTCAAATAGACAAAGCTTTGGGACAAGGAAAGGGGCTAGATGCCCAATTCCCAGGGCTGAGTCTCTCAGTTCTGCTTCCCTTCCTTTCTGAAGGAATATTTGGAAATGGGAGAGGGTAGATAAGAGGAAGTGTTTTGAGTCAGAAATTAAGTTTTGGCTCTCTCCTACAAAGGGAAGAGATGTTTGGTGGGGGTGCAGGCAGCAGGCCCGTAGTTTGCAAGGAGGAGGCCAAGAAGCTTTTAATGACCTTTCCATATAAGCTATCTTTCTACTCCAAGATGCAACTTACTCCAGGAATTCATTTTCTTCTCCGACACCGCGACTTGCGTATCAACGAGAAAACCACATTTGAGAGGCATGACTTTAATTTATAGTCACTTTGGTGCGAAGAAGGGATTGAACAAGGTAACCTGTCAGGTTCCCTTCAGGCTTTAAAATTCTATGGCTCTCTAACAATATAGCTTTTCTATCGAGGGATACCAGAAGAGTAAATGAAACCCACACTGTAACCTGTTAACCTACAGATAGCCTCTTGCTAGAACTAAAATTAGTCATCATGTGATAAAGGGCCCCTTTGTCATACTTCTTTGCTTTAAGCAGGTAAAGAAATAGCCCATTGTCAACTAAAGAATACCATGAGACTTTTTTTTTAAGGCTTAGAATAGTCCCCTTCTTTCTCTCCCAAACATTGTTAATTACCGACATACTACAATAGTATATTTTTACAAATTAAATATACAGCATGGCAGAAAGAGTCACTTAAAGAGAAAAATCAAGATGTAAGAATCATACAGAAAGTTGAGGGAAGGGCTACAAATGCATGCATTTTTATAACAGGAACACAAAAAGGTAAGATAAAAACATCCTCCTTTTTAAAGGGAAGGGGGAAAAAACTCTTCTTCCTGGGCAAACCTCCCTGTCTCTCTTCATCTCTCTTTGCCCGAAGAGTCCTGCCTCCCTCTCGGCAGTTTACTTCCACAGTGACCGATTTCCTCGGGATTTACAGAGTTAGCTTTATTTAATCACAATTCCGATTACATAATTTGCCATGTTTTTCTCCAGCACAGTTAAAACACTATACAGCTTCAGTTTTAATGGAGGACTGCTTCATCCATTGAGGTGACACAAAACTATAGTTTTACAATATTTTCTTTCTCTTCTATTAAATGTTTATTAGAATAACACAAAGAAAGAACATGGGAAAACTAAGTGCTTTCCTTATCTCTCACAAGCATGTAAACGTGTAGGAAAATGCTCTTTCGTTCTCTCTCTCTCTCCTCTCTCTTTCTGCTTCTGTCTCTCTATCTCTTCTTAATAGGACATTTCATTATGTGACATCCATCTCATTGCAAAACTTGGTTAGCCAGCTATCCATGAGGAGGGTGAACTCTGTTGCTTTGCTAACAGAGTCCTTGACATATTTATGCTGAGTCTGTACCCCTTCCCCTAAACCCAGTTCTGAGCAGAAAGAGAAATTAAAACTCTCTGAATAGTTTTGCAGAGCCATAATAATATTCGGGAGAAATGGTTTCCTACATATTTTAGTCATGGCTTTTTTTTTTTTCTGGTGAGGAAGACTGGCCCTGAGCTATCTTCCTCTTTTTGCTTGAGGAAAAGTGGCCCTGAGCTAACATCTGTGCCCATCTTCCTCTATTTTTCCCTATGTAGGATGCTACCACAGCATGGCTTGATGAGTATGTACGTCCATGCCCAGGATCCAAACCTGCAAACCTGGGCGGCTGAAGCAGAACACACTGAACTTAACCACTATGCTACTGGGCCACCCCTTAATCATGTCTTTTAATCTATATTACTTCTCATCTGAAGCCCTATACCTTCAGATCTCCCTTAACAATGATTTTAAAATATAGGGGGCAGCCTGGTGGCATAGTGTGTAATTTCGCATGCTCTGCTTTGGAGGCCCAGGGTTTGCAGGTTTGGATCCTGGGTGCAGACCTACATACTATTCATCAAGCCATGCTGTGGCGGCATCCCACGTACAAAATAGAGGAAGACTGGCAACAGATGTTAGCTCAGGACTTTGACAATCTTCCTCACCAAAAGAAATAAAAATTATATATATAACACTCAATATAGCAAAACGTAGTTTTAAAAGAGGTTGCTATGTTGAGGTTCCTTCCAGATGAAGTAACTTAAGCAAAGAAAAACATAGAACAAGAAAGTAGACATGTAATATATCCTCTATTTCTTATCCCTATATATTCTACTAGTTCTATTATTTAACTTTCTTTTATTTTTTAGTTTTGCAGGGAAAGATTTGCCCTGAGCTAACATCTGTTGCCAATCTTCCTCTTTTTTTCCCCCTCCCCCAAAGCCCCAGTGCATGGTTGTACATCCTAGTTGTAAGCCCTTCTAGTTCTTCTGTGAGTTGCCACCACAGAATGGCAACTGACAGACGAGTTATGTGGTTCCACACGCAGGAACCGAACTTGGGCCACCAAAGCAGACTGAGCCGAACTTTAACCACTGGGCCACCAGCGCTGGCCCTAGCTTTCTTTTACAGAGCCACTATTTTTGCTTAACGGGAGGATTAGGTACAAAGCACCCTATCTCAAGGATTAAAATAAGGATTTGTTTGGGCTTAAAACCAAATTTGTCCACAAGGAATTAGCCAAAAAGCACAGGCCACTGAAATTTAAGAAAAGAAAAAAAATCACATACCCATAATGAGAGCAAACCAAACCCGTCCATGCCAGGGGACTAGGGACCAGTGCAGATACAAATACTTCTGCACAAAATGTGTTAAACTTACCAACATCTCTGGCCAGCGGTTTGTACTTCTTCATTAACTAGCCCCGAAACCTCCACAAATGGAAGCAGGGATAATTCTATGTGACCTTTCTGGACTAAGGTTAAGTTCAATGACTCTGTACTGATCCAGGGATTGAGTGAACCAGAGGTCACAACCAGGATCAGCCACGCGTCTTGCTTTTGATGCCTTTAGCCTATAGAATGCAAAGACGCCATGCTGGTCATTGTCAAGATTGCTAACTTTCTCCAGCGTGTTTTCAATTAAGTAAATAAAATGCGGTAATTAAATCAAGATTGCGTAATATGTTTTTGATTTGTAATCTCATTTAAATTAATTAACTGACTCAATCCTTGTTTAGTTTTTAAACTGGCCTAGTTAGGGAAAGAGTCCCTGGGAGCAAATCCAGTTTTCTATCTTTAAAAACAAGGCAAAGCAATCTGGCATACTTAAAAAAAAAATTTAAATGCACCAGCAAAATATAAATACAGAGGCAAGGGTGTTAGTGTTGAGGAAGGAGGAGTTTTATGGCATGATTTTGACTAAAAAAATAGTTCTCGCACTAGAGGGAAATAAACCAAAACATTATTTATTCAAAACATTTCTTTTCCAATTTTATGAAGATTGCATGTTTGTTGGAAGCAAAACACTTCCAGCTGTATTTTAAGTTTCTGAAGAGAGTTGTAAGATTTATAATCTTTCATAAATGCGGCCCATATCTCACAATATTAGATGAACACGCCACTGCGCCCTTTAAGGAACAACTTGCCAATGCGCTTCGCCACATGATGACAATGAAGTCCTTTCCAAAACCTGACCAGATCCAGTAGGAAAAGATGAGATGAATGTTCTGTCTTTCCCATCTGGGAGACATTGCAGATTTCAGCTATACTCTGTAACATACTTTTTTTTCCTTTTCTTGGAAACCAAGAAACCTGCATTTTATAGCAAGGTATGTAGTGCATAGAGAATGCTGGTGAAATATGAATCTGGAAATGAAAACCAGAATATCATCAGACTCAAGAACATAATTATGGAGGCAAACTGAAAAATCAATGCAAAATGTCAACATAAACCAAATGCAATGTTTATGATCCTATTAGTCTTAAATTTTCTCTTAAAAGGAAAGCATGGAAAAATAAATACCCTTTTACCTCCAAAGTCCTGAGCAGCACTTGTTACACTGCCTGGGACAGTGACTTACTTATCAGCTTTATTTTGTCCTGGGGTCTTCACACATTACTCTAAATTCTACCCACACCGCATTCCTGTGTACACATGGCCCTTTTGTGCTATGTCGTTTCTTGCATTTTCCCAAAACTTAAAATTTAATATTCTATATCTAGATTAAAACCAGACACAAGACTTTCTAATATTTCATTGGCAATTTTTCTTCTCAGGGAGTAGGACATGTTTATTCCAAACTCTCCGGAGAGTCAGAACTCCTGGGTTCCATTCAGTAACTGCCAACCACTTGTACTCTGACCCTGGGCAAACCACTTCATGCCTGAATCAGTTTTCATCTTGCCCAATCACTTACAAGTGGATAAAGAAGAGGTAAGAGTTTTTAGCCTTAGTCATTTCCAACAGGATTAGAAATAAGAGGGGGGAAAAAACTCCATGCAACAGTGAAAATACGCACAGGTATTTGCGGAGAAAGGCTAAGATTTTTTTTTTTAAAAAATATGCTCTAAGGTTTAATTCTCACCCCACCTCCTCCCAAAAAACTCCGCCCAGTTAGTCCTCCTCTGTTTTCACTCGACACTTCCTCTTGAAAACACTAACAACATGGGTAATTAAAGGATAGGATTAGTGTGCAGCTTTCCTGCTGATGGCAAAATTCACGGGGTCAAGATATATGTTAGTCTTACTCACTACCTAGCACAATTCCTGGCATATAACAGATGCTCAAGCAACACTTGTTGAGTAAATAACCACTGTTTTACAGTGAACAAGGCCTTGATGGCTGATAGCACTTAAAACATCTTTCATCTTCCTCAAATTATAATAAATGGCCAGTAATGCCAATCATAAATTTTACTTGGTTATTATCTACACATATTCTACTTTTTAAGCGTCTGCAACCTTTCGACAAATATAAATTTAGCAACTAATTCAGTCAATGACCAAAAAGTCATATTCTTATTTTTTCAGTGCTCATTTTATCATTAAGGCATGTGTTCCTAAAAAGAAATTTTTTACTTGAATAGATTTCTCCATTACATTAGGTAAAAAGATACTTGCCAAATCATTAAAATGTTTATGTTTAAATCATTATGTGAGCTTAGAGACAAGAAATTGAATGGGTTTTTTACATACCCTATTAGTTATATATGATTCATAACTAGCCCTTGCTTTATTATTAAATCATGACTCAAGTCTATGATGATATATTTATATAAAAATAAATGTATATATTTAATCAAAGATGCATAATGATTAGCAGAGTAATCAAGTAAGACAAAGATAATATACTTTCTACCAAGGTAAAGTAGATTTGTATGTCAGACATTCATTTCTGCTTTTGTTTATAAAATAACTTTATCATATTATTGGAGGAAAAAAATCAGAGAAGTCACTTGATAAAATGAAACTTGCTGATGTCCTAACGATTCTTTGATAAGTGGTCTAAAGAACTTGTGTCCCCATGTTTTCAGGGCAAAAGCTAATTTAGCAGGAATGAAAACTACTTGAATAATATATCATGTGAACTAACATTTTTGAAGAAGGATAAAATGAGGAAACAAATGAGGAGATAGTAACTTCCTCTTGCAAATTAAAACTATGCATGAGAGGAAAGTAACTCAATTTTATGGATAAAATAAAAACAAATGGTTGACATGATTTTTTTCTTTTTTTAAGAGAAGATCAAGATTATTCTAACAAGTGAATATGTTTGAAAGAACTCTGAAAAGTTTGCAACCCAACAGAAATATGAAGATTTGTTATAATTTTATGGGTCAATATTCTTTCCAATGGTCGTTTTAAGAGGAAAGTTAAAAATACAGCTAATTTTCACCAGGAATAATACAGAGCCTATTATAGAAGCTTACCATGGAATCCACTGCACATTACCATGGTTATTTGGGAAACGGGAACAAAATGATGTGAGGCATGTCCACTGGCTACCCATTTTAAGAAGGGAATCGAGAATGTAAGGGTGAAGAGCTCTGTACCATGTGCTCAACATTCCTTCCATTTTGTCATTTTACTCAGTTTATCTTTAATAGAGATTCAAATGGACTCCTTATGATTCAAAAATCTCTAAGCTAAATCTAAAGAGTATGAAAAAGAACAAGTTTCTGCATAATGTCCCATCCATATGTCTCAACTCTGAATGGTATCAAACCTATGTAATTTTATACATCAAATGCCTTCCAGATGTGACAAAATTTTAACACAGACCAACTTCAAGTTTCTTACCACAGACTCATCTCCCATGCTCGTGAAGATTATTTTCACTGCACATAACATTACACATGGCTGATGTTCAATCTTCCAAATTGATTATTATGCTGCCATTTCAAAACTGACGTTGCCTTCCAATCAAAAAACAAACTATGCTGCATACCCAACCTCCAAAAAAATCACAAAAGAACCAAGAAATCACATCATTATTTCCAAGTTGTAGATAGTGCTTGATTACAAGGGCAGTTGAACTTTTCCCTGTCCATTCTTGGTACCTCCAAAAGATGGAAAAGGGGAGGAAGAGGTGGCCTATAATTCTTTGTCAGAGCTAACTGCCACTGGAACAATTGAGCCTGTCACCTGTTGTTTTGGGTTTTAAAGGTTAGTTCTAATTAGAGAAGATCAAATTCTTCCTGACATTTAAAGTACGTTAAAATTTGAAAATTAACCAACATGATCATTTATGGAGAATTTTCACAAGCATCTAACAATAATGCTATGAGGAAACATCATAAACTAAATTTTCTGGTAGGATAAAAAAATTAGCAACTCCAGGCCAGTAAAAAAATTGATATGATAAACTTAATCCCTCCCACAAAAGTAATGCTTTGAACCTACCGCAATTCCATCCCCCCACCCCACCCCCTAATCAGAATGGCTATGTAGTGGTCATTTGTCCTCAGAGCCATCCCTCACTCTGTTCCTGCAAACTACATTTCCTAGCTCTGTGAACAACTGGTTTCAGGCTAGGTCCAACCAAAGGAAAGCACCTGCAGGAGTTTGGGAATTTGGAGGGTAGGAAGAAAGAAGGGGAGCTGTTTCTCCCCTTCTCTCTGCTTTGACAGGTGTCTTCAAGTGATGGCTAGGTCTCCTTTGTGGTTCCAGCTTCCACTGGATGGGTCCCTTTCTCTACGGTCCCCATTCCCCTTAGGCAGCTCTGGCTCAAAGACTCTGGTAACACCACCTCTCCCTTCTCCCCTCCAGCCTGAGTTGTGGTAGTGGGTTCCTGCCGATACTAATGTCTGGGTTGCCTCACTGCCCATTTGGCCTTTTACCTGTTCTACCATCATTGTAACTGGTCCGCCCCCCCCATGAAATTCTTTCTATTGGACTCTGGTAGGAGCTCTATTTTTCTAGATTTTGACAGATATATGTGTTTTCTGAAGTCTGACATATTCATCTAAAAAAAATGTCAGGTAATACAATTAACAGTATTAGACAGATTAAATATAATATCATTTAGAATATTAATAAACTTCAACTATTTATTATGATTCCCATAAAAAAGGTGAGAAACTACTGCCACCACTCAGTATTAAGTATAAAACGTTACATCCCGAAGTCTTTTACAATGCATGATATTGGTGCATAAGGATAATCAAGGTTAAAAAAAAATTAATTACTCTGATTTTCGGTGCCGAGCTCTAAATATGTCTCTTCCAGGAGATCTTCTGATACTCCCACCTACCCACTCAAGTTTACTATTTCTTCTTTACCATCTTGCAGTTAGTCTTTCTCTCTAACTTTTAACAAGTTACAAGACACTTGGGTTTTTTCTTGTGTACGTGATTTCCCTACAAACATGACTGGATCAATTATGACTCTGATTATTTTCATAGAACACAATACATTTATTTATATCTCATGACACAAACAACTTTGAATTGCTTATCAGTTGTCTGAATGGCTAACAGTATCACGTGCAGATAATCAAACGGTTGTCTTAAATATACACCAATATACATCAACATAAGAACAATACACACTTGAAAAGAGAACTAATTTCCACATTACTCTGTTTTCTCTAGCAAATACTTCACCAAACCTCACTTGACATCCGGCATTTTCACATAGGAAAAGTCATAAAATCAGAATAGACAAAAGTACTTTCTTCTATGAGAACTACATAATCTGTGACACTTTACTAGAATATACTCCACAAATAGGAGATAAAAATATTTATGTTTGCACGTATAGGGAAGTAGATGAACTCACAATGCCCAAACTTTACAATCACAAATGCAAAGAGCATGGATATACTTGATGTTTTACAGCGTGCTGGATAACAGCCCCACTGGAGGGAAGTGACATCATGGAGAACATAAAGCAGCGATTCACATGTTGCCAACTTTTTCTGATGAAACTTGAACAGGATGACACTGGTGCTTGGTGGGTGCACCCAGCTGCCAGCCCTGCACTGCAAGACCACGTCCCTGTGTTTCCTCTCCAACATTTTGAACTCTCATGCCCCAAAGTTTTATTTTCATGTCTTTTAAACAGTATTGTCCCAGTCTGTGATCGTTACCACCGAAGAGCATATGGAGATTGTATCATCCGAAAATCATATTTACTAAATCTTTTAAAATCTGAGCCTAAAATCTATTTTAGCCAGTCTATGCCACTTAAGGCAAAATTGGTAAATTTAATTGAATAAATATTAATTGAAAAAAGAAAATAGGTTATAGTCTAAATAAGCAACAAATGATCAAAAAGTTCAGTCTAGCAATAATTTCCACTTTTTTGCATTTTCCCACTCCTCCCTTTTATTTTTAATGAGAAAATTATAGTGCGATGGATAAAGCTAGGAGACAACCTCCATAACATGACAATAGACTTATTGCACACACACTAAAAACCACAGGAATAATGCTGAGACCACAAGACAGAAATAGTCCTTGAGTTTCTTTGGTAATAGGGGTGAAGGGCAGGAAGCCTAGTGCCAGACAGAAAGTGAATCTAAATTTTAACCAGCTTTTTCACTACAAACATATTTTCCTAAACTTAAACATTCATTATAAGTTGCAGTTCAAAAAAAGACAATAAGAAATAAGAAATTAGCCCCAGTTCTTCCAATGTACTCTGTACATGAATTCTGTGATTTAAGAACTATCACATAGAAATATATAACTCAGTTAAAGGCAAGATAAAACAAATGAAAGTGAACTGTTTACATTATACTAAACAGATAACTGAAATTATGACAGATGTAATTGGTCCAGAAATGGGTTTAAAGAGGCACCCTCCTAGAAATGGGGTGATAGAGCAGAGAAGAACTAATCTCTACCTTCCAACAATGTATTTGAAGATTTGGTGGGAAGCCAATAAACACAAAATCTCCATCCACTTACAAATGTCACAGCACATATAACGGAACAAAATAACAGTGAAACAGTTCATAAGCAAATGATATTTTTAACACTGGAGGTGGGCCATACCACCTCAACCCAGCTTCCCCGTCTCTCTCTCTCTCTCTCTCTCTCTCTCTGTCACTCACTCACTCATGGAAAGATTAAATCTCTAGGTGTGACATCCCCTAGGTTTCTCCACAATGTGCTATGCCTGACCTGGAAGGAAATCTTAAGTCTTGGCATGTTGGCTGAGAATGCCAACGCAGGTGCCAGAGAGGGCTAATTGTGGAGTCTCTCTGCCCAAGAATTGGACTGAAGCCATTAATTCAACTCCTGGAGGAGGTGAAGGACTTTTGGTACAACCGACCTAAGCAGAACTGGAACCAGCTAACAAATACAGCAAGGTTTGATGTTTCAGTTTCCATCACCAACCTGCAAAGCTGTCACCTGCCTGAGAGGAGTACAGCACTTCTCCCTCCTGTGACACTGTTTAAGAAATGCAATGAAGAGCAACAGCTATTTAAAAAAAAAATGCTTGTCATTTTACATCTCACTGACAAAATATTCGATTTTTCAGCAAACTCTATGGCTAAGGAATACTCTAATGAAATAAAGATGGGATAAAAATCCAACTAATTTTGCAAGAACATGAAACAGAGAAATAATCACAAAGAAAATGATAATTTCTGGGTTTTGCTTGAAAATACAAACTATAAATGAGAAGACTTTTATTGTGCTGCTGTGCCATTCTCATTTATTTAGGTTTGTTTACCCAATGGCAATATTAGCGACTGCAATGAAGTCAGGGCTCCAGACCCAACTTAAATACAAAAGTTAGGTTAGCCCAATCTGGATCCCAAGCCAAAGCTTCCTCCTCAGATAAGGCTCCCATTCAAAGTGACCTGTGCATTTTTAAAGTGACAACATTGCTCAGCTTTCTTTTCAGCGGGCAGGAATCTTCTGTGGTATTATGGACGTGTGTGTCATACCATGAAAACCAAAATACAATAGATAAGGCGAAAGAGGGAAAAAGAGCCCAAGAATCCAGTGAGGGCATTTCAAAGAAAAACGAAGGGATGCTTAAGAAAGTGATTTTTAAACTTTCCTTAGAAAATATAAATTAATAATAATATTTGAAATTCTCTATTAACATCATTCAGAAATTACCAAAACTGGAATAAATCTGCTGATATAATGCAATCAACTGGTAGAGAATAGTACCCATCCCCTCTGTCCACTGGCCCTGCTAAAAGGGCTCCCCTAAGATGGATGCTCTCTTCCTATGTCCTTTTACAAACAGGTTCACACTGGTTGAACTTTACTTCCTGTTCACCTGTTTACCTGGATTTGTTTGCAGCTTAACATTCATTAAGCATTAAGACACAACAAGAGGCGCAGTGATGATGAGATAAAGTCTCAGGGCCATTACTCCTCCCCTGAGACCCACAGGGAGGCTCTACGATAAGTGGAAGACAGCTTCATTTACTTGGGTTAAAGGGAAGAAATAGGAACACACTCTAGAACTTGGAAAATCGAAGAGACAGCTTTAAAACCCATGTATTTATATTTCACCTAACTTGACATTTTTCCCCATTAGAAGGCAAGGCCTGATAAAATTGGGGGCATTTCTGATTTTTCAGCACCTAGTTTGTAGAAGGGGATTCCTGTTCAAGGGAGGGAATGTTGCCACTCCTGTCCCTCCCCAACACCAGCACACGGGACACTTGGGGAGCAACAGCCCTACCCCAAAACACGCCACCTTTAACCACAAAGCAAACAACAGTAATTAAGAACATCAAGTGAATTGTGTCTCCTCCCCAGAGAACGTGTCCTCCAAGGCTCCTTGAAATCAGATTGGAAGGTTAGTAGCAATTTTACTCCCAATTCTCGTATTCTCACTAAAAACGAAATAGAGCCTAAATTCATCCCATCCACTCTCAGAACTATGGAACCTATAAGTAAAAACCTTAAAAAAAAAATCAGACTGCTTGGATAAGTTTTTTGTCAGGCAGCTTATTTAACCAGAGAAACTTTGATCTTTGGCTTCTTAATCTGTTCAAAGTTTGTTTTCAATCTCATGGAATTTTTTAAGTTCAAGAATTGTAAAGAGCTATAAGATGCTTAAATGTATTATTTAACACAGAATTATAAATGTAATTTTTCATTACTCCTTCATTATTGATCAAGATGACTGACAGTTTGGGGCCAATCAATCTCGAATTTGCAAAATCCATGTCGTGTAAGTTGAACAACTAGATAATGACAATAAGGCTCTTTCTTACCTGCCATTTGTACTAAGTGGTAAAGATAACAACAACACCTTTACAATTTTCAAAGCACTTTCACCTACACTATTTTGCAATCCTAAAAGAGGTTGTGCTGTATTCTCATCCTTTACAACGGCCAGGAAAGAATGTAGCTTGATCACTTGCAGAGTAACAGGAAACCCTGATTTTTCACTCCAGTTCCCCTACTGACTTTCTTTGTGACCTCTGGGATGTCAGTTAACCTCTCTCTGCCTCAATTGCCTATCTCAAACGAGCTATAATAAAACTTTTTTATTCCAGTCCACTGGGGTATTAGAACAATGAATCTGATAGGATGTCTCCAACGCACTTTGATCTCTATAGGGAAACTTGCCATAAAAATAAAGACACTGTTGTTATTATTCTAATTGAGTTATTTGCAAATGGAGCTTCTTGATGGAGCCCAGCTCTCAGATATAGAAAAGAAAATTCTGCCAGCCCTCTAGGGTACAATTGCCTCATGGCAATTATATCCATAACCACATTTCCTTATTACTGTTATAAAAGACTATGGTTCAAGGGGAGGCAAAGGGGGAGTTTAAGAAAGAATATGCTGTTTCTTTTCAATGGAAGATGCTGAAGTTGCAAATTTGGAACTGAAGGCTAGAGGTAAACTTTGACAGAACATGTGTTCCAAATCAGTGTAGTGTTTGTTAGTCATGTCAGAAAGGCAGAGGTGCCCCCGAGGCTGCAGCTTTTCAGCAAATTTGGGGAATAGTTTAGAAAAAGATAGTAAAATTACAAAGGTATCCTGGGCCTATCTCTAGGAATGCTACAAAACAAGGACAAAAACGGTTCAAGGGTGCACCACCCTTACCAACAACAATAGCACACCACAAGGCACAAAAGAAAATTTAAACTGAGCATAGGAAGAAAATGCTGTGGACAGTTTTACATGAAAAGCCAACGAGAACACTGGGTCATGCTGAACTTTCCTTGAGTCTACAGGCAGAACAGAGAGTGTCCCCTCGATTAAATGCCAACAGTCACGGAAATTAGTAGGTGGCTCAGTTTTGGACACTTTAAAAGCTCCATATTCCTCAAATGGAAGTTTTTCAAGGTGGAGAAGAAAACTGCTTTGCATTATGACATACTAGAGACACTGAACTTTCCTTTTATGAGAGGTACCACTAAACCCATCCCACTGCACACCCCCAAGGAGCATCGTTCACAGTGGACTACAGGGAGGGAGCCCTGCCAGAGCTGTGGCCAAACTGTGGTAGCCCCACGTGTCATGGGAAAAGCCCTATTAAAAATCTTAAAATTTAGGCTTCAAATAAGAGAAAATCAATTGGATAAAGTTTCTTATATTATTAGCTTTTTAAAAAATTTCAATCTTCTTAAAAGTGATTGCTGTTGTTGGTTTGCATACAACCTAAAGATCCAAATGAAACTCTAGGTCTCTAAAAAGATTAACTGAAAGAGACAAGTGGAACAATGTGCCGTATGGTGACAATAAACGCTACTTGCCTTATTTTTATTTCACACTCAGCGACACATTCAGTCCACAAATTTTAGTGAGCATCAGAATCACTCGAGACGCTTGTTAAAAATTCAGATTCCTTGACCTCGTCCCCAGTGGCTATGACTCGTACAGCAGTGCTGGGGCCAAGAAAGTGGCACTTGCAACAGGCACCCCAGTCAACTCTCTTGTGTACTGTTCTCAGACTGCTTACATGGACACAGACACCAAACTGGAAAGCAAAAAGTAGCATGCGACTACACGGCCCTCAAAAAACAAACAAACAAAAATGCAATTCTTAAGCCAAGACCAGTCTCAACTTTTCTCTCTCTCCCTGCCATGTGATGCACCAGGAGTCAGCTTCAGCCAAAAATCACATGTGTATAGTGAATCCTAAAAAGCAAACTAAATCCAAATCCACATTGAACCATTCTGAACTCTATCACACTTCACAGAGCTTTAAATAGAATTCTACTAGAAGCATCAGACCCTGACTGGCCAAGGGATTCTTTGGGCTCTGTTCTTTATCCAAGATCCAAAGTGACCCCAGGTTCCACTCTCTGCAGGGTCAGTTGTACACTTTTCTCCAAGTCGAACACAGAAGGATTAAAAAGAAAACACAAATATTGGCATAGGTGACTTGAGGTTGCTTGACCTTTCTGAAGGAAGATTTTTGGCAACGCTGTCTTGGCAGCTCCCTGGAAGGCAAGGCCAGGACACAAAGAGGAAGACAGGAAGCCGGGAGCTGGCCATGTGTCCTTGGCAGGCAGCAGTGCAGCAGGGTGAACCACCTCGTCCCTGCCAAACCAGAAACAGTGGGGAAAGCCCAGCTAATTGGCAAGTCACAGCCGGCTACAGTGTACATCCTCCGCTTTAAATGCCTGATAAAGTTAAATGGTATGCCAGACTCTAATCTACTTAAACAGGATCCAACTTTACTTTCGGAAACTTAATTTGCTCCTGTTCATGCTTCCTTGAGGAAGTGGTGAAGCAGCGTCTTAGGATGGTAAGGGCTGGAGGGAGAAAACAGAGTAAAGATGTGCTGGAGTCCAGTGATGCCTACAGACATTTTGCTTTCTGAAAGGGCCGTACATGTTTGTGCTTTTGATTTTAACTAACAAGCGTTCCACTTGCTCATTTATTTTCATCCAGAAGAAATTCCAAAGTGGACACTACATATTGAGTATGAACTTCAGAACATTTGGAGGCACCAGGCATTTTAAAAAACCTAACAAAATCCTTTAAGATCCCCCAGGAGACTGCAGAGCCGCCCCCAGTGTGCAGTCGGCTATTGCTTTTACTCACATGTTAGTCGGCTCAATCATGTTTTCTAATATAATCTGTCTGTACTAGCATAATATCACCCCTTTCTGAGTCTTTGACTGCTAACCTGGGGAGTCACCCAAGGAGAAGGGGAACAGGGGGATTGTGCACATAAATTGCTCCTCACTG
This sequence comes from Equus caballus, assembly GCF_041296265.1. Lineage (NCBI taxonomy): Eukaryota > Metazoa > Chordata > Mammalia > Perissodactyla > Equidae > Equus > Equus caballus. Next base: position 47,475,132 of record NC_091706.1, read on the forward strand.
CTGCTGCTAACAGGGTGAATCCTGGGACCTGGGGCGGGGAGCCTAATTTTCCCCCTAGGGGAATGTCTGAAGGCTTGGTATGAGCAATTAAAGGGGTGTGCTCAGAGGCTGGGCATATTTCCTTTTATTTTCTGAGAAATTGTTCACGCCTTCTCCAAAACTCACACTAAAATTTCAGTGTCCTCTGCTTCTTTAAATATAGTAGCCAATGGTAAAGTTAGATGAAGAAAACAATGCAAATTTCCTCCTCAGAATTAGGAAAAGAGAGATTACAAATAAACATAACCCATTGTTTTCTGCCAGACGTTTCTTAAGGTCTACAGAATATGCATCCTTTAAGCAACCCAGGACCCCAGTGTGACTGAATCTGTTTCCATGAAATTACAGTAAAGAGTAAAATGCAAGGTACTGACCATCTAAAATGAGTAAATAACAATCCTGATGCCCAACACAAGCTCTGAGTCAATAAGTCTAGATGTGTTCTTACTTCAAAATTGCTATTTCTATCAGCCACAACTTGCCTTGACCTTCCCAGAGTCTAGCTAATTGACTTTTAACACTAAGTACCCCAACTTTAAAAAATTCTCCTTTCCTTTTCCCTTGGGGCACCACTCCTTCCCAGTTCTAACGTTCTCTTTCTAGGGCTTCTTTCCAATCTCTATGGCTATCATCTGTCAACCCCTTACACGCTGCTGATCCCTAGGACAACCCACCCAAATGGCCCTCCTTCTTGTATTCATTTGATCGCCCTGGGCAAACTCAACCAGCTCCATGCTTGCAAATATTACCCATTAGTGGAGGACTCCAAATCTCTAATTCTAGCCCTCTCTTTTTAACTGCAAAATCCCTCCTGGTGTTGCAGTGCACAATTCCTGCCATTATCCACACCTCAATTAATGGTATCTATATCCACTCAGTTCCCCAAGCTGAACACAAGCATTCTGGAAACCCATCCCTCTGACGCCTCACATTCAGTTGTTGGCCTAGACTCCACCTTTCCAGTCCATTCCCTCATCTCCATCTGAACTGCTAAACACCTTATTGAGCCCTCCTGTCTCATCTAACGACAGCCTCAGCCTCCCTGGACCATTATTCTTCACAATGAAGTCAGACTCCATCCTCTGCACTGCCACCAAGAATGGCACCACTTCACTCCTTAAAACACACTGATGGCTCCCTATTGCCCAGAACAATCAACAACCTCCTTAGCACAGCATTCAAGGCTCTTCATCCTCTGGTCCTTGCCTAGCCTCATCTACTACAGCTATCAGACGAACCTTCATCTTTAAACCCTTCTTACATCTTACGCCCAACTTCCCAACATCCAAGCTCTAGCATGCTTCTTGAAATTCCTAGAACATGCTGTGCAATTGCAGGTCTCTACGCCTATGCCAACACAGTTTCTATTCCTGGAATATCCCATTCTTTAGTGCTAGACGAACTCCTAATTCATCTTTCAAAGCCCTTGAATTTTGTCCATTCTTCTCTGAACCTTACTTTCTCCCCCTCAAGGAGGCCACCCCTCAGGCCTACGGCATCTTGCTCACACCTCCAATAAAGGACTCTAACATTGCATTATGGTTGCTTGCTGATATGTTACTTCCCTCATAAGATTATGACCTCCTTATAGCACGATTTACCCTGTAAAATTCTGGGAATTTACGCTGCAGAAAGGAGGTTATCTCAGATACACTATCTGTGAAGAAACTGAGACAAAGAGCATTAATTCCCCAAAGAAAGACAAACAATCTAAAAGAAAGCTTCATAATGAGCTATCAGTTTCTACAGTTAATTATACATTCAATATTCAGATCTAACTTGTATCTACTAGATGGATCCATTTACTTGTTTATTTAAAAAGAAAAAAAACGAGGATTGAGCACCTCCAAGTTTCCATGTATCGTTCCTGAAACTCAGTCCACAATAGTGAACAAAACATGATTTGTTCCTGTCTTCATGCAGCTTCCAGTTTAATCTGCGCTATTTTGACTTTCATTTACTTGCTAATAGGTAAATGGGTTCTGTTTAAAATTTATAAATAAGCAGTAACCACAATTATCACATTTTGAAAATAAAATTGACATATTACACACATACATGTAATAGTAAGACAATCAAATTTCTTTCGTTTGCTTTTTTCTTTTTATTTATTTATTTTCTGAGGAGGTTTAGCCCTGAGCTAACATCTGCCGCCAATCCTCCTCTTTTTGCTGCGGAAGATTGGCCCTAAGCTAACATCTGTGCCCATCTTCCTCTATTTTATATGTGGGACACTTGACACAGCATGGCTCAATCAGTGGTGCATAGGTCTGCGCCAGGGATCCAAACCGGCGAACGCAGGCCACCAAAGCGGAGCTCGTGAACTTAACCACGATGCCACCGGGCCAGCCCCAATGTTTGTTTGATTTTTGGTTTTAATGAGTAAAACATCTGAGAGAATAAAAGCCACAGACTGCAAATGCATAGTTTAGCTGTGATAAGCAGACTGCGTAAAGGCGATATGATGGCAAAATAACTACTGCGGCATAAAATAACAAGACTGCAAAATAACGAGACCACAGCTGTAAAATTCTCTGACCTCTACCATCTCTCAGGATAGCTGAAAGGGATCTATTGACTAGTTTTGGGAGTTGAACAGTCAAATACAACTTCAAATTGAAAATTACTTTGTGGTCACACCCCATATATTGTATGGTGGTGGAGCCAGACTAAATGAGGGACTCAAAAGGAGTCCTCAGGGAAAACATCATAAGAATGGTTTTCTATTATGAAAATCCATCATCAAGAGGAAAAAGAGCTAATTTTTAAAAACCATAACCAAGGCACAGTTTCTAAATGGAAAGACAGGAAAATATTAATTGAAAATCTTTCCGTCTTGAAATAAACTATCCATACATATGGCCTTTATATGCTTTTCTCTAATTTATTTGAGAAATGTGCAAGCAAATCTATGCAAAAAGATATCATGAAATGTGATGTCATACTCCTTATGAAAAAAATTTCCTTTTCACAATGCCAATTAAAACCAAATTTAGCTTTAAAACTCTATGACCTCTACCATTTTTTAGGTTAGCTGAAAAGGATCTATTGACCAGCTTTGTGAGCTGAACAGTTGAATGCTACTTTAGATAGAAAATTATTTCTTTCACTCTATAAGAATAATTATCACGGCGATCACACAATTATTATAATTACATCTGTAAGAACTGTTATTGGGAATTTATCTCTGAAAGTCTCATGCATCGCAGGGGACATTTCTCTTTTTTAATGATCACCAACACAAGTGTCTTTTTGTAGCTATAGAAGTGATTTTACCTCTTTCTATTAATATCCTCTGGCATGCTTCAGAAGCCAAAGGAGACAGCCCCCACATTTTTTTCCCTAAAGCAATTGTTTCAGTGAAGCCAGGCCTGTGGCATTTTTGAGACAGAAAGCTACACTTCCCCTTCAGGGTAACATAACCTTCACAGTATACTCTCCTAAATGGATGGAACCCCCCCCCCCAAAAAAAGCCCCTCAAATCTGTGTTTCATAAACTGTACTCTAAGAGAAGTAGCAATAAAGTTTATTACAGACCTAAAGTATCTGCATAAACCCGGTTAATTGAAAAGTGGGTGGAGAAGGCTGCCAAATTAAATGTTTACATTAGCACAGCTGTATTGTAAAAACATTCTGCCCCCTGTGCTTTGTAATTATAAGATATTTCTGGACTGTGTATCTCTACAAAGTTTATCTCCACTGCCAAGAGTGTCTTGGCACCGCGCGGCTGCAGCTCTTGGCAGCCAGGAGCTCTCCGCGCGGGCAGGATCTAAAATGGCTGCCAAGCGGCCTCCTGAAATGTCGCCGGCCGGCCGCCTCGCCAGGGGCAAAGGCCAGCCCCGCTGCCGGCCGGCTCCGAAGGCTGGCTCAAACGAGGCCAAAAAGCCTATTTCCCACATAAATAAACGCTGGTACCACAACTTTTTACAAAGCTGTTTGAAAGCCGAACTACAAAGCAATACTGGAATACTACAAGTTACAAAGAGGTGACAAGGGTCTTTGAGGAAATTCCCCTCACCTCGACATTTCAATGAGGCCTATGGCCACGAGGCTCGGGGCGAATGAAAGAAGCTCGTTTAATTTCGTGGAGAAAAGTAAAATGGAAAGTCCCAACCATACGCAAACATACTACAGAAAAGCATGAGCAAAGCCAACATTTCCCCGTTTGCAATGACATAATTTTGACATGGACTTAGCGTCTTTATCAAAGCGTATGTGTATGCAAAATGAAAACAAAAAACATGTTAAAGTCGCTTCCTTCTCTGTCTTTAAGAGGGGATGCTTCTCATACATCATTAAAATAGCATATTTTTTTTAAAAAAACTTTTTATACCCTTCTATGGCAAACACCCAAAGTACAGCCCATCTAATTGTGAAAATTGAGACCAAATCCACAGTCTGTCCAAGTTGCCCAAATGTGGGGGGGTGGGAAGAGGGGAGAGGGACGGCTTCCAACTGTAGACATACGTGTTTGCTTACGGTAGGAATATACAACACACTTCAAGAATAAATAAAGGTAAAATACTTCAGAAGTGCACCTCCATCTTGCAAGCTGTGTATTCTTTCTGTCCTTTATTTCCTCCATGAAACTTAAGTCCCAGCTAAAACGCTGTGTCCACAGCTGCCAAATATTGCATAATGAGCTCACTGGAGTTTTCTCTTTCAGGTTCCACAAGTTTAAGCTCAGGATGAGAGACGCATTAGGCCTGCTGTACTATCCTGTAATCATTATGGCAGTGATTACTGTTCCATAATTCTAAGCTTCAGTGGAATCCAACGTTGCCTCGGCAGAGAGATAATTCAGAGGTGAAAGATGAATTCCGTAATGCTGACACAAACTGGTGGCATGCATTACACTCATAGTGCTTATTCAGTAAATGCCCACTCTTTCTAGCTTTAATTATATGTCCACACACTCAGCACAGTCACACGGGTAATTTTTACTTAATTTTTAAAAATCCTCATCATAACAGAAGAAAGTCTAATGTCTCTTTAGTGGTATATTTTGACTATCTATTCGCTGGTATTCACCTGAAATATATATACATAAAAGTCCAAGAAACCTATGTATGTATACATACAAGGCAGAAAAAATTCTCACCATTATTATGATCCTGCACAAAAGACATTTAAGGACTTTTAGCCTTTGTTTAATTAGTTATCAGGGGTCAAAGTCACATAGCTGTATAACAGCAGGCCACTCTTAACAGACTAGTGAACCAAAATTGGTAGTTCAGAAAATATCTCTATTCTCTGTTAACTGACCAATACTTTTAAAACTTGAGCTTTTTTTTTTTTTTTGACACTTTCATGAGACTTTATGGTTTGATGCTGCTAATTTGCTCACTTTCCTTCCTTGAGAGTTCCCAAATTCTAAAATGACAAGCTATTCAACAAACAGAGGAAGTCAATCACTGTTGACTGACCATCTACTACATGCAGAGACTATTATATACAGAATTATGGGATTAGGACAACATGCTGCACAAAAAAACTAAGAAATCCTTTCAGATTTTGTTTGTTTCTTAGATCAGCCATTTTGGACACATATCGCCAAGTGGGTATATTTGGTATCCCCGACTAGGATACAAGTTTCTGGAAGTCATGCACTTTATGTCTTGCTGAGTGCACAAGACAGTCCAATACAGATGAAACTGATTCCTACACCTGAAAGGACCCTGGTGAGAATAAATGCAATTAGTTAGGTAAAACACTAGTGCCTCAAGCATGGTGCTTAAAATGTTACCCTATCCTCTTCTTCATCAGCAAATATTTTGTGGATTAACAGTAACAAAATAATAGTAAGGCTAACAGTCACTGGGCATTTCTTTACATGTCCCACAGTGCTCTCAATACTACATGTAGATTTCACCCTCTCATTACCACCATGGGGTATTATTATTGTCCCCATTTTCAGATGAGAAAACTTGCCAGAGTTATTATTCTGCTAATGACTGAAAAAGCCAGGAATTAAACTCAAGCAAATCTGACTCCAGAGTCCTATCTAAATTTGCTCTCTTCTCCTCAAATTAGAGGAGTCACCATTAGACGAATATAGTCCAGGTAGAGGGTATTCCTCTACAATTACAGGGTTCTTTGGTCAACTTTCCTAATTTTTAACACATAACTTCCCAGTTTGCCCAGCGGAAGCCTTTCTTGAGTGGAGGCTGCTGACTGTGGTGAGTTTATGTTGTGGTTTGGTAATGTGCACGATCTGGGAGGAGGATGAGACCAGAAAACCCTTTTTGCCCATGGCAGGCCACAAATTGAGGACTAAGTCTCTGCGCTCAGTCGAGAGGCAAAGGGCCAGCTCAGCATGAGCAGCTCAGCGCCATGAAAACATGTGAACACCAGACACCCTTTTCAAAGCCAACACCTCCTCATTCCCCACAAACCTCCTAATCTCCCACCAAAGTCCTGAGACTTCACCACAGGATCAAGTAATTCCCCCTCTAAGCCACATCTCGCAAATGATAGTCTGATTCCTCCCCTTGTGCTATTTTTTCCATGAAGGTTACTACAGTCCTAGCTGTACTTAACCAGGGTTTAGAGTCTGATTGTATCTCTACTGATAGAACATGGGAGCATGGAAGAGCCCATTTCCATTGCCACCTGAAAGATAGGTCCACCAACACCCTTTCACCGCTTCCTCCTACTCAGGTGAATGAGACTCAAAGAAAGAGGATGAGATCAAAACATTTCCTTGCTTCAATTTAGGTGGTTAGTGACAACACAGAGCACAGCATTATCAAATTCACAAGGCCAAGTGGCTCAGCACAATGACTCAACTTGAAAAGATGGCAAGCTGCATACAATGTTCAAACTAAGTTGAAAGATTATTTCTCATTCCCCAAATAGCTTTATCCCCCCAAAAGTCACTTTGAATCATCCTTCAAATTTTATTTTCAGATTTGTAACCTGATTTTAATGACCTCAGGGGAGGCCATTTTAAAACTCAAGACAAGTCCTGGTTCACCTATGAGAGAGTAAACCTCTCTATGTGTTAAATTCAGTGGCTGTTTGGATTTTCATTTCAACTGGCATCCATTCCAACATCAAGGTTAAATTGTCAAAGAAAGAAAGAAGTTACACTTATTTCTAAATTTGCTAATTCAAGAAAATTGAATTATTCTCATTTCTACTAAAGGCAAAACCATAGATGACTTTATGCCTCAGAAACGTTAGTATGAATTAAGATATTCTCTTACTCAAATTCATAAAAAGAGATATGGCCTAAACTTTTGTTTTACTGTTTTGGAAGTGTAATGTACTCATTCTCTTGGTATTTTCACTTACCACAGGTTTTTTTTTTTTTAAATAACTCTTCACAAGTACTTTTGATAAAGTGGTATAAAATTTCCCAACTCCAATGACCATAATATGAAAATCACTTTGCCAAAAAAAATGCCTGGAAATTTTCCTCATCTTTAGGTCCTTGGGGTTATTTCCACAAACTGAAAAAGACCACTCAACATTCTTTTGAAGATGTATAGTACTTTATTTGGGGGACAAAGGACATATTTCAAAAGATGCAGAAATATTCATCTTTTCTCAAATAGCTATAGCATTAAATTTATCTAGACCCACTAATTCGCTCAGTCTGTTTTATAAGGTAGTTTCAGTATGATCTGATTTCTGCCCTCATTCCCTCCTTGCAACAGTCCACCTCTAGGGAGGTGGGGAGAAAAAGTCAGAGGTGAAAGGACAATAAAATTATGTGAAAATAAAAATGAAATGTCTGATAAATGGCATATCAGAAGAGTAGACAGGAAAAACATGTTTAATGCTGCCTATTCAATATCACTTTCCCACATGATCTACAGCAAAATAATGTGGCTTCTGTGTTAGGAAGAATCAATATATTATAGACCATTTTTTTAAAATAAATAATGAGAAAATGCAGAATATAGCTAGGTTTTTCACATGGAGTTTTTTTTTAAACATAGTCAGTTTTACCACTTGCTTGAGAATGTCCTTTTCATCATTAAATAATTATTCACTCCCATTACTAAGCTGGTATTTCTTTAAACACAGTCCATGCTATTGCACTGCTGATAACTTTAGGTTCTGAAAGAAAAAGGATCAGAATTGATCAGCAAATGCAATGGCAAGCACTGACAAAGACTCAACATTTATTAGATGGCAATTGCTAGAGAACATGGCTTTAATTGTGCATACATATTTTTATTCATTAAGATGAATAACCAATAAAATCCCACACTATGGTGTCCCAGCCTCATAATCCATTAATAAAGTTTCTTAAAGGTTTTGGCAGGGGGCCAACACAGTCCATTAACTCTTTGCAAGTTGTAAAAAGAAGTCAAGTCATTTTGGTCTGTTTTGTGGTTATGAATGAAACAGCAGGCAGCCTGTATGGAAACGTCACTTTGGATATGGTATTGGTAATGGATGCTTTGCTGCTCAATCAGAACAGTGTGGGGAGAAGTTAACGCACCTCCCACAACCCAAGCCCCGATACACTGCAAAGCTAATCTAGTTAAAAGTGGAGAGGAAAGAGCAGAGGACTCCAAGTTCAGAAGATCTGTTTATTTTGCTAATAGGCTGTCACACTGCATCTGGGTAAACCTGAACGCTGTGAAACCCAAAATTACAGAATATATTTTAAGTGACTAGGACTGCTTTTCTCTGACTATTCTTTTTCCTAATAAAACCTGGCTACTCGGGCATCCACTTAGTGAAGTCTGGACTGTCAATTAGTAAAATCTCTTTTATTTAAGGTAAGAGACAAAATTCTGCCTTGTAATTTTTTGTTTTATGCACGTGAATTAAGTCATAGCAGTAACTGCAACAATTGGGAGCTTCATGTTTGTCTGTGACTCTGCCTAACAATTTGAATTGGAATACAGCACTGCTCCCCAAAGCTCTGCAGTGCCATCTGTTCTCATTTTTCATGACACTACAAACATTTTCCTTTTGAAAAAGGAGTGAGTCGTTTGCTTCCTTTTCAGAATGAAAAATGGAAACCCTGAATGAAACTAAATATATAGAGAGGCACCCAAGTTGTACAAGCAAAGTAGTCTATGTAGAGGGCACTTAAAACATTTTTTTTTCATGGTTAAGATCTCTACCCTTCCATCTGCTCCAGTGTAAGGGACAAAACTTCCTATTTTTTTAAATTTTTTTTCAAAAAAGAACTTAAAAAAATCTCAAAAAGAGATTAAAAACCTTGAGTTTGAGAAAACCAAAAATTCAGAATGGCTTTAGAAATTGTTTTGGCATTTCGGTTATGAAGAAAACACATGACAATATAAGCTACACACACATAGAGTCTCCGTTCATCCCCAACCAAGAATAAATAGTATCATTAGTCAGTTACTTCTGATTTTTAAAACCACAAACTGGCTGTAATGATCTGTCACTTCATATGAGGCCAAAAAATAAAATTTCAAGCAGAAGAGGTAATTACAATAAGAATAGTAGAAAACATCATTTTAATTTTTTGTTGAAATTTTTAGTAGAAAAAAAACAGAGAGAATATTTTTAACTTTCAAATGTAAATATTTCTTGAAAGAGTCCTAAAAAAAAACCTTCCTATTTCACATTTCATTTATTCAGAGGCAGTTTTAATATGTACCAAAATAGCTGTATCTCTTATATACTGTGGATTTTCCAGCAAGTTATTTTGTAGTTCACTTCTGACTAAGTGAAATTAAAGGAAAGCCTAGTTAACAGGTTGAAATTGTGCATCTGCATGTACATGATTATTTTGTCTCTGTTTAGACTAAAAGCCAGACAGTCAACAATTATTCCCTAAAAGTTTAGAGTATTAATTATACACATATATTTCTACCATGTTAGGAATCACTGCATGTTAAAGACCCAGGATAAAATTGCAATCTTTCATTTTAAAACAAGAATGCCCTTTGCTTCATGCACCATGATATTCTATTTAAAAATATGCATTGTGTGTTTAATAGTAATATTACCTGTGCTATTTTTTTCAACCTGGAATTAGAATTAAATTACCAAAACTGCATTCAAAAAACAACCTGGATTCAGATATTAATAGATCTGGGAGATTTCTTAAAGGAAATATGCTTCATTTCCTGGAGCAATGAAACAGCAGAGAAATATACAGAAACAGAGAGGAGATAGACAATAGGTATATAGACTCCGTCTACAGTGGTTAAGAAATAAAGTAAAATAGAATACTCCTAGTGACTTTAAAATGACACCACTATAAAAAGTGGTGCAGACAGAAAAAAAGTTTTGACCACCTCACTGTCTCTCTTAAAAAAATACTGGTGTAGTTACTCAAGGCAAGAAACTGGCAAACTCTGATTTGAGGCCAGAAGACAGAGTCCAGAGGCAGGAGCAAAGCAAGGTGAAGGGAGCAGGTGACAGGATAAGGGCCAGAGGTCTGCTTGTTTATCACAGAGATAGCGAACCATCCTGCACAGCTGTCCTGACGTCTTCCCACCTCCCACAGCCCCCCAGCACAGGTGGGGCACTCTCTGGGTCAGCCCTCTCCTGGACCCCACTATGAAATCTGAGTTGATCTATTAAAGTTATTAAAAATGATTAAGTTGTATAAAGAAGATGTGGTAGATATATACATACACAATGGAATACTACTCAGCCATAAAAAAAGACAAAATTGTTCCATTCACAACAACATGGCTGGACCTTGAGGGCAGTATGTTAAGCAAAATAAGCCAGGCAGACAAAGACAAACATCATATGATTTCACTCATATGTGGAAGATAAACTAACACATGGACAAAGAGAACAGTTTAGTGGGTACCAGAGGGGAAGGGGGTTGGGGAGGTGGGCATAAGGGGTAAAGGGGCACATTTCTATGATGACTGACTAATAATATACAACTGAAATTTCCCAATGTTATAATCTATTATGACCTCAATAAAAATAAATTAAAATTTTTTTAAATGATTAAGCTGTGGCTATATTATACTTAAAGGAAAGGAAGTGCACACTTTAGAAAAATCTTCAGCATCAATAATTGACATTTAAAAGATTAAAACATTTAAAGAGTTATCTCTCAACCAGACTAGACATCAAACCAATGTACACTGGGTTTTATCGGTAACTGCAATTTAGCGGGTATTAAATGGAGTATTACCTTAGTGTTAGCGCAAATAAACCGCCATTTATTAAAGAATCAGTGTCACTTCTAGAGGTAAGTGGGCATTCCTTAAAAATGAACCGTTCTCACACAGAGAGACACAAGTTAACGAAATCCCTGAGAGAACCTAGCCTACAGCCATGAGGAATTACTACAACCTGCTTAAGTGAGCAAACCAAAAGACTCTTATTAATAACCAGTATACGTATTTTTAATTGATGAAAGCAAAACTACCTTAATTCATTTTAAGGTTTGATGAGTCACATAAACTCTCATTGACATAATTTTACTTAGAAATTACTCATAGACTTTTGTTGCTCTTCTGAAAAGGTTATATAAATAATTATACACTCATTTAAGTCTTAAATTGAATCATCTCTTTAAGTGCAAAATTAAAATATTAAAGTAGAATGCACTTCACAATGTCTTGGTTAAGTATCTCTATTAAAAGAAGAACTAAGAAAAAGTTAGAAGGGAGCTAACTACCTAAGGTAAGATTCAGTCCAAAATATAGGATTGGGAATTTCAAATCGAAATTTTCCACATTAAGTCTGAATGGATTTCCTACTGAGTAATAATTTGAATAATTTAGGAAACTATCTCAAAAGTTTAGAATTCTTCTGAATGAAAACACATTTCTAAAAAGTCTAGACTTACAATATTGCCCATAATACATGTTCAATAAATGTTTGCTAGAATGGACTTATGTTTAAATTATACGATAAAAATAATATCACTCACACTTATAATGGTTTACAACTTACAAAACACTTTCACATAAACTATCTTGTCCTAACAACCCTGTTAGGTAGGTATTATTATCCCCATTTCCTAGATAAGGAAATTGAGGCTTAAAGTGACTAAATGTTTTGCCCAAGGTCACAGAACTAGTAAATTCCAGGCTTAGAGAATAATTAGCTTACATTTAGATAAGTCACTTCCTTCTTCCCTATTCCACTCTCAGAGACACACCAACAGAATAACGCATCACGTATGAAAAGACAACCAAAACTTATCTGTCATCTCATACATTACATTATTTGCCTATTTCCATTTGTACTTTTGCAGGCACTGTTTTTGAAAGGTAATATAACATAATTACATCTTCCTTTTAAAAACGCTCTGATAATTCTCTCACCGCCTAGGAAGTTTGCATGGCACAAAGACTGAGCACAGTCAGGAGACCTATGTCTTAATTATCACCCACTATTAAGTTAATCTTTGATAAGTTACTTATTCACTTGGGCCTCAAGTTCATCATTAGTCAAATACAGGATTTATGATAAACAGTTTCTAAGTCCCTTCTGTCACCCATTCTCCACAGTAGCAGTTCTCAAGCTATAACATGTGTAAGAATGACCTGGAGAGCTTGTTCTAACCCAGTTTCTGGTCCATCCTCTGAGATCTGATTTAACAGGTCAGAATAGGGCCACGAATCTGCATTGCTAAGAAGCTCATGAGTGACACTAACATTGCTGGTCCAGAGACCACAGTTCAAGAACCACTGCTCCACATTAACATGGAAAACACTTCAGAAAATGTAAATCTGACCATGCTACCCTCCTGAAGCCTTCAATGGTTCCCCCACAGCCCTGAGCATAACGTCCAAAGTGCCTCCCGGAAAAGAGTAGGGTCATCCAAGTCTTCACCCAGACTGGTCCTGTAGGATCCCTCTCCGAGCCACCTCATCCAGGAAGCCTTTCCAGACATCCCAGGCCACTAATCGGAGTTTTGTGCCCCTCTTCCGTGTCTGGTAAGGAAGTGTGGTTCCCTCTGTCCTAACACTTTAAGGAATGGGAATCATGAGCCTAGTTGTCTCTGTTCTCTACACACTGTAAGTGCTTTGTAAATGGACCCCACTCTCATCCTGCAACATTCAAGCGAGAGGAATACCCTGATGTCACCTTCGATGATGGAGAGCATCAGCTCTCCAGCCACACTTCAGTTGGGTCCAGCAGAGCCCTCCTCTACTCTTCCACATCACTCCCCACTCCAGCTCCCCCATTAGGCCACATCCTAGCCTACCATCAATCCCCTTTCCTTAAGAAATGACAAAGATTAGGAAAACCCAAAGAGGGAATGTGCACTCATTGGAACACATCCCTGGAAAAGGCACCACCTTGCCCCTCTCCTCCACCAGCCTGCTCTACTGCTCATGGGCCCTGGACATGCTCGAGGACCTCCAGGCTCACTGGGCTGCTTTCATGGCGCAGACCTGTACAGCTGCTTAGTTTAACGCTCTGCTGTCACTGTCCTGAAATTCTTGGTTTTTGAACAAGAGACCCCACACATTAAGTAGCTGGTCTGAAGGCACATTATGGAGCCGGATACACCTCACACTCAACAGGCACACATTACCACCTCCTATGTTGACCTGCGCTACCTCAATAAGCATCGCTCCCAGCAGCCTACTAGAAAAGGACCCCATGGAAACTTCAGCGATCCAGACTCAAAGCTTTCCTCTAAGAACCTGTCATTCTTCCCTCTTTCAGAATAAAAAAAAATTTATATTACTGATTATATCTTCCTTTTTATATTGACCACTAGGACACTTCTGCTCATACGGAAACACTGCTGAAATTTACAGTCTATAAATTTGTATTCTTTTCTGTATTTTGATTCTCCACTTCTATTTCCTTGATCCTGATTCTCTTTCCTATTTGGAATTTATTCTTATTTTACTGAATATGAATGTCCTACTGAGAGCTGTGTCTTCCCTAGCACAGTGAACACAGGTGGGAGGCATGCACTGTGAAGACAGTCATTCCACATAATTAAACTTAAAAAGATGCTACTACTTAAAATATGTACGTATGTAAATACCTATGTTTCTATATTCATTAAGAAAATCTGGAAACAGAAGAAATTTAGGATTGGGAGGTAAGGGCCAGGAGAGAAACGGGAGAGAGGAGGACATTTACTTTTCATTTTCACCCAAATGTAGTATTTAATTATTTTTTTGTCAATGTATTACTTTTAATTTTTCAAAGTAAATAGCTGGGTAAGAAATAAGTTATGTCAAGTTCATTAATTGGGTGCTTAGTAGAGCAAGAAAGAGAAAAATAACGGCAAAAGCAGACTTTACTTAAATCTACAAAGACACCAACTTTCACATAGATTTCTATAGACTTTCTTGCATATTTCTAACAGATAAAAGAACACTCATAAACACTTAAAAAAAGAAGCTTAAAAAACTTAATCTCTGGTGTACCTTTAATGGCGTTAAATGAAAGACAGACATGACAACATTAAGCATCTGCATATACTAGTTGAAGACTATTTTAAGAAGAAATGATTGATAAAAGTTAACTAATAAATAAGAAAGGATTTGAGGGGCCTGCCCGTGGCCGAGTGGTTAAAGTCCCACGTGCTCCACTTTGGCAGCCCAGGTTTGCAGGTTCAGATCCTGGTCACAGACCTACTCCACTCATCAGCCACGCTGTGGAGGCATCCCACATACAAAGTGGAGGAAGACTGGCACAGATGTTAGCTCATGGCTAATCTTTCCTTAAGTAGAAAAAGGAGGAAGACTGACAATGGACGTTAGCTCATGGCGAATCTTCCTCACCAAAAAGATCAATAAATAAGTAAGAAAGGATTTCAGTGTTTGGGGATAAAAATTGTCAGAAAGTAAATGCGTAAAAAGTTATATTGTCCTGAGAATTTCTGCTTATTCTAAATTTAAAATGCATCCTGATTCAATTGTAAAGCCAGTAAAAAGCACATCATCAAAAAGTCATAAAAGAATTAGAAACTGTTACTCTAAAAATTATCAGATAAACCACAAGGATTATTCTCAGGCAGTCAAATAAAGATGCACCATTTATTAACAGTAGTTTTCTCTGAATGAAGTACTGAGAATGAGTCTAACTTCTTATGCATTCTGAGATACTCCAACATTATTACAAAAAGCCATTATTACTCTTGTTATCAAAGCAAAATGTAATAAAGAATTCTCAACCTGCTTGTCCACTCATTTGTTTTGTAACTTGGATAAATGGTCCAATGTCTCAGAGTTCCTTTAATCATCTTGTAAAAGGCAAACAGTAATCGCTTCCAAGCAGGACTGTAGTGAGAATTAACTGAGACACTTTATGCAAATTCCCAGCACAGTGCCTTGTTTATGGTGAGTGTGCAATAAATAGTAGGTATTATCAACACTCTTAGTAATGACGATAAAGCTAGTGCTTTTTCAATTCTATTGGACACAGCAGAATTCAAATTTAGACAACAATCATGTTCAATATTAAGAAATAACACAGACTGTCTTGTGTAGAAAAGAAAGGATGACAATATCTAGCTAAGAAACTAATTGCCATTGGTCAAGATTTTTTCTTTTTGGGACTGGCCCCATGGCTGAGTGGTTAAGTTCACGAGCTCCACTTCGGCGGCCCAGGGTTCACCAGCTTGGAGCCTGGGCATGGACCTACACACTGCTCATCAAGCCATGCTGTGGCAGCGTCCCACACAGAAGCACTAGAATGACTTACAACTAGGATATACAACTGTGTCCTTGGGCTTGGGGGAGGAAAAAAAAAAGAGAGAGAGAGGAAAAAAAGATTTTTTCTTTTTGTATTTTTCTCAAATTAATTTAAATGAAAAATAAAGTACCTAAAATCATTTTAAATTACTAGTCAGTTGCAAAAAATAAAAATTGACAAGTAAGTTGGGCTTATCCCATGGGGGAAGTCTGCACTAACATGGTGGCATATATAAGTTTATCAAGTCACTCTGCTGACCCCATACAGTCCCTGTGAGGATGGGACAGGAACTTAAGAAGTACAGGTATGAGAAAGGCCAAAAGCAGGATTCAAGCGGGTGCTGCTAAGGTTCGTCTGTATCCCTTGGTCAGAAAGAGGGTTCTGTGTGTGCGTAGAAAATTGAGGAGGGGGTGAGCCTCCACAAAAAAGAGTGAACCCTAGAAGAGAGATACTGTTCCTCCAAAGGGGAATCACCCAACATCACCCTGGTCACAACGCCCAGGTCGGGGCCACACAACGGTCACTGCAATTCCATCATCTTTACGTGACACTACGGACTATGCTGTACTTGCCAAAATTGCTTTCAAAGTCATGCTCAAGAAAGGAAAATAAGTAGACTTTTCCAGTAAAATCTGCATGAGACAGACCCACAACTAAAAGTCATTTATTTCACAAAGAATACTCTGCCCTATGTAAGGACACAGTGCTTTACACTGAAAATTAGAACAGCTCTCTCCATCTGTCTTCTAAAATATTGCCATAACAACATAAGGAAATTATGAATAATGTTTGGAAAGGGCTATTCGGCAGAACTTAATAAAATAGAAGGTATGTGAAAAGATTTAATATTTGAATTTATAAGCATGCTATGCCCAGAAGTCATATTTTTTGTATTAGGTTGACCATTTTGATCAATTGTCTTATGATGCTCAAAGGAAAGATAGTATTAATTTCCAAACCTTCTGGGCAATAACCTTTTCCCAGGTTACATCTTTTACATATATTCAACTCACACTAATTCCTATTTAAAGCAGATAGAATCTAAATTAGATTGTCTTACAAATTATTTCTGGAGTGGGCATGAGCAACCAAAAGATGAGATATAAATTATCTAATTATTTAATAATGCTGGAGATAGAAGATAGAAACTAAGCAAACTCTAAATTTATATTATTTTGGAAAACTCATCAAATCCTGCATCAGTGGTCATATTGCTAATTATCTCATTGAAGATAGGACTTTGCCATCCTATTTATCTATTTGTTTATACTCCGCTTCATTCCCCAAAAGATTTGAGAACACTCACAGAAATACACATACCATTGAAAGAAAACAAGTAAAAGAGTCAATCTGAGTGAAGAGAAAATACAACATATATGGGCAGTGATGGGGCACAAAAATGTAAGCCTTTAGGTCCTGAAACTTTGCCAGGGAAACGCACTTGCTGCAGCAGGCTCAGTTTCTTCCGTGTTTGCTAAGAGTTCCTGTATTACTCTGTGGATCTAATGGCACTTTTAAGCAGAAGGCAGAGATTGCTGAGCCCACAAAGGGAACAAGAGTAATGAAGTGTGAGCTCCAAGACAGCATTGAGAAGGCCTGCGTTTTCCCAAAGGAAAAATACTAAAGGAAAAGGCCAGTTGTCCAGGAAAGAGGGACAAACATTATCACCGTATTGAAGCCAAATATAAAATAAAGTAATATATTTTTTAAAAGTTTAAAATTGTTTTGTTTCCATGATACTTTCAAGAGTCTGACTCCAAATAACCCCCAAACCCTGTTTCTGTTTTCAGTGCTTTCTTGAACTACGAACCACGATAAGTGTTTTTCCTCAAGCAGCACCTGATAAAACCCAGATTCCACCCACTGGTATCCTGTCCAAGCCAACAGAGCTTTAATAAGCCACTTGAAAAAGACTTTTCATACATTAACGTGAGACTGTGACAGTCTTGGGCAAGCAGCGGGAATGAGCTATTATAGAACTCCAAAGTTGGGCGCCCGGCCTCCCGAGAGGCAAAGACTACAGATGTCACTCAGCCAGTCTCCAGACTTCTCCTCATTTTTTTATATTAGATTTTGATATTTAGTTTATTGGGGATTTTACTAAGGGCCAAAATAAGCTATTACAACTGGCCAGATTTGGTCAGGGGTTTGGTATCTGCAACGTGCTGTCCCTTTTTTCCCATGAGCTCAGAGTGGAAATGTGTTTATGGAAGTGTGTTGGCCTTGATCACAGCTGACGCCTGGCTTTCTTTAGTGTTTGGTCTTGTAAGTCCAGGTAGTTTCAGTTATTGATCTACCCTCCTCCTGACCACTGCCATCATGAAAAGACATTTATTAAGTACATGTTTGTTTACGTTGCTCTCGGAGGCACCACATAGAGTGATTTTTAAAGAAACACTTCCTGCCCTGTAGGGAACCTAAAACCATTCCCCTCTCTCAGTCTCCTCCTCCCTTTAACTGGACACCATTAAATAATTGCCTCATTCTCCAACTACAAAAACATTTCTTAAGTGCTAGTCCTTCATTAAAGGGTGGCTACTGAAACTCACATAGATCATTCAACTTGGTAGAAATTTTGATTGCTTTAGCCCTTTTTCTCTCCTAAAATGTTGCATCCTAAGGAGTTTGGTATATCTTCTGACTTTGCCCTCTCTGCCATGTTTAAAGGTTTTTTAAATTCTGTGTATTTAGATTACCAACATTCTCAACAATAACAGCAAACCTATGATGCAAACAAATGACATTATTTATTATTTGATAACATTGATATTATTTATTATCTATCTATTGAGTTAGGTTAATAGATAGACAGACAGAGTGATCTATATTATCTTCAGAGAAATTTTAATATAGAGGCATCTTGTGGCACCAGGTTAAAAAAAAGCCTGAGTTGAAGAGATTTTTCCAAATAAGATGTAATTTAGGGTTACGATGTCAAAACTGTAAACCTAAAATTAAAGCTGCTAACTATTTTGGTTTGCAGACTCATTTACTCAAAATTACAAACAACTCTACATTTCTTGCAAGAAAACCGATTCAAGCCAGGATTGTGTTCATTCACATGTTAGTCCTGTTTTGTATGTGTTTATGGAGGAGGTATTTTTGCTGGGCTTTGTTTCGTTTTGGTTTTTTTACTAAATGGTGAGTAATGTTACAGAGATAAATGTAACTGCCTACGAACCCTCCAGGGCAGAATTCAGGAAGAAAGCTTGAGTAAATAACACTACGTTTCATGGGATTTAAGAAATTCGGAGTTCTTCAGATGGCAAGAAAATGGCATATTCTTCTGTATACAGTGGAATTAAAGCTATAGTGAATGAAGCAATATATCGAGCATTCTCCTGAAAGCCAATATCTTAATTCATTACACCAGAATCTACCCCGCGACTGTGAAGGACAAGGTTCCGTGCCTGAGAACTAGAATAACTTCACTGTGAGAGGCTGGATCTCCATCTCCAGTCCTGGGAGAGCACCAGAGCAGCCAGTCCTTGTCCCTGGTAAACGGCAGCCTCCGCATACCACGCCATCTTTGCGCTGAGCCAAGGAATTTCCTCCCAACAGGCTATGGTCTGATGGACTTATCCACTCCTTTCCAGGTGAAGAGAAGGCAAAGTCAGGGAACAGGATCCCCTAAGTTCTTTCCATCAAGGATTACCAGACACCTGTTCTAAATTTTTATCTCATTAATTATTACTGATAATAATGGCGACGGAGATCCATTTCAACGTCTTATACCACAAAGAGAACACAGCTCTTTCTAATTAGTACATGCATCATAAACAAGGTAAACACACCTCTCTGAAGCTGTCTTAAAGTGCTTGTTGTGGTTCACAGGCTCAGAGAGAGATGCTTTGAATTTTGTTTCCACGTACCGCACTGGGGGAAAAACGAAAGACATGACATTCTCCACACATGGTAAAGAGGGGATTGTTCTGCACAAGAGTTCCTCCTTTATACCCTAGGGAAATCAGGAGTTCTAGAGTTCTGGGAAAAGCAGGAGCAGGAGCCCTGGTTTCCACCTGCTGTCTCTGTGGATGCTGCACCCGTGCTGTCCTCGCCAGTAGATCACAGTGAACAGCTCTCACATCTCTGTGTACCCATAACCCCCCCGTCCTCAACACTAACAAACTTCATGCCTCCCCACACTTCCTCCTTTTCCTCTTGACCCTCTCCCAGCTCTTTACTCTTCCCTAAGGAATCCTCATTTCCCTTCCAGAAAACCCACTTCATCAAAGTGTAACTTCCTCACTTCTTGCCCTTCTCATTATAAAAACCAGCCCTGTCCAGATGAGTTTCCACCACCCAGAGCTTCTGCCCTTCATTCAATGAGATCCAGCCCCTCTCTCTACCCCCAACAAACACACATCCCATCCCTGCCTTCCTTCCTGCCCCTCTCTCCCCCTCCCTGGCAGAGTTTTCTGTTCTGAGCTAGGTTTTATCCTGTCTACCAGCCCATCTACCCCCTCCCAAGTCTGTGAGCTCCTCTAGGCCTAAAATCTGCAGCGAGTTATTAAACTTTCTATCCCCAGGTTAAGCCAAATGTTCACGTATCAGGAGTCTTCCTCTCTTCCTGACTAGCTTCTGGCGATATTCTCACATTTCACTTGAAATCCAGAATCCTCTTCCTTGCAACCTGGCTACTGTCCTGTATCTCAAAGTGAAAGACTCCTTTTGGTTTAAATGGTTAACCCCTCCAACCCAAAGGCCAGAGTTTGAAGAATTCTACTCCTTGAATAATACTACAAATAATTGTTACACAATCAGAACTAATTATGTGGCAAGTATTGCACTAAATGTGCATTATCTCAGCGGGATCTCACAGCAACCCTGTAAGATGTGAAGATATTAGGTTGAAACATATGAGATTTATGATATTCAACTGGTTTGACCTATAAAACTGTTATTAGTATTTATATGTGCATAATTATCAGCCCCATTTTACAGTCAGAAAAACTGAGGCTCAATGAGACAAAATAACTTGCCCAATCTCACACAGCTCAAATATATAAGACTCCAAAGCTGGTGGCCACTACAGCACACTGCCTCTCAAGCTTCTCTTACCCCTACCTTCGCACAGAGCCCGCCCTGTCTGCAGACCTCTTTTCGCTCCTTGATCAGCCAGGCAAAGACCCGCTTTCTCTACGAAGTTTTCCTGACAAATTCCAAGCCAAGCTAATCTAGCGTCCCTGGGATCCATGAGGCACCCTTGCTTATGCCTCCACACATTCTTCACCAGTGAGTTGTTTCTTCCCAGCTAAACTGCATATTTGGCAAAGCTAAGAAACTCTAGCAAGTATGTCATTTCCCCTCTCCGAGCCACCATTTTCTCATTTATAAATTGAAGGTGTTAGAAAGGTCCGGCAGTCCTCAAATTTACTTTTAGTTTAAACAATAAAAATAAAATAATAAATTTAATTTAAAAATGAAGTGCCAGTACATAAAACAGAGAAGGCTACACTGATTAAGACAGGAAGGCATTAAGAGACTGCCTCCTTAGCACTGCCCATTACCTTTCCTTATATAACTATAAAACACAAATGAACAAAAACTTGGCTTGAATCAGGAGGTAGCAAGTTGGCAAGGCTTCCTTTTGATCCTTAGATCCTATATCCAACGCCCTGGCCCTGAAGCCCTTCTCAAACTACTGCACTAAATCAGTACTGAAGAGTACTGTAATCAGTACTAAAGCCCTTTGATATTGCAAAGACTTCCTCCCATGTCAACTGCTTCGAGTCTCTCATTTTTCCAAAACACCTTCTACATCCCACTAACATGAACACTCTAGCACACTGCTTGGCACGGTAACTCTCTGGCCTAGACAGCTGCAGTAGCTCTCCATTACCTACTTTAGAAGGCAGAATTCTAAACCATCAATGGTCCCTAAAATTTCCTGCCCCTTGGTCTACGTGCTCTGTGTAGTCCCCAGGATTGTGAATATAATGGCTTTTTAATCCCATGATTATGTTATGTGACATGGCACAGCTGACCTTAAGTTAGGGAAGTAATCCAGGTGAGCCTAATCTAATCACATGAGCTCTTTAAGTGTAGAGTGTTTTCTCTGCCTGGTCCCAGAAGATAAGTCAGAGAGATTCAAGGCATGAGGGGAAGCGATGTGCCATTGCTAGCCTGAAAATGGAGGTGACCACACGATAAAGAATGGGGGCAGCCCATGACAGCCAACAAAGAAATGGGGACCTCAATCCCCTACGCACAGGGAGCGAAATTCCGTCAACAAGAATGAGCTTGAAAACAGATTTTCCCCCAGAGCTTCCACATACGAAGTCGCTCCAATGGACACCTCAACTTTAGACTAATAAGAGCACAGAGAATGCAGCCACCCTGTACTGGACTTCTGACCAAGAGACCTGCATGCTAATAAATGGGTGTTGCTTTAAGTTGCTAAACTGCTAGTAATCTGCTACACAGCATAAGAAACATGTACACCTACTGAATAAATCCCTCCATATGGCGTTCAGGTTCCTCAAGGGTCATTTCCCAAATTCCATGCTCAGCATCCTGGACACTAATTCATGTACCTCGAGCCCCAGTGAGCTGGGCCACTGTACCTTTGCCCAGGCTATGTCCCCAGGCAGGTCTGTCCTTCTCTTTATCCACTGAGTTTAGAAACCCTCATTCCATGCAGACCAGATCAAATGGCACTTCTTTCCCAGAACTTTTCGTACTCTTTGGACTCAGCATTAATCCATTCCTCTTTTTTGCTGCTCCCTCAGAACCTTACCTGCAGGTCTATCTTGTGAGTTACACAGCTAAACAGAAGCAAAGAGAGGTTAGGTACCATGCTCAGATCACTGAGCAGGGACCTGATGACAAAAATCTTATCATGAGAGCAGCCAGGCTGCACTCTGGAGCATAGTGAGCAGGGCAGATCCTGAGCTGATCTACTCTGATAA
This sequence comes from Equus caballus, assembly GCF_041296265.1. Taxonomy (NCBI): domain Eukaryota; kingdom Metazoa; phylum Chordata; class Mammalia; order Perissodactyla; family Equidae; genus Equus; species Equus caballus. The sequence continues at coordinate 47,497,667 of NC_091706.1, forward strand.
AGTCCTCCACTTATTGATAAGTGACTACATAAGATTCCAGTTCAAACTTGCCATATTAATTGGTCTATATTGCATTGTTTTTCTGAATTGCAACCTATTTACAACAATTTTTAGCATGTCTAATTCCCACCCACATTTCTCATCAGAAACACATTCAGATATGAAAAGTTAAAAATTAGCAGTCCAGAAATTTTGTTAGGGCATTTATCTACAAAAATGTGGTAGCCATTAATTATTTAATAATGACACTGGCTTCTTTTATACTTCAAGTCTTTGCCTGTTGTGCAATTCAATCGGAGAAATCCAAAGGAAAAATTTTGAAAAACCATGTTTTCCCCCAATGTTTAAAAGAAAAGAAGAAAAAGGAGACGATGTGTGAAAGGAGCAGGTCAGAGGCCAACCTAATTTCAAGGAAAAGCAAAGTAGAAAAAGTCTTCCTGTCAGCTCTAGTTCAATTCCTCCACGTCTACATCTAATAAGGAAATGGAAGTGCCTGTAATTGATAGAGAAGTGCAGTATTAGGAATCCACCGGGGCTCAGAGCCTTTGGTTCTGGCTTCCTTCCCAGCCACCCTGCATCCTGACAGCCCCTCGACTCCACCCCTTGACCAAGAAGCCACTGATGGGTTCTGTGTATCTTCTAGGATTTTGCCCCTCGAGCAAATAGGCTTCTGCTTCCCCCTCAAAATAATCTAAAACAATATTCAAAGAAATAAGCTCATAATAAAATAAAACATAAAAGTCCCTCCTCAAATTACACCTTCCAAACCTCACCCCTTCCTCATTGTATTTCCCTTAACAATTAACAGCTTTTAAGATATTTTTGGCCTACCCAGAAAACCACATTCAAACAAGCATAAAGTGGAAAACAAGTCCTGGGCTACAAAAAACTACACTAGCATTTGCTGAGACCTCTGTTGGTGGATATCACAGGCAAATACCACAGTTACTTTCTAGTCTCCACATCACAGCTCTGTGTGGAGACCTCCATTTCCTTAATCATGGAAAACTATGATCTAACCACTAAAAATAAACAGCTGAGAACCAAAGAGAATAAATGAAATTGAAAGTGGCCTGAACAAAAATCAAGATATATATGTTTCCAGTTTAATGACCTGCCCTGTCTTGTTCTCTTCCAGAATTATATATTTTCCATTATCATATTTTCTTTACCACCAATGTAGGTATATAGTTTCTGCCCTTCGTGGATGTTGTGGTTTTTCAATTTTAGAATTTTTCCTTTGAAAGAATTTTTTTAAGCATGAACTGTAGCTCTGTGTTTTTGAAGGCATTTGATTTGGATATTCAAGGGTCCAAACCCCAAAGAATGCTATGAAAAATTCAATAAATATAAACACCGTTCTTAAGAAGCCAGTGACTATTCGACATTGGGTTCATCCTTACACTCTTGTCTTTCTCAAGAGCAGTGCACTTTACATGATGTATTTGAAAGCAATAAATTGAACTTGGGATGGAACAAAGTAATGGATTGTGTCTGGGGTTTCTGTGGTTTAATGGCTTTAGGTTTACGAGGAAATTTTGTTTTATGAAAAGACCATCATTGCTTATGATATTAAAGTCTAATATAAATAATAATAATAATAAGTTTTCCAGCTTAATAAGCAGGCATTATGGTTAGAGGCAGATCTGGCTCTACTAAATTATCAGGATGCACTCTCGAAGTTGCTAGAATTCTCTATGAAAACAGCCAAAAAGTATTTAGAAACACAGAACAAAATACTTAACGGGCCAAGCCAATGTATTTGTTTCTAATGAATTTTTTCTTTATGCTGACAGTACACAATATTTGGCCATTTTGATGAAATATGTATTATTTCCATTTGAATGTATCCAATTTCAATAAAATTGATTAAAATATGATTTAGAACACTGATCAGGTAAGTTTTTTAACACTAGTTGAGGCAATTCAATTATTTTAATCTTAAATTGTCTCTCGTTCAATATAGCATTAACAAAATAATTAATTGAGGAGGTATGTACTATACACTTTAAAGAGCCTATTATTTTCTTCTAAAATCATTTAATGATGACAATTTGACTTTGTAACAAAAGCTGAAAATATTAATTCATTGAGAGATGAATCATCTCCCTTTTAATAAGCTAATAAACAATATTTGAAGAAGATTTTTGGTCAAAATCTATTCAGTAAACCACCGTCAAGAAAAGCAACTAACACATAAGCCTATGAGTCTTAAAATTAAAAGAAAAAAAATAAGCATATATTTTTTAAATTATTCCAGATAATTGGTAATCACATTTTTAAAATAAACATTAGACCAATACATCCAAAGAAACCTTATAAATGAGCAATTGGAGTTATTCAGATAATTCTGTCTTTGCCATGGACTAAAAATTAAAAATGATGTTTTTGTTCAGATTTCAAATGGTTTCCCAATTTGTAATCATTTTTTAAAAATATCTATTTCCTCCAATTCTATATAATTGCTGATGATTATACCCACCATTTGTAGATGTTGATGGTAAGTAAGAATTTTACAAGAAGCTTCACAAAGGTTGGTTTTAATTCTCAATACAGTGTTTAATTCTCATCAAGATGGATACTATGATCATCAGCCCCACCTGACAGATGAGGAAAGAGAGGTCTCAAGAGGTTTAGCAGCTTCCCTAAGTTAATGCTGCCGGGGATGTGCAGGGAGGAGCCTCCTTAGGCTCTGAAGCCTTCGCTCCATCCACGGAATACAGTGCCTCTCAGTATTCGGAAGTAATCTACGTCCATTCATTTCATTTTACATCATTTCTTTTTACAAATGTACTGTAACATCATACTTTTTAAAGGTTTAAAATTTCATTTTTAACTCATTTTAAATAATTATTTACTCTTCTTTTAATCAGATTTCTCATCCAACTTTGTATTTTCTAAATACCTTTTTTAATAGATACAGTACCAGAAGTAACTCTAAACATATTGTGTTGAAGATGACTTTCAAAATAATTACATAGGAAGAGAAACATAGACATCAAAGGCATTAGACTCTGGAAATGAACCTTACGTTTCTTAATAGTAATTCCCACATCTTAATCAAATAATGTTCTACTTGAACCCATGCATGAAAGCCAACTTACTGCCACTGCATGCTCAATTTTAGTGGTCAAAATAGTCAACATTTCATTGTTCATTTAATTTCTTTGAGATATGTTAATTACATATAAATTCAAATTGCTTGTAAATTAGTGTATGCTTAATTTTGCAAATATTCTAGTGAAAAAGCTTCCTTTCTGGCCAGGCTTTACCACTACATAAGAAAGGACCTTATGCTTTGGCTCTCTCAGTCCATCTGGGGTCTCTTTTTGTGATTGTATTTTAATCTTATTAGAGTTCATCACTAATGTGGTTTCTCTTTCATATGAACCCAAACCAAAACCAGTTTAATGTCATGTTCTGGTGATTCAATATGAAATAGGGACATATCGAAAGATCTCAAATTTTTAGAATCCTAGAAATTACTTCATCTCTTTTACTTCTTTTAAATCTTTTCAGGCAATAACTTTCATTACTATCATTATTAGGTGTAGTAACTACTTATAAAAAGGCTTTGGGGAGGTTTATAAAAAGAAAACAAGAGAAAGAGAGCCATTTAAATTCAGTATTAGAAAAGAAGTGCCCTAAATTTTATAAGACAATAGAATACATAGATTTAATTTCATATAATTTCTGCATTCACATAGAGGTAATCCCTAACTTACTGAGGGACAAAGCTCCAAAAGCTTGTATGTGAGTCAACGGACTAGAACTCTCATCGAATTCACTTCCTGAAACAATATTATACAAGGTGATTAGGTTTTCATACCAGCCTACAAAGCCCAATTCAACCCTAACTGCAACTCAACTATCAGACCAACAGTACCAATATGAATTCTGAGTCTCGGGAAGCCAGCTTGAAGAACTGCGCCAAAATGGAGACCAAGTATTTGTACAGTAAATTCCTTCATTCAATAGACATTGAGTACGAAGAGGTTATAGAGCATCACCTTTACAAGTTCTTATTCTAGAATTAAACAAACTTGATTCTTAAATATAAACTGGAGATAAAATAATGCCTTAAAAGAAATAATATATGTAAAGTCCCTGGCATATAAATGATTCTTAACTAATTTTACTTCCCTTCTTTCATTCCCAAGGGACAAGAAACAAAAGGGGTTCTTAGCTTTCTCTATTTAAATTCCTGGAGTAAGTGAGGGTTAATTTCAAAACCCTCTTCTCTCCCTGTTGGTACTCTTCTCCCATCTCCTTGAGACCTGTTTTCCCAGCTCCAGCGCCCTGTGCAAGACCCTCACTGGGCCAGCCTCCTTAGATGTCCCACTGTTCCAGGCCCTAAAAGTATCGCCTCTCTACCCAACCTCTATCCCCATTCCTGCAGCCGCTCACATCTGCCAAATGCTAAAAGAAAAGCAGAGGATACGAATTTAAAATAATCACTTTCAGTAATTGACTTTTTTTGTAAGAAAAAGCCTGTTGATCTCAATGAATGTCTACTTAGTGTAATGTTTAAGACAACATAAGAGAGTGATGTAAAAGAATTCAGGCAGAGTATAACTGGAAAATGTCTGGGGACAGGGAGAAAGTTATTCATTTATTTATTCATTCATTCAGCATCTCTTGAGTGCCTTCTGGGATGGACACTCGACAGACAGATGAAGTCTGATCATGTCTTATAGAGCTTAGACTTCATCAGGGAAGACAGAATTTGTCCAAGGTTGACGAATGTCGTCTAATAGGCATTAATAAACATTTGTCAGATGGAGTAAAGACATGGTATGAAGAATCACAGAGTGCTATGGAAATGCAACACAAAGGGAGCTAACCTGGAATGGAAGGCCATGGAAGAGTTCTTTGTTGAAGGCTTCTCCTAGAATATAAGCCCCATGAGAGCATCGGTTCAAATCAACTCCGAATCTGAAGGACCTAGAATAATTTCTAGCACATTGTATGCAGTTAATTAAAAATCTGTGGAAGAAAGAAGGAAGACTGGCTTAAGCTTAAACCTGAAGGATGAGTAAAAATTATCTGGGGGGAAAAGGAATTAATAGAAGTAAAGGCCCTTAGGCAGAAAAAAGTAGGGCTCTTTGCCAAATTTAAAGAAGAGAAAGCAGACTGTAAAGCTGATGAGACAGAAAGAAGCTCAAGGGAGAGAAGTGAGAAATGAGTTTGAAGAGGTGAGCAAAGGCCAGATCAGCCTGGGTCCTTGAGGATGTGTAAGAATTTGAGACATTTCCAAGACTGCCTAGACCCCCATCTAGAAGCCCCACCTTGAATTTCCCTCAGCCATCCCCTGCAACAGTACTGAGGCAGTGGCAGGTGGATTCTGGTGGTGGGAGACAAAAAGGGAGAGTAGACGTGGTCTCTGTATGTTAGAAAGACGAGTAACTTGGGCTATGTCTGTAAAGCTGCCATACCAATGCTAGAACAAACCACTAATGAATAAATATACCACGGATATTTCAGTCCTTTGTCTATGGCTCTTCCATGAAAGAAAAATCATTCTTTGAGACATTGTTTATAAATTCAGATTGCTAGCTAGCTAAGCATGCTGGGAGAGTTCATTGAAAGAAAGACCTGAACATGAAAAAAATTTTGCTTCTGAATCTGTATGTATGAGTGAGTGAGTGTGTGAGTGTGAGAGTGTGAGAGTGTGTGTGTGTGTGTGTGTGTGTGTGTGTGTGTCTGGGGGGGGCAAAGAGAGAGACAGAGAGAGACAGGGAGAGGGAGAGAAAGGGAATTTTGTCAGGGGGCTGACTTTAAAAGAATGGAGGATTACACACTTCACTGTTCAAGGGTGACAGAAAGAAAACAAGGCTGGCACCAAGCAGGAAGCCCGATCCTGTCTGAATAAAACACTGCGCATTTATGCAATCCTCAGTACCAGATCTTTTATCACAAACTATTTTGATTGCATAGAGAGAAATGCGCTAAGTAAAAATTATTTACTCTGGGTCTATTATGAAAAGAACAGATTAACTCCCTAACACTTCGTTCTTTTTGAAGGTGTATTTTCTACCTTCCCGGTATGATTTATATTAATGAGAGGTTTAAAACAGGTTTTAACTTAAGAATGATTGCTAATGGTGAAGTGCAGTAATTATACACCTTATGACAGGACACGTGAATGGCTCATACAAGAGAACAGCATAACATGCCAAGCTAATCCTCCTTGCATAAAAACGGAGAATACTTTGCAAGCTGGCCGATTTTAAGCTCCAGTTAACAAAAACCCTTATTGTTGGAGTCTAAAACAAGAATGGGTTAACAAAAGCAAGGAGGAAAGAAATCTCATTTTTTCCCTTCTTCACAAAATATAGTATTACAGGACTTAAAGGTTTTGAAAGGCCATGATGTGCCTGAAAGACTTGAGAAAGAAACAAGGTCTTTGCCAACAACAACAAACTTAAAAGATCCCAAGGTAAATAGAACCTCTTATCAATAAGGAACATTTTGATTTCATTCTAGTTTATTGTTGTTGCTTTCTTTTTTTATTTTTAACGAGTTAAAGGTACATGGAGGGAAGGGGCAACAGTCTATGGCGGGGTAAAGATAAAGTGGGTTCATGGATGGTAAAAAGGAAGAACCATAGCCACGGTGCACAAGTCAACAGTGTTTGTGCCGTTTCTGCATGGCTGCATTTTCTCATACAAGAGCCACTTCTGGACAATAACAGGACCCCGTAAAGCATCTGCTTAGGGATTACGACCCCACCACACTGGGAATGTTCAGTTAACACACAGCAGCCCTGAGCTTAACTCTGTGCGTGCCTGGTCTTCCCACTGCAAAACACACGACATGCACAGTGGTCCTAGATGCTTTCTGAATCATTTGCCACCAAAGAAGAAGACACTCAGCTGCTGGCACATCACTTACTTGCTCAAGGAAAGAAAAATGAATAAATAAAAGCCAGCAGATGTGCTCTACGTCATGGAAATCATTAAGAAAAGGAAGACTGGAAGACAAAGGTTGGCAAGTGCAAGGAATGAAGTCCAGAAGTTGATTTAAAGTCTTAGAGGGCTAGCAATCAAGCCTCAGTATTAAATTATTTTCTAAGATGGACGTCACCTTAGAAAATTTAAAATTCGAAATTTGAGGAACAGAATCCTTCTATTCTTCTATATCTCTTAAACGATTAATAGAATCCTAAATTTTGATAATAAAGGTCCTATCATGAGCTGAACTGTGTCTTATTTTATTTAAATATTTACATCAATTCATTTGCCTATGTACTATCTTCGGCAACTACAGTGGTCCACAATCACAGAAATTGAGAGTGCCCCACCACCGACTTGCAGTGGCCCTGGGCAGAGTCCAGGGCGCCCGTGCCCATCTAGCAAACGGGCGCGCTCAGCCAGAGAGGTCAAGAGGGCAGGTCTGCCTCTGGTTCCTTCCTTCTGCCAACACATGCTGCATTTGCTCTTGACAGGATAGAGCAGAAAGTCTTCACTTTTTAAGAAAATCAAGGCAAAGAACACGAAGCTTAATTTGTGGCATTTCCTAAACTAACTGTATTACTACTGTTCTTCAAAAGAGCCTTTATAGACATGTGGTTTAGCCCAAAAGACAGTAATGTGAAATCCACACAAATACAGCTTAAAATATTCTCTTTCCAAATGCAAATAATAATTAAACCATTTATATTCCTTCATGAGTAACTGGAAGCTGAAATTTCCAGATGTGAAGGAATTTCTCAGAAAGCGATCCTAAAAATTTTCACGAAAAACATCTAACAATTTACCACAGAGAGGTTTGGTAAAGTATGAGGTTCAGCATTCAGCTGTTTTGCTGTTATTCTTTAATATATGTTTGTAAACTGCATAATTCAAAGTGATCATATGTATAAAACAGAATAAATTAACTAGTCCTATGAGCTGAAATATTTCAGCTTAATTCCAGTCCATCAATTTTGCTCTGAAATAAGGACCCAGAGGACACTTTTGTCATCATTAACACTCATTCCAATACTCAAAAGGAAAATTGCTCTGTAATTTATACATCATCTTACATATAGAAAGCATCTATCGATTATAATTATCAAAACAAGAGTCAAGGGCAATGCTTTCTTATTATGTTAGACATCAAGGAAAGGATGGCTAGAGAACTTCTGTGACTCTTGGAAAATCCAGGATTGGAGCCGGGAGTCCTTTAACTCCTTGAATCGTCCAACCTAGGAGAAATTATCCTGCAGAGAAATGTCAGAGAATTAGCCTCCAGATCGGATGGCAGAGAGATCAGAGTAGTCAGCATCAAAAACATCACAAGATGCACATGCAAGAAAAGTACCAGAACAACCACCTCAACATTTAAGAGAGAAGCTACTTCTTGGTATAATAGGATGAGAAGGGATGAGGCTGGGAAGAAGAGGCATACGGGTAGTTTATTAAACTTTAAAAATTTTTTAATTAATTTATTCATTCATTTAAGTCTTTATTTAATTATTTTTAATTCATTCAAATAAATCTAAATAAATTTTTTAATTGGGTGATGTATGTGTTTAGTGAATTATTTATAGTTTTGTATGTCTTAAATATTTCAAAATACATTTTAAAACAACTGATGAAGGGGATTAGGATAGGAATAATGAGGAGAAATCACTGGATCAAAGAATTGTATGGAACCAAAAAAAAAGAAGAAATAGCTTCAAGGATGTACAGTCAGTCTCCTTGAACAGATCTAGAACAACCTAATCTTTTAGACTTTAAATCTTTTACTATAATCAGGATTCAGATATGACAATCTCAGTATTCAGGGCTTCACAACTGGTAGTTACTTAATAAATATGTGTCTATCAATGATAATGATAATTTTACTCAAATAGAACATTACAGAGAATGTTATATGAATGAAAAACAATATAAAGAACAAACATTAAGGTCAGGAAAAAAAAACCTTCACATATAGTTTAAGAGCTTCCAGTGGGAACTTAGAAAGGAGACTATCTGACGCTTCTAAGGAATTCCTGAAACAACTTTCATGCAGAGTTGTCTAGTGAAGCTCCACCTTTACTGACCTTCTTGCGTTCCCCAGCTCTCTCCAAGCCTTCATATATGCTGTTCCCTCTTCCGGGAACACAACTCCTCTGCTCCTGGTTAACTTTCATTCTGGAAGCCTTCATGGATCTGGTATGTGGGTCTCTCTTCCTTCCCTTCCCATAAGATTCTATATTTCAACATTCTAACTTTTCCCATACTTTTACCAAACTTGGTTGATTGTCTCTCTATCCATGCCCTACAATTACACGAGGAATAAATACTAATCTCCATAAAGCCAAAGACTGTGTCAGTCTTTTTCATTTTTGCATTCCCACTATGCATACATCTACATAGTGACTGAATGAATGAATGAACACGACTATTCTAAAATCTTTCCACTTTCTTCTTCAATTTAAAGAATGCACAGAACACTCCCATTATATTCATTCTCTAAGACCAGAAAGTACACAGGTATGTAAATATATGTGTGCATCTATATATGTGTGTATAAATACACATGGGTGTCAGATGAAAAAGTTACACAGAACAATGACTTTCTTATACTGCTTAGTATGAGCTGAATGTTGAAAGCAGATGCTGACACTAGTTTTTCAAGAAATTATCACTAACTCTCTACATTTTATTCCTTTTAATTCAGGCTTGGAAAAGTTTTAATAGAAAGACCCGGTATTCAAGGGAGATCGTTTAAAACTTGGGAGGCAGCCGGATAGCAAGTAGAATGAGTTCTATATTCAGGACCTCAATACTTCTAGACTCGGTACTGCTCCTTACAGCTATAGGGGCCTATGTGAGACCTTTAGCGCTAGAGGCTTCAGGCTCCTTATCTGTAAATGATTAGATTAGATAACAAGGGCAACCACCAATGTTTACACAGCTTTGGGTTGACAACTTTGACATGCTCTCATTCCAAAAGATCCCTTTGGGTTTTCATGTGCTATGATGTTGGTTTTATTCAAAACTACTATTTGGTTATATGCGATTTACCTAACTAAATCCAAGAAGTAAATTTGTTCAGATAACCAACTTCTTATTAAAAAAGAAAAAAAGCAGTCTTGTACTACTGTCGATAGAACAAGCCTCATCTTAATAATGTACTGTTGAATTACAATTAGGTGCTAAATCACCTTCAAAGACCCAACCACCTTTTGTTTTGCCCCCCACCCAGAAGCATCACTATGACCTGCCTGATATGAAAGGTCAAGGGACTGGCTTAATTTGTCCAAGGAGAAAGAAACAGTCACCTCAGCAGTGAGAGTTTGGTCAAAAAGAATGCCTGTCCCTATTGGTTTGCACTACTTATCCTCAAGGCTTGAACTTTAACTACTTAACTCTACAATACTCCTAGGGTTTTTAATGTAATTACTACTGAAAGCTCAATGCATTTATTTAAACACATTAAAGAGTAAATGACTAATATTATATTATTTCCTAAAAGCAGGTTTTGATAGACAGCAGGAGTTGGCTCTGAAGAAGTCTGGGCTCAAGTATAAACAGTATACTGAATATTTTTTAAAGGCAAATTTAAACCATAACAATAATACTGCAATAATCATGATACTTCCATCTTGCCTCACATAGCAAAGCTTGTTAACAAAGACATACATATGCATTATAGACCCCAATGTTACATGGAACTGCTCACGAACAGCTAAAGGAAACTGGCATCCTTATGAATTTAAAGTTCTCCATAATGTGGGTTACAGCTACTGCTTTTGAATTCATTTTCCAAAACTGACCGACCACAAAATAAAAGCTTCTCTTTGCCCTTATGTTTATAATCTCCAGAGGAAGCACTCTTTAATTTCATCTTGAGAACTTCCTTGTCAATAATCTTTAGTGATTGAGACAGAAATTAAAATTGATTATTTGAATTCTACAAGCTGCTTACGCTTGTAATTATCATAAAACTATGTTATACCCAAAATGCCCTAGCCCACTGGGAAGGTGGGTGAGGGATTGATATGAAATCATCCGTTTTCATCTCTCTAGGTTGAAGCCAATTCATGTAGAGTTGTATGGCCACTTAAAACACATCCTTCTGTGCTGGACTAACCAAGGGAGGAAGTCACCATCCTCTCTTAATAGACCAAACAGTCCTCACTTCATTGCTAGAATTAAATTCCAGAGAATTTTTTGGATTCTATTTAATGAATGAGGATATATTTTTCATGTGGTGTCATTGTTTTACTACTTCCCATGTTTATTTGGACAGATTCATAGCACTGGGTAGGAAATGTATTGGTTGGCAACTTCAGTTTTGGAAGAGAAAGTAAACACATGCTGATTAGCAAACAGTAAACTCTACTGTGTTTAATTTTGGCTTCTCCTTAAAAAAAAAAAAAAACACAAAAAAACCACTATTTGGTGTTGTGTTCCAAGTAGGAGCATTTGTCCCTAAGTTCTTTCCTAACCCCTTACTGGAGGGGTTCCAGAATTACTCTCATTTTTTTTTCCTTCTTCCCCTAACACCAGTGGCAAACGCCAACATTATTTAAGAAAATACTTGTGCATATGGTATCTTCCTAGCACAGATTTGCCATCCAGTTGAACAGTAGGGCCACTAACCCACACAAACTAAGCTGCAAAATTATGAACTGCATAAACATAAACAATTGTTTCCAGCCCTGATACCGTCAAGGTAAAAATCACACTTCTCAAAACCCTAGAAAGGCTACTTGACTGAAGGTCCGAGAACTGAAGCAACTAAATTTGATAACAACCTAGAATTTCAAGTGCTCTCTTTAGAGCCAGTTGCTTCCATTTATCTCATTCTCTTGCTTTACTATGACCCCCAATTATCGTTCAAGCTTTAGTCATTCTTACCTCTCCCCTCATCCACCTTCAGAGGCTCATCACAAGCATGATCACCCAAAAAGTGCTGAGGGACAGCACACCCACACCCAACCCTGAACACCTAAGATATCCCACTGCCCAGGGAGCACATACCCTTTTCAATTTCTGTCTGAGTTCTTTTTCATAAAAGAAAACTAGTGTTTTCATAAAGGAAAACCCTTCATGAATAAAGTTCACTTACCCTTATTAATTAGACTTCCCATGATGCCTCTGAGGTGCGCAAAATTTTGTCCCCACTTATCAAATGGGCAAGCCAAGGTATCCAGAAGTTAAATAACTTGTCAAATGGCCCAACATAAGAGCTTAGCACCTGCTCTGGAAGGAAAGTCTACATTGTTTATTCAACAGACTTTTATTGTGGATCTAATAGGTTCTGCATAGTGTTAGGCATGGAAGATAGATAGATAGATAGATAGATAGATAGAAAGAAAGACAGACAGACAAATGGATAGACAGACAGACAGACCGATAGATCGACAGATAGATAGACATGTCCTATTATGTTCTAATAACAGGCAAAGAGTGCAAAGATGATCAAAATCCCAGGCAAAAGAGTGCAAGATGATCAAAATCCCAATCCACATGAGGCTTACAGTCCAACGGGGCTGAGAAGCAGCAAACACATACAAACTATGGCAGGCAGCTACAGGGCAAACAGTACAGCAGGGTCAAGGAGAAAGAGAGGTGGAGGCGGAAGCCATAGGCAGAGAGGTAGGAGAAGGCCTCTTGGAGCACATGTCATCTGAGCAAACCTCTGAAGGAGGTCAGGAGCAAGCCCTGCCTCGATCTGGAGGAAAAGGGTTCCCAGAAGAAAGAACAGGTAGAGCAAAGCCCCTGAGACTCAGCTGTGCTGGAGGATTGGTGAGGAGGCCAGTGCTGCTGGGATTAAGAAAGCAGGCGGAATGTGACCTGAGTGGGAGAGGGAGGCAGGGGCCAGATCTTCCAGCGCCTGGAAGTCACCGTTAGATGTGGAGGCTGCAAATGTAAAATGAGACTAACCTAGAGAGATGGAACCTGTGTGATGATTTCAATTCATAAGCTCACACTTGAAATGCACTGCATTCAAAGGAGTGGATGCTTCTCTCTGCCACCAGGTAAAGACTATATGGGTCCAAACTGACGGAGGGGCCCAGGGACTGAATTTTATATACTCTAGGAAACGTTTACACGTTGGTTGATTCAGTCAAACACAAAGAAGTTGCTAAACAGCGTCCAGTACCTAAGAGAAACCAAAAGCATTTCCTTCTGTAAAGCCCTGTGGCTGAGGGCTTACATCCGCCTGGTCCAATCAGTTCATTTCCAAACAAAGGTAGGAAATGGCTGCATCCTAGTATTTCATTGTGGACTCATGAGTCAGTGCTTTGGAACTTGGTATCTTTGGGAGCGAGTGTCTATTCTTCACGTCTCTCGCCACAAGGGGAAAAAGGTACAGATAAACAGTAACACAACTTCACCCTACTCATATACAAATCTGTGGGCTTTTCCACCCTTCTCCTCAAACATAAAGGAATGAATGAACAAAATCCAGTTCCTGCTTGTTTTTTTTCTTTCCCTCTCTTTTTCGCTTGCTAATTCCCAGCTCTCCCTTGTGTCTTCTAAAGAGCATAAGGTCAACTGATGGTGAAAGTACCTCGTATGATAATTATTCAAAAGCTGTTACAAAGTGTAGTTCATAAGAGGAAATTCGTATCCTACAAAAGCATTCAACAATGTATCCCATTACACAGAAATCTAAGAAAGGAAAATTAAGAAATTTGTTCTATAGAACAAAATGATTCTTCATAACTTAACCAAAAAGGTTTGTAGCATTTTATTTTCAAACTGTTAGAACAGTAACTTAACTTTGAGAACTATTTTTACAGAATGATCATAAAGCAAATGGTATATAAATTCCATTTTGGTAAAAAGTTCCCACCATTTCTCTATGTACAATGTAGAGTGAGGAAAAGAAGGAAATGGCATGTGTGTAGGTTCTAAGAATATTTTTCTAAATAAAAAAGCTTCAGAGGTATACTTAACCTACAAGCTACCTCCTTCAGGAGAAAGTACAACAATACCTAAGTACAGCACTCTCATTTCTGATGGAAGTTCTAGAAAGAACAATGTATTGTATCTGATCTAATATGAGAAGTCATTTATTATCTAGGATGAAAAAGGGAAACAAAAAAAAGATAAGGAAGCCAGCTTTAAATGAGAATGAGAAAAGAGTCCCTGTTCTAACCTAAATATATGTAAACAGCTCAATCCAAACATTAGCCAAATTAATTTACAGTGATATCCATGTGATCAATGTGGCATAACCACAAAAAGTCTACACGATTACAACGAGAAAAGTTCAGAAGCAGGATATTTCTACCTAAGCAAAAGATAAATTATTTCCAGGATATTGGGGAAATCTAGTGTTTTCTACACAAGCAGAATGAATTATGAAAACAGTAAAAATATCCTCTAGAGGGACAGAGTGAATGAGTTTGTGTGTTAAGGAGAATATTACACTTCACTTTTCCAATGTAGAAATAAACTGAGAAAAAATGAGAGGCGAAGGTGAGAAGGGAGAGGAATAAAATCCTTACAAAAGAATGAGTAAAAACGTAACATTGAAATAGGAATACAGTTTTAACTTAAATTAGTTTTTGTCCTTCCATTAAAAATTATACCTTAAAGTTCATTCCTCTTGACTATATTGCCAATTTCTCAGATCATACACTGGTAAAGTTCCAAAACCTCATTAGACATATATAAATTGCATGTGTAAAGGTTCTTGTATAGCCTGTGGAAACATTTTAAACTTCTTCTGTAATATTTTCTTCAGCAAAATTGGGCCTAAAGTTTGGAAAAATTCCTAGAGAGTGAAATCTCTCTCCCTCACAATCTCTTTTTCTCTCTCCCTTCCTCCCTCTTTCCCTCTCGATAAGGATAATATTACCCCACTCTATACCCAGCCATATATCTTTATGCTCCAATTTCCTACCTATTCCCCATCCATACATGTATAATGCTTCCATTTTGAGGCATATGGCTGGGGAGCCAAAAGAATTTAAATTGCCTTCAAAATGTGCATCGCATTATAAATGGTGTGAAAAAAGATCTCACTGTTCAGCTCTCAACTTGGAGCATAAAGCAAAGAGGAAGCAACACAAGACTGCTTCAAACTTTATCCAAAACTCAACAGCTTCACTTGTTTATAGAGGTACAAAAAGTATGCGACACAGTTTATAAAACAAGAACGACGTACTGTATGCAAAAGTAAAGTTAAAAGCAAAGTATAGTAACAGCCCTATCTTGTTACAAACACTTGGCAGAGTGTCTAAAGTACCATGGTCAAAAACACGATACTGTCTGAGCTGTACTCCTGCCAGAAAGCACTCCCTAAGTCCAAGTCTCTTTAGCCATCATCACCACCTCATTTGGCAATCTCTCCCACGCCTCAGTTCATCTACTCAAAATTACTCCACAGAAACACAGAAAGCAGACAAACTCTCTAGCTCTGTAGGCTGCAAGTATCACAATGAAGTATGGCAAGTGACAGTGTAAGACGTAGTTCTAAGGTTAGCAAGCCAGGACCAACAACACTGCATCCTCAAAGCTAATTTGTGAATCAAGTGGAGCAGGGCTGTCCTCATTTCGGCAATCCAGGATTTCTTCTCGACTCTCACGGTAATTGCAAAGGGTCTCTCTCAATCAGCAGCAGCTGAGAAAGAAGGCGCATGGCAAGAATACACTCAGGCACCAAAAACATTTTAGGCAAATGAGGGGTAAATGTATTCAGCAATAACCTGCCATTTAACCACTTGGGCTGGGCTTTTGCATAATTCCAGAACATCAAGGACTGACTGCATCCCTAGCTACACAGGCATAGGGTAACAGGCATTACCAAGGCTAGGAAAATGTCAAGACTCAGGTAATAAGCAGATAAATAGAATATGTCAATATGGGTACCTATATCTACACTTGGCCTTTAAACTAAGAAACGGCAATGTGGAAGACTATAGTATAAACGTGGCAGTGAAAAGAAGAGTGATGGGAGAGAACTAGCTGCATGAATTATTAATTTTCTTTCCGCATGTAAGAATTGGCTTCCAAATTTTTCTTTAATTCACTTTTCTCCTAAGTAGCATATTACATAATTCAAAAACACAGATATTCTGATGTGAAATTTACAGCTTGCCATATTTCCTAGAAAATAAACAATAATTAACAACAATTCTCATCGTTGTTTTCCCCCCTTTCTTCTCTTCAAGAAACCTTATACTTTGAAATGTAGATACATAAGCTACTTTTGGATCAGGGCCCACAAACATATGTTTTCAAAGGAAGAATATGTACAGGTTAGTCTGGTGTGTACCAGATGTAAGAAAAAGCAAATTCAAAAACAGAAATATCAGTATTCAACAGAGAAATACATTTTTAATGAAATCTCATTCTTCTTGTCCTTATAGATACAGAATCCAAGAAAACCAATCGCAGGTATAATTTCTAAACCTTTTACCTGAAAAGAAAAGAATCTCAATTTGACTCATGAATCTAAGTGCCTTATATCTATAAGGTCACAAAGACAATAAGATGGTCACTTATAAACTGGCCTCTCTGAGTGGGCCTCCTACCATAGGCTGGTTTTCAACAAAAAGAACATGTATGAAAAGGCCAGGAAATTCCAAATGCAGAACCAACAAAGTAAACTAGTCAGAAAAAGGCTGCAAAGCTCCAGTCTCCCTCAGATCTTTAATATGTCAAGCCTAAATTACCAAAAACCTGAAGACTCTGGGCAATCACAACTAGTGAGTCTCCATTTATCAGATCATTCTGAATACACTATGAGCACATTATCTGCACACTGAAATAACTTATTTATTATTTTCTCAGAAATGGGAACATGCATGAAAGTATCAAAAACAAATTACAAATGCCCACTCTCTAGAAGTCTGAAGAGTCTAAAGTTTGGGGTGAATTTATCTTCTCCAGTACAAACCTACAAGGATTTCGTCAGACTTACCAAAGTTATTAAGAGAAGTCCTGTAGGAAGAAATAGATGGGGGTTCCGATTACCCATGCCTAACCTCTTCAGGACATCGTGATCTCTCCCCTTGTTCTATACATCAGAGATGTCATTGCAGTGAAAACCAAGTTTTAATTTAGAATTTAATAAAAATTGATTAAGCATCACGGAGCACAAACAAAGCTGCTCCATAAATCTTTCAGCCCTTTTTGTGCTAGGAAGAAAGCAAGCACTGTCTGTTGAAGCAGATGACAGATGCTGGCTTAAAGATAAGTATTATTTATACTTCTGTACCAGATTTCTTCTTATGCATATCTTATCATGCATGGGTATATGATCAACAAAGCAATTCTGTATCAGTCAAAGACGTTCAAATGTACCCTGGCTCCATGGGAATGCTTTAAAGAGTTCAAGCTCGGGGTTCAATTAAACCAAGACGGAGAGAGAAGAAAGTTTTGAAAGAAAAACAAACATTGGAATGGTTGTTATTTGAAATGTACTTTCACACACAGGCTAATGAATATATATGCACTGAAAATAACTTTGTTCTGAACATATGCCTATGCATTTTAAATAAATGATGCATGTTTGAAAGATAAGAGGGTTTACCAAATCTAACCACATCAAGATCTATCTATATTAAACCGCAGTTACTTGCACAGTATGTCGATCAGGAGACAGCACCTTGAAAGAAATCCAATAGTTATGTAAAGAGATCGCTGATTTAACCAAGTTTGCGAATATTTTAGTCATCGAGGCTACAGCTGAAACACTTAAATCTCATTCTTTCCCTCCTTATGGATACAGAAACTATGAAAACCAATCACTTGATGAAAATTCCAAGAGACTTTTTGACTTGTCACATCCAGAGTGGAGAAAAGATAACCAGTGATTTGGAAGAGAAGTAAAAGCAATTTATATTACCTTTTCAGAAAGATTGTATTCTGCTTTACAAGGTTTTTGAAAATGGACAATCTGGCATGTGATTCCAAAACAAATGTAACTCAGGAAGAGAAACCACCAGGTGGGAAGAAAGCAACAGTCGCAGCTGTTTGGCCCTCCTTTTCAACCCCAAGTTCCTAAGCTCTTTCACAATTTAGAAGAGAACAGCGTTTCGGTTTTTTTTTTGTGGGGGGGTTGTTTTTTTGAGGGAAAACAAACTGGAGACAACCGGGTCTTCAAGTCCAGCCAGAAAATCAATTTATAGTTAGACTCACCTAATTAGGGTTCCAAAAAAACCCAACCTGAGTCATCCATTTCTTTGTATGCCATCTTATGGCCTTTCACGTCCCACATCGTTTTCTTTGTAACAGTTCTTTCTGAGAAATCTCAACCTCATTTCAGATGACCTAAAAGGTGGAGATATTCATCCATTCAAAGGCCAGAAATCCCAAGTGGAGAGACTGGGGTGGGGATAAAATGGCTGAGAGAGCCCAGCCAGAATCCTTGCTGCTCTAAGGTTTCCTGCACAAGAACTAGACGAAGCCACAGCTACAGCTGCAAACACACACCAATGCTTTAAAATGACACTAGTAGCCAAATTAAACTGTCTGGTTTCTTAGAAATTACGGTAGAGTTATCTCTTGAGAATTAGCAATGCACTAAAATAGGGAACACAAATCAGTACTTTTATAGGGTAATACTAATCTATCACATGCAATATTTTTTTCTTTCCTGAATTATATATGAAAATACATCCATAAGAGTGCAGCAATTATGAGCAAATATTTTCAGGAATTGCTATTGTGTATGGCTCTTAAGCACGCAACTCCACATGGAGGCACTAAACAAAATAATTGCTAAAAATATTCAGGTTTCTCCTTCCAATTTAAATAATTCCCTTTATTATATAAAAAATTAGGCTGGGAGGGAACGGTAGATAAGGATGTTTTTAAATGACCTTACAGTAGAAAACAAAGTTAAAATATATACCACATACTAGTGCAATTGCATAGATTGCAGTCACTAATATATTTGAACCGCTGATTTAAATGAAAGACATTCAAAAGGAATGTAACTCATCCGCATACTGTCTCATCCATGCAAGAGAGAAAGAATTATATTTCTTCTGAGTTAACAGGGATAACTTCAGTAAGTTTTGCAGATAACTATAATCTCTACAATATCCATAGACTTCCCCCTGCCAAGAAATAAAATAAAATAACTGTTTAGTATTTTTTGCAGCATTCGAAAGTTCACAACGCATGCCCTGGTCCAACATTTATTAGCTGTTTGGCCTTGGACTAATTACTTGACCTCTGAGTTTGAATTCACAGGTCTGTTTAAGGATAACAGGCTTAAGGTTTGAATTAAATGAGGTATGTTGGAAAACCATTTAGCAAAACAACATACGTACTCAGAAAACAGTAAATACTATTATTTGTATTCTTGCTGCTATTCTTCTCCTTCTTACTAAGGTCCTTTTATGAGAAATCTCACTGGCCAGAGACTGGCCGACACGTGCCTAATTTCTCCTCTCTGATTCGATGACATTGAGCTGTCCTGATTCTCCTCCTACTTAGACTTCTCACTTCCATTCTCCTTTATTAATTCCAATTGCACTATTTCCTTAAAAGTCATCATTTCCCAAAGCTACACCCTTGGCCCATTTTTCTCACCCTCTGCAATCTCAATCAAATCTTTGACTTCAAAGGTTTGGGATAACAACAAAGCTAAACTCAGACCTGTATTTTCACTTGCCTGCTAGACATCACCACTCAGAATATCCCTAAGCAACTAAAATGAAAAACCAAACTCATCCTCTTACCCAGAACTCAGTGGTTCTTTCACGCTCCTAGTCTCTGTGAAGGGGATTAACATTTACCCAGATGACCAAGTTAGAAACCTCAGAATCACCCCCGAATCCTTCTCCCTACACCCATAATATGCCATGCCTTTCTATTCCCATCAATGCAAACTTTTCCATGTTCTTCTTGCCTCTCTCCTGACTTTTACAGCAGCCTTAGTTCAGCTTGGTTACATTTAACAAACAGGAACAGAGCACCTACGATGTGCCAAGCACTGTACCCGGTGAATGCAAAATAGAACAGAACAAAACAGAAGAAAGCACACAACCCCTTCTCTCAAGGTCATTTCTATCAAGTAGTAGGGAGATACGTAGACACATAATTATATTACGATGTTATACAAGTGATATTAGGCACACACAAACTACAGAAATAGGACAGAGGAATGAGCGATTATTCCACCTGGACAGGTCAGGAATGACTTTACTGTGGACATTGCTCCAGAACAGTGTTTTGAGGATGAACAGGAGTTTGGCGGGTACACAAAGAGAAGGAAAGGTATTCTAGATAACAGGAACAGAATGTGCTAGACCTCCAACTCTAGGCTCTCTCTCTCCAAATCAACCTGTATATTTTAAAAACTTGTCTTTCCAAAATCAGTCCTAGTTATGACACTTCCCCTTCTCCATAAGACCTTCCAGGGTTTCCCACTGCATCCAGAATAAAGTCCACATATCTTGGATAGGCAAAGCACTTGAGGGACTCCAAATTCTGATTCAGTTAGCTGGGAGGCAGCTAATGCTCTCCATACCCCTTGTCTCAGGTATAGCAGGTCATCACACCTTCATATAAGACTGTGTCCCAGCCGCGAGAATGCCTATCTGCCCTACCACCTACGAAATCCCATTTATCCTATGACATCAACATTTAACTTCACTTCTCTGAAGTCCTCCCTGGTTGATCCTGGATTATTTCTTCCACTTTTTAGGTAAAATTACTTTACCCAAAATTAATAAATAAGTATTAGGAAATATCCTATTCAAAGCTAAGCCCCCTTGTTTGGTGCCAATGGCAGACCTAAAGGACTAGAGTGAAACAGCAAAGTAGATGTGTGGTTCTTTAAGACCGCTAATATCACACTGCTAGGGACTGAACTGTGTCCTCCAAACTCATTCATGGAAGCTCTAAACCCCAGTGTACTGTTTTTGGAGACAGGGCCGTTATGGAGGTGATTAACGTTAAATGAGGTCAGAAGGGTGGAGCCATGATATAATAGGACTAGTGTCCTTGTACGAAGAGACCCCAGAGAGCTAGCTCTCTCGGCTACACGAAGACACAGCAAGGTGGGAGCTGTCTGCAAGCCAGGAAGAGAGCTCTCACCAGAACCCGACCCTGCTGGCACCCTGAGTTCAGACTTCCAGCCTGCAGAACCATGAGCAATAAATCTCTGCTGTTCACTCAGTCTCTAGTACTTTGTTACGGCAGCCTGAGCTCACTAAGACACCTACCCTTGTCCAAAGAACTCAAGCAGTCCACAATTCAGTGGTGAGACTGATTTTTTAAATCTCTGATGTGATGCTCAGTGCATGAAACATTTCAAACAGACCCATTAATCTCCCAACAGCCTAACAGTACTGTCACCAGTTTACAGACATAAAACTAAGGGGGCAAGGCCTTCCATGAGTCATCCAATAACGCTGGGAGAGTCAGTAACCACACCTGGAACAGGATTCTACAGTCCTGGCTTTCGAAACTCTTCCCTGGAAAAGAAGCCTTCTCCACTTCCCACAGGAAAACGTGCCAATCACCCAGGCCTAAGTGGCACTCTCTGCACTGCCTCGGGCCTAGAGGGCCACCTGACATGGCTCAGGCACCGCTGCAGGGCAACATGACGATCAAGTATTGAATGCCTCCAAAGCATGCGCTTTGGAGTGGGGATGCTGGAGGCTAGAAGCTGCCACCACAACTGCCTAGCTGGGTCTCTTTGAACAAGTTGTAAAAATTCACTAGATGTCAGTTTCCTATTCTCTAAAAGGAGGATTTTAATACTTACCTTGTAGGGTGATTGTGAAGATCAAAGAGAACATACAGAAGTACATAGCCCACTGCCGGGTACACAATCAAGACTCAGTCACTAGCAGGTGCTATGCCTGGATGTCACCTCATCAACGATTTTATTCCCACCTAAACTAAAAGCAGGAACAGGGTGAGTTTAATTTTTTATCTAGAGTGTATTTCTGCCTATTCGTTTGTTTGGTTTGAGTGTGTCTACAAAACACTGACTACTCCCTTGTAGGAGTAACACATGAATTTTCATCTGGGGAGCCACTCATCCCCACATTCTGAGATCATGTGGTTTGGCTGTCTTGCCCTCATCCCCTGGCTCCAAGAACAAGGAGGTGACTAGGATCCTGCCAGTGAGAAGACTTCATAATTCAGTGATTGGTTCTGGGTGGCCCAGCGAGAGCCAGCCCAGGAACTTTTGCTGAAACTATTGAGAAGGGAAAACTTTCCTATCCACTGGGGTTGCTCAGCTGATGGAATGTAAACCTGGAGCTCACCACCGTGAAGGCAAGACTTGCCTGAGAAGGAAGGTAACAAAGAGGAGAGCTTAGGAAGGGAGTCAGAGACATTCCTAATTACATCACCAGGGCACCTGAATCAAGCTGTGCCTGAGGATGGACTGGACTTGTCAATTACATCAGCCAATAACTTCCCTTTCTCACTTCAGTCTGCATGACTTCAGTTTCTGACACCTGCAATTAATATACAGCCTGAAGGCCAGCAAGAATTTGACACCTTTCAATGACCAAAAAAGACCCCTGAAAGTAAACAGAAAGAAATGTTAGGGAAGAGAGACAAAGCTCCAGGCAGCGTTTTTCAGGAAATATATCAATGGGTTATTACCGACCTCAAAAATGTTAGTTAAATTAGTGGATAAACTATAAGGATGTCCATGTTGGCATCGAGAATGCTTAAGACATTCTTTAACTTCTTAGAATATTTTGGTAGACCAGTTCTGGAAACAATGGGTATGCACAAAACTAGATTGTCAGAGGCATTTTAATATGACAGGAAAAAAAACCCCAAAGGATATCTCTAATTTGGCTCACTGAATTATAGCATTAATAATAATAAGAGATAACTTTGTTAAATTCTTACTGTGTCAACTAAATGTTTCAAATTTAGTATTTCCAATCTCATATAAACCCTGGGGAGTAGATATTATTATCCTCATTTTACTGTTAAGGAAATTAAGGCTCAAAAAGCTTAAGTCCATTGCTCAAATTCAAATAGTAAGTTGTGAAGCCAAGATTTGACCTCATGTCTAACTTACTGATTTTCTTAAGTATTACAAGAAATGGTATTACCCAGAAATTTCACAGGCATATAATAAGACCCTCTTGTTTTATGTTCTTAGAGCATCATTTGCCTTCTCATCAAACTCATCATAATTGTTCATTCTGCATTTATTCTTGTGATCATTTGATATGAGCTGTCTTTGCCTCCTCCCAGACTATAAACCCCCTGAGGGCAGGACTAGCACTGCTTCTGCGCATCACTGGGCATTGTCTGGGGAGAGGAGATGCTCAGTAAGTACTGCTGTTGTTGTTTTTAGAATAAGAGAAGGAAAAGAGAGGGAGGGAAGGAAGAGAGTGGAGAGAGAAGGGAGGAGGCAAGAGGGAGAAGAAGGAGGGACGGTAAATCCATTACCCCTTCACCACTCCGTCACGCCCCGCCACCAAGCCCTTTCTTGGGATAAATAAGGGCCTAGCGACAGTGGTCATACTGTCCTCACGCAAAGAGATAGACAAATTCCTGAACCATGCGGGAATATTATCAGGAATGCCAAAGTCCTGTGCATATTTTTACTGGCTCCTCCCCCAAAACCACACCCAGTAGGAACAAACATGCTAAAAAGTTTCACCTGTCTAAAAACTCTTATTCAAAACCACTGATTGCTTTCATCTTCTCTTGATAGTCTTAGATAAGTTTTTGAGTGACAAAGCAAGTTAAAAACTGACTAAAATTGTCCTTTAACTATGCACTGACCAGCTGTCACTGGATGTTTAGCTCTGCCGTGGACGAGCGCACTTTTGAGGGTATGGCATCTCAAACATTCAAGCATTATTGTGCTGGAGGAACAAGACAAGAGGTATGAGGAACAGGAAGAGTCCATTAGAAACTATCTGTGCCTATGTTATTTTTCTGTTTCCTTTATATAAATTCTCTGATGGACAATAATGTCACAAACCTCTTAAATATACGACAGAAATTGTACCATTCCTCAAACATGGCTTTTTGGAAGAGAAGATCGAGGAAGTGTGAGAATGACAGCCTGGACTCAATAGGGAGAAAGAAGTCCAGAACCTTAGCATTCGCCTTAGAACTCCCAAATGTGGACCGAGAGACACAATCAATCACGGGAACAGCACTCTCATGCTGGCACCATCACTGCTGCAACCTGATGGTATAGAGGCACGTTGAAGCCCCATCCTAGAACTTCGGTGTCCAATCGAGACTGTCACAGCTCTACTATGGAAATACTTAGGAAAAAATCCAGTATAAAGCAAGATGTAACACACCAAATTCATCACTGGGAGCACAGCATGTAGCATTTTGTGAGCAACCTGTTTAATTCTATCAATTGTATTCATTTTATCTATGTAAGAGAAGGAATAAAAGTTACTAAGGTACTACCTTTTCCAGTAAGAGATAACAGATAAGTACATTGAGAAGTCAGGTTTATCCCAAAGAATTTGTTTTTCTGGACTGGACACACTGACCTCAAATACCTCCTTTCTTCTAGAATACTCTGAATTACCAAGTTTTAATGGAAAGAATAGGCATGGATACATCTGTCGTAATAAATAAATATGAAATGCTCATAGTTTTTCAAAGGCTTCTCTTAGGTGATATCTTCTCCCAAGGGATGGTTGGAATGCAACATCTGAAATTCTGCATAATTTAAAATTATTGCATTTTTTTTTTAGAAAAACAAACTAGAAACTTCAAGGAAAACCCATCCACTGGCATTCCTTTGAAACACACATAGAAAGAGCTTTATGGTGTTCTTCCTTGCTTATGGGTGTTTCTTGTGCAAGAGAGGAATTCCATGTGCAATAATTGAATGGGGAATTAGAAGCTTCCCTCCAAAGTTTTATCTAATTGCATACCAATACATAACGCAGGACATGATATACGTACAGTAGCTAAAGAGTTAATCTTTAGCAACTCTGCTAAAAAATCCTAATGGCAGACTGCCCATCATTCTTTTAGACAGAGCTTGTCAGAAAACTAGGGCAGCTTGTCCAGCTCAGCAGTCAACTGATTACTAGTGAACTCAATGGGGCTCCCAGCCAACCCCTGAGATTCTGCCAGCCCCTTGGGTATTCAAAGGCCAAGTTCCAATGTGGTTTACTTTGCCAGAATCACATGATGTCAGTGCTATTTTCTCCTGACCAGAATAACCAGTCATTCAGGTTACTGCAAATGGTATCAGAAGTGAGGCTGGCACTTCACTGTTAGAGGTCACATACACAGTGAGGTGCTGCTCTTCTCACCCAGGCCCAGGGGCCTCCAGGGCCTCCTGGAGGAGGGCAGCTAATCCCAGTTTGTCATTTCCAGCGACCCAAATCCTGCCCAGCGCCCTGCATACCGCAGGCCGCTCCATGACCAGGAATTACCCAGGCTCACTGGACAGGGTACACTTCGAGAACAAAACAAACAGGTCCAACTTTCACAAATAACCAGCTGGGTGGGAAAACAACAGAAAATGGGCCTTGGTTTTCACATATATTACATTACGTGAGGTTTAATAGGCAGGCCGCACAGATTCTGTGGGATTTAGCCAGCTTTATCCACATGTGCCCACATTCTTTGCATGGGAGTAAGACATTAATTAATTTTTACATCTATCTGGAGGTTTTTCAGTTGCTACAGGATTTGCAAGGGTACATGCACTCAAGGGGTAGCCAGTTATTAAAACTGTGGTTACGCTTATCTCTCAGTGAGAGAAACCATTTCACTCCCCAAAACACAAGGCAGAAAATTAAAAATAAGATCCTCTTTTTAACCTTTTCCTCTAGGAGAAAATATAAGTGTCAGGAACAGCAAAAGGACTGAGTAGCCAGTGGACTCTACTTTCAAAGTCTGGAACATACTTCCCAATGTTTTAAATACATTGAAATACTTCTAATTCTCCTCTTTATTATCACTTTCTTAGGGCACTATGAAGCCTATTTACAATGCATTCATCTTAAAAACTCATTTTTAAAGAGATTAAATCTTGAAAACATTTTAAAACTTAAAACTATTATACACAGATTTTTTTCTATTATATCATTATATTTATAGTTTTTCATCTTTTCTTTTTTCTGTCAGTAATTACAATAGAAAGTTCTAACTCCTGGAAAGAATGTGCAGCAATATAAGAATAATTTTTATGATTTTAAACATTTACATTTTTAAAAGAAAACAGAATTGCTTCAGTTTTTACAGTACGCAAAAGAGAAATAAAGAAATGTAATAATTCCACTAGCCGTACTATTAGCATAAATGATAGCACATGTTTGATGAATGAGTGAGTGAATGAATTCTCTGTTATTCAATACTGGGTACAGTCTTAATAAATATTACCTTGAGAAAGCCTCTGAGCAAAGTAACCGAGCACAAGATTATGAGAACAAGGTGTCTTAAGGTTTACTGATGTAGTTTTACATGTCCCTCTCTGCCACAGCATTGCTGAGGGGGAAAAATGGACTTTCCATCTTCTTGCAGCAAAAGATTGCACCTATGACAATCATCTGTATAAAATTCAGGTAGACTTTCACAAGCACAAGTCAATCTGTCAAGGACACTGTGCAGTAAGAAATGACTGGAGAGGGATGGAAGGATGGAAGGATGGGTGGATGGATGGATGGATGGATGAGAGGGAGATAGGAAGGAAAAGGAAGGGAGATTTTTTTAGGAAGGAAGGAAAGCAGACTGAAAGAAATTATTTTTACAACAATGCTTCATAATTTTCATTTATTCCATCCATGAAAAAAGTTTAAGCAGACTGGCAACAACTTCAAAGCCAATGCTATCACCAGTTATTCAATCAAAATCAGGTGCTATAGTTAGCTTTCCCGGATGGTTAGGGCTCATCTTTGACTATTCAACTTGTCTTTTGTCCTGGTCTTTTATTTCCTTCTCACATGCATCATCATATCGTACCTCTAATATAACATCTTTAATGAACTAACAAATGTTTGAAAGAAAGAAGCTTGCTAGATACAAATTCTTTGGTGCATAGGGACTAGGCACTCACCACCACTTAGATTACAGCCGGGAGAATTTGGCAGTTCTCAAGATGATTGTTTCAAGGAAAGCTAGAAATGTACAGAGAGAGCACAGCCTGCAGGTGCATGCCTGGTTTTCTCTGACCAGGACAACACAGCCCCCAAAAGTCCCAGAAGGACAATAGTAAGGGAGATTTTGATCCCTTTGACAGTGAATAAAATAACGCACAAATAAAATGTTTTAAGTCAAGATGTCTGAAATTCTCTTTTGAGAATCTGCCTCTAGCTATCTTTGAGGAATTAGTACCGTAAGTACAACATTCAAGGCTCTCCATGAGGTATCCTCAATCCATTTTTCCCATATAGCCCCCTGCTGCCCCATGCCCATTCCCATCCATGGCTTCTGTATTCCAGCCACACTGCATAGATTCTCATGCATTTTCCTGCCCTTTGACTTTTGCAAATGCTGCTCCTCTAGTCTAAATGCCTCCCATACACTTGACAAAATCCATGTCTTGAGGTCAATCAAAAACATCACTTCTCCATAAGATGCTCCCTCCTCCCTGACAACCAGCTTTAAGCCCCTCCACTGCTTCCCACTAGCTCCACATTCATGCTTCTCTTAAAGACCTACCTGATATGGCCTTGCATTACTCACTGATCCTATCCCCTCCACCAGACATAAGCACATAAGCGTGGAGACGTGCGTCTTCGGGGACTTGCACTCAATAATTGTTGGCTGATTTGAAGTGAACTGATGAGGCTAATTTATTTTACAGTACTCCAGTGCATTGGTTCTCTAAGAGCTGCTCAAAGGCCTTCCACTGATCCAAAAGCTCGTCTGCTGCAATGCCCATGTTTATAATAACACATAGGTATCAGAGACAAACAACTTAATTGTCACATGTTTATTAATGTCTCACCAAGAACAGAACCATTTAACTCTTCAGTGGAATAAGGTTTGTTTTGCTTTATGTTGTTTGGTCAGGATTCTGTGTGTGTGTGTGTGTGTGTGTGTGTGTCTAAGTGTGTGTGTGTAAGTGTGTGCATGTGCACAACTGTATATGTGTTTAACAGGCAGAGGCTAGAGGGCTAAGTGATGATAACGACATTTTACTCCTCTTCAGGGAACTTCAGACAAAAACTTTTAAGCTACAAGCCTCGAGACATTAGCATATGAAAGTCCCAACCTCGCTTCCAAAGTTCAAAGTAAAATAAACTTGGCTGAACCATGAGAAGTCAACTCTTGGGTACTTTTTGTTCTGCAACTGTGAGAGAATCTTGCTGAATTTGTTGAATTCTGCCTCTAACACATTAATGGCATATCTCTAGTGTAAAACCACATGGGCACTCATTTTCAATTGTAATACATATCAATGACTATGAGCAACTGACTTCGCTTTGTTTTTACTGTTCTCATTAAATGGGTGTATGATCAATGACTCGAGGAAGGACAACCGTCATATTAACAGAGCATGATATAAAAGTGCAGCGTATACTGACAGCTAGGTAGGGTGGGGAGAATCAGATCTAACATAATTAATGTGGATATGTACTTCAATTTATATAAAATACTTTGTAGACAGTACCGGATTAGCCCTCCTAACATCCTTTAAGAAGACAAAAACTATGATTCACTTCTATTGATGAAAGAGTTGGAGTGTGGAGAAGTTTCACAAGATCATTAAAAATTACCCTTAAACAATCCAGCTCATTGACGGGTCCTGGTACGTTTTGTAGAGCATTTAATTGACAATGAGAATGTCATATATGAGAGATGATCAAATAACAGCCTGAAGGCCTTTCCAAAACCTCTATTCAACTCTATCCTGTGCAAGCTAGCTCCAGATTCCAGGGGCCCTTTATCCTGTCTCCCCCAGTTATGCTAACACAGAAGCAGGGAAGCACACAGATTCTGGAATCAAAGCACCTCATCTAAATCCACCACTTGTTAGCTGTGTGATCCTTGAAAGTCCCTTTACTTCTCCCTCACATAAAATGAAGCTAATAATGGTTACCGGCCACCATATGGCTGTTGTGAGGCTAAAACAAAACATTCTATGCAGCTTCCGTTGTACCAAACACATTCACCTGCACCTACTTTTTCCAGAGGCCTCAAACCAACAAAAGTACCCATCAAACTCCAGAGAGTTTGGACCCAAGAGTGACGGAGGTCTTACTGAATTTTTTGCCTTAATAATCTCAATTTTCATCTTTCACCTCATACCAAAACATAGTTACAGAGGGAAAAAATGCAGCAAAGAAAAAAATTCATTAACCATATTCTCATTATACATATTTAGTAATGGATACATTTTCCTAAAAATTTTAACAAGTTCCTCTCCTTAAAAAAAAAAAACTCTTCTCTTTAGTCCACACTACCACTACAATGAGAATGAAACAGAAGAAAAGTCAGGAAGGATAGAATGACTAATAGAAAGATACAGAGAAAGAGAAAGAAAGGAAGAGGAGTAAAATATAATATTCCTGCCTTTAGTCGACTAACTTCCCAAAAGAAAGAGAATATGCCACACCATTAAAATATTTTAGAAACACTGCCTGTTTGGCAGCCAGTTGCAGAACCATGAGAATCATGGTTACTTAATCACCATGAGCTCGTAAAATTGGACCTAAGGTGACAAGACCAATTGGGTGACAAGGGTGAAAGGGACCTGAGTGGGAATGAGCCACTCCACCACTGCACCAGAGGCTCTCTTCAAAACCTGAAGAGAGAGCATGACTTTCTCAGGCTGTTAACTTCCAGACCTCTGCCTTCTAAAGAGAACCGGGAACTAAGTCCCCATGGCGTGGTATGACCTGGCTTTGCCACCACCTCAAGTTCTGACGAGATTCTGCTCTGCCTCATCAGAACTGAGCCATGGTGAGAGAGTCAAGTTGCCCTTAGGTGGCCTAGAAGCAGAAGCACCTGGAGGAAGGGCCCAACAAGCAACAAAGGCTCAGCCACTGTTCTATATTAGGCAGTACTGCCTCACAGTTTAGCACCAAGGTCTCTACAGCTGGACAGCCTGGTTCTAAGCCTGAGACTCGGTCACTGATTAGTTGTTTGGCCTTGGCCTTGGCTGAGTCAGTTAAACATAGAGCCTTAGGTTCCTCACCTGTAAAATGGGGATAAAAGCAAGGTCCTTGTGAATATTCAATGAGATGATACACATATATAACCAAGCACAGTCGCAACGTGGCGAACAGGAGGTGACTACTGTGCCTTATTCTAGCCCCTGCACAGCTGCAAAAGGCTGTGAGAGACTGGAAGTGGCTCTCCGACAAGCTGGATGTTAGACTGTGAATTCCCCAGGACCAGCAAAACCCAGCATCCCAGTGCCTCACTCAGTACTAAATGAACAAGGAAGAAAACCTCAGAAATCTTTCAAGCAATAAAAAGATAATTCCAGGGATGAGGTATACAACGCACCTTCTATGGTGTCTTTGTCTTTGAATTTATTAATACACACAGGCAGAATCGTTTGCTGCAGTGCTAAAGAAAGATAAGATTTTTTAAAGGGACAAGGTGCTTTTTTTTAAAGCACTATATCAGTATCTCCTATAATTAGGTTTTGCTTAAATAATGCAATTTACTAAACTGTCTGAACAACGTGGGCTTTTTCCCCTCACTTATGTTTTTAGTGGCAGTGGCTGCTGCTGTTGTCAAGCATCTTGAGTGTTCTTTTATGGACATAGTAAGCTGTAAAAGAACCTCTTTGATGAGTCATTTTCGAATATAAATTGAATGGAAGCAAAGGTACCGCTTATCATTACTGAGAACTTCCATTCAGACCTACTACTTTTATAACTGCTCTGATCTAACAGGGCAATTGATTCCAACATGCAATTTAACCAACAGGCTGTTTAACCTTGGATGCTTATTAGTAAGGGAACAATGCTTTCAGGATCATGCTGAATAATTCAGCCCTTCCAGTCAAAGGAGCTTTGCTGGTGGGCGAGAACAGGATGTTGTCTAAGTATCTAAGAACATTTCTACACATCTGGGGTATGTGGCCCTGTGCTCCCTTTCCAGGTCTGCTCTCCTAGCTTGGGCGCTCTTCTGCCATGAGACAAGGAGGTGAGATCAAACTAACCCATACTTCTTGGAAGAAGATGGATGAGGTCTCACTCCTGTATCCCCCCAGGGAATTCTTTTTCTCCTGCTGCTACCAGAAATATATTTTTGAGTTTGCCCCTGGATGTCTTAGGGTAGAAACCATTCCAAATGAGATTTTGCTGAACGTTCAGTATGAACTAGGAAACTACTTTGAGAAATAGTGCCACTATTTCAGCTGTTGACTTTTCTATTACACCCTCATTTCCGAAATACTTTTTTTAAAAAAGTTTACACCATGGCTTCATAAATCAGGTTAGCACGGATGTCATTCCATTTTAAAGCAGGTTGCATGGAAACACTATAAAAGTAATAGACATAAACGCACACGTATACTTGCACATTTACACAAACACACACTCTGTTCAACTTGAAATTGAGCCCCAGGACTAACAAACATACAATCCATGGCTCTTTTCACAACACCTTCTTTCTAGGATCTGCCTTCCCAGGGGCTCATACAGCACATCAGTGTTTCCCCAAACCAGGTTCTAAGGTCCATGAAATACCATACAGGGGGAAGGAGAGTTCTATAATCAAATCTGCAGTTTTGCTGAGGAAAAATCTGAATCACAGGCATGCAAGGCTGGAGAGACTCAATTAGGGATCGCATGAACCCAGCCAACCATTCAGCAGCCACATCTCAGAGTGAATCTGCTGTTTTCTCTCAATTCATTGTTACATATAAAGTTCATGAAGTGATAACATCGTTTCTTTAAAACATAAAAGGTCACTGAAAGAAAAGCCTGTTGCCCATGATGGTGACGGAAGTAAAGAGAAAGTCAAGAGGCTTACGGAAGTGGTGGTTTTTGGACAAATACAGATGC
Organism: Equus caballus; assembly: GCF_041296265.1. NCBI lineage: Eukaryota > Metazoa > Chordata > Mammalia > Perissodactyla > Equidae > Equus > Equus caballus. The sequence goes on from NC_091706.1 coordinate 47,529,501, forward strand.
CTGGGGAGGAAATTATATTCCAAAGGGCTACCTGTAAATTTAGAAACCCCATGCTCATCCTTGGGCAAATCTCTCATAAATGTCAAGGGTCTACTATATATCAAAATGATCTAAGTTCCTAGGCATCGTGAAAATAAACTGGACGTGACTGTGAATGGTGCTTGAGCAAGATCCTGTCTTACGTACGATGGAGGAGAAATTTCTCACACCAAGTGGGGGCCCATCGGCTTAGGTTCTAGAAAGAGGGGCCCAGAGGCACCGAGATATATTACGGTTGGAAGGGTCTTCTGTCTGAATGGTATTGATGAAAACCAGGTATTTTACCCACTGGGGTTGAATCTGAGAATGAGGCATCCAACAGAGCCTCCAGATAGATTCACATTGGTTCAAGTTTAGCCTCTGGAGAACACCATCTGACGGCAGTTTAAAGTGGAGGCTCTGGAGGGAGCGCTCTCATTACAGGTGCAGGATTCTGAGAGAACTTACAAGCCACTGCAGGAGGGAGGAGCCAAAGTGCAGTGAGATAAGAGAAGCCCGATGAGCTTCAGAGATATGGATCCAGTTACTTTCCAGGCAGTGAAAACTAAAGCAATGGAGCCTCCAAGGGAGCGCCCTGGTCTCCTAATGCACGCCCCCCCCAGGGCCCAGCATCCTTGGGGCTGTACCCAGGGCCCATCTGAGCACCAGCAACAGACCACCCGGACATTAAGAAACGGTTCCAGTCTTCCAAACAAAAATGCTTCCTTTTAAAATCATGTAAATATCTTCTTAATTCATGTTCTTATTAAGTTTACATGGCTTCTGTAAAACTCCTTTGTCACTTTCTAAAGATTTTTTATTGGGCTCCTGGAAGGATCATCTAACTTTTCTCCAAATCTCCCTAAATCTCACGGTGCTTCAAATACTGGAACTTTCCCCTCCTCTCTAGAGTTTTGATTTCTCCTGGAAGGCAGCCATTTAGAAACGTCACTTGCATGCAGATACATGCTGTCAAACCTTTCTGGCTGCACAACTAAGGCAACACGTAGGTTGAGCACAATAGTACGTATCTGGTTTCTACATAGAGGGACCAGCAAAATGTAGAATCCTGCAGGTGAGCCCAAATCCTGCCAGTGAGCTCAAATCCTGCCATCTGGAAAACCAAACACAGACCCGTCTTCTCTATCGGGTTCAGACAGGGGCAGCACACTTAATGGGTACACAGCATGGCCCCACTGGACCTGTTCTTTCCAAACTTGTGGACAATCAGTTCAGAGGGCCACATAGATGGTGACAAAAGTAGCCTGTATCCCTGATTCCCGCCTCTCTATCACAGTATGATTTGGCCTTTTAATGGCGAGGAACACTTGGGTATATTAGATTGGTGGAATCAAGGAAACGAAGGAAAAAAAGCCAAGACAGCAGAATTTAAGACTGAAAAGGAAAACTTGATGAGGGGGAAAGAAAGAAGGAACTCAAAAGCAGCCACATCTCAAACTTTTGTTTGAAAGTAACTTTAAACCATTCACATGATGTCAGCCCTTAACGAGGCCGTTCAGTTGAGTCTATCACGTTTGTCATTTTTCACATATCTAACAGTTCACCGAGATGAACTGTACCTGCCTTCAAGGGGCTCCTCCCTCTTGCTGATCTCCCCACCCTGGCCTCCTCAACACTGGCCACTGATTTGATGGGCTATTGCAAGCCTGGCTCTGATGAGGAGGGTCAGTTTGGCACACAGGTGATTTCCTTGTAGATTAAGAACATTTACTTTCTTCCTGCTGGATCCCTCCCACAGATACCATCAAACCTAGACCTACGCAATTAGTTTTCACAGGTGGCTGTTTTGCCTCCAGTAAAACTACTTTCTTTCTCTTTCTGCAAGTCAAAGCACAGCGAGTGCTCATGAAAACATTTCAGATATGAAATAAACACTTTCATAAAGGCAGCTATGATGCAATGCATCGTTTCTAACTGACCCGAGTTATAGAATGAACTCCAGACACCAGGATCAAAGTTGGGACGGACCATTTCTGGGAGAAGGAGCAGAACACGATTTGGAGGGGCGAGAGGGCCTCAGGCGGGGAAAGAAGGCTGGAGATGAGGAAAGGAAGAGAAGCCGCAATTTATGCTTGTTCATAATCTGGAGGGGCTTTCCGAGGTCTTTTCTCCCCTTAATAAACTCTTACCACTGAAAGTCTGTACTCAACCATACACAGAACTGAGAGTGCGGGGGGGAGCATGTTCTGACACATGAACAGTAACGGCTGATGAGGTAGGTGGTTGTTTTGTTGCTGTTGCACCAGAACACTTTCAACATAAAACTAGAAAGTTGGAGATGTTGTTTCTCCGCTCCCTTTTCTAGCAAAAAGCTCCAACTTTAGAGGCAGCCATTTCCAAAGGGAAAAAAAATTTCAATGTCGTCATAAATCCCTTGAACTAAACATCTGTTTAAACTGTTTCTAGGTCAGGGGTCTAAAACTGTGAAACACTAGGGGTGCAGACATGATTTCTTTCCCAAGGTCTCCGAGCAAGGCAGCACGCATACAGACCACAGTATTGTTTAAACATCTGGCCCACTTCCCCCAAAAGAAAAGGCCCGATAGGGTGGGTTGTTGTGGCTTTTTGTTTTAACCTATAACATGATTTTGTTATCTGTACAGCCTCTAAAATAAACTATTGTTAAACAAGGTGTTTTTTCTTTAATGTATTATTTACCATTGGATGTTCTAATAGCATTTTGATTGGCATGAGGGGGTTTGGTTCGCAAAAGGTGCAAACTCAAGGATGTTCATGAGGAAAAGACTGCCGTCAGTTCTTCCCTGTAAAGAAAAACTCTTCCAGAATTACCACTTTCAGCATTCTCCTTCATTGCTCTGACAACATAAAGTACGGACCCTCACTTTTCTGTCTGTTCCTATACCTGTATTTGTCTATGGAAAAAAAGACTACGTCTGAATTATGAGAACAAAAACTCACTCCAAAAAGATGGGGAAAAAGGGGAATTTGGATGCAGCTTCCCTAACGGCCTGGTTCAAATCCCTTATACACATGGAAGTCGGCACTGGTGACCTCAGAGGAATCTGAGTGGCCAGACACAGGTGTGTCAACCAGATTCCTCACGTTTACAGCTCAAATCACCCAAAGATGTTGTGTTATGTTTTTATTATAAAGAACAAGTATGGACCTATACTACAAGTTCATGATTGAAGAGCTCAGGGACAGCCAGAGGGAAACTGAGCCCCAGACAGATGGAGCAGCCTCTTCAGTAAAAGTGAAAGCAAATGATGCAGTCAATGAACCCAAATATCTGAGCTCGTGCAGGGCTGGGCAGTTACTCATTCCCCCTACAGAAACGATTATTGGTCCTGTGTCATGTCTATGCTCCCTAAAAAAAGGCAACCCTAAAAACTCCCAGTTCAAGCGAGAAATAGTGATTTTGCTGACATGGGGTAGAACAGTACTCCATGGTTGTCAAATATAATAAAGGGATTAGAGTTTTGTTTTGATTTATTTTAATGTACAAAGGAAGAAAGGAGACAAACTTCAAAGGTTTTGCCTCTAGCCCAGACTTCCGGCCTTAGGGGAACAAATTCCCCGGTGAACATTAGAGAAATATAGAAGTGCTCATTTAAAACTGACCCAAAAAGAAAAGCAAATAGATATTCCTACTAAGACTAGATATATGTTCTATTTCAAAAAGTCAAATGCTTTTTCCCTCTCTCTCTGCTACTAGTAGAGGTGGTCCATTCCACACCCCCGCCTTTTCCATTTGCCCAATCAACAACCATTCCAACACCCAGGGAAGGTTATTTCTATCCTTAGGTCATTTTTTTTAATTCGAAAGTATATATCGAAGAAATAATGTTCTAGGAATAAAGAGGGTACAGAGGTCAAATAACCTATCAAAGTAGAGAGACCAAAGGAGCCCCTACCATCTGTGCACCTAAGAGCACTGAGGTGAGAAAAAGACCTATGACTGTGGTTTCTTCAGGAAAGTAAAAATAATCGGTGATGAGCTCTTATGTGTCTGAGGATTATCCAGTACATAATAAGACAAATATTTTCATTAATTATCCAAAGGCTCTGTTGTGCTGTGTCTTCTCCTTTAACACTATATAATATAGATGTGCTTTCTTGGATCTTATTTTCAACAGACTGTATTTCTAAGAGAGATAGAAGGAAAAATTTCAAACAGTCCTGAAAATATAAATTTTTAAATTCCAGTCAGAGAACATTACGGCCAATAAGAAACTTGAAAGGAAATCTGGGCTATCTCCCTACCTAAGGCAAAGCCACACCTATAGCAACCTAAGCAGATAATCATCTAAACGCATTTTAAAATAAATCAGCTTCCATAAATTCCCTCCTTAAGCATTCCTGTGCCTGACACCCTTCTACTCATGAAATTCCCTTTCAAGCTGCAGCCTAAGCATATTCAGTCATTATCAATAGCATTAACCGGGCAAAGGGGGGGGACTTAGTGGGCAACAGAGAAGCTCTGTAAGACCAGTCCTAAGAATTACTGGATCAGAACTGATTGATTTGGGCCAGGTATATCTGGGTCCCAGCAACATCCTTCAAATCAGGATCCAGAGCAAAGGCAGATGCTTCCCGCTGTGGATTGGACATTATATCATACTTGCAACTGGGCACATGTATCTATCTATCCACAAACCATAAATAGTAACCGGCTACGACAGAGATGTTATGAACTTAATGTTTGTGCCCACCCCTCAAATTCATAGCTGAAGAACCAACACTAAAGTGATTATATTTGGAGATAGGGCTTCTACAGAGGTAATTAAGATTAAACAAGGTCATAAGGATGGGACCCTGATCTGATAGGATTTAGACACCTTGCTTGCTCGCTCTCTCTGCCACGTGAGGACACAGCACTACCCAGTCTACAGTACTTGGATACGGCAGCCTGAGACAGGAGGCATGTGATGAACACCATTGTGCTGACTACCTGTCCTGTCTTTAGACACTCATCTGTCTTCCCCCGATGTCTCTAAGCAAGCAAGAGCCTTCCTCTTACTTTTAGGATGACTCCTTTTAGTTTACGTATTCACTTAACAAATGTATATTGGGCACCAGCTATGTAGCAGGCATTGAGCTAGATGCTCGAGATACATTTGTTAATGAGTTTACAGTGTAGTGTGGAAAAGGAGAACTAAATGAGCAATTACAATACTATGATAAATTCTTTTTTTTTTCTCCCAAGGAAGATTAGCCCTGAGCTAACTACTGCCACCAATCCTCCTCTTTTTTGCTGAGGAAGCCTGGCCCTGAGCCAACATCCGTGCCCATCTTCCTCTCCTTTATATGTGGGACGCCTACCACAGCATGGCGTGCCAAGCGGTGCCATGTCCGCACCCGCGATCTGAACCGGCGAACCCCAGACTGCCGAAGAGGAACACGCACACTTAACCACTGCACCAACAGGCCAGCCCCCGATACTATGATAAATTCTATGACAGGGAAGTACGAAGTGCTAGAAGAGTCCATAAGAGAAGCAACCATCTCTGATGAGGGAGATCAACTAACTGTAACATAAAATGTTTCAGATGGGCCCAAAAGAAAGAATCAAAACCAGTCAGCTAAAGGACAAAGGACGGGAGTCTTGGTGTGACGACAGTGTACAAAGGTCCTGAGGGCTGGAAGATGTGGGCTCCTCCCGCTCAGTCACTCACTCTAGACCTCCCTCAAGGACCCATCTGCAGCCCTCAGATCTTCTCTAGAAACAATCCCTCCCTTGACGGCTCCATTTACTTCCAAGTCTTCAATTACACGCAGATCTGTATTCCTAATCATAACCTTCCTCTTGTGCTTTAAGCACTCTTTTTAATTTACTGTTACTCATTTCAGCAGGGCTTGTGACCAACAGTTTGTCTAAAATCCAAGTCTCTATCCTCTCCTCAGATCTGCTCTTCCCCTTGTATTGCCTGTTTGTGCACCCAGCCTCAGCATTCCCCCAGTGGTGAATTCTCCTCCATCTCCCTTACCCTTCATGTCCATCCTTCACCAAATTCTCTCTCCTCAACATCTCCAGAGTCTGTCCATTCCTGTTATTTCTGTGCTCAGTCAGACCCTAAACATCAAATTTGCACATGGATTTTTATTGATTATTACAAATAATAACCTGACCCTTAGTCAAAAGCTGCAATAATCCACTAATGAAAGCACAAAATCCAAGTGATGAAGGCAGACAGGAAGTAGAAGATGCCATCACAGAATCCAAACAGAGAGAAACAGACAAATAAACACAAATTTGAGCTCTGAGCTTCCTAGCATACAGGGAAAAGAAAACTAGATTGATTACACAATTCTCATCACAGAATAAAAGAGGCATGCCAACAAATCTGTTGCCTGGGAAGGGATTTCTCAGAGAAATAGCTTACTGGGGAGTTGAACAAGGGACACTGAAAACACTGAAAAAGTAGCTTTTGTAAAATAAGCAAAGATCTTCTCTATATGAATCTTTTACATATAAAATGTTTCTTAAATATTTCATTTACAGTGAAGCCCACCTAAGGTTAAATCATGATTCTGCAAATGCAGTCTATAAGGAATACAGCAGGAGGCTTCCTACAGACAGTTTTCTGAGAATCATGAAAGGTTAACCTGTCCCTGAGGTTACCTCAATAGGCAAAAATGCCTCAAAGGGACTTTTAACCTAACCTATAGTCACAACTGAGGTCACAAACTAGTACCAAAAGTACTAGGATACTAGGCTACTTCTCACCTTTGCCCATTCCATTTCCCAGAGGACCTCAGCTAACAAAGGCTCCCGTACACGACCTCCAGTTTAATCTATATATCTGTGTCTTTTCTATTTGTTTCCTCCTGGCAGTTACCACAATCGGAAAGTACTTGCTTATGAATTTGTTGACTTTATTGATCATTCTTCCCTATAGAAGGTAAGCTCCCTGAGGGTAGAGGTCACTGGCATGTAGCAGGTACTCAATTAAAATGTTTTAATTATTGAAACGAACAAGCAGGCAGTCCATGTTTTTTGTTCTAAATCTTTCTACACCATACCCCATATATATGGAGAAAGACAAAGATAATATTTTACATGAAAATTTAAAAGCCTGGCTTAAAATGTCCACTTCCCTTGACTCCATCTTCTCCCTTCTCCAACCCATGCTCCAATTTGCTGTCGAGTTGTCTTCTAAAAGACAGTCTAATAATAACTGCTCAAAAACTTGAAGAACTACCCGCCGGAAACTCTTTATGGTGGCAATTGACCCACTCAGCAACCCTAATCTTTCAGCCTAGTCTCTTACAAGTCTCCTTCCTCCCCTAAAATCCATTCATCCTCCCCCTGATCATTCTTGACACCCAACCACCAACATGCCCTACCCATTCCCAATGACCTACCTTTTCTTGAGCTATTCCTAGTCTCCAGGACCCCCTCCTCACATTCTTGTCTAAGGAAACTGTACTCATCTTTCAAGCTCATTTCTTGAGTCACAGGAGCCCCTTGCGTTCTGGTGAAATACTGAAATCCCTGCTCTGCACTCCAGCAGCACTTTTTATCTATCTGCACGTCAATGTCTACCATCTGTTTTATATGATTTAGGTGGTTAGTTTTATGCTTGTTTCCACTACCAGATTAGATTATAAACTCCTTTAGAACAGATATCAAAACTCTATTGGTCTTTGCATTTCCCCAACCTTTAGCACACTGCGAGGTATACAGTAGGCACCAAACAAATGCTCACTGAAATAAACATCTGCATAATTAGAGGAACTAAAGAGGCATTGATGGCGGTTGCTCTGGATTTCAATTTGATACAGTTGAAGGCCTAGGTACAGCACAACTATTTACTAGATTAGAGGTAGTATTAATGTTTCCTTTACTAGCTAACAGTGTTATATTCGTAATTGTTGCATGTGGTTCTTCTGTTGTAGGAAAATTATTTAAGTTCCAGTATACAAATACAAAATTTTTCCTAACAATGACTCATGTTATGAAGTGCTCTACTATATTAAAAACATTTTTATAGACTCTGTCCATAGACTGACCTTTTACTTTTTAACCTGACATCACATTTAACACCACATCTCATTCTATGCAGATTTAAAATAATTCAGGAACTTTTTCACCATCACTTGCTGATAAAAAACACAAATTTTTCAAATTCTGCTTTAAACGTGAAACTAGCGCTTTTTTCCTCTCTTTTTTAACACTACAGAATACCGGAAACCTTCTATTTGAAGAAGTCTTATAACTCTAAGTACAAGGCTCAGAACTATAATTGTGCCATTTCTTCATTACTCTCAGTATGGCTCCCCCACCAAGATGCAGTTTGCCAAATTACAACATCATTTCCAAAAGTACTACCAATCAAGAGAGAGGGCAATGAATGAATTTGTCCATATGCATGTGTCAGGCTATCAAGCGATAAAGCATACAGGCTAAGAGAATGGTACTGAGACATATGTGTTCTTACCATCTGCACACATTGCAGCATTGCACTTCACACACACGATACGTCTCAAGCCTCATTTTACACATGAAGAGGAAAAACATTCACGCCAACCCTCAACACAATTCACATCACATCGCTTTCACAATTGGTGGCTTTATGTCACATATGCCTATGTGTCCAATTTTTTCTTCTTGTGAAAAATGATTGAGCCATAGAATCAGATAGCTTCTTTAATCAGAGGATATTGGCTTTAATCTTAGCCTAAGAAAATCTTAGTCACACCAAAACAGAGTATTGGAGAACAAATGTGTTTGCCTTCCCAGAACTCGTAATTTTGACTTTAATCATGCCACAGAAAACTAAATAAAAAAAAGGAAGTTGAACTGAATAAAAACACAAAGTGGCAAGCTATGTATATTAATTCTATTACATATTTTGGAAGGGCAAAATCATTATTTATACAGGTGTTACCTGACCTCTGTCCAGCAAGTTATTCATTTCAACCTATTAATAAGTACATTATAAACAACAATGAAAGTTACGTGACCTTCCACAGCTGTCTCAAGCCACTGTACTTCCATCATTAAGGAAACTGTCAGATGACCCTGTTGTCAGAACACACTAAATCTGCCTGAATAAGGGAAAACAAGACTTTTTCTCCAAAGAATAAAACAAAAATCCTGGGCAAAGTTGCAGTTCCCACTGGACAGTTACCATTGCTATTTATCATTTATTATTTACCTATGTTTTTTGTATAAGCATTACAGGAAGCTTTTATGCTGCTTGTGGCACATAATCAGTTGCTTATTGCCAAGGGAAAGACTTTTTCCCCAGAAAGACAATCTGTGCACACACTAATTTGAAAGACAGGATAGGAGCTGCAAGTGTTTTAATAGCCCATTATCAAAAATTATCCCTTGGCTATAAAATCCCCAGACCATTGGCTTGAGATCAGCTCAAAGAAAAATGAGATTACAGAATTTAATCTAGTGAAGGGGAGTGAGGGATGAGTTTTAAAAAGCCTTAGATCACCAAAAAAAAAAAAAAAAAAAGAAAGAAAGAAAGAAAAAAGGCAGAGGACAGAAACAAGATCAGCTTAGATTAAACCTTCCACATGTTTACCTTATACAAATCTGACATGTTCCAAGATGGATTTTAATTTTTAAAAGTATGCTGTTACTTTGCAACATTTTAATAAAGAGTGAGGAATGCTCAGAAAAAAAAATTATATAGTGAGGTGACAGGAAACAAAACAGCATTTTGTCTTAAATTTGCACAACCTAATTTATAGCAATAAAGCAGAACCTATGAGTTCTGGTAAATGTCAGGGCCGTCATGTCCATTACATATGTGGGTAGGTATGAAGCAGTCTCCGTAGGCCCTTCAAAAATTGCACACAGCCGCCCTAATGCAAACCAGAAGTCTCAGACTGCTGGATGAACACTCAGATTCGTTCCCATGTGGATATTTAGAGAGGGTTCCCTCCACCCCCACCCCTTCCTCATTTATGTACATTTCAAGGGACCAACCGGAGGCCATAACCATGGAGGTGGCTCATGAGAAGACAACTCCCACTCCAACAAAATCTGGCCCAACCCCTGCAAAGAAAGCATCAGAGTCCTGAAGAACCTCCCTCTCTCCCCTCAACCTCTCCTCTCTTACATCTCCTCCCCCTTCTACTCCCCCCTCCCCTCCCCACGAGCATCTGCCTTGCCCAATCTCGCCTGGGCCAGCTCCAATAACAACATCTGCTTGGCAGCTTTTCAAGCCCACGGATAGTTATCTAACTGAGGCTTTTGTGCTGTACTGTTTATTCTATGTGAAGAAATGCCTCCTTAGTTGAAAGAGTACTTTAGAAAAACTGTGCAGCTATTAGCAAGTGAAGCACAAGGCTAATAACCCCCACCTGCTCATCAAATTAATTATGACATCTGAGTCATTATAACTCAGAAAGACAACACGACTGCAGATTTGTCACATGTAAGAATAAACATGTATTAGGACCAGAAAAAAAAAATAAGACCAAGAGACTCAGCTGGACAAAACACATGTTTCCACCTTTCAGAGACTGGAAAGATGGATCCCATCTTTCCAAGTGAACTGACGAAGAAGGATGAGTGGTTGGCCAGACAGCCACACTATTGCTAAATGGAGCAAAATGAGATAAAGTCAGGGAATATGGAACCTCAAGGAAAACACTCACAGAGTCAATAATAATTTCTTTAAACAAACCAAAACACTATACAAAGCCATCCACAGAGGAAAACATGCAGTTCATAATGCATGTGACCCCCGTGTCATTTGGTCCATCTTAAACATACGCACAAGGACCCAGGATAGGAAGATTTTTTCCCTAGGTACAGAAGGATATTTTAGCAATGCTAATAACAGTCTAGAAGAATATACACTAAAGATGAGAATAAAAACCTGTCATGATGTTATTTAGCATTTCCTAGTTTTATGAGTACATAAAACTAGCATTGTCAAAAAGGCAAATTTCACTCAGTAGCCATAAAAAAATTATATTTAAAAGTCAGACATTTAACATTATATCTCATAGTCCATACTGTTTTGCTAATATTTCATAGTATTGAAAGTAGCAATCATTATATGTTTTCAATAAATTTAAAATAGCTACCACTCTCTTATTCTTTCCATATATTTCTGGCATTTGTAACTATACCATATATTTTAAAATATCTTATCCTCAAACTTTGGATGCTTTTAAATCATGATTTAGAAATAAGTACAAGCGAATTTTAATAAAAGTAAAACTGTTTTAAATAGAATAGGAACTAATAGATGACAACCCCTCCCATAGAACCAGGACATTTTTCCTTGCCCTTATCTTAAAAGAAATAAATTCTGGAAAGATATTTGCATGAATCACAATAAACCATGATTATTTTTTTTTAATTCCCAGTTAAATATTGGCAACCATAAATTGAAAGCCTCTTCACCTTTCTGCAACATCTTTATTATTGAAAGAACTTTTATATTCTTTTGGAGTCCTTGTGCTGCCAATCAGGAAACATGAATCTTTCTTTAAAAGCTTATTCCTATTTTGCTAAGTGACACCAGCCTACTACGTTTTATTCTACTTCCAGGAAAGTTATCCCATTGCAGCAACAGCCATAACCAGTTCTTGCAAATAAAATGTTTTCATTCTGTTTTATAGAAGCAAAACCCACAGAAGAGTTCATTTTAACAGAGAACATGTTAAATTTATAAATCCTCCGAGGTTTAATATAAAATGAAAGCAAGTCTCAGGAAGCAATACAATTAGTTTCTTCTCTCCGTAAAACATTTTGGTATCAGAGTCTAGCACTGAGTTGATTTATGTAAATGTGTTACTTAACCTCAACTTAAGATATAAATCCAGAGCAAACAGAACAATGGCAATCCTGACACTCTACTTTGCCAAATCAGAAGATTTAGTCAGCCTAGACTAAAAATGAATTAGGGTTATACTGAGAGTGTCAGTCCTAAGTCAAGAAAACATCCAGAGCCAGAGCAGGCCGGGCAGATCACTCATTAACTAGCCAACAATCCTACAGAGCTTTTGCATGTCTGGGAAAACCTGTGCTCAGTTTTAAACTCCACAGCAAATCAAGGCACTCTTTTTAAATGGGTGAATTTTCTGTTTTTTTCCACATCATCAATTCTGAAAAGAAACTCTGCTTCTCTGTTTACCTGCGTAACTCTGCACATGTTGAACTGGAACAGGCCTTGCATCCTTGAAGGGTTACAGGGACCAGTGCCCGAAGTGGACTGATCCACCCAGGGCTACGAGGAGTTAATGCCTCCCTTATGAAAATAACTTCAAGTTGCTTTTTAACAACTGGTTCCCACAATTATTAAATTCCTTTACCATGATAGGTAACAGTTATGTATCCCAAAGAAGTACGACTGTGGACTATCCAGCCGCAGATTTTTGTCTGTGTCTTCTGAGACACGTGCAGACACAAGTTATTGCTGTGCCGGTCAGGCATGCTGTACACAAGTCTGTCTACCCAAGTCTGAAAGTCAATATGTTATTTTGTACAAAATATCCTCAGCAAGTATCAGTTTTATTGACAGTCTGACTTTGAAAATTCTAGAGGCATGCCAAAGAGGGCTACAGAAAATCCAGCAGTTCCCAGATCATACACAGTACAGAGATTCTCGTATCCACTTAATCTCAGCACGCATCTCCACCCCTACTTCCTTCCCAATGGTATGTGGTCTTGAAAACACAAATGTTCACGTTTCCTGAAGCTGAGCTGCAAAGGAAAAGTCCCCTCCCAAGAGGCAGAGCTGCATGCTTTTGGTGGCCCTGAAATTGTTCACTATAGTACAACATAATGTGACACTCACCACAATGAGCCACGGGGAAACAGCCTTTTTTTCACCTCTGATGTCACATAATAGATAAGATCATGATTTGAGATCATATCAGGGAGCCATGTTATCTACAAACAAAGTATTTAAGGAAGAGTTTGTGAAGAGGACCACGATATCGCAAGGCTAACTTAAAGTGTCTAAATGGTTTGTGTCCCTCTAAACCTCATCTTGATGAATACTCTCTTGGTGGAAGTGGAAAATGACCGATGCAAATTATTTTTTTAGAAATTAGACATTTTCACTGGTAGCTCTTCATCCTAAGTAATCCTTTCTCCTCTCATTCTCTCTCTCTTCTCTCTGGCATTCTTCTTCCCTACACACACACACGCACACACACACACGCACACACACACACACAGGAAGACATCCATTAATATTAAGAACGGTCTTCTGTAATGTTTTGCAGAATTTCTCAGGGGCTTAAGAGGGCTGCAGCCATGCCAAAATTACAAGCTTTCCTCTAGTCAGAAGGGATGTCTTTTCAAAGCCCAGCCCTCATTTTTCAGTCTGATGTAAGTAAATTTACCTCTGTGTGCTGAGCTGAGCAGCTTTTCTTTGTCGTTTTTGTTTTTCTAATAGCTGCTGCTCTGGCAGAGCTATTCATTTCAAAGGGAAGTTACAGGCATTCTTCACTCTTCTCCTTTTAGATTATTTGCAGTTACTGACTCTTCTGAAATCTTAGATTTGACCAGAAACCTAAAGCATAGCACCATTTTAAAACAGCAAATCACCAGCCTTCCTGGGATCGTGTTTCTCTAGAACAAGTATTTAACATGAGGCACAAGAATTAAGTCTAAAGAGGCTGAAATTCACAACATAAAGAGGAAGGCATTATCTTTTAAAAAAATAGGGCCTACTCTATTCCAATTGCATGTTGAAGGATAATAATCTTTTGGAGACTGTTTAAGCAACAGACAAGAGACAGAGTTATGTTTGCTTTTTAGCTAAAGTAACTGATTTCTTGAGAAAGTCAAATCAACTGTACCAAGGTTGTTAACTTTAGGAAACATTGTTTAAACAACAACTAAGAGATAATGGAGTTTTGTTTTTTAGTTTATTTATTTCATGAGAAAGTCAAACCAACTGTGCCAGACCAGTAATCTGATAAGATCTATGATAAAACCCAGTGGATGAACCATTACTGAAAGTTCTCGGTTTGTCCACGCCTCAATCTAGCCAACGAGCCTCAGTTCGCAATGATGGGCCTTGTTGTTATTCCTCTTGATGAAAGTTTTACGTGCACTGGGCCAAGATCGCCTCTCTGTGTGCAGCAAGCTCTGCAAATTCTCCATCTGTTGTCACACATTTAAATGAGTAATCCAGAGTTCATTACCTTTCTGGTTATCTCACGTCAACTTCTTTTTCAACCAACATTCACCTCCTCTAATCACTGAACACGCTTGAATTCATAATGGTTTTGGGGTTTTGGCAACTGTCAATCTCAAAGTCATAGCAAGAGAAATAATACAGGGATCGCAGTGCAGTTGGAATAAACAATGAGGGAAACGTACATGGGGCCATGGTGAGGAAACCCTGCCAGGCCAAGGAGGCTCATGACTACCTCCTGAGTCATCCCATTCACCAGCGCTACCTTGAAGAATAACAAATGTGTATATAAGCGAAAACCCCATTAAACACTGGGGCTTAAATCCTTAGCATCTTAATTTCCTCCTTCTGCCTATTTACTTGAAGGGACATGAGTGTGATATTACATGGCATACTAAGGAACTGATGCAAAACTAAGCCTGCAGTAGGAGGGGAAAGACACTGCACTCCTGGGGCAATTTTCAAATGGCACTACAAACAGATAAATAAAGCAAGGAGGACTAGCTCCTTCTTCGCCTCTTCCCCCCCTTTTTTTTGTTTTTTACATTTGTGTGGATTCAGTAACTTTAATCTTTCTAATCCTATTATGCCCAATGAAACCAAAAGACTAAAAGTTATTGAAGTTCAAAATGTTCAAATCCCCACCAGTATAGCACAAACTTCCTTGAAACTAGGAAGAAGAAAAAAAAGAACTTCTCACTCATAAGAAAAATGAAGAATCTCTCAAATGTACAAGATAGCTCAACCAATTACCAATTTGCACCTGTAATGTGAGAAGATGCTCACAAAGAATTACATGGCTAGCCATTGCAGATCCATTTTTCTTAATTCAGCAAAAAAAGTTTGGAGCCAGCCCGGTGGCGTAGCGGTTAAGTTCGCACATCCGCTTCTGGGTGGCCCAGGGTTCACTGGTTCAGATCCCAGGTGTGGACATGGCATCACTTGGCAAAACCATGCTGTGGCAGGCGTCCCACATATAAAGTAGAGGAAGATGGGCATGGATGTTAGCTCAGGGCCAGTCTTCCTCAGCAAAAAGAGGAGGATTGGCAGTAGTTAGCTCAGGGCTAATCTTCCTCCAAAAAAAAAAAAGTTCTAGGTTTACCATACTCATTTTTGAGTATGAGGTGAAGAGACAAGCATGGATTTTCTTTGGATTTGAGGCATTTAAAATGCAATGGAAAAAATAGTTGGAGAAGCATCCTATACATACTTAAGCCCCGGTTCTCAACTACTTGTTGGGTGAATTACTTAATGGTTCTCTTGTGTAAAAGGGGAACAATATTTATCTCATCCAATAGAGATAAATATTAAATAAGATGCTGTAAACAAAAGACAAAAGCACTAAGTAATTTACAAACATGAAATATAATTTAAACCCCCTAATAAGGAGATGTATTAACATAATCTACATGCAATTCCCTTTAGAGCAGTATGGCTTATAATTCAAGGAGTGGAGGGGAGATGAATGACGGAAAGGGGTGGATTTGTAATATTTACCTTTCCCAGAGAAGGCTGAAAGGTACAGTGTCCAGGGCATCATCTGTGGAGTCAGACAGGCTTTGAATTAATCTTGCCTTTGCCACTTCCTAGCTGTGTGACGTTGGGCAGCTTATTTAAATTCTTTGAGCTCTGATTTCCTCATCTTTAAATGAGAAATAATAACACCTCTCTTGTAAAGAAAGTTAGAATGTTGAAATAAAATACTATACACCTGATTTTTAAAAATAATATTCATGCAAGGGAAAGTGGACCACACCAAAGATTTTTATAGGCTCTTCTTCCGCCCCATCTGTCTTGTTAATATAACTTCATGTAGTTACTTTCTAAAAAACTTCAAGTTTCTAGATTGAATTCAGATTATGTGCTTTTTTTCCTAAAAGCGCATCATTTCTTATTAAGCAGAAACCTGGCAAAGGAAAACATACTTTTATAAAAAGCTTAGGAAAGAATAATTTATCAATTTAGGAAATTTCTCTATGGTGCTATGGAGAATTTTTTCCTGTAATGAGTTACTATTTGTGACCCCACCTGTAAAAAGTAAAAACCCTCAAAACACATTTTAAAAACAAACAGGATATTTTAACGTGCCTAAAGGACAGACTGTTTTATATGATGTATTTTGGGGAGTTTTTCCAAGTAAAAAGCTTGTGCTTATCTTGAAAATAAAAGAGAAAGTAACTGCCCAATAGACAGCTGTATTTTTTGCTTTCTACAATTCAGAATTTTGAAAGAAAGTCCTCAAATACCCAAAACAAGTGCAATACACATAGTTTGCTGGCAGAATTTATTTTAAGCATCTCCAGGCAATATGAATCTACACACGTGTGTGCACGCGTGCACACGCACACACACACACTAAAATTTTTGAATCAGTAAGTCATTTGGAAGAATCTCCAGAAGTGTGCCGAGGCATGTTTTTGGTGTTTTGCCAAATTATGTGCTTCTGTTTGTGGCTTTCAAATATGGATTAGACAGACGCATAAGCATGTACTGTTTGGCAAGTAGCGACAATGGTCTAGTCTGAATTTAGTAATTTAAGCTTTTCATTAGTCCTCTTAGGTGAAAGAAAGAATTAACAACAACTTGTTTGAGCTCTATCTTTATATCCCTTTGTCATCCATTCTTGTTCACTTGCCACAGATTAGAAGCCAAAGGAATTTCTGATGTCCTCTGCAGATAGACCCAAAGCAAAGCCTTAAAACGAGGGGTTCAAAGGTCAGGTACATTTAAATTGGAACCTGAACTTTCGTTCAGTGTTATGCTAAGGCTATAACTCTGCTTTCCAAGTTCCCCATCGTACTTGAACATCTAGTGTGCCCTGTTTTTTCTGACAAGGAAACAGAGAGAGATTACCTAACAAGGTAAAAGGTCACTGGAGAATTTGTGCTTCTCATGTCTTGAAATTATCATCCACACAAGTAGACTTCTACATGACAAAGTGCCCACAAAGACGTGTCGGCCTCCTATGACTGTTTCTGGGAGCAGCTATGTCCTTGCTGCCCTGCTTCATACCAGAGTCACTCTACACTTCAGAGGCCAGCTTCTTAAGACCATGAACTTCAGTGCTAAATTCAGAAACAATTCCAAAGCAAAGTTAACCCTGAATTCTGTTCACAACCATCCTGATGACCAGTATGTCTTTCTAATCAGGGACCAATACAGTAATCATAACCACCAGCCCTTCTACCGATCGCCTTAGAGAACACCAAGGGAAGTTCAATTGTCTTAGAGTATTTGACATTTTCTTCTGTTTGGAAGTAACAACAATCCTGATGTCCAATAGAAAAGTTCACAGGAACCAAGAGGTAAAAAGGATTAAATGCTGACAGTGGGCCATTGTTAATTGAGTCCCCTGTGTGGAGCTACAGAAAGATTAGTTTATCCAGCTGCTGCTATTTGTCATAACATTGCTAACAAGATACATATGTTCAATCAAAATCTTCCTTTGGACCTCCAAAACTGAACAGTCCAATGGTCGGAAACATACGGAAGTCGAAATCAACAAGCAACACTATAGAGAAGGAAGATCAGTGTATCTGGTGGTTTCAATGGCCGAGGAAAGAAAAGATGTGAGCCTCCGAGTTAGTACAGCCTAGAACATTTAGATTTAGGCATTAGTGAGCAAAACATGAAAAAGAAAGGTGGGCTGGCGACTGGGGCAGGACCCTGTAAGGAGCATTTCTAAGGTGTGACATTTGAATTGTGTATCGGGGAATTTAGACCTTTAACCCCAGCGTGATTCATAAGTGGTGACTTTCTCTGGAGAAAGTAAAAAACTAGGACTGAGAGAAAATATTTCCAGTTAGGGCATGAAGCTAACTATGTCATTTGTCCCTTGCATTTTCCAGCAATAGAAGTCTGCTCTGCTTGTAAACTATAGGCACACTGAGGAAAAAAAAAAAAGCGTCATCTGACTTTAGGAGATTTTCAGTAAAACATCTAAGATAAGCTAAAAATCCAAAATAGGCTCCATACAAAAACATTATCAGTACCACGTATTACGCAAGGTGTTAAGAAAAAGTCATACTTTATATTCTCAGGATTTTTCATTTGAGAGAGAGGTGGGAGTAAGCACACTTACAGGTCACAGCCCTTTCAAACACATTACCAAAATGTATCCTCTGGAGTTAGTGTTAATATCAGCACCATTTTACAGATGGTGAAACTGAAGCTTACATGTCAGTAACTGCTAACGGAACCAAAAATGGAAGCAAGTCATAGCCCCTACTTCTTCCATGATAAGAGGAGAATATTACATCTACTGATCACCATGATGAAAAAAGTATATCCTGCCTGAAAACTGTGAATCCTATTTTCAATGTTAATAAATATATTCTCAAAGTTCTATCACCTTCCCATTACCTTGCACACAAACATTTTACCTAAGACTCGATTGCTAAGATTGAGAGCTTATTGAAAATCCAAATAAAGGAAAGTTGAAGCTAGCAGTGATCAGACTGTCTCTACAGAAAGCAGATCAAGGGGCTTCAAGGACACTTCAAGGAAAGAGTTTCGAGGCAGCAGGGACTGAAATAACTTGCTTCCGCTAAGAAAATATAAATATAAATCTAGTTGCTCATCTACAACTCAGTGCACCTAAGAAATTTTCCTGGATGAATATTTATGGGCTACAACATGTACTGCTTCTAGTCTGAACTTGCTCCTTCTACACGCTCCTTTCATACTCTTCCTCTCCAGCTCATTATCCTATTATGAGCAGGCTGAAGAGGCCATCTTGAACCTCAATGAAAGGTACAATTACCATAAAGCTCCCACTGTAAACAATGGTCTTAAAAAAATAATGCAAACTCAAGAGGTGAGAACGGTGTTTAGATTCCTTTTGCATATTCCTCATCCAAAACAATCCTCCTCCCCTCACATCTTTTGTGCATTTGACTAAAGCACCAAAATACACTTTGAACATAAGTAACAGGACTACTTTGCTAGCAGCTGACGTGCCCGTTCCAACCCTATTAACTTGATCCAAGATGGTACTTCAAAATGACATAGGTTGGAAATGACAGGTAGAATCCAGTATTTTATTTCCCAGGAAGAGGAATTAATCTGAGTCCTGTATACCTAGTTTAGCACAAAGTCTGCTAAAGAGGTTATTCCTATCCTGGATTAGCTTCACTAAGCCAGCTTAAGAGCTGATCTAAAATACTAGTTTAACAAAATTGCCCATTTCCAAATCCTGATTCCACCACTTACTAGTCATGTGGCCTTGGACAGATGATTTAAACTTTCTGTTCCTCGGTTTCCTCGCGTGTGAAAAGGAGCTAATAAGAGAGCTTGCCTCATAGGGTTGATATAAGGAATAGCTGAATATGTGTGTGCATGCACACATGCATAAATACACATACACATACATTCAAGTGTTTAAAAGAATGCCGATATTGACCCCCGTCCTTCCAGTCTTTACTCAGATGTTGCCTCCTCAGTAAGACCTACCCTAACCAATTTTAATGCTTCAATCTTCCTTACTTTTGCACCCCCATTTTATTTATTTTAAAACTAGATGTGACATAGCATTTCCCACAAGATCAATGCTCCTGTTTTCAGTATTCAATTTGGAACATGCCTTAAAGGAATGAGGCAATTCATTGGCTAGTCTCTTCCTGCAGCAACCAGCTCACAAAGAATTCCATTCCTTCACCAGACAGCGTTAAGAAACGTGGGACCCAGAAGACAGCTCACAGTGGGCGCATCGCAGGCGTCTGTGGTTCCTTGGACGACACATCTCTTTTGTGAACAACGGAACACTCTCCTCAATGAACAGCGAGATGGAAAAAACATCTCCTTCGGCACAGGAGAAGGCCCAAAATGGTTACAGACCCAACTGATAACGTTTCCTTGGAGAAGGAGCAGAAACTGGCCAGGACAAATTTTAGCTTTATTTATTTTAGCTTTTACAATGAGAAACTACTTAAGTGTCACTTGTGTAACTAAAGAATAATATTTAAAAGGCTAGATCTCAAGGACACAGTGTTATCCAAAGTCCTACTGTGAAATTTGTGACATAGAAAGAAGTCTGATATTTCCCAGTAAACAGTCTAATAAAAGTGAGTTACAGCATATATAAGGAAAATATAAAGATTAGTCAAATATAGTATCAAGTCCCTGTAATTCTTAATGGTATTCATGTAAACTGTTTAAGATTTGTTTGCAAACATTCATTTATTCATTCTAACTGTTCGCTATGCATCTGACCTGTTTTTTTCTATCCAATATCAAAATATAAGTACACAAAAACCCAAAATTGTACATTGTTAGGCCAAATATCTACAGATGACTAAAGGAAAAGCAAACATTTTATTGTTCCACAAGCATACTGACACGCAGTTAAAGTGAAACAGACAAAAAATTTTAAGGGTGCCTGAGAGTTATTTATGGTTGAACAGAATTTTCTGCTATCCTAATTCCAATGTTCATTTCATATCATATAAGATCCACATGAAGTGAACACACGTAGCTGAAAGAATGATTTTCTACATAACTCATCTCTAGCTCCGACTCAATACCAAACATTCTTCAAATTTTTCTATGTTACCTTTCTATTACCTCTTCTAAACGATGGGTTCAAATCAATCTATTTCAAAAGTAAAGATTCTCTTTTCCATTTTATATAATTGAGATCATTAAAAACATAAGAAAGCTTTCTTATAATTTTTCTAGAGACTTATTAAAATACAATGTTTCATAAGTAAAACAAATTATGGTGATTTGTAAACTGCATTGCTTCTTTTTGCCACAATACATGAGGTGAGCCAAACTGGGAAATTACATATATTTTTCTAGAAAAATCATTTGTACCCTCTCAAATAACCAGGAGAACAGCAACAAACACCAAACAAAAAAACAAAACAAAAATCTGTACTGTGGTTGCTAACTTGAACCATGCCAATGAACATTCAAAAGATTAATCAAAGGCTTGACAGTTGTTAACAGTTCAACATGGTTCCCATAATTATCCAATTAAACATATAATGCAAATAGTAGAAGTCTTATGGGTTCCATAGAGCATGAATATCAGGCTGCTTCAGAAAACTATTAACTGTAATGTACTGTCTGCTGAGTCAGAAGAAAGCGAAAGGAGAGCTAGTACATTTATAGAGGAAGGCAGGCAGAAGAAAAATAGAGTGGAGAGACACGTAACTCAACCACTCTTTATGTGGTCACATAAACACAACAGACAGTGGTAAAATCCAGAAAACAAAATTTAAGTAACAATTATTGTAAAACCAAAAGAATGCAAAGCAATGACTTTACCCTATAATTCCTACTGGCTGCACGATACCCACAGCATACTTCAACCACACTTTTCTAGCTCGCTGCTAAGTTAGAAACATGGATGTAATTATAGTTGTTGGCTTTTGACTCTGTCTATAAACCATGCAGAGATAAACCGCTATTAGTGAACATAGCAACTCCATATAATTGTGTTTTGACATTATAGGTAAAAACAGTGAGAAGGCAAACTAACCACAGCAATTATAAACAGCACGCTCAAGGGCACATTAGGTCACTGATGACCTTGACTGCATTGTAGTAATCCCTAAGCTGCGTTTTTACACGTTCAAACGCACATCCGCGCACATGGGCAGACACTTCACACCTGTCTTTTCTAGGGAAATGAATTTAGTGAACATAAAAAATACGAAATTACATATTCATAAATACCCAAAGGAATGTAAAATATGTACGGTATGGGTCAAATATCTGTACTTTTAAAAAAATCTTACGGTATTTTAAAAAGGCAACATTTCGTGTTGTGTTTTTTCTAAAAATATTCTATTTTGCAGCTGTATCTACTCAGGGGAAAAGAATTGAAGAAACCTGATTCAGTATCAAAACTTCTGCTACTATATAAGTCGTGTTTAGGGTGCAGTATTTGGAGGGTAATTTTTAAATGCTTGAATCATCTACTTACACTGATAACATTTCCGCAATAATTATTCAACTATTTACCTCATTTTATTGGGTACAGACAGAACTATTACATCAATTTCTTTTTATAATAGTCTTCCGCTCTCCCATCAAAGTGGTACCAAAGGGCATCCAGAGGGCAATAAATATTCAAAACTTATTATTTAAGCATGATACTCTGGAATAAAATGCAGTAGTGTGTTCAACTTTTTCTCTAAAGTACAAAATGGTTTGCACAATCAGCAACAATATAAATGTGAAAATCACAATAATGTTCTATTATATGTGGTGGTCTACTTTGCAGAAGTCCAACTTATAAGAGAGGTGATTTTTTTAGGAGATTATCATAAAAATGGTAATGTAAAAACATGATCTTTAGACTATGTTAATGTCACTAAAATAATCTCATCTATTTACATATTTCTTAAAAGTGTACATAGATTTTCTTTTATGCACTCTTCTTGTTTGGTCTTCTTAATAAGCTGATCAGGAATGCAAGCGTATTTGCTCTTTTTACAGATCTGGAAACAGCTTCCTCAAGCTGGCTCACCTGCCCAGAATCACAGGACTAATGAGGAGCCAGGCAGCCAGGTGAGCTCCTTGTGCAGGGCTCCAGAACCTGAACACCTGGGTTCGAATCCCTGCTCCTCCTCTTACTCTGCTGTACAAACTTGGGTCCTGACGAAATCTCTCTCTGCCTATTTTTATTTCTAACAAAAAGATGGCAATGACGACGATCGTGATGGCTTCTACATCAAGGAGTTGGGAGGATTAAATGAAATACGCTATGGAAAGCACACAAGAGTGCCTGGCATATAGTGAGTGCTTAATAAATATTAGATGTTGTGACTGTTGTTATTATTACTTCCATCTTAATGCTGGCTGAGACATTTTGACATGGTTAAAAGATTAAATAACCACAGAAATATCAAATCCAGAGATTAAAGTCTGGCACACACTCTAAAAGAAAACTAACTGACACGCCAGACATCATTGTCATTCTTGACTAGGGGGTCTTGGGGAATGAGTTCCATTGGCTGTTCTTAAAGGTTTTCTAACAAAATGCTCATTTATTTATGTCATCTCACTGGACTCACTGGACACAAGTTTAATGAACTTAGGTTAAACTGAGAAAAAAACTATACAAATTAAATCTGTGGTAAAATGGCAACAGCGCACTAGTGTCTGAACCCACTTTATCTTGGGGATCAAAGTCCCCCTGTCTTAACTGCCACATTCCAGCCTGGACAGAATAGTTTCTGTGTAACTAACTGGCAACTCGAGCATCTTGACTGGATGTTCACAGTTAAGGGCTTTAACATAATGTCTTCGAGGACAATGGACTCCTCATTCAGGGCAGGAGCAACCCTGATATTGTTCAGGGCTGCACAAACTCAAGTTCACTCAGCCAGAGCCTTCACCGTTCTTTTTATAAAGCATCTAATGAAAGGAAACGGAAGGAAGGGGCAAATATATAAAATCAATATGTTTAAATGTTTTGTGCCAACATCAAGGAACACCAGAGAAAGTTCCATCGCTTGTTGCTCACTGAGGGACAAAGCAGCAGTGTCTGTGGGACAAACCAATGCACAGCGAGGCAGGTAGAAAGAAGAAATGTTTGCAGCAGACAGGAAAAAAACAAACACATAATTATTTCCTCCTCTAGGTACGACCACACTGAGATTTCATGACAGCTCTTTAACTCTACTTCACAGGAATACGTTATTATAAAATGCAACTGAAATCCCTTGAAAATGAAGAAAAGACCCTTTTTAAAAAGAAAAGAAAAGAAATTGTTTCACTTGGAAAAGACTGAAGAACAGGCTCTTACATGGAGAGGGAACAGCAGTGAGACTGGGAATATGAGATGGGAAGGAGGCAGTCATAGGTTCAAATCTTAGCTATGTCAGTTGCTAGCTGCCTGACTAGGAATTTATTCAACATATTTAACCTCAATTTCCTCACCTATTAAATGATGACAATAATGCCTACTTCTTTTGGTATCTATAATGATTACATTAAATAATTCAGGTGGCATATGGGACATTCTCAACATGCTGTATTTTTATTACTGCTACTATTTACTACCAACTATTACTACCCTGATAATAATAATAGTAATAAGTAGTAATAATAAGAGGGATCCCTGTTTTTCTGAAGAGAAAGGGGAGTCATTTCTGGATCCTTCCATCACATTATCTTTGTAAGCTTCACTGTCTTATCTACAAAGGAAATCAACCCATTGAACCAAAAAGTGAATGAAAGATACAGGAATAGGGGTGGGGGTGTTTCTATCCTACAAACCATAGGATGATTTACAAATCTCCTAAATTTTGATCTAAATAATCCACAAAGCAACTACCCAAAATTCAAAAACAGTTTTGACTCTGTTTAGAAAAATTCAACAAAAATTATTATGGAAATCAAAATATACGTCCTCTGTTGATATAGCTATTTTCTTAGAAAACTCTCATCACAGGAAGAACCCAGAGTACACTTACTCAGGTGTAAGCCAATGTCAATAAACCCAAGAAAAATACACCAACTTTTCTAACAAGAAGAATAGAAGAGGAAAAAATATTCTAAGACTTGTAAGGAAAACCATTAATTTAGCATGGTGTGAGTGAAATAGGGAGGTCTTTATCAGAAACCAATCATAAAGACGATCACGCCTGAAGATTTGGATTACTATGTATAGCTCTTGACTTGCTTAATCCTCTGTTTTAGGCTGTTTTATTTTCCCTATGTATGCTTTGTGGTCTACACAATAAACATCCAATTTCAGGGTCTCACACAAAAGCACAACAGAAAAGGAGGAAACAACAAATGAGAAAGACCGCTTAGTTTTAGGAGAAAAGATTAGTTTGGAAATCACTATAACTTTACTTTCTATATCAGAATTAATAGAGCAAAATTGAAAGAAACAACTTACAAATCAAAGATAACTTTTTAAAACGTGTGAATAATTAAAATGAGTTCATCTTTTTAAGACGCAGAGATTACCCCTCACTATCTAAAATTTTCTTCTGCTCTGTCTACGTAATGTGGATAGAGTAACTTCGCCATCTAGAATGAAGGTTAAGACAGAGCTCCAGAGACAAACTACATGGGTTTAAATTCGGGCTCTGTCACTCAACTAGCTGGACCGCAGAGTTCTCATTCGTGAAAGGACAGTGAAGCATCTGCTTCATATGGTTACTGAGGACTAAATAAGTCACACAGATAAAACTCTTCAAACAATACCTAATACATAGGAAGCGCTCACTGAATGTTAGCAGGACAATTATATACCAAAAAGCATTGTGGGAAATCACCACAGCCTAGAAAATCCTACCCACCTTTACTCAAATTATCTATTGAGCATCAGGTCACCAAGCAAGGCCTTTTCCAAGTCATTAACTCATTTAGCCCTACAAAAAGCTCTTAAGATTGGTATTATCTCCATTTTACACAGAAGAAATAGAGCCTCAGGGACTTTTAAAACACTTGCTGAAAGTCATACAGCTAAAAACAGAGTCTCAGACTCAGTCCTCCTGATTTCAACTTTACAGCACTGCTTTTATGGCTCCTTCCCGCAAGCTGTAACTCCCTGTGCTCCTGGTCACTTCCTCCAGGGATAGGCTCGCATCAGACTGACATGTTAACTGCAAAACCTGCAACACATGTGCGGATGTCTGAGGCGTTGGAGAAGTTATTGGGTGTACCCCCAAGGCCACATCCTATTCTTCTGTTCCGTGATTTGCAGTCATCATCACCAAGCCCAACATGTACTCACTACTCCTGCAAGCTTCGCCACAGTTCTTGATTTTCTCACTTCTGAATGGTATGGTGCTAATGCCGCTCAGAGCCCAGGGTGACAGCTCCAGTTAGGAGCAAGGCCAGAGTTCAGAAAGGCATCCTCACCCTGTTCCAATTGCCTGCAAGAAAAGCTACACGCTACAAGATGTCACAGAGCATGCTTGTTATTATCATATATACCCTTCAAAAATATTTTCTGTCATACAGATGAAAAAATTACACTTGTTTATCAGAATAATCCATCCTCCCGGTCTCACTATTTTCTCAGAAATTGTCACAAGTTTCCATAAGTCATTTCCTTCAGGTGATGTTTATATAATCACTACCATTGCTCTTTTCACAAAGTACTTATTATGCACCTAACGGCAATGCTTTCTTAGTTAAGAAAAAAGAGCAAAAAAATCAGATAATTCTTTAAGTTGTCTTTCCCTAATGGAAAGTTAGTAAAACGTCTGTCTTCCCTGTATTGTAATCCCAGAACCTGGCACAGTGCCTGATACATAGTAGGAACTCAGTGAATATTGTTGAATGACTAAGCAACTTGTTTGCAGATGGACGAATGGCTTTAAAATGCCATCATAAAATGGCAAATGGAGACAGACTTCTTTCTAAATTTCAGTGATCATAATTTTGCTATATCCACACATTCGACTATACAATCAACACTGTATGTCCCTTAGGAGGAATAAAGGAAAGAGAATTATAAATAAAGACAAAATCTGATCACTGCCCTCTAAGAACTTCCATTCACTCGTTACTTGGCCGAGGGGGTGGGAGAAGCACAGAGGAACTGAGAATGCCACACACTGGGTTCAATCCTATCTTCAGGAGTTAAGCCTGGGAACCTTTAATGTTTGAAAGCGACTTTAAACGGGCTATAACACAGCACTAGCCAAAGGAGTACCACAGTTTTCATTTTATATTTTTTCTCTAGTTATCCATAAGGAAACACTCTACTTTTGAATAGGTATCATTTACAGAGAGAAAAATATATTAGACTTCAATATATAAAGCTATTTTATTGTTGGGTGTGTCACTGTATCAGTTTATCACTTTTAGTGACAAAAGTATAAATTTGCATCAGATCAGATATTTCAGCATCACAATAAAAGCCCTCATCACGCTGAAACAAGTCTTTTTTCTACTGAGTTGGGGAGCCACACCTGAATTTTAAAATGATAATAATAATAATAGTGATGTAAACTGGACACAAATTGAATTCAGCCAACTTCAGAATATTTTTTAAATAAAATATTTGTTGTAGAATATTCTACTTTTCAGATGTTTTACTGCCTATAGATTTATTTTCTCGATTCTAAAAGATCTAAAGCAAATTATTACATACATGACAAACATATATTCACATGTTCCACTGAAGATTATAATTATAAACAATAAAAATATTAGAATTAATAAAAAGATACTATCTAAAATATTTTTAAACAATGGATATAGGATTACACTGAAATCTAAGAGCTAAGCTATATACAAGAATAATTTAGATATGAGAATTCAATATTACTACCCACACTAAAAAACAAAGAAAGAGATTAATCAGTCAAAGCCATTTAGTATTGAGTATTTTAGCATCTGGGTTAAAGTTTCTTACTAGGTTTTTCTTTCATTACCAAATTTTTTAAACAAAACACCAAATTTGCCACAAAAAAATAACAAAATATATAATTCCAAGGACAGTATATATCATTGTCAAATAGAGTTCATTTCTGTAAGAGGTAGATTCTTGGTTATCTGTTTCATTTTGTTTTGTTTTTGTTACGTAACCCCTGAGAAAACTCTGCTTCAGACTCACCTCCTCTCTGTGACCTTTCCATTACAGTCCCACAGGGTCTGCTCCCAGAGAACTCAGCAGATCCAACTATATATAGTAGTCGGTGAGACTATTAGTTACTTGTATACTTGCCCACTATCTTTGGCATTTTTCTTTCCCATAAACGCTGCAAGTGACCATTATCCTCCCTTTTCTACCTGTAAATTATTTGGGAGAGGCCATCTATATTTTCACTATTTTTTTCCTAATTCCTTAAAATACTGCAAGTGCTCAGTTCAGAGCTCCTACTCAATAAATGCATTTCTCAACCATTTTCTACCTTTATCCCAAGTGTTATGTATTTTTCTTGAAAGATATATTTTAGTAAATTCATATATGTCTACTTCCTTGATTATATGATGTATGTGGAATCATATTAATCAAAATAAAAAGAACTAATATACCATATATATGTATACACACACACAAACACGCACTTAGGAAAAACCTAATGACTGAAAAAAATGAATAATAAGATAAAGATTATTACCCAATGACTACTGAAGGAAAGGTGCCAACACCAAAATTGTTTAGGCACTTAAAATGTATTGTCGGGGCCCGGCTGGTGGCGTAGTGGTTGGGTTTGCGTGCTCTGCTTTAGTGGCCCAGGGTTCGTGGATTTGGATCCTGGGTGCAGACCTACATGCCACTCATCAAGCCATGCTGTGCCAGTGTCCCACATACAACATAGAGGAAGACTGGCACGGATGTTACCTCAGGGACAATCTTCTTCAAGCAAAAAGAGGAAGATTGGCAACAGATGTTAGCTCAGGACCAACCTTCCTCACCAACAAAATAATAATAATAATAATAAGGTATCTAAAAATATATATATATACATATATAGTCAATGAAATGATTTTTTAAAATTATGTAACATTTTTAATGAATAAAACAAAATAGTCAAAACTATTAAAATTATTCTTCAGAGAATAATCTTACACAAAATACTGAGATAGTTCTTCCAAACTTTTTGTAGAACTGTAACTCACTGTTATTGGAGACATAAAGGAAGAAAAACATATATCACCATTCAAGCCCATGAAAAGGTTTGGGATTTTTAGTCTTGGTTTCCTGCATAAATACCACTGTCTCAAGTATTCCCTGCTAGGCAACAGTTATGGGTATGTTCCCTTTTGTTTCTGATTATGTTTATGTCTGGGATTTCCTTATAACCCAAATGAAAAGCCTTATGAAAAATGGATAGCAGTAAAATATTCTAGATTCTAAGAAGACATTTGAACAGGAATCCAGCATGTTTTTATGCTTCCAGGAAAGGCTATTTCCTTAAGTCCCCTACAAATACTGAAATGAGCATTATGATTTGCTATGGTTCTATACTGTTCACTTCTTTGAGGATCAATTTTGAGACATTACATAGCCACTATAATATTTTAATTTTTGCTATATTAATATGTTTTCTTCCCACTTTTGGCACAGCATTGTCCCTAACTGAATGTTCTAACCCACAAAAAGGGAAATCAAGTCTTCCAGAATCCTCAGCACAGGTGGTGAGTATTCACTCATTGAACAAATAAGTACTCAGGACCTAATATGTGCAGGTACATACTAGTTGCTGATTATACATCACAGCAATAATTGCAAACATCTTATTGAGTACCTACAGTGTGGTAGGCATGGCGGTAAGCAGCTCACAAGCATTTTCTCATTTTACCCTCACAACTGCCAAATAAAGTAGGTACCCGCTCCACAGCTCAGAAAACCTCAAATCTTAGAAGATATAATTTGCCAAATCACAGTGAACAGCAGTAAAACAAACATTTAAACCAGCAGCTTAATTCCAGAATATGCTCTATTACTAACATGAAAACTATACTTCATACGGTTTTATTCTACTCGTTCTTGAAATTTAAAGTACATATGAGGTGGGGGTGACATTTCTCATACAGTGGCCAATCACCAGCGGAGATACAAAAGAAAATAAAGTAAGTCTCAATAAAAAGCAGATTTTCCCAGTTTGAGGAGCTTTCCTTGTATTACTTCAGTAACAGTCATCTGATTTGCCCCTAACGTTCTATATTCAGTTTAAATAATTTATATTCATTCATTCAACAAAGACATATTATCTATTTCATAGTCTGCTCCCATAACATTTCCATTGATTTTGGTGTCATGCACTTGCATTATTCCATCTTTTATTCATCTATTTTTCCATCTACAATTGTGCCTTTAAAACATGCTTTTAAGCTTTCCCCATAAACTATCAAACTAGAAATTAGCTACTCAAAGTAGCTGATATTAAACATTTCCTTTTTTGTTTGAAGCTTTAGTGCATAGTTGGGTATCTTAGGTGTTAGCTTAGTTCTCCATGTGAGCCGCCACCACAGTATGACAAGTGACAGACAGATGGCGTGGTTCCTGGGCTGCAATGGTCTTAACCACTAGACCACCAGGGCTGGCTCTAAACTTTTTCTAATACTGCTAATATTTCTGCTTTAATTTATTAAACTCTGCTGTATTCAGGGGTGCCTTGATATACATAAGCACATTACATGACACTCATAAAACATAATTTACAGATAAATCTTTCATGTTATAAAAGAATTCTTACCTTAGCAAAAGGATTCATTCAAAGTTTCCTTTTGAAATTGAATTCCCCTTGTGATTTTAATATGTTTTGGCTTCTAAAAATTAAACTAAGAAAAAATTCTTAGAAACATCTCTTAAATAAAAGAAAGTATATGGACGTTTGTTTTAAACTTGTAAAAAAGCAATTTTTTTAAACTAAGATGAGAGATACACACCACACAAACGAAAACGGAGATGTAGTTAACTATCAAGCTATCTGAAAATTGCAGACATCCAGGAAACAGAACTTAAACCAATTCCTGACAACCACCTCCCACCTTTTCTTCCAATATCTAACTTTCAAAGATTTTCCTTATAACCAATCTCAAACATGACCTTTAATGTTACTGGAAATGTGGCAGTACATTCTTAATGGATCCTTCCTGTTTTCCAGCCACTACAAATCTATATTTGACCATAACTTAAATAGTATTTTCCTTCCACTGAAAAAGAGAAAGGCAGTCATTTTCATGAAGACCATGGCTGCAGGCTGACTTCACTAGAATATATCCTATGAAAAGGTATAAAGGAAAAAACTAGAGTCTGGAATCAACTGATTTCAATAAATTACAAATGATCGTACAAGACTTTTAATCACGATTTTCCTCTACGTTCCTTAAAAAAAGACTGCTGCTATGTTCACAAAATAACACTTTTCATTATTTATGCTTATTTATGCCCGTGTAGCAGTGAAATTAAAACAACAAACCGAAGTGGCTTTGGGCCTCTCCTAGACTCAGTACCCACAGCTGTAAAGTGAGAAGGGCTCCAGGGATTCCCCAGCTCTAAAATTCTAGGAGTTAAAGACCTCTTTCTTTAAAAAGCAAGCTTTTTATCTAGATTGAACCAAATGATTTGACTATTGGACTTTGAATTGAGCAACATGAAAGTGTTACTCAAGAGTCAAGTTACACATTTTCTATTTCTCTTTAATAAATAAAATGCATTAAAAGCCCAAATTTAACAAAAGTACGCTAAACTTTATTAAACATTGCTTAATATCAAGGGGATCCTCCCTCTGCCAAGGTAACCAGAAGCCAAATTCCTAAGATGCCAAAGCTAAGAAGGACAGTGGAACTCCTCTAGCCAGTTCCCTCACTTGACAGGTAAAGAAACTGAGTCACTGAGAGACCTAAAATCTCCCAGGTGCTTGCAAGCAGGAGGGCTTCCAATTTTCTTCTCTTCATCTTCAGAATGCTGCTTCAAACACGGTGGCACGGGGTGAACTCTACATCAGTAGACAAAGGACTAGAAGGTAATTCCATTACCAGATCACTAAATAATTTAGAGCCTAATTTTTCTTCTTTTTTTAATGCAAAGACCTTATGTTCAGAAACTTACAGTTCAAAGTACATTAAGTAAAATCATGTCCATATGCAGATATGTCTTCTCCCATATGCATCTTAAGAAAACAACAAACAAAAAAATAATTTATCATCAGCCCCTAGAACACAAAAACTGAAATTAAAAGAAAGAATGGAGTAAATCTAAATTGTATATTTTCATTCCTTCTAAAAGGATTAAATAACAGAATTCTAAATGGTTTGTTTGTACTTTCCATGCAATATGTAGATTAACCATGAAATTCTGTTTGGGACACTTTGACATCTGTTTTCAGTGCATTACAATGAAATCTGGGGACTTGATACATACATTTGCTGTAATAAAACTGTCACTAATCAGTGTTTTCCAAAATATTGCCCATAACTATTACTATTCAGTAGTCTCATTTGCATGATCTAATATTGTTGCTACATCATGTTTTTCCCTGACAATGTGTTAGCTGGTCCCAGGCACATGGTCTAAAATGGCTGCAAACCACTCGATAATCTCAGCATTTCCATAGTACTCTGTACATACGCACGCAATCTGTCCTAGAATTAAACTAATGCTTCATCCTTCACGAAATATTTTCCCTGTAACTGGAACACCCAAGGTTGAATTCCCAGCCCCGGGTGTAAAAAACTCAACAACAATAAAAGAGCCCACATTGAGGAGGAAATTACGCCTCATGGGGCTTCTACAACAGAAGATGTAAACATAACCCTAACCCAGAAGTCCCTTCAACAAATCTGTAACAACGCTGTTTGAACAGTGAATGCAGGGTCCATCATTAACTTAAACCATTTCTGTGAAACACAGAACAAGACTGGACCAGACTTTAAAATCGAGTCTACTTCATTTTCTCTAGGATTAATAAAACAGCTGTATCAATGGCAGGTACCAAGAAAGACCAGCTCACAAGGTGTTAACACAACCTCCTGGTATTTGATTGAACAAATGTTTCCATTTTATATTGCATATATCTGGTGTGTCAAGCACAAAATTTGGATCTCAGGGGGAAAGTAATTCTGAGAGCCCAAACATGGTATTCAAAAAACACAACTTAGGAAAAACAATTTGTCTACCTATGCTGATTGGAAATGAATTCCATATTTTATCAGTACTTGGAATCACATTCATATTGCTTAACAGTCCAATATAATTTCATTTTGTCCTCCTATGAACTCATCTTAAAACTGAAATATGTTTCTCTATACACATGTTTTATATTATACAAATGTTGGATACAAAAAGTAGATTAATTGTAGGCCCTAATGCTGTGTTTGTTAGTACTAAGAAGTCATTCCAAATGTTCCAAAAGGGATTAATGTAGTATAACAAGTCTATTTAATTATTCTAAGACCAGTGATCCTCATATTACTATAAGCAGCTTTTCCCTTATTTGGAGACCGTAAATAGAACAGATATTGTTACATGATAACTATAAGTCTTATCCAAAAATATTAATGCTTTACCATCCGGAAATTTAAAGAAATATGTTAGCCTCATCTCCACAAGGCTATGAAAGGCAAGCAATATTTAAGAACCACGTATGCATTTCCATTTTAAGCCAACATCAACTTTAAATCATAAGTGCAAACAAAGCTTTTTCAAAAGTATTAGAAAGACAAAATACGGAATCCTTCTGCCAACAGCAATCCAGTTTACACACATAAAAAAAATTTTGGATACACTCTGTTTCATGTACTAAAATGCACGCGTCTCGATTTTGTGTGTCCCACAAACAGAATAGCAACTAAATACCAGGTACGTTCTCGAAAAGGCATGACACAGATTATTAAAAAATTACATGCCAGAATCTAAACAAGCTAATCAATGTTCTGATTCTGCTTTCTGCACACCCTAGTTACCCTTTAACTGATGAACAAACAGTGAGATAACTTTTCCTATTAACTCCTGGCCAGAACCCCTAGGTATTATTATAAAATGCTTCATATAAGAATATGATTCTTTTTGTCCTGCACTAACGTAACATATGATTTAAGGTGTTTCCTTAGTAGAGATTATGGAAATGGGCTAATCTATCCATTTTCCAAAGCTGCTTTGCAAAGTGAGCGAGGGAAGCAACCCACTGGTCATGGACAACAAGCACCACAACCAGATGCCCAAGATCTGGCCACAACAGAGGCATCATGACCACACAGATCCGACCAATCAGAGCCACTAAAGTCAAACACTAAGTCCAAATCTAGTTTGGGAAGAAGTAAATGTTTTAACCACTTTGCATTTGGCTTCCAGTTGTTCTTAGTAAAAGTGAAATCACTTTCAGAAATATTAACTTTTTTCCTCTAGAGATTATTTCATTAATTTTCTTAACACCATAAAAAGGACGAATGGGAAAGACTGAGTTAAAGGAGAAGAGTTCAATGGCAATAAAGTCAAAACAATTCATGTAACTAATTAAACATTTTGAGTTTTGACCCAACTAGGGGCCATTTTTAAATAAGACACTTTCAGCCCTAGAGTCTAAAAACTAGCAGCTTGCTCTCCTTCAAGAACGATCCAGTCTAGCCACATCATCAGCGCTTCTGTCCAACCAAATCTAAAACATAAGTGTAGTTCTCTCAAATGCTGGCAATTTATTTTTTTTGTAAATAAAAATCGTATGCTTTTACTGGAGTCCAATGAATTACAAGTACTTGCTAGGATACCCTTTATTCAACACAAAAGCTGAGTTATTTACTCGGAGAGCCACTAATAAAATTATTTTACTCCTTCCTCTCAAATACTCCTAGATTGATCAAGAAATCAATTCTCTGGTAAATATGATATAAAGGATTACTAAAACTGTACAGTAACTCTAATTTAAATAGATTTTAAAACTATATACAACTAGCTAACTTCATGTGCCTGCATTTAGAGGTTTTACTAACAAATATCTATACACATTACTGTGATCAGGACCTTCATTTCTCTTTGGAACGTCTTATCACCTGAGATACATAAAAACTCATTGAGGACCTCTTGCTTCAACACCCAAAGACATCTTCTTTTCACTGTTGGGTAGTTTCTCTGAAAGTCTACATTATGCTCTATTTCTTCATACAGAGTAATAATGGATACTATTAACATCATGGCTTTTACTTACATGAATTATTTCATGTAATCCTAAAATAGCCCTGTGAAGTAGGCATTTTAATTCCCATTTTTACAAAGCACATGGAGCTTAAGTGACTTAGCCAAGGTCACAAAGCTAATAAAGGGCAGAACCAAGACTAGAATGCAAAACGTCAGATTCAGGCACTTACTTTCCACGCTCTACAAAAACTAAAAAGGCAAGAGGAAGGGAGACCTGCTCAACTCCGAAAGCGATTCAAAATTCAAAGGATGGCAGAATACGTTAAATAGCATGTTATTGACTCCTCAATCTGTGAATGAACTATCCTTCTTAAATAACTCCTAGAAGATCTACCTCTCTCTTTTTTTCCTCTAACTTCACTTCTCTTCAACTCTCTGCAACACACATATACACCAGCACCCACCAATTACCCATGGTCCAGAAACTTAACGTCTTTAACACAATAGCTGAGGTATGTTTTAAATTCTTTCAATGGAGGAACTGAGGCAGACTTCTGGAAGTAGTTGTAGATATTTTTTCAATCGTCAGGGGCTGGTTGCTGCACTTGTTCCACAGTCCCACTGCACGTGACCCATTAGCCCACCAACCACATCCAAACCTGACTCTATGTTGGCTCTACCACTGAGGGCGCCAGTGAGTGAGAGGAAGGGCAAGAGAGAGGTTTCCTAGTCTAGACTGATTTTCATAAAAGAGGAGAGAGAAACTGAGGCTGCTGACTAAAATCAGATTCAGTGCATTTCATTGATCCTTTTTCCTCGGACCCCTACGATGCTGGATTATCAACATAATTAATACTGAAAAGCATTTAATTCCTTGATCTTATGAACATTCCTGGGAAAAAAATAGTTTAAGACAACAACCACAAAAAAAAAAAAAAAAGGAAAACCCTCTCACCTGCCATTTCAGATACTTTCAAAATCAGAATAGAAAAATCTCGTGCTTTTTTCCAGGTTCTAGTGCCTGTACCACATTGTCTCTCATCTGTCAGTGTATCCACACACATGTATAAACAGTACGTGGCATGCAAGTAAGGAAATGCACATTCTAACTTAAACTTCCTTTTTTCCTCTAATAATTTAAAAATAAAATGTAACAGCTTGGATTTCAAATATTTAATCTGGCAAATATAGGAAAAATCATGAACTACAATGTCATAGTTGGCAAAGAAAAATTTGGTAGGATAAAAATAGCTGTGTTTTAACATTTTAGAAGGCATTTCCAATATTTTAAAAATAAAATTATTTCACTGCTTCAGAAGAGAAGAACAGAGGTAAAATTTTCTATTTTTGCATATTAGGGCTTCATAAAGAATGGAAAAAATAATTTTTATATTCAGTAAAATAAATATTTAATTTCACATGCCGGCAAAAGTCCCCACAGAAGTAAAAACTTCAAATTTACTAATGGTTCACTACTATGTCATGAAATTTAGCTACTTAAGTCACAAAGAATAGGCTCCCCCTAAAACTGTAAGTTATAAGATGGAATATATAAAGTTACCACATTACTCTCATTTTTAAAAAATTTTGTTTTTATTCTACATGTTTACTATACAGCTTTTTCCAGTACTGGACAAGGATTTATAGGGTGAAGTTTAAAAGGCAGTCATTTTAGGACTTACACATTGGTAACCAAAAGCATAACTAAATTTACCACTTCTACCCTATATAATGACAATAAAATATTTTTTATTGTAACAGCTGAAAATGTTGAAAAGTAATTATTAAGGAAATCATAAACATAAAAAGCTGAAAACTCAACCTCAGAAGAGGAGGGAAAAGGAAATTGTGACATTCATCATCATAAAACACGGAAACCGAAAATCTAAGCAAAAGAAATGCAAAGCCCTCCAAATACCAGAATTCTATCCCCCACGTCCTGTAACCAGGAGGGCTGCAAATTTGTCCCCATCACTGTCAGCAAACAAAAGAAAGTCACTTCTACAGCCAGACCATGTCAAACAGAAGACATAGCTACTGCAGAGGGACGCCTTGAATCCACTGGGGTGTAAAGTCAGGGCTGGGGCTTTTTGTCAGCTATTACCATAAAAGAATAAGAGGAAACAGTGACATTACTACACAATAGAAAGGTCAAACAGCTTGCAGCCATTTCATGACCCAGACAAGTCAAGGTCAAAGGATTCAGGTAGCAACTTAGCCAGGGCATAAGTTACAGCACAAATGAATTGTTTTAACACATCAGCTTTGGTCAATTAAACCTAACAAGGCAAGTTGCATCACGTAGCAGGGTTCCTGACACCAAGGCCAGAAGCTGAGACCGACCTCATAAAACAAGGCTTTTAACATAGCATAGCAAATTTAAGGTAATCCATCCAGAAACTGCAGATGTCAGAATAATAAAATACAAGTTGTCCTAAGCAGGAACATTTTTCACACTTTAGAATTCACTAATAGAGGGGTATAGACTTCATATTGACATACTCCTGTTATTAATATAAACATAAATGTAATCCCTACTCACATGAATTACAGAATACATCCTATTTCAAAGAGCTTTCTTAACATCTGTGTTCATGATTCTATTTTTGTCCTAAGTTCTACCATTCCCTGTTAATAGCAAGACACATCTCCAGGTATTTTTTTTTCAATGTGAGTTTTGAAAAATCAAGTTTAAAAAAGTATCTTCAGCTTCATTCAGCATCAGAATATATATTAGTGTCACAATATTAACTGATCTTGTTAAATGCTTTTGTGTAGTTTTCTGGGAGACTGCCTGTATTTTAGCATTCAACTGAATACTATTTACTAAATTTTCTATTTTGAGAAATGGAGTTGAAGCTAACCAGAATTTTAAAACTGCATATATTTAAAGAAGTTTTTTTCAAATGCAATGCTTTTCTTTTTTGCACTTGTTTAAACAAATCCCATTTTCAACTGATTTGTGCCTCATCCATCGCTTACTACATGCTCTGAACCGCCTTAAAATAAGATTCTGAAAATATACAACCTCCAGGCAACTCTCCGCTAGTAAAATTACTTCATCCGTCACCCCATATTTTCAATTATATAGTCCTTATTCAGAGTTCTTTAATTTGTCTGTGATTCATCAGTGCTGTCCCGTTTAAACTACCATCATAAACAGAGAGAACATGTGTATCTAAGTGTCTTCTTATAAACAATGTATTTATGCACAAGAATAGTTTGCATTCCCATCTCAGAACATTGCTTAATGAAATTTTGGAATTTTTTTTTTTGGTATGCGTGGCCTTCAATTCAGCCTCAAGGTCTTTCCACCACACTGGTTAATTGGTAGCCATTTCTTCTAATTTTCTGAATAATATAACAACCAAAAAGCCCAACCATTCAAGTCCCATTAGCCTCACATCGTGTAACATTCATTCTAATACAAACTAAGCCCGCAGACTCGCTCCTCACTACACGCACTTAGTTTTCACAAGTTCTCTGCAGTTTGGTGATTTATTCTCGATGCCAAATCCTAACAACTGAATTCAGTTAAATTAACCACATCACATAATTAGAGTTCAAGGACCCAAGAATGCACTTTAAAAAGAGACGACATACCATGTTGCCACAGAAAAGTGAGCATGATTAAGAGGAAGCTCCCCTCTTGCTATGCTTGGCGCTGAGGCATGGTGCTGTAATAACTCCAGTTTCCGATCGCATAACCACTAGTCCTTGAGATTTCTAAAATTATTCCTCCTCCACAAGGATGGAGGAAAAAAAAGTTGGAAAACTTTGCTTTGAACATTATGTTGGCTAATCATTTGCTCTGCCATAGCACAGACACACTGAAAATCTTGCAGGTTCTCCCTTCCTCGACTTCAAACCAGAAAATGCTATTCTGTCACAAAAACTGAAGAGAAACTTCCACCCAAAAGCTAGTGTCAGAGCCAGGGATCACCCCGGCCTTTGCCCACAATTTTCAGATATTTAATAATTCCCTATTTTAATGAGTGTTTCATATGCTATTTCCACTCTCTGCCAACCTTAAGCTTCAAACAAAGCAATAATTATTCCTTTGATTATAAAGTCAGTTATCATATAAGCCACTGAGATGACAGAAAGGAAGACTGACTTATTTTGACTTTTAAGAATTCCAGAGAGTTCTGATTCAGTCTCCCATTGGGTCCCTCCCTCTTCAGGTGCTGAAATTCCAACTGGTTGGCAGAAACAGCAAGAGCAAGAATGTCATAAAACAGTTTTTTTAAGCTCAGGGTCTAGGTTTTTAGTTCAATCGAGTATAATGAATGTTTATGAGAAAAACTTTGGTAAGCCAGATATCTTGGATTGTTGCTTCCAATCACAGCGCCAAATTTAAAAGGAAAAAGTTAATGGAGGATTTAAACTTGGATTTCCTTTTGGCAGTTTCCTCCTAAATTCCAAATTTATGGAAAAACAAGTAAGTAAATTAAAAATCCTACCAAATCTATATTCCATCTATGAGTGGATATACTTCCTATGTACCAATTTAGAAAACAGGGGCGCTAGGTGGCCTCCGCAGAGGCTCCTGCCCAGCTCGAGGTCTCCAGGTCCACATTCTGTGTCTATCAGAGAGCCACCCTCTGGGAGCCCCAACCATTACCTCCTGCCACTACAACTCACACTTCCCCCAAATTACCATTATTCCTGAACAATGAACATTATTTCGGTTCTTTTACATATAGAGTTATCTGACCATACAGGAGGCATAGCGCAATAAATTTGCAAATCCAAACACATAATCTGGATGAGTATTTTTTCTTACAAAATGTGTGATGCTGTGTATATGGGGGGAGGGCATAAGGTGGAGAGAGATGCCTAATGTTCTCAGCAGGATATTTTACCAACCTTTGCTGCCTCCAGAAAGTGGGTCACGATATATTTCTCTAAATATTTGAAAATCATAATTGATGTAACAAACAAGCTTCTTTCTCTCTCTCTCTCCTTCGCCTTTGAAAAGTGAGATCATATTAACAGCGATGCAAGAGCTTGGTTTGCCATATCAGAACACAGATGCCAAGCTTTCCCAGCTGGCAACTGGGGCCTCAGAGTTTAACTCTTGAATTGTCTGGCAAAGCTATCATGTAGCAGGGACATCATGGCATAGAGGGCGAACTTCTGGCCCCTTAGACTGTGTTTTCCTCTTATCAGTCAGAAAATTGCAAAGTATCTTATCTTACAATATATGTTCCCACAAAGGTCTCATTAAGCCTA
The DNA here is from genome assembly GCF_041296265.1 of Equus caballus. Classification (NCBI taxonomy): domain Eukaryota; kingdom Metazoa; phylum Chordata; class Mammalia; order Perissodactyla; family Equidae; genus Equus; species Equus caballus. The sequence goes on from NC_091706.1 coordinate 47,569,368, forward strand.
GGAGCAAGACATGCCAATAAGAGCCCTTCTTTATCTGGTGAATTGTGTGTGAGCCAGAATGCAAAAAAAATGTGCACTAGAGTTCATGAGTTCAGTCAAGGACAGGATGCTGGATGGGAAAACTTAACAGTGTTCCCCTAAATCAAACATGCATGCAAACTTCATGCTCTCTGAGCATTTCACAATGCCAGTACACCAAATCATCCTACAGAGCGGCCTCATTTCAACAAATTATGAAAGCTTAGCTTTCCCCATAATGAGAAATCTCTGCAAATGAAGTGAAATTTATTAACATGTTAAAATACGCTGTCAACTTGCAAACAATTATCTACTTAAGCTTTTCATAAAGAAATAATTGTTACCCAAAAGGCTTCTAAAAGTCAGTAACTGAAGGAGGAAAATAATTCTTAGTATTTGCTTCCTCACTAATGATATGTGACAACCAGGAAGGATTCTATTTCAAAAACAATAATAATGATTACAACTTCCCCCATAAACAAGTCACACATTTCACAACTTCGAAATGTGCTTTAAGTATCCGAACATTTAACAATAAAACAACAAAAGTGGCCATCTGACAATGGATCATAATTTTAAGGGTTCCATAGGCTAAAGGAAGTTCTTCTTTCATGAGAGCCACGAGGCTCCTGGCCTCTCTTTAGCACTCCAAAACATGTTTAATAAGAGTACAAAGTACAGTCCAAAAATCGGTTAGGCTGACTTAAACTCTAATCTGTTAAATTCATGACAACAGTCACTATCTCTTGAGATCTTTAAACTTCTTAGTGTGTTGCGACCTCCTTCTCTTTAAAACCCATCCCTGCCTCCAAGAAAGCTCAGTCCCCCTAGCCCACCCCACTTCTCCTTTTTTCCCCCTCAGACAGGACACAGCGTGGCAACTCAAGGCCTCCCACAGGCCAGACCTCCTTCCGCGCAGCCCTTTGGGTAGAACTGCTAATCTTTCTTATTAATTAACAAGATAATCGTGGTTAACTGGAAAGCAGTATTAATGCTACCTATCTAGGAAACTTCAACCAAAATTATTTTCGCCTTTTGCTTGGTTTTCCTGGTGTGCAGCCCTGTGCACTGAGAATCTGGCAACGCTTTGATTGCAGCATTGAGAAATTCAGGAACGACTGATTTCTCTCAGACCTTAACACATAGGTTTCCTCTTTAAGGTTTCTCATTTTTTTTAGCATTGACACTGTTACACATCACTAACTAGAAAGAAAAGTAAGCTCCTCTCAACATGTTACTATAAAATTTGGAAGTGTGGAAATTCAGGGATCTAAAAACTGCATCAGAAACAAGCAGTGATGTAACTGAAAGCAACAGTCAGAATGAATGCATTATAGTACATCACTATAATCGGCTGGCCCTCCACATCCTTCCCATAGCACGCCCCACATCCTAGAGTACATTTACGTCCCAGGAAGGTGTGCTGTGCAAGGCTCGCCTGGTTTCTGTTTTGTTTTGTTTTGCTTTGCTTTGCTTTCATGAACGTAATAACAAAGGCAATATGGGGAATAGGTACCACCTGCCCAAGAATCATTGGACATCTTTAATATCTTTGGGAAAATGGAGGGCACTTTAGAGCTATTTTTTCCTTTAATCTGTCACAGTCTTTAAAAAAGAAAAAAAAAAAAACCTAAAAAAAAAAGGAAGGGTTTTATATTAGCTAAGGTTTGCTGCAGCAAACAAGCAAGCAGCTTTCATTCAGGGATTGTCAAAAACTTTCCAGTGTGCCCACTGCAATGCGGATGCCAACCAACGAATCAAAGGCATTCAGCAACTAGACAAAGAGGGTCTGATGCCAACCTCGGTGCCACTGGCAACCATTATTGGCATCAAGCACAGTGTCTGCCTTTTTTTTCCCCCTCGCCTGGCACTTCACAAACAAAATGGCGGTTCTTGTAGCAACGAAACAGCCGAAGCGCAGCCCTCCGAATCAATAACATCAAATGATTTTATGGATTTAAACGCAGTTGCTCCCAAATGATGTGTATATTTTAGGGAAAGTGGGGGGCGTTATATAATTTTATAAGCGACTATATTGAACACGACCCCTTACTAATATAGAGAAATAGAAAAATGGACTAAATTGCGGTCAACCGGGCTATATGCATAGAAGAAGCTGAATAACAAAGAGATTCAGCTTTACAGAAAATACTGCCTTGCGGCCATGTGATGCAAAAGTCTAATGAACTATATATCAAAAATGATTTCAAAATGCATAAATTTTTCCCCAAACCATATCAGATGCAGATGTAGCACTATAGCTTGTGTCAAAGCTCTAGTAACTCTTTCCACATTTCAAAAAAGATGAAGCTGCTGGGCATGAAGAAAAAAAAAAAAAAGTGTGGGTTGAACCAAAAGAGAAAGAGGGAAAAAGAAAAGCAGAGGAAGTTGGTCAACAATGGAACTTTATTACATGTTGGTCCTTATTTCATCCTCCAGAAGAGTTGCAGTTTGTGATCTTGTATAAATAACCAAGAGGACTATTGACATTTCTAGATCTGGAAATTGTCAATATATTGTAACATCACTCTACACTGCAATGCGGATGCCAACTAACAAATCACAGGCATCCTGAGCTAAACAAAGAGGGTCTGGTGCCAATCCTGGTGCCAGTGGCAACCATCTTTGGCATTCTCTCTGTTCTTTCTCATGTTTTCCTCCCAGTCATTTAGAAGTGGGGAGAGAGAGGGAAAAAGGGGGGAAAGGTAATTTTGTTGCTCATTCTGTGGCAAACATTGCATTTTTCTTTTCTTTCTTTCATGTTTTTCTCTATACTTTTGTACCTGATTTCTAAAACTGACAAGTGGGTTTTCGTGTACTTAGAGGAGAAATAAAAAGTCATGATGGGAGATATGCAGCCCTCTGATTGACTACAGACTTATCTTTTAAAAATGCCATCTTTAATCAATTGCACTGCAAAACAACATAATTAACCCACATTTGACCAAAAAGAAAAAAAAGATAAAAATTTTGAAAAAGGGAAAACACAAAAGCATCCTGATGTGACTTTTTCAAAGAAAGAGCCAACCGACGTTAAGAAGAGATGATCACTGGCAGGTAGCAGAGGATACAAATTAGATGCACAGGGTAAAATCATGAAAGGTGTTTACTACAGAGACTCGAAACAACCACAAAAATCAACGTTTGATCTGAAAACATCGCCTACAAAGAGTTGCTTAAAACTTTATGCTTATCGTGACCAATGGTGCAATGCAGAATGCATTTATGCATTTTTCTTTCTTCAATTTATCTTCATAAATCCAAAGGATATGTTCTTTATTGTCAGTTCATCAACCAAGAGTTGGCTGCCTGCCCCAGGAGTGAGTGTACACCCGTGCACACCTCAAGGACTGGCCTTCAAGCAAGTTACAATGTGAGCAGCAGTGGGGTGGTTGCAAATCTTCCCTCCCTACACTAAAAACTTACATGACCCACTTTCTAAAACTTTACCCCCAGCCTTGACTTTCACAACATAGTGACGACACATTTACAGTCAATCCGACACATATATACAGCCCACCTTAAAATGTCATCTCCTAGACAGCTGTCAATCAAATTAAGTGTCATGTGTTAATGAGCTTTTATTTTAGGACACACAGGGTGAAATATATTTTTCCCCAAACCATCATTACTTGGACGTTAATTCTTAAATGCACAGAAATAGTAAAAGTAATATTTGATTTTTTTTCAAAAAGTAATATTTCCAAATATATAATGTCCAGCACCATTATTTAAAATCAAACTAAAATTTTTTAAGTGACATTTAGGCATATCTCTAAAACTATATCAAAGAAATATAAAGACAAAAAGCACATAGTTAGTACCTAGATTTCTGTGTCAAAAGAGTAATTTTGAGATTTTATTTTTTTGTATGATAATTAAGTTCATGCCCATGTATTAAATCCACATATATATAAGGAACATCAGATAACGGTGTGCCCCCTGGCTATCTGCAGGCCATTTTCCCTACCGCCAGGCCAAGTTAGGAAATGACCCACCATCTGTGGCAGATCAAACTTCAGTCCACATTTGGTACGCTGTTTTTTAAAACAATGTTTTCCTATGGACAGTTGCTAATAAAAGGACATCTATATCCTGGCACGTTTACTTGAAGAAAAGAAATTCTCACCAATTTAAGGAAAATATATTGAGAAAAATAAAAATAATAAAGAAACATATTTCATGACCTCAAAAAATAATGAGCAAAAATATCACCTATTTTTGAATTATCAGGCAACATTTATACCACTCTCTTTATCAAGTATTTTTTTTCAAATAGGTATGGTATGCGGTTTCTGCATTCTTTTTGAGATTTATTTTAAACCAGTGTAACCAGTCCACTTTCTGTTTTTGTTCTGTAAGGAGAGCAGCGACTTTTCTCCTCCGTGAGTTTTATGAATTTACATTCAAGTAAACTAACAACATTAAGTGTTCCCAAGTCATTCTGAGAAAATATTATAACAAATTATTTAAACAAGAACTATACTGCATTTAATCTACAGCGCATATTACACCATCAAAAGTAGGTATTGATAGAAATATTTAAATTAAATAAATCTAGGTCTATGTAAGATATACTTTCCGATATTGCCTATCTTCAGCATTTTGTAATACGAAATGTTAATTCTATTTTCAGTGCAATAGCACGAAATTTGTGAACAAAGTTCATCTACCTCGTTAGCAAAGAGGCTAATACAAAGATTATTAAAGAGCAGTTTGACTATTCATAAATAAAGTTACATTTTCAAATTGGGAAAAGATGACCAGATGCAAAGAATGTAGCCTAGGACAAAAAGAGAAGTGTAATAAAGTATTTTTTCAGACTATTCTGTGTCTTTGAAAAAGTATTTTATTTCAAAGACATTTGAAAACGCATTTCTTTGTAGTCATTCTTAAACATCCACACCTATCCAGGTATGAAAGCTCCATGTCTATTTCCATGGCTTGCACATGACAGTGGACATGTGAGTGGAAGAGGTTATGCCTCTCTACCCACAGTGGGCGGAGGAGATCTAGGGGCATCGAGGACCATCTAACCCAAGCCAGGTATTCCGTATATGGGGTTTGTGGGCAGTATTTGCCATGCTAGAAGAAAGAACAATCTGCTCCTACCTTGCTCCTGCACGTAGTATGCCAAAAACAAATCAAGCTCCTTAACTGATACTGTGATATGATGTGGCTGGACACAAAGTGCTGGGTTTGTGCAATGTGGGGATTTCATGAGCCGCTCTCCATCGGTACTTTCCAAGGGGATGCCTTTGAACAGGATCACCATGACTAGATCCAGACGCCAGACTTTGTCTGCCTGTCGCAGGCAGTCGATTCTCCTAATCTTACCCTTCTGGTCGGGATTGGATAAGACACAGCACGGGTGCTTCTTGCCAGTCACGGTGAGCACAAAGTCCTCTCGGTACTCCTGGCGGATATCTTTGCGCAGTTTGGCCAGGAGCCTGGATGCCCACTTCTGTTTGATTTCAGGCTTTTCGCTGAGAAGCTCATCTTTGACTGCTCTTTCTTCATCCTTTGACATTCGCTTCTCGTGCTTTTTAAAGTACTTGCGTTTCCGAGCCTGCAGGTTGAACCAAGTGTAGGCGATTGCACGGACATGCGGAAGTAGTGCCTCGATGAATGGGTGAAATTCATCCTGTGGAAGATGAGGGGGAAAAAGACGACACATATGGTTAGTATAGTTTTAAAGGCTCAAAAAAATAAGACCATAGTCCTTTCCCAATTCAGCACGAAAAGTTATGCATAAAAATAACATTCTTTTCTTATTTAAAATTATCCAAATAGCCGGACAAGAAGAAAATAAAGTATGGCAACCTGCCCCTTTTCCACCAAAATTCACAGGTTGATTCTCCCTCCTAAAAAGAAAATAAGGTTTATATTTGTATTTCCACCCCGGCCCCATCCCCCTCACTCCCACATACATCCAGCATTCTTTAAAACGTAAGCCACCAAGGTGCTTGGCACCTAATTTAATATTTAAATATTTGATTGACCAACTAACACTAAGCAGTACCATTTTACAAAGAACACAGTGAGATTTTTTTTTTTTTTAATCGGAGCAGAGCTGTTCAGAAGGCAGGAGCGATGCCACAGTTCATTTCTCTTCTCTGTGGCACAGAAACACAAAGCATATAGATGCTCAGTGTAATGCCACACAGTTCCCGCTTTTGGAGCATGCTCTCAGCAAGAGGCTGCTGGTGGCACAAAGAGCATGCGCCATTAAACTTGATCCATTTTCTTATCAAACGTCCAACATTCCAACACTGAAACAGCACCATTCCAAGAGTGGTAACTAGAGAAACCGGTATACAGTGAGGGAAAGTGGGCAAAGGACACAGTTTGTCGTATCAGTGTCCTGAACAGAAGGTTTCCATACTTTGAAAGTGCATTCTCTCCCTCCACCACCACCACTAGCCTCCAACACACACACACACACACACACACACTCATACTCGCACTCTCCTACTCTCTCACAGACACACTCTTGCATTTTTAAATAAAAGTTTCTAAAGTTGAAAACAAAAATTACACAAATATTCTTCCGGCAGCTCTCCTATAGACTCTGAAGCCCCACAGAGTCAGTTAATTTGTTAACCGATCACATGAGCATGGCAATTATTCTAAACCCCTTAAAAATCAATCTGAGGTGAACAATGAAAAATGGCAACTTGGCACCAACTTTACATTCTTTGTGTCTCTGCATGCGGTGGCAGGGTGACACCAGGAGTGCACTGCTGGTCACTTACTGCTTTTGTGGAATCAATACAATTCATTTGCTACGTATATGCATTCTCGGACAGGACTGTGGGTGCACGTATGCGTGTGCTTGTGAAGCTGCACGTGTACAGATAGTATAGTATGCCAACTTTTGAATTAAGTGATTTACCTTAGGTTCTTGCATTTTTCCTGCCTGTTTCATCCAAGTCTTTTCTAAGGGAGGGAGGCAGCTAGGAGTGGCAGACAATCTTTACCTACAGCTATTTTCAGTTTCTTCCCAAAGCAATGAGTGAGTGTTTCATTACTTCCTGCCATAGGTAAAACCTGTCTCATAAGCTCAGGCCTATGACTGTTCAGAGAAAGAGCTTAACATCCTGTGCGTGCATCCTGCATGCGTGCAACAAGCCAGGATCTGAAGCAAATGAGAACTTCCACCGCGGCCACTTTCCTGGTCACACTGACTCTACTGTCACCCCAACGACAAAATAACTTTCTCTCACTGATCATATCCCAAGTCACAGCCTCGTGCTAGTCACCCTGAACTATGTGGAACAAATTCTATTTAACCAGCAGACTGATGAATCCCATTAGGTAGACATGATGAAAGTGCAACTAATGACACTCCAACAAAGGTGTCCAAAAAATGCCACGTAGTTATGAATCCATTTTCAAGATGAAATACAAAGTTTGGAAGCGAAAGACTGCGGCACATGAGCAGTTTGCAGTTCAGATCCGGAAGAGGTGTACATCCCATCCAATCAATAATGCAGTGATCAAGTGTTTTAACACATTGCCATAAAACGGTCCTACAGCAGAGTAAGTATAAATCAAAATTTTGTAACAATACAGAATGTAGATGATTACATCACAGCATGAGGCATAACCAAATGCCATAGAGGAAATCATTAAACCGATCAGTAGTTTCCAGCAGAGATTTGAACAATTCGGTTACTATGCGAGCACATTAAACTAGGCCATGGAAAGAGTTAAACCACAATCTGTTCTTTGTGTGGGAAGGCAGCCCTGCTCACAGCAACCACAGCCCATGATAAGACCTCCCTATCTCCATACACTTTCTGATGCCATGCTTTCAGCTTTCACTGTAACTACAAAAACTTTGTTTATCCTCCTTAGAAATATATGCAAAAGGAAACTCCGTTCAAGGAAATGTGGACTTAGGCTCTGGGAACTCACTTCCTATAATCTGACTTTTACTATGATTTATTGATATGATTAAAAACATACATATGTACACTCATCAACTAAAAACTTGAGAATGTAAAGAGTATATGGGGGGAGGGGCTTTGTCTCACTCATTTTGCCCTTGTCATGCTTTTTAAAATGCCATTTTAACAGATCTTAAGCAATACAGTAACTCCCAAGCACTTGCATCTATAAGTACTATGTTCAGTGACATTTCATTTTCTTATAAAGACATCAAACATACTTTTGATTAAATTGGTTTGAGTTTCAAATCACTTATCATGTAATTAATCTCAAAATTTTAATAAATTATTTTAAACAATCAAAATGCAAATTTGAGGACTGAATTTGGAATTTCTTAGCAAATGCACACAAAATAATGTTTTTAAAGGTTGCCTTGAGTTTGTTGTCAATGCTGCCAAGTAGTGTTTTAAAACATACTTTTTTTCTTATTGATAAGTAGAAGTAGCAAACTTTCTCAGTCCACAAAGTTGCCTTACAAATATCTTTCAGGATTTCATTATTATGTGGATTCGTTTCAAGTGAAACACTTACTTGACAAGAAGACATATCCTCAAAAAAAAGACGATAAACAGAGTTTTGCTATAAGTCACATACGTTTCTGTATTGACATGCCTAAAATGTCATCTCCGAAGTATGATGGCTTTTTAATGCTGACTTGCAATATATTTTTAATGATTTTGCGTGACATGAATATGGAGCATAGTAACTGTCTTCATCCAAAAAAGTGATCAAGGTATTTAAATGTCCTAATTAACAGATTATCATAATAACAGTTTAAACAATTATGAAAATTATTATTTTTTTTAAAAAGCAAAGAATATGTGACCTAAGATCTAATGGCTCCATCCTAAGGTAATAAGCCACCTTGCTCTTTCAGAATTTTTATTAAAATACACTGATGTTCAGTAATTCTTTCTGTTTTAAAACTTCCTTTAGTTGCACTAAATTGATAAAATAAATAACCAGTTTACAAATTTCAAATGTAAAACTAACAGTCCTAATACCACTAGAAATATTTTTCTTCACAGAAACAATGGTTTCCATGAGAGGGATGGAAAATTAGACCCATACAATACTAGGTGTTCTTGAAGCATTACTATATAACAATAAACCATTACAAAATATACCTAAAGAACTTGAAAGACAATCAAAGAAAAAAATCCAATGCAATCATACCAAGTGAAAGTTATGTTACTAAGGATTCACATTATTTTTTGAAAAAACAAATATTAAATCATATAAAATGGTTCTTAATTTTCCTTTTACATCTGACTTATACTGATGTATAAATACGATTTATATTGAAGTGCTGATACTTTCACATAACATTTTGCTAAATAACAGCTTTAACTGTAGCTTCTTTTGAATTAAAATTCTTTCTAAAACCTAGATAACATATCGCCACAATTGAGACACTTTGTAAAGTTTTCAACCAATTAAGAACGGTTCTCTATTTTGTATTTACATATCCTAAAAAATGTTTTGCTACAGCTCTTGTAATACAAAACTAAACTACTGGTCTGATATAAAAGTAACACCATTAATATGCCCTTACTTTTGCAACACCTTACATTACCTATAAAGTCACATACATATTAGTTAAGTGAGAAGTCTAAAGCTAAAATTCCTTCTCTAGCATAGGCCTTAAATCCCCAAAACAGTTTTAATACATCAACCTCGATTTACATTATTAAAATAGTAGAGAATATTAGTCATCATGAATTAGTGTTGGTAAGTATGTATCCTTGAATATTAATGTGATAGCTGAATGATTATGCTGTATATGCTCCTAACACTCCATATGTCACGATGCTGTAATATTATTTTTAACTTACACAAATTAAGATAAAGCCAGTGACTTTTCAATACATATTTAGAGGAAACCAAAAATGCAATGTAATCAGGAGTACTATTTCCAAAAAGCCGATTCTGGAAATATAAATTAATATAGAAAAGTAATCCTTTACAGGTAAGAATAAGTGATGCAGTACTTTGTAAGTGAAAAGCTTACCTCAATTTGTTTTATTTGAACTATGCTTCAAGAACGTAAAATTGATATCAAATGGATGTGGTTTACCAGAAAGAGAAAAAAAATCCTGTTGATGGGTCATATGAAAGGTAACTTTTACAACTAAAGGCAATTTGTTAGACCTGAAACAGTTTCATCTTCATATTTATTGGCCATTATTCATAGCTTTTAAAATACAAATAGCTCAACAACTCATTTTTCCAGTTTTGTTAAATTAAAGTGCACGTTTACTTGCTGAAAATAGCCATATCTAAGTTAATCATACTCAGATGCCAAACAAAATATAAACAATAAAAAATGTGTCAGCCAAAAAGCTACAGGACTGTATCCAATCACTGAATAAGCCTTATCATTGTTTTCATCTTCATTCACAATTTATGAATGCCTCAGTCCTTTTGAATCACAATGGCTTCTAATTGTCATACAATTGAAATCTTAATCATTTGTCTATTATAAAAATGCATCATCATGATATTAGATTTTTAAAAAACTGTAACACAGCTACGACTAGGCGACACTTGTTTAACTATTTAGTTTTTATGTCAATGTCAAAGAAAATGGTTATCAATTACCAGTGGGGACACATCCTCCTGAAAGCTGAAGACAACTGTCCCACACCTTTAAAGGTTTGAAATACTGCTTCAAATAACAACTCTGGGCTAAGATATTTAGTTAGTTCGTCAGTTGGTTAGTTAGCGGGGCAGCAATGAAAACTGCCCCCAGGTAAGTCTGCTCGATCTCGTCACTTACCCACTTGACCGACTGGTTTAAAATTTACATAAATTATGTTCTCAAAAAAGTATAAAGCCAGTACATTATTTCATAACGTTGTTCCTAAAGTCTTAGGACAATTTTCAAAGTAAAATTTTTTAAAATGACCTTACTTTTCCAGCATTACTTTCTGCCTTACGAGCTAGACGCCCAAATATCCTCAAACGAACAGGTCTCTACAAAATGAACATGTTCTAAAAGTCTTGAACATTCCCCACGACCGACTAACTCGTGTCAACGTAAAGACCGCCTTTGTGGTGTGGTCACTGGAAACCTCAAAGTGCGGATCACTGTGGTCCAGAGTCTCAGATCCCCAAATTAAGCAAAGGAATGGGTCCCCGGACCACAACCTCCGACTCGCTTCGTCGCCCGCCCACCGCCTATAGTGGAGTCCAGAGGCGCCCACGAGGACTCCTGCTAGAGTCCCCTCGCCCAAGTTCACCGGTTGTTTATAAGGACTCAGTCCCCGGGAAAGCTCCTCTAAAGCCGGACTCTGCCTCGGCGCGCGAGCGACTGAGCGGGGTGGTGGGCACCCTGGGCAGGGGCGCGACGCCGCAGCAGGCACTCGGGGGCCGCGAGGGGGCTAGCACTCATGGGCCCGGGCCCTGCCCACCCCCAGGCGGCCTTGCCCGGCCCAGCCGCCCTGGCAGCGCGCGGGCGCCCGCTCTCCGTGCCCAGGGCGCGGGGCTGGACGCACGCGGTGGCCGTGTGCGAGGGGCCGCGCGCTGGCTCCCCTGCCGCCCCGCAATCCAGCCGCAACTCCGGGCCACTTGCTCGGCGATGGACTGGGGTGTGCGGAGGTTAACGAAAGCCGTTAATTGTCCGCAGACCAGAGCAACAAAACAAAACAAAGGCATTTCGGGCTAGAGAGAAAGCTGGAGAGAGCGACCGAAACATGTACCTGAGTGAGACAGATGGGAGAATACATCATGACTTCGCCTTAAAACGCACTTTCCCGGAGATGCCCAAGAAAATCTTCGAGAAGCAAGAATTTCATCTATTCATTTTACAGTCATCTGAGCCCCGCGATGCGATCAATCAGGACGGGGCTCTGCGCTGGATCACCGCAACTTCACAACAAACCCAGTCCTCCTTAAATAGCCAAAGATTCAAGTTCACTCGGCGTGCTAGATTTCCCGGGGTGAAATCCAATCTACACTTTTAACCCTCTTGCAGTCCGAGCGCGCTGGCCGTGCTCGCCGAGGCCGCCGCCGCCGCCGCCGGTGTTGGCTGCTTTTCGCCTGGGTTTGGGAATTTGTTTTCTGTTTTGCAGTTGTTGTTGTTGTTGTTGGGGGCTAGGGGGTGCGCGAAGGTTCGGTGTGGGTTGGATTGGGGTGGTGGTTGGTGGCGAAATGCTTTTTTAAAAAAGGCGGGGAGGGGGGCGCAGGAGAGAGGGCGGGAGGGAGAGCGAGGAGAATGTGTCACCGCGCTGGGAAAGTTCAAGGTTACAGCCCCGAGCACTGCGGCAGGATCCCCGAGTGGCGATCGCAGGCGAAACTTTGCCGCGAGCCGACCATGTGTGTGCGCGAGGGGGAGCGTGAGCTGAGCGAGTGCGCGCGGGTGGCGGGGCGCGCGCGGGAGAGGGCCGGGGTGGGGGCGGGGGGTGGGGGAGAAGGGAGAGGCCGGGGTGAGGGAGGGGGCGCAAGCGCAGGTCTCCCGGGCGGAAGAGGCTCGCGGCGCGCGGTCCCCAGCTGCAGCCGCCGCCCGCGCCGGCTCCTCCACCGGGTCGCCCGCCCTCCGCCTCGCCCCGCGTCTGACCCGGCCGGCCGAGCGAGGAGGCTGCTGCTGCCGCCGCCGCCGCCGCCGCTGCCCAGAGCCCAGGGGGATCGGAACGAGCTCCTGAAAAATCCCAAACGACAAATCCCGCTCTCCCGCTCGGCTCCAAACTCCTCTCTTTTCTGCTCTGGGCTCTTTTTTCCCCTCCCTCTCGCGCTTTCTTTCGTTGCAAAACTTGGAAGTTGAAAAATTCACCGGTTCCACCCTCTGGACCCCGCTCGAGCTCTCTCCAAATCAGACTTAAGGATTGTTTTATTATTTAATTACACAATCATCGCTTTACTCCTCCTCCTGCAAACGCGCATTCCTTTTGCACCAGCCTCTCCACACCCCCCGCCCCCCACCTTCCTCCTCCTCCTCCTCCTCTTGCTTCTCTCTCTCTCTTCTCATTTGTTAAAGGTCTCATACCGGTGCAACAGAACCATGACTTTTTTTTTCCCAAACAGATCTTCTTTCTGCCCTTTGGGCAAGTCCCGCACCCTCCCCAGCTCACCCCACCACACACACATACACACCCCCGAAAACCCGCCCTGGAAGAGGTATTTCTGTGCTCGCTGCGGACTCTTTAAGCCGCGGGAACATCCGAGTGGGAGAAGCACTGAGCCCGTCTGGGCCGAGAAAGGAACGAATGGAAAATTCCCTCACACCCAGGCCGCCCCGGGGCCCAGGCTGGGGCGCCGACTCTCGCACCCGGGGCGGGCGCGGTCTGCCAAGCCCGCCGGCTGCAGGGATGGGGGGAGGCCGAAGAGGCGGGGGCCTGAGCGAACTTGGGCTCAAGTAGTTGGGGCGCGCCAGCGCAGGGAGGGGGCCGGGGGCTCCCCAGCGCGAGCCCGCGCCCCCAGGCAGCTCCACCGGAGCGGCGCGCAGGGCTTCGCCGCGGTTTGCCGCCCTCCCTGGGGGTGCCCCGTGCACGTGGCCTCGCTCGGAGCGGGAGGACTGGGCCCAGCAGCCGCTGCCGCCTCCTGCTCCCTCCTCCTCCGTCTCCTCCTCCTCCCAAGCCTGCTCCACTCTCCTCCTCCCGCAGCCCCGCTGGCCGGCTCCCAATCCCCACCCCCTGGGGCCCGGGGCGCCGGCGGAAAGCGGCTCCCTCCCGCCGGGGTGCAGCAGGGCGGGGCCGAGGCGCGCCAGGGCTGCGGGGCGGTCGGGCGCGCGCTCGACCGGGGTGCGTGTGCCGCTACCGCCCTGCAGAGGCGGCCGCGCCCGCCTCGCTCCCGCGCGAGAGCCCCGCCCCCACCCCACCGAGCCGAGCGGCAGGCCCGAGTGAATGAACTTGATTTCGGGTATTTGGAGCGAGGCGGTTTGCCTTGCACCCTTTCTACGCGCGCACACAGGCACACACACACACCGCCCCCAAAATCCGGTTTTCCGCAAGGGATGGGTGGAGAAGAGGTGGTAGCAAAGGCTGTCCAGACAATGGAGAGAGGAAAAGTGAGTGCCAGGGGCTCCGCGTCTGCCCAGCTGGGGGCCGCTGGGGCCCAGAAGGGGACTCGACTGCCCCAGCCCCACGGCAAGGCCGCCCCCGCTTCCAGCTGTGCTGTTGGGGTACTTCGAGGCTCTCCTCTGCTTCCCCTCTCCTCTTTCCCTCTCTTCCTCTCTCTCAATTTCTTCCCCCAACTTTCTCCTCTCTCTCTGTCTCTCCCGCTTCGGCCCACCGTCCCCCCATCACCTCCCCCCTGAGGACCTGAAGGATCCAGTGACTTTTTCCTTCACCAAGTGGGAGTTATCCACATCAAGCATTTCACAACGACACATCAAGAAAAGTAGGCAGGTTCAAGTCAACCATGAAATGGTCACTTTTTAACCCCGTCCTGTCCTCATTAGGGAAATGCTCAAACACAGTCCGTTTTCAAAGAGCGCTCTTAATGAGGCGAGCTTGCCAAGTCTACCAGCTGCAGCCCCCGTAAACCAGGAGCTCAGAGAAGAAAGGCGCTGGGGGCTGGGGGGTTGAGGAGGCCAGGGAGAGGGGGGCGGTGGATGTGGGAAGACAGGTAAAGTCGCGGAAATTTCGAGAACTCCCCGAGTTAACCCTTTAGGGCACACACCCCTGGGAGCAGCCTTCCTGCTCCCCCTGCTCCCCCGGAGGCAAATCCTCTAGTCGCGTTCTGACAACGTTAATTTCCTTTGTGTGGGTCATTCCTTCTTTGTGAAAAGCCAGGATAAAGTTGACAGTCTTTAGAGATGAAAGAAATGAGGTGACAGTAGGGGTTAATCCAGATAAACACTCATTTCTCTCAGAAATTTTTAGGCCATCTCATCTGAGATTAAAGAAAAAAAAAATACCAAAGCATCGCTTGGTACTGCAGGTTACACTGCATCCCTTTTCTCACCCTCAGACCAGAGTCTGAGGGGAGAGGGGCGGGGAAGCGCTACTGATAATACCAGCTTTAACTACTGGAGTTTCCCTTTGAACAAATTTTCAATTTAACCAGAGTTAATTTAGCATAAAAGACATTCCCCTTGGCACGAATGCACTCTTGTCCTTGAAACACACCTCGCTGAATGCCCCGACTCTTAGAGCAGCCATTATTTCGGGGTCTCTTTAAAAATCGAGCGCCCATCTCTCTCTTTCTCTCCCTCCCTCCCTCCCGTCTTCCCTCCCTCCTCACCACACCACCCCCAGTGAAATCCTGGCACCCAGAGAGCGCTCCTTTCAGCCAGAGATCCCAGAACCAGCCGCTGTCCCCTGGCAAAAGAGGCCCAGTGCTGAGCCCTGGGCAAGTGTCTGCAGACATCGCTACCCCTCCTCCCTTGTTAGTTTCCCTTACCAACAGAAACCATTTCCTTTTGCCACCCAAACTAGGTTGCATCCAAAAGTTTTCTCACAAGCTTAAAAAAGAAAAAACGAAAAGTTGACAACTGTGACACAGAGGAGGCCGAAAAAGCTGCAGCAGCACCAGGGGGGAAGAAGCAGCCGCAGACCCAGGTAAGACCCCAGAGAAGTGATGACGTCTGGGGCCTCCCAGGCCTATCACTTAGGGGTTCAAATCTCTTTCAGGTGCTCTGTGTCTGTAGGGCGCTTGTGGGGGGTATGGTTTGATGAGTGTGGAGGATGCTTGGTAGTTTGGGGTTGGATGCTTGGGGTTTTGATTTGTTTCCAAGAAAAAGGAAAATGAGAAAGGAATAATGGTGAGGTGGGGAAAACCAAAAGGGAGGAAAGAAGGAGCAACGGAGACATCCTGGAAGGGCTTATCTGACTGTCCTCTCAGCCCTTGGAGGCATGGGCAGGATGGCTAACATCCCCCAAAACACTGCGTCTTGTCCAGCCAATGGCAAGGTCACTGCAGGCCTTCCCAGGATGAACTCTAAGAGAGCCTTCTGGAAAGAGGAACTGTTGGATTTTGGTGTGTGGGACACCTGGCTTCTCTCAGCACAACACTTGTCCACTATCTTTGGTTTGAGAAATACCAATCTTTTAAATGCCAGGTAGAAGAGTAGAGAGGAGGAAGTGAGAAAGTATCTACATTTTATTCACTTTCCCTTTTTTCCAGGATGTCTGTGCCATGGTATTGAGTGGTTTCAAAGTATCTCTGAAAAGCTTCTGATACTATCAAAACGGACAAACACTTGTTAGACTGTGGTACTTACCTCTCCTAAACCCTCTTGCTTCTCTCTCTCCCACACTGGTATGACTGGCCAATTTCCTTCACCCAAAAATCTGGCTCGAGCAGCTAGAAAGAAGTGAAAGGCTCCTGCAGCAACAGGAAAATCTGATAGTTCAGATTTCCTCAAGAGCTCCTCCCGAGATCACTTATTCCTTGCCATCTTATAGGAAAAAAGTTTCTTCTCTGACAGATAGTTTGAGTTCAAGAAAGAATGCCAGGGCTTCAGGTGACTGGATTTTTCACAACTCTATTGTGTATTTGAAAAATTAAGCAATGGTACCCAATTGGAGCTTCTCACTGACCTCCAGAGAGGAGCCTGACATCTCAAGTATCTTCTGATATTGATTTTCTTTTAACCTTCTCCCTTCTAAAGAAACTCAGTGACAGGTTGCAAATCCTGGGCAGTTTAGGGAAAGGCTTCTTGGAGCTTAACAAAGCTGTCATTTTCAATGCACTCGATGACTTTTTTTTTTAGCTCTTGCATGTGATTTGAGGGGAGGCTCAACAATTCCACACACCCTGGCTGCATCGCCAATATCAATATTTTAAAACTAAATACAAAAGAGACAGATGACCTCCTGACCCCAGGAAACAGGCCTGCAAAACTGCAAGTATCCACACTACCATGCCCAGGGACCTTTCCTCCTTCCAAATGAACCACAAAAATCATACATGTGTAGCCTGGAAAACACAATTTTATATCCACAAGGAGGAACACCAAAAAATCCACTCAAAAACGCATATATAAACAACCAACACGGTCTGAAATTGCCTGCACTTGATGGGAATTGCAAAATCATGCCCAGCTCTCCCAGCCTTTAAACTACTACTGTCAAAGTAGGGTAGCAATTTTTCCCTACTAGAAAATTCACCACCGGGTAGCTTCCCCACCCCCATTGCCAGCAGTCTGCCTTTCACTGAAACGAATAACCATGGACATTTTTTCCCTCCTCTGGGAGCTGTTTGGTGTCCCCTGAGGACAAAACTAAATGAGAAAAATGACGCTGTTAATAACATCACTGCTGAAATGCCTGTACTCGACTTAAAAAAAAAAAATACCATCCCACTAAGTATGCCTACATTTCGGGCACGTTTACAAGCTCCGTCTGAATCTGAACACTGACTGGGCCAGAGTCCTCCATTAAGGTTAGCCAGTTTCCACTTTTCTACAGAAATGAGGCCAGTTCATCAACAGAGATTCCCAACTTCTGAAGACATTTACTCCCTGGATTACAAAGTCAGCAGTTGCCCTGTAACTTTTGCATGATTTATTTTAAACTTTGAAAACCTTGGTAATAATTGTCTTATTTCACTCCCAATACTTCGAAAGTTACATACACACTCACACACACAGTCTCGTCCCTGCTGGTACTGAGAGAGTTGTAGTTATTGTTCTTTTTGAAAATAGCTGACCTTTAAAGTAAAACTATACCATCATTTTATTTCTATGTGTAAATTGGCTTTTGTTGCTGTCTACATACACCTTTGTGATATGAAAACAGATCGGTTTTAGAGAGACGTTTAGAAAGCTTTATCCCAAATGGCCAAGTAGTCTTTATGTTTTGTATTAAGAAGCGTAGAAAGTACATTGCAAACCCAAGCAAACTTTCTGCACCCCTTTCTCTAACTCTTCCCTTGAAAACTGCCATTCTATTTCAAAATCAAAACAATGCTTAAGGACAGAATTGTGCATTTTAACTTTCAAATTAAAATTTAGCAAACAATTGCATAATTACAAAGAGAAAAAACAAACACTTGAGCCTATACCAAATATATGTTCAGCAAACTTTATCTCTGAAATGTACCTGAAATGTTTTAACACAGTAAGTTAATAAATTTCAAAAAGCAGTAATATTGTCCACTCGTGTGATGTCACAAACTCCAAAAGCAAAGTTACAGATGTTCGTGACATTACATTCACTCATAATTATGCTGCTGCTCAGTCTGACCATATTAAAATTAAATGGATGCCTGTGTCTGCTAAAGAATAAAAGGAATTTATTTTGGACATCAAACAATGAAACTGTCACCATTTATTGTATGAAACACTCAGCTAATCAATTTCCTATTAAAACAGCTTTCAACAATACTCAGCTTTAAAATTCATCCGGGCCAGTAAAAACCTTTTCCCAGTGCACAAGAATGCAGTCGCAACCACGGACGATAATTACCCTTCTAATACTTTTATTGCCAAGCACTTTTTCCTGTGCTCCCCATCAGTTAGGCAGGAATCTGCAGTATATTGTATCAGTGAGTTGGAGTGCTTGACCTTTGGCCACATATGATTTAATAGGGACTTTTCAGCACTGGAGCTTGCTCCATCTCTCATACCATTAAATGAAAACATCAAACCTCAAATGTAAAACTGGAAACCACAACGTTTTGTGTTTCACAACTCTTTGCAGTTTTTACTTAGGCTGCTTAAAGGTCAGCTTCTTCGCCACACAATGCTTTCCCCCCCATACAGTAAATGTACTCAGAAGTCACACTAATTCTGATTTTGATTAAATCTTGAACTCCCCAGTCAGATACACACATGCACCCTGCTTATTTACACGTGCATTCTTTTCTAACCACATAAGCAGGCGTGTATGACTTTCTGGATTTATTCCATTTTAGGGCTGATTTAAATGTCTGTTCAAGTATGGGTTCAAAAGTTAACTTTTTCCCGCCTGTTGGAAAGTTAAAATTACAAAAGATGGTGCTATAAGATCCGTTCAAAGAAAGTTAGAGTTAATCTTGTGTATTTTGGCGCCTTTTCCCTGCCAGCTACTGTACTTGGGGGGAGGGCGTGGAACTTGGAGATGTTGTATGTCCCGTCTCAAGTTCAATGGCAGTTCTTCTAACTCGAGGAGAAGATGGCCATGTTCACAGCCCTAATAATAATTCCACTCACGCCACTTCGGCATCTTGTGTCAAAGTCGAAACTGGCTTCCCCGCCCCCCTTCAACGTGAAAGCTGCCAAGTCGTCACACACCCCGCATTCAACCACAACTTAATGGATGGGATATTGTGCATTAAAATGTGTCCCAGATGTAGTGGAGAAGAGAGCACAAGGGAAAAGGGAGACACACACACACACACACACCCCCACACACCCACCCCGACTTAGGCAGAAGGGAAAAAAATCCTAGAGCAAAAACAGCAGGGTGGGGGGGGAAAAAAGTATTAACAGGAGCGGGAAGAAATCCATCATAATCTTTTTTTTTAAAAAAGGGCGGGGGAGCAGGAGGAGGGCTAATAATTTGATCCTGCAACTTCAGGGACAAGGGGGTGAGGGGAACTAAACTTTGGAATGAAGACTGATTATAAAAACTCCAACACACCAATCAGAGCTAAATAGTACTTCCCTCACTTAAAAAACTGAACCTTCAAATGAGAAGATGTAACAAAGCTGTGCATATTCACCTTAAAGTGAAGAATGCTGCCAAAGAGAATGGCTACAGGGTACAACTAAAGTTTCAGTTATTTTTTTTCCAGCATTGGCGGGAGGGGGAGAAGTAGGGAGTTGAAGCAGGAAAAATGCTACATTTCACACTGTTTGGACTCAACAATATTATCCATTGATTCCCGCCATAAAAGTGTGACACATGTACTAAAGTTAGGAAGCTTAAGAGACATATTTGCCTTAGGTCTGGAAATCCAGCACTATAGCTCAACCTGTAAAGCAGAAATGACATTTAGGTAAAACACTTAATAATGCGCAAACAGAAAAAAATCTGTCCCTGGGCTGGAAAGGGGTGCAAGGGACAAACAAGACAAGCAAGTAAAACCCATCATTTCAAAGCCACATACCATCGCACTGTATTGCATTAAATAAAGAGATCTTGAGTCTGTAACAGAACCCTGGGCCGCTGACTTCACGTGTCTCAGGTACAGGTTTGTGGATTTTCTGAAGGGTTGTTTTGGTGTCCCTTTTTGTGTTTCGTTTAAAAAAAAAAAAAACCATCCGGGAGTAGTCTTTTATTTATGTAACTATTGTTTCTGCAATGCCACAATTCCTGGCCGGAGAAGAAGAGGTAGTAAAAGTCAAGTCTAAAAGCAGGCAGCCCCTCTGTCTGGGCATCCAGTTCTCCTTCCTGTCACTTGGAGAAGACTGATTCTTGTGGTTGACTTGAACGCCGTCCAGAGTGCTGTGTGAGTGTGTGTGTGCGCGTATGTGTTTGCTGGGGTTTATTGTTGTTTTAGCAGGGCTGCTCTGCGGGGGGGAGGGGGGGCTGCCTCCGTGCCGGGACTCGGGGCGCGCCGGACAGAGGCAGTCGCTGCGGCCGCGGGGTCGCGCGCGCCCCTTCCCCGCCCTCGGATTGGCCTGGCCGGCGGCGGGGCTGCCCCGGCACCGCCACTCACCCGCTCCCCTTCTCCGCGCCCGGCCCGCCGCCGCCGCCGCCGCCGCCGCCGCCCCGGCTTTCTCTTTCTCCCGCTCGCCGCCCGCCCCGCCCCGCCCCAGCCGGCCCGGCGCGCGGGAAGCGCGGCTCTTCGCTTCCGCCTGGTGGCGGGAAGGAAACCGAAAGGAGGAGCGGAGGGCGGGCGCGCGGCGATGCATATTCATCAGGGCGCCCGCGGCGGCGGAGGCGGGAGCGGCCCGAGTGGGTGTGGCGGCCGGCGCGGCGCGGGCCCCTCGCGAGTGGCGGGGCTGCTCTTTGTGCCGCCCGGGGGGGCCGGAGCGCGGCGAGGGCGGGCCGGCGGGGAGGGAGGCGCCGCTGTCTGCGGGGCCGCCCCGCGCCGCGCGCCTTTGTGCTCCCGCGGGCCAGGGGCCTCCCCGCGGCGTGCGGGCGAGGGGGCGCGGGCCGAGCCGCGGCGCCAGACTCTGCCGCGCAGGATCCTGATGGTTACGGAATTGGTGCGGCTGCCCCGTTTCCCGCCACGTTGCTCGGTCAACTGCGCGGGGCCACGTTTGTTTCTGAGTACAAGGATTTCGGAAACGTTCCTCAGTGCATAGCGTTATCATTAAAGCGAAGCAACCAGAAAGGGAGCACTTTTGACTTCTGTTTCCATGCGTCCGTGTGAATGTCAGTAATTTAGGGGTAGGTGGAAGAAATCTTCAGCGCCAAAGAAATATACGAGCCGTGGGTTCCAATAAGTAAACACTGTCACTCTAGGCGAGGTTTGGTAGTGAGACAATAATCATAAATAAAGCAGTTTTGATTAGTGTTTTTTAAAGTTAAAGGTATGTAGGGTTTTTTTGCTTAGGTTTTAAGTAATAGTTATTTTCATTTTAAGCGTCTGTAGTTTGGTAAAACAGTGCTTAAATGTTAAACTAAATTGTTATATGATCCTGGTAAAATTGAAGAATTAAAAGTAAAAATATCGCACTAGCCTTAAATTTACTGAGTACTAACCCACATGTGTTTAGAAAAGATTTTATTACAGAGATCCTAACTAATTATGTAATTGCACAACAGACAACAATAGCTTCAAATATCCTCTAAAAACCCCGTTCAATTATGTGATTACCAGTGGGACCAGAATAGCTCCCGATGAATTGTTCTTATCTCTCCACTAAATGTGAGCATGTCAGTATTTTAATACCAATTACGTTTATCCTCAAAGTCCAAGAGAACTTAACGTTGTTCGGGTCCTCAGTTTCTACAATACACATTATAGAACAAAGAAGACGTTTTGGCCTCATTACCAAAAAAATGTTTTTTTCTCCCGCATATGTATGTGTATATATATATATATATATATATATACACACACATATTATATAGATGTTTGGCTGTATATCAATAATATACATACCTATTTTCAATGATAATAAGTGGAAAATTAAAAATTGGATTGACCTAGTGGACTTTAGAAAAGCTAAACTTGAACATGGGTTATTAAACTGAAGGCTTAATGGCTCCCAATTTCCCCGCTGAAAAAAACTAACGCAGTTGTATCTATATCACTTTGGGAAGGGAAACGAAGGATGGGGATGTACACACACATGTGTATGTATGTATCTCTACACTCAGCTATAACTTCCCAAGGAAAGTTCATTTTTAACATCTGTCTTGTTCCAAGTTAGGTAATTTTAACCCACTCACCTAGTGTAGCGATAATTCAGTCTACCCAGGAAGTCCATTCAAGTGGGTAACAAACAGATCTGTTTCCGTTCTAGGCTTTCCTAATAGTAGTTTCATGGTTAAGTAAATCACATTTAGCACTAAGGCATCAAAAATAAAATATGAAAATTCAATGCGAGTAAATTAAAAAATATTATTTCAAGTGGGGGAGGGAGTGTTTAATTGGGCAATGTTATCAAATTCTAAAACTTTCTTAAGTGTGCCCCAGAAAGTCTTCTCTCTTGTAATTATTTGAAGTCCATGGCAGTCACCAATCCTTCCGAACATCTATTTCATGCAAAGGAGAAATGACATTACAGAGAGGATCCAGTTTTTTTAGGAACTGTCCTAAGACATGAAATGGGAAAAAGAAGAGGACAGGGGAAAAGAAAGGATTTCCTGTGCTCTGGTGACGACTCGGATGAATCTAGATTTAGTGTCACCTGTCAGAGGATTTCTTCCTAAGCTTATTATTTAGTAATAGAATGTACCATTGTATGTCATGTTCAGCATTTCGTAGATTATCTTTTTTTATTTGCATGTCATTTGTTTCTTTTGACATGTGAAGTTTACAAGAATGCTTATTCCTATACCCATCACTCTTCTGTCTGTCAAATATGTACACATAATTAAATGATATCCAAGGTTTATAAAACAGGAGTCTAATTTTCCATCATGTCATAGAGAAATCGGTTTCAGTAATTTGTAGGCACCACAATGGGTTGTTACTCCTAAATCTTTTAATTGACTAATGATCATGGTCTTTTAATCTACAACACCGGTCAGTTTTCTGGTTTTCATATTTTGCGATGTAAATAAATATATAGAAATTAGGCAGTGTTTTAAAATAGATGCTTCTTTTTAAATTAAAATTATCTTGGTTAAAAGCCTTTCCTAGAGTGTAACTAAAGTCCAATAGCTTTTTAGAAATTATAACTAATTATTCATTTTTAAAAACTAAGGACTATCCAATGTTCCTTAGGCATTTTGGCCCGCAGACACTTCTAAGTGAATTGATTCCTGCAGTAAAGTTAGTTCTTTTCTGCCTTCAGTTGCAGGCACTGATTCATTCCTAAAACTAACTAGAAGATTCGAGAGTATATACTGATACTTTAGATTTTTTGGTTCTTCCTAAAGCCTATTAACTGGTAATGCAGTTTGTCTCTGTTTTCTTCAAATTAAGAATTTTTTTAATGTTCTAGCAACATCTGCGTGTGTTTATCTTTGAAAATAATCACTATATAATTATTTCTAAAAGGCATGCATTATTACAATGCTTTATGTCATAATTGAAGTAATTCCTCTACCCCATCTAAACCAGTAATTTTCAGTCATTATTCCAAAGGTGTTTATTTTATCTTACTTCTCTACTTCTCAAAAATATAGGAAGTGTGTTTTTATTTCTATTATTTTTTTATTATTAAAGGGTACACTCTAATTTATTAGATTATTATATTTAGCCCATTATTATGCCAGCTTTTGAGCAAATTTAACGTATATAAAAAAGATAGTGGAACATTTAAGACTCAGTACTAAATAAAACACACACCATCTTTTAAAACAATTGGATAGTTATTTTTCAGAATTTGAAAAATACATAATGTATAAACCAGTGTAATCATTCATATTTCACATTGCCTCCAAGAAATAGTTTCAATTATTTCTTAATTGTTTAAAAATATTTAGAGAGGCTTAAATTAGGACACTTATAAAGTGCCAACTTTTGGCATTCTGTTGGAGTCCTACAGCTGAGGGCTGTGTCCGTACAACTTTTATTGAGGAGAGGAGAATGTGTATCTAGTACGTTGTGTAAGAGGAACGTCCAAGTATAACAAGCTCTGGTAACTGTTTTTATTTTTCATTGGTTGTAGCAGTCTTCAGCTATAATCTGTTATGCCTTTTCTTTAGACATTGATTGTAAAAATAAACATAGTGTCTTTCCCACAAGACGTAGTTGCTCATGGTACGGAATTATATCTGTGGAAAAGACTTGAGGAGAT
The DNA here is from genome assembly GCF_041296265.1 of Equus caballus. Lineage (NCBI taxonomy): Eukaryota > Metazoa > Chordata > Mammalia > Perissodactyla > Equidae > Equus > Equus caballus. Next base: position 47,593,567 of record NC_091706.1, read on the forward strand.
TACCAGATAAGCCGTTGCAAGGGAGTCAAAACTCCACATTGCCCAGGACAGACACACCAGGTCATTTTCTAACCATTGAGAGTATGAGTACAAAAATAAATATACACACGCAGTGTTCCTTCTTTCACTAACTGCACGCTGCACCTGTGCACACATATATCTGATGACATCTGCTAATATAATAAATCTCAAGTGGTTTGTGGTGTCATCAAAAACCTGAGATGGTGGTATGGCTCACAGCCTCACCAACCCGAGGCTATGGTCTTGATAAATTTCACAGGCTAAATAGAGACAGACTCAGACTCATTCTGTACACGAACCAGAGGTTTTCAAGAGCAGGTTAAGGTGGTTTACCAAAAGCGAAAAAAAAAAAAGGCCTCTAGTTAAGACTCAATGTGTGAAAAATCTGCTCTCTGATTCAATGGCGATAAATCAAGACTATCTCCCAGCTTCAAAAAAATCATTTTTATCTCCTTTGTTATGAATTCTCAATTTGAAGTGTCAACCTTTCTTAGCCTACTCATGTTTTTAAGACTTAATTAAAAAAAAAAAACTATGAGCAATTAAATTTTCATATCTTGCTTACTCATACTTTTATATAACTTTAGAATTTCAATCATCAAAATGCCCATAAAAAGAAAACAATAAACTTGATTGAATTTAGGCTGTAATGATGATTAAATTGAGCAAAGAAAAAGCAAGTGTTTTCTCAAAAAATTTTCAGGATATTTTGTGCCATATGTAAGGTTTCTGAAACAACAGAATCAGTAAGGTATTTTTTTTAAACCATTTTCAAAAAACAGAAGCATCTGGCAATCCAGAAATCAGTGAGGCAACAGGATGCAAGAAAGCGCTAGACAGTCTACTGATCCTTCGATATAGTCCTGGCAAAGGACCATCCTGCCTTGCTCAGTGGGCCATTTTCAACAAGAAAGTGAATGTCAAGCCCCCTGCATCCGCATCCTGTGGCTAATTGTCCTCAATGTCAGAGATTCTTTTTGGCATATCTAGAACATGGCAATATCATTTCAAGTTGCCCACTACTAAAAAAGGTCAATAACCACATTCCATGACTAGGAAAGCCTAGATGCAGCCCAGGGAGTAAAGGAAGGATGCAATCATTCCACAATCATGCATCTCATGCTTAGTATGAGTCCTAACCTGGGACTAGGCACTACCATGCACGGATGGATAGGTTTTTGAGGATTTCTGAGTTTATCATACAAAGGCCTTCCATTCCTTTGTGCTGATATTCTCTTCTAAATTTGTTAAGAAAAGAGTAACCTTCCCATGGGATATCTTGAAAGCCTTCAGATAAACACACTAAATAACAACCATTGGTTTTCTGCTTACTTTACGGGTAGTTGATGTGGGTTTGTAGAATGAAAACAGTTTTTATAGAAACCAAAGAAAAATGTAATGAGGGACAATAAGTAAGGTGCCCACCCCACCCACTAAAAACAAAACCAAACCAAACCCTCGTATAATATATTCAGAAGCCAAACTAACAAAGTTGGGAAACTTTGATACCACTATTCTTCATGATATGGGAAGTATTTTTATAAACAACAGAGAGAAAAAAAAAAAAGGAGGAGCAGTTAGTGAGAAATTTCAGGCACATAAGGTTTACCTAGCCTGCAACTAGTACTGCCTTCTTTTAACAACTTATTGTTTAAAGATGATTGACAAGCAAATGTAGAGGTCAAGGTAGAAATATAAGTTTCAAGAACATACCTAATATCACTACTTCTTTTTTTCTTCATGTCTGGCACCATTCTGAGCTGCTCTCAATAGTTCTTTTACCATTATCTTTTAAAATTTTTTTGTTATACAAACAAAAATTAGAGTAGAGACAGTTCAAATGAACAATTAATAAAATACAAGTGATGTCCACCTACAGTCCCGTCGCCTAAAATTTGTTTCCTTTGCACATATTCCAATCCAGCATTTGCTTCTATGCACATATACTATTTGCATAGTTATAATCGTAAGGTGGATAGAATTTTGCTTTGTAACTTTACCACTTAACCTTCTATTTACATCATTGATATTGGTGAAAGAGCACAAAATTGTAAAATACTAAAACTAAATGAGACTTTTGGGACTTCTGGACAAGGGATGAAGAAACAAAACTGGCAACATCTTGGATTTTGCCCTCTCATATTTTTAATGTTGGAATTCACTGTGAACATTTAAAACTTGGGATATTTTTCTTAAAAATCTGGATATCCTGCTTCTCTGGAAAAAGTGGCAGATGAGCCATTTTTTGGACAAGCGTTGCCCACAGCTTAGAGCAGCATAGCTTCTTTCCCCTTTAGATGGGGCTTAGTCTCCACAGTCACCATCTCTCCCTGTTGCATTACAATGGCCCACTTTCCTCCTTTACCAACTCGCCTTTTATCCCCACAAGTTTACATCCCTTGATCTAGACCAAATGCTCTTCTTATAGATAAAAAATAAAAACAAGGTCCAGAGAGGTAAAGTGACCTGCTTAAGGCTAACAAGCTAATTAGTAGCAGTGCCAGCTCTGTAAAAGCAGCCTGCTGACTCTAAACAAGTGCTCTATGTATTAACGTCTCTTTCAGAGAAACGTGGGGAAGGAGGGTTCTGTGTGCCAGTAGGAGCGCCTCACCAAAACTACCAGGATCACAAGCTCCTTTACAGACTGAAAGGTCTCAGGTTAGCCACTTGCCACCTTTTATGCTCCTGGTCATAATTAACACTTGATGTCCACAAGTGAGACACCTGAACCCCCATAAATCCTGGGGCTACTCTCAGTGACTCCTGTTCTTTCATTAAAAACAAAATATCAGAATGCAAGTGAGGGAAGCTGATCACTTTAGGGAGGTAATGTCAAATCTGCCCTAGTTGATAAAGGAACTAGTTAATTAAAAAGTAAAATACTTTAGGGGCTGGCCGGGTGGCACACCAGTTAAGTTCACATGTTCTACTTCGGTGGCCCAGGGTTCGCCAGTTCGGATCCCGGGTGCTGACATGGCACTGCTTATTAGGCCATGCTGTGGTAGGCGTCCCACATATAAAGTAGAGGAAGATGGGCACAGATGTTAGCTCAAGGCCAGTCTTCCTCAGCAAAAAATAAAAAAGTAAAAAAAGAGGAGGATTGGCAGCAGATGTTAGCTCAGGGCTAATCTTACTCCAAAAATAAAGTAAAATACTTTATAATATTCCTATCAGACCTACTGCATAGAGGTGTGATGATGTGCCAATACCCTAGATAACCACTATTCTAGAAAATATAAAACTCCCATATCTGCACACAGACTATATTTTCTGAACGTTAAATCAAAACATGTGGTGCAACCAAGAACTTTCTTTTCTTAATGAATTTAAGATTCTGAAAAGTTCTACAAAAGTTTTTAAAAAATGAATCAGTGTTAGCTATGGGTTAATAAATGGGCTTTATGCAAAATAATAAAATTGTATACCATCTAAGACTGCCTGATCTTATATTCACGTGAGAAGCTCTTAGAAATTTGCCTAGAAAGTGGGATTTGATGACAGTACCTGCCATGTTGTCATTGTCATTAACTGTCCTTGCGGTTTGAGCTCGCTTGTAGTGCTTTGTTCTTCAGACAGGACACTCCCTCTCTAGGTTCTGCTCCCAAATGGAGAAGGACCTGAGAACACATATACGACGTCACGGAGTCAACACAGTAAATAATTGAGAAGCTCATACATTATGTACACGTTGAGTCTACAGTTACTGTCTTGGCGGGCGCAGAAGACGTCCATATTCAGTCAGGCTCTAGGCTCATTCACAGAAGCCGTCTTAATGGCCTTTCTTCTGGCTGAAGCACCATCTTAGTTGAGCAGTGGGGGCACTCTACTCCGCATTTAGGAGGCCAGACCCTCTGTGCCAGGTTTCCGTGCAATGCAGATATGCAGGCTTCTTTAGGAGCATTTTAAATGACTACCCCCGAGCTGGATCTTCTCCTTTGCTGTAACCAATGGCAGCACCTTAATTAAGCGAGGCTTCCCCTGGGGCATTGGTTTTCCCCAGTCTTAGGTTAAAATGAGTGTCTTGACAAGTGATAATAATTACCGCGTACTGAGGTGTAACTATGGCTCTGCTGTGTGCTCAGTATGTCACATATATTATCTCAGCTTTTCTAAAGATGAGGAGCCTGAGGCTTGGAGAGGTGAAGTAACCCATGGAAGGCCAAGGTGCTCCTAATCCAGGTCTTTCTAATCCCGAAGCCCATGCCATAGCAGAGTACCATGTAGCAAGGACAGGGCACAAGGCTGCAACCATCCACGTGAGTGTGGCCCCTTCACAGGAGTCGCCTTGGCAGGCTCGATGGTAGTCCTTAATGCACGTTTACCACTCGTCTTTTGAAATTGCCTTTAGAACCTCAGGCACATTCTTTGAAACATTATCAATGGGATAGATCTTTCTCCTTTGAATGTGGATTTGAGTTTTGGATATAGCCATGATTCATTCAATACCCTGTGGTGATTAAAGAACTTAGCGAGCTGGGTAAACCAGTTTTGGGTTGAAAACAAGGCATGACAGAGTGTACCAAGATTACTGTCATTCTCCAGCGTGTTCTGAAAATAATGGAATAGAGGCTTTGGATTTAGAGGCACCCGGGATTTGGGGTTCAAATCCTGATTTCACCACCTGAAAGCAAGGTGATTCTTACCAAGGCATGTAATAATTCTTAGCCAAAGTTTTCTTCCCTCCAAAAAGAGCATAAGAAAATAGTGCCTGTTACAGTGTTGTGGTTTGGGGATCAAAAAATATCATATGTCAAATTACGTAGGAATGTCTCTGAAATGTGGTCCTTTCTCAGTAAGTATTTCCTGAATCTATCAGATTATTTGTCTCTGTCTTTGTCCTTCTAATGTGGTGAGAAATGATAAACAAGGGTTAATGTGGCCTGTGACAATGACCAGACCCCCAGGGCCCTTCTAAATACCACTGGGACTGGCATATAGCATTTATTTGCACTTATAATTAAAAAACCAAGAGGGATGTTCCTAGCTCGCTGATGCTAAGGAAAGTGGATTTAAAGGAGACTGCGGTGCAGTTTGAAGTTTTGGGAAGGCAGTTTCTATCTCAAGTTCACTTCTGTGCTCTCTCTTGAAAGGTAGGAAATATAATAGCACTTCCAGAGGAAGTGCCCCTTCCTAAACATTTATGGAGCATCTGCCCTCTGCCAGGTCCTGTGTTCAAGGCAGGACATGGGACATACTGTTCCTGAGTGTCCAAAGGGCTGATTTAGTGACAGGCATAGAATAATGCTATCCAAATGATAAGAATTGAGAACCCCTCAGAGCCCATTGACACAAACAGTATCATTCATCTATTGAATAAGATGTTGTAACTCTTCAGGCCCCAGTGAGCATCAGCCATGTCCAGGAGCTACAGTGAACAAAACAAACAAAATTCTAGCATAGAGGAAAGAGACCTGGAACGGGGAAGGGGAGAGGAGAATAAATGGAGAGCTAACAGTCTGTGTGGTGTTCTGAATTTATTGGCCTGCTGGGCTTCTCTGTGAGGTCGAAGGGTGGTCTGAGAATTCTAGAAACCTTGCAGGAAGATGTTTATCAAAAGAAGGAGAAGAAGAGTGTGCAAACTTTTTGCAGCATACAGAAAATCAGGGGTATCCATCAAGGCTAGGGGATGGGAGCAGCCTCTTGGGGAGTTGTAGAACCTTTGCAACTGATCTAGAACCACTGCGGTCTCTCCTTCGGGGCTCCCTGCAAGCGTGAATACTTGGAGTCATCTTTTCCTTTTCAAGCTGACTTAGGTTCATTATCATATTGTGAAACTTATTATGAAACTCCCCTGCATGCCCCATCCCCAAAACAGTGGCTTTGCCCACGCTTGAAATCTCTCCTCCTTCAAGTAGGGCTCATTCTAGGCCCCACCACACCTTAAAAGGGAGAGATAAATGTGGGCAACCTTAGCACAACTATAGAGTAACATTAAAGGCCCATCAAGACTTAATCACTAAGGAGAAAAGAGGCACCTCAGCAGCCTTGGGCTAATTCTTTGGATCCCTAAAGGGCGAGACCTAAGTGATGGCTCCCATCTCTCTCTTCCTGTGCTTTAAAAAAATAAATTTTTGGTGCTGGCCTAGTGGGTGCAGTGGTTAAGTGCGAGTGCTCCGCTTCACTGGCTGGGGTTTGCAGGTTCCGATCCGAGGCACAGACCTACACACTGCTCATCAAGCCGTGCTGTGGCAGTGACCCACATACAAAGTAGAGGAAGATTGGCACAGACGTTAGCTCTGGGCCAGTCTTCCTCACTAAATAATTAAATAAATAAAAATAAATTGTTGTCCAGTCATACAATGGAATATTATATAGCAACAAAAAGGACAAACTTCTCTATAACATGCATGTAGAATAGCACACACCATACACGATAGCAAATTTATCCATATCATCACAATCCATATGAAGAAAAGGAAAATTACTGGGAATCCAGAAACCACGTCCCACTCTCTGCCACTTACTACCCCCACCATCCTTCCCAAAAATGACCACTATCCTGATTTTTAACAATACAAATTTATATTGTCTATTTTTGTCTAAATTAGTGCCTAGTTTATATAAAGGGAAGCATATGGTATTTACTCTTTTATGTCTGAACTATTTTGTTCAACATTTCATGTGAGAGTCCTTCCTTGCTGTTGCAGGTAACAAATTTGGGGTTTTTCTTACACTCCACTATGAAATTTTTTTGTACGCATACAACACAATTTATCTATTCAATACTTGACAACTACTGGGTTGTTTCCAGTTTGGAGCCAATACATATAATGGAGATATGAGCATTCTTCTACATGTTTTCCATTGTACATATGTATAAATTCTCTTGGGCATGAACCTAGCAAGAGAATTTCTGGATTATGAAGTAGCCTATGATAAATTTTAGTAGATAATGCCAAATAGATTTCCAAAGTGATTGTACTAATTAACACTCCCACTAGCAGTGTATGAGAGTTCTAGTTGTTTCACATGTTCACAACGCTTTGTATAATTGGTATTTTTTATTTTCGGAGTAGAGTAATATCTCAATGTGGTTTTAATTTGCGTTTTCCAGATGAAGAAAGAGATTGAGATGCTTTTCATCTGTTTATTGGCCATTTGGATACCGTCTTTTGTGAAATGTCTGTTCAAATATTTTGACCATTTTTAGTTGGGCTCTCTGGTTTTTTTCTTATTGATTTGTTGGAGTTCTTTATACTTTCTGGATGTGAGACTTTTGTCAGTTCTGTTGTAGACTTCTCTTTGCACTTTGTGGCTTTCAATTTCACTCATTTAATGTTGTAATATTTTTGTGAGTTTTTACAAAACACATGTACTAAGAAATATTGCCATACAATAAACTGGAAATATCTAAAATGTACTTTTGTGTTTTTTTTGAGGAAGATTAGCCCTGAGCTAACATCTGCTGCCAATCCTCCTCTTTTTGCTGAGGAAGACTGGCCCTGAGCTAACATCCATGCCCATCTTCCTCTACTTTATATGGGGACACCTGCCACAGCATGACTTGATAAGCGGTGCCGTGTCCACACCTGAGATCCAAACTGGCGAACCCCGGGCCATCAAACTGGAACGTGCACACTTAACCGCTGCGCCACCGGGCCGGCCCCTAAAGTATACATTTTAATAGATGTGTACACTCATGAAACCATCACCGCAATCAAGATAGGAAACGTTTCAATCACCCTCAAAAGGTTTTCATTGTCCCTTGTAGTCCCTCTCTCTTGCTCCGCCTCCCCTGCAACTAGTGATCTGCTTTCTGTCATTATAATTTGGATGGCATATTCTAGAATTTTGTGTAAATGGAATCACACAGCGTGTACTCCTTTTTGGTCTGGCTTCTTTCATTCAGAATATTTTGACATTTACTCATGTTGCTGTGTATATCAATAGTTCATTTCTTTTTATTACTGAGTAGTATTCCATTATATGGTATATCACAATTTATCCATCATTCGTCGATGGGTAACTAGATTATTTCCAGTTTTTGACTATTACAAATAAAGTTGCTATGAACATTCTGTACAAGTCTTTGTATGGACATACCTTTCAATTCATAAGCTAGGAATGGAATTTCTAGGCATATGGTAGGTAGCTCTTTAAAGGCTTAACTTTTGGGGAACTGTTAAACTGTTATCCAAAGTGTCTATACCATCTTACAAATCCACCAGCAATTACAAATCCATCAGCAATGTAGGAGAGTTCCAGTTCTACATCCTCACCAACTTAGTGCAATCTTTTCTTTTTAGCCATTCTAATAGGTATGTAGTGTGTTCCATCATCATTTTAATATTTGTTTCCCTGATGACTAATGGTGTTGAGCATCTTTTTTTTAAAGATTTTATTTTTTCTTTTTTCTCCCCAAAGCCCCCTGGTACATAGTTGTATATTCTTCATTGTGGGTCCTTCTAGTTGTGGCATGTGGGAGGCTGCCTCAGTGTGGTTTGACGAGCAGTGCCATGTCCACGCCCAGGATTCAACCAACAAAACACTGGGCCGCCCACAGCGGAGCATGCGAACTTAACCACTCGGCCACGGGACCAGCCCCGAACATCTTTTTATGTGCATATTTGCCATTCCTTTTTTTTTTTTTTTTTTTTGGTGAGGAAGATTTACTCTGAGCCAACATCTGTTGCCAATCTTCCTCTTTTTTCACCTGAGAAAGATTAGTCCTCAGCTAACATCTGTGCCAATCTCCCTCTATTTTTTTCTATATGGGTCACCACCACAACATGGCTTGATGGGTGGTGTAGGTCCATGCCTGGGATCTGAACCTGCGAACCTGGGCCACCAAAGCAGAGCATGCCAGACTCAACCACTATACCACAGGGGCCGGCTCTGGTATTTGCCATTCTTATATCTTCTTTGGTAAAGTGTCTGTTCAAATCTTTTGCCCATTTTTAAAATTGTCCTGTTTGTCTTCTATTAAGTTATTAGAGGTATTGGGTCTTTTGTTTTTTTTGGTATATTGTGGATACAAGTCCTTTATCAGATATTTGATTTGCAATATCTTCTCCTAGACTGTGGCTTTTCTTTTCAGTCTCTTAATCATGTCTATTAAAGAGTAGAATTTTAAAATTTTGATGAAGTCAAAATTATGGATCATGTTTTTGGTTTCATATCTAAGACCTTTTGCCTAATCCAACATCAAATTTTTTTCCATTTCTTTTGGAATTTTTATAGTTTTTATGTTTACATGAGGTCCATAATCCATTTTGAGGTAAATTTTGTATGTACTGCAAGGTATGGATTGAAATTCATTTTTTTCATATAGATATCCCATTGTTCCAGTACCGTTTACTAAAAGACTATCTTTTCTCCACTGAATTGTCTTTATACCTTTGTCTAAAGTCAGTTATCCATATATGTATGGGTCTATTTCTGGACTCTTTATTCTATTTCATTGGTCAATTTGTCTGTCTTAATGCCAAAAACACACTGTCTTAGTTACTATAGCCTTATAATAAGGATTGAAATCAAGTAGTGTTAGTTCTCTAAATTTGTCCTTTTTAATATTGTCTTTTGGTGAACTCTTCTATTGTATTGTTCTTTTGATGAACTCTTCTGGTGTTTGTTTATTTTTTGTGTGGAAGATTGTCCCTGAGCTAACCTCTGTGCCAATCTTCCTCCGTTTTCTGTGTGGGATGCTGCCACTGCATGGCTTGATGAGCAGTATATAGGTTTGCACCCAGAATCCAAACCTGCAAACTCCAAATTTCTGAAGCAGAGCCCACAAACCCAACCACTACGCCACCAGGCCAGCCCCTGTTTTGTTTGCTTTTTAACCCATTTTCTCTAAGAAACCTTGAATCTCCTCAGACAGACTCTCTTCCAACTTGGAGCTAGAAATAACACCTGCGGATTTTAATTCCTTCATTCCTTTGGGCTTGAAAGTCAATTTTATTCAAAGTTCTTTTATTAAAATGCATGAACCCCGAAGGGAGTGAGGTTGTGGGGGTATTAAGCCAAGCAGTCATCAGCTATTATGGTAACTGACAGCCAGCTGAGAATCTGACCTTTTTGCAAAGAGACTCTACAGAGCGACCTCTTGGGGATGGGAAAGCCCAGGTGGAAGGGTGGAGGGAAGGGAGCCTCTGATTTATAGTAATATTTAAAAGTTACCAGGACTTGTGCTGGCTGTTTTGCATATAGCATCTTATTTTATCTAGGATTCTTGGAATTCCCCTTCTAGGAATATGCTCTTGAGCAGGCTCAGCAAACGTTTTCCGTAAAGGACCAGATGTTTTAGGTGGGGCCAACTTCATGGGCTTAGATCACTGCAGTCATACAACACCTTATGCTTAGAAAGATTTTGTCCCTGGTTTAATGCTCTGCTGTCCCCGTGATGAAACTCTTGATAGCTTTTTTTTTTTTAATGAGGCCCTTAATTTTCATGTTAAACTGGATATTCTGTAGCCAATCCAGATTTTAGGCTTTCTGGCCCCATGGTCTCTGACGCACCTATTCAACTCTGTCAGCCCACGTTACATGAATGCAGCCATAGATGATATGCAAACAATGAGCCTGGCTGTGCTTCAATAAAACTTTAGTTATGGACTTGAGATTTGAATTTAATATTACTTTTACACATCTTGAGATATTTTTCCTCTTTTTTTTTTCTCCCTCAATCATTAAAAAGGACGTAAAAACCATTCTTAGCTGGCAAGCCATACAAAAAGAAGCAGTGCATTCTATTTGGCCTGTGGGTGGTGGATTTCTGGCTCCTCCCTGGGGAAACTACTGCACACGTGCAACAGGTGACGTGCACAGGAAGTTCATATCAGAATTGTTCGTGAATGCTCCAAATTAGAAGCAACCAAAAGTCCCCACAAAGGTAGAATGGTTAAATACTTTGTAGTTTACTGAAACACAACATATGGTTGAAAGAAAGAAGCAATTCATAAGACTGTGCAGTATGATTTTATTTATATAAAGCTCAAAAACGGGCCTATATAAATGCTAAAGCCAAAATTAAAAAGAAAAATGCAAGGAAGTGATCATAAGAAAAATCAGGATAATGATGACCTCTTGGGAGAGGTGGTGATGGGGAGGGGACTTCTGAGGTCCAGGCACTATTGTATTTCTTCACCTGGGTCATGTTTTCATTGGTGTTTGTTTTATATTTATTCTTTGAACTATACCTTTTATGCATCTATTCTGAAATGTGTATCTCATAATTTTTAAAATTTCGGTTCTTAATTCTAACCCTCAGTTGGCATTTGGAGCCCCATTTCATCGTGAGGTTAGGGGCAAGGGTGCTACATGCCAGGGCCACATGTTTCCAACTTCCTGAAGCTTCTCTGATGTAATTTTGAAGACCTTTGGCATCCATCTGGCCCTGGGCTTCACATTTGCCAAGAAGAGTCTTGGCTTTTATAGCATTCAAATGTTTCTCTTTTCAGTTTACTTTCGTCTCAGACACTAATGCTCTCTGCCAAATTCCCTCAAGGTCAAAGCCACATTATTATGGGTTCCATTGTCTTGAAGCCTTTCTTGTTTGCAAATTCCATTTTTCCTAATTTCAAAATATAATTATAAATAATTCAATCACATTGAATTGGGCAGTGGATGTGTTTACTGGCTACTTTCCCTTTATTCCTCTGCTCCTCGGTGTTTATTCTCTTCTTAATATTTCTACCTTCTGGCTATGTGTGGCTGGATGTTGTCATTAACTCGGCAGAGCTAGATTGAAAGAAAAGAAAATTGGAAAGGACATGAGTTTAGGAGTTAACCAACTGGAGTTTGAACTTCCACTCAACCGATCAGCTGTGTGTTCATAGCCAGTGACCTAACCTCTCTGAATCCTATCTTTCATTAAAAGAAGTGAGGGCTAATAGCTATGAGACAGACTCAGTGTGAGGATTAGATATGTAAAGGTTAGACAGGAAAGCCTGTGAAATGTGCCTCGTTCAACACCTTGTGCCATTGTATGACTTGCTGCAGGCATGCAATAAATTTTAGTTTACTTTCTCCCTCCCTGCCTCCTTCCTTTCTTAGCTTTTGCAAGATTTTTCTGTCTACCTTTATCAACCACGTTAATCCAGCAATTGCCTAACAAGAGAAAAGGATGGTAGACAGGTTGGGGACAGGAAAAATTAAAGGTTGAAAGAAAGATTCTTCTCACGAGCCTGGGGAAAGAGCACGTGTCACACTTCACTTACCCATTCCTCTTTATAATCCTCATTTTTCCCTTGAACTCACACCTAGAAACCCAAGAACTCATGCCTCTTCACACTTAGAAACCCAAGAACCATAGCAAGGATGCTGTTCGATTCTTTAGGGAGCCTAAGAGAACCGCATCATGACCTTAGGGATGAAAATTGCCCCCATGTAAGTCACTTAGAAACCTATCTGGCATATTGTCAGCACTCAATAAATGTTGGATATTATTACTGTTATTGTTGTTATGACGATGGTTATTGTTGTTCAGGACAACATCTCAGTACGTGCAACAGAAGTTGTAAGGCCGTTAGCTGCCTCGTTTGCCAAATGCATACCCAAGTTACAAATGATAGCAACGGTTGTTTCGTTTAGCATTTCCCAGTCTCCCCTGTCATTTCCCCCCCTAAATGTTTCATTTGCCTTTTCCAGAACAAACATCATTATAATCACTTCTTGTTCACATCTCTGATATCCCCATGGCTCTTGCTACTCTCACTGGTAGAAGCAACACCTCTGAATGTACTACCATCTGCAAATATCATTAGCTATTGTTTATTCCCTCTCCCACACTATTAATGAAGATGTTAATTAAGACCAGAACTAACACTGACCCCAGCAGCAATCCACTAGACATTTATCCAACTGGATAAACTTCTGTTAGTCATTACCCACAGCTCATAGACATTACCACTCCTCCATTCCCTTCATCTGCTAATTTGTACGAGACCGGGGAAGAGAATTAAGGGAGCCCAGTATTATTTAAAAATTAACACTGATACTTTAGGGTTTTGGGAAAGGGATTTCGTGGAACATCAGAAGGGCAGTTGTCAATAGTATGCATGAATGAAGTGAGCCAGCCTCCAACAGAATTTGGCAATTGCCTGGGTAAGCTTAAGGGTTTCTGAGAATTTAGCCATACATCGTAAGGCTGGAGTACACCAACGCAAATTATAGAGTTCTCTTTTCAGGCACTTGCATTTACATATGATCAGACCGAGGCCCAAAGAGGTAAAGAAACCCATCCAAGGTCACTTCCCTAGTTAGGGACAGAACCTGAATTGGAACTTGGGGCTCTGACTTCTAGTTGCATGCTCTTTGCAGAAGCCAAGTTGATCACGATTCACAGAGGTTCTGTGCAGACACCTGTGCGTTAGCCCATTAAATCCTAAACTCATGGAGCACAGTGTCCATCAACTTCATCTTTTTGTCTCCAGCCAACCATCTCCTATAGTAGGAGCTCTTTATCCTCTTATTAAAGGAAGGAGCATTATTCACCAGGATGCACTGTTCTCTCAACCTATAAATTAGTGGTTCTCAACCCTGGCTAACCATTAGAATCACCCAGGGGAGCTTTTAAAAAATTCCGATGCCCACACCACACCCCTAGAGATTTGGGTTTAATTGGATTGAGAAGAGGCCCAGGCACTGGTAATTTTTTAAAGCTCCCCAGGTGATTCTAATGTGCAGCCAGAGTTGAGAGCCACCTCAGAGGAAAAGGTGTTTTTCCAAAGACTCCTAAATTGGGAGGTTTCTTGTTCTATAGAATGGGGTCAGTACAGAACCACTGTAACTTAGCAATTAGGACCAACCCGTTCTCTGAAACAGGAAATGGACTGCTCTTCAACCCTTTTCCTGGGGAAGAATGCAAATTATATTGCCAAATCACAACGATGAAGTTTAGCATCTATTAATCTGGTGGTGGTATTTACAGCTGGGAATTTTTCCAAGCTTAACTTTAACTGTGTAGGCAGTGGTGCCAACTTAAAGCTCTCAGGTGGTCCCAAAGTAAGTTACTGGTTTAGTATAATAGCTGACCCACTGGAAGCAAAGTCAAGAAATGACAGAGGACTTACCAGTGTTGGAGGGGTTTGCTTGTTTAGTCATTAATATCCACTGTACCCATTGCAGTAACAAATGCCTTCCTGTTGCTGGTATGGCAATGAAGCCTTAGTCGACGAAGAATGTAGGTCAAAGGCAAAATAAGGAAACACAATCTCAGGCTTCTTCCTGGACAAGAGCCCAAGAAGAATAAAAGACAAGGCTTTGGAAGGCTTCAGAGGCTGCTAGTCTTCTGGCATCATACTTTGTGGTCTTTTCCATTTTAGGGGAACATCCCTAAATGACTAAGTGCCCAGTAACACTCACACCTGTCAGAATTGGGGAATTCAGAGTACTCCTGTTTGGTTGTACAGGTTGTTCACTGCCCAAGGGTGCCTGGCTCTTGGGGACTGAAATAGGCAGTGAGAAGATGTGCTTCCAGGAAGGGCAGACGGCTCTATTTGTAGTTCACAGAAAGGTGCCACATGGAAATTGGGATGCCTGAAGAGGGAGAAAGACACAACTTTCCACATCCTTGCCATAATATGAAAACTATGTCATGTGATGAAAACAGGGAAGAAGAGAGAAGAGCAAAGAGATGACCAAAAGTGTTGAAGAGGGAATGTGAGGGATTGCCCACCCTCCCAGAATATGCTCCAATCAGAGTGCCTCTCAATGGTTGTTAAGGCCAGGATAAAACAGGAAAGTGTACAGGAAGCCAGTGAAATGTGGAAATAGAGTATCTGTCGAACAGACAATAAGACCCATGGGAAAAGGAAGTCTAAGGTGGGAACAGTTTTTACATGTTCACTCTCACACCAACTGAAGTCAGGGCCCCAGCCACGGCTCACAGACTTGCCTGCTGCTGTTACAACCTGGTTCAGCTTCTGGGAATGGGAAAGAAAGAGAAGGAATCCCAGCAACAGTCACTGGTGGAGGGCCAGGACAGGCGCCTCCACCAGTGAATGCTTCCAGATGCACTGAAGTGTCATCCCAAAGCACTGCTCGAGGAACAGCTCAGCTAGCAAGTGACTCCTCTGGAGGAAAAAAGATCAGTCATTCTGACAAGGTCAGAATACCAAGAAAACAGCATTCCCAATTGAGAAGTTATGGGTCAGGACCATAGTTCATTAGAACATATTCTTTTCTTGCTTCTCCTTTCTCCCGTCTTAGACTTTTTGGCCATGGCATGATTTTTAATAAGTCCCCCAAAACAGAGGCTCTCTGGATACACAGTCTCAAATAAAGACATGTAAATGGTTGGGTTTTGGATAAGGGTTCTCTCCCCTTTAACTATTGAAAAGAAAGACTCTAGGGGAAGGAGTGGAATAATGGAGCCAAATAATCCCATCCAAGAACAAATTATCCCAGGTGGTAGTTGAGCAGAGAATTAGCGGTGTGGTCTGTACTGCTCCAACATTGGGCTCAGAGAGCGGTAAAATTTCCCTTAGGATCTGAAAAGTGGGGCAACTTGTCTGATTTCCCCTTTGCTTGTACCTTGGAAAGCTCAGGAGGAAGCCAGTGGAGTGGGAAGGAAGGAAGGAAAAAAGGGAGAAAGGGAGGGACGGAAGAAGGGAGGAAGAAAGGAAAGAAAGCAGTTAGGGAGACTCATTCATTGAGCACAAACCGCTTGCCAGGCATTGCCCTTGGCTTTTTCATACATGCAATTCCACTTAATCGTTAGAACACCACTGTGAGGGAGGGATAGTTGCCTGGCTAATTAGTGGCCAGGTTATATTCAAGTCAGGTTTCTCAGATTTCAAAACTCCTTCCTTTTCCTCTTAACAAGTTGTCTCCATCCACTAAATACGCACACATGTACACCTGCATCTACGCATGTGCATATGTGTTTTATAACGTCACCGTTTCTTAATGCTGTCCTTATCACCAAGCAACCAAACAATGAGGGTAAATTTCTGATTTCTGTTTTTTATACGCTTCTCAAGCTAAAGAGGCTTTCCTCTCTTCAGAGTTGCACCTAATGTTGTTTTCATCTGTCTTTGCCTGCACGTTATTGAAGAAAAGAGGAAGGAGTCAGGCTGAAGGAGATCATTTGTCCTGGTTCTGTTGCCTCCTGGGCATGGTTTGTTTTTTTAGGGGGAGGGGAGATGCCAGCATTCTGCCAACCCAATACCATCCGACTGTGGGAATTCTCAGATGTGCTTAGGATAAACAGTTCAGCCCCATTTTACCCACAACCCTCTCATAGTTGAAATCTCCCCTTTACTGCAAGACAACCATCCTTGGTGAATCTTCTTTTCAAGCAGCCATTCTATACTTCCCTTAAAGAGGAATTGAAGACCTCGCCCCCATTACCAGAGGCCACTACCTTTTTGTTCTTTCCTAAGAGGAAGTGGACCAGGGCTGGGGGTGGGAATGCATGTGATGAGGCTGCAGCCTCCCTCCCCATTGGCCACCTGCTGCCCAGAGGAGGAGAGCTGCGGCCAGGTTTTCCCTGTCTCTCCCTGGAGCAGACACAGATGCTTCAGGAGGAGATGCTATCATAAAAGGGCTTATTAGAAAAAAAAAATGTGTGAAAGGGATGGGGCTGCTGGCAGGGACGCTTGTTCCCTGCTTCAGCCTCTGCTGTCTGCAGTCTCCATTTATTCTTTTCTGTCTCTATTCCCGCTTTCCATGAGTTTATATCCACTTTATAAAGAAAAGCAATCCCCAGGCAAAGACGTTTACAGGATTTTACTAAAGTTTGGTGGAGAGGAGGGAAGAGGAAGGAAGAGGCTGTATTGGGGGGCACGGGGTGGGGGGATGATAGTGGCTGCTGAAGAGAGAGGGAGTGAGAGAAAGTGAAGGCAGGCATGCATGAGAGTTCCCGGCAGCGGCCAAGAAGCAGAGAAAGGGCGGCTGGGGACAAGGGGGGAAAGTGTGCCAAAAGCCTTATAGAAAAAGAGCAAAGACCTGAACAGGAGGAATGGTTAAAAACTGAAGTGCAAATGGACTTTGGGAGCCTGCTGGCAAAGACGGCTGCAAACAAAATACAAAACAGGCCACCGTGACAACTCAGAGCAACAAAGTTCTGAGTAGGCCGTTAGGGGATGGCACAGAAATGGCCTCGCAAATAAATAAATAAATAAAGCCCAGAGTATGCTAATATGCCAAGGGCCTTTAGAGAGAGGGAGAGAAAGAGAGAGAGAAAACGAAGGTCTGAGACACAGAGCGACATCAAGTGAAAGCAAAACAGAACAGAGACAGACAGGGACAAAACACACACACACATAGCCAGACCCCAAGAGAGGGACCTAGAGAGAGAGGCATACAGAGAGAAAGACAGAAAGGACTGGGAGAGGGGGTGACTAGGGTGGGAGTGGGGCGAGAGAGAAAGTCTCCAGCCAAATGCGGGAGACTTGGCAGGTCGACAGCGGCCGCGGGCCAGGCAGTAACTGCACTTGCTGTGTCTAGCCTATTGTTGTCTCCGAGGGGGGGCAGGGGAGTTGTTTGTTTGTTTTGTTGTTTGGCCTCTTTGTTTCTTTTGTTCCAAGCAGTTAGTTTGCTTCTTTCCCAGACACTGGGCTGATGGAGGAGCTTTATGGATTTTTCTTAAAGGGACAGGATTAGCCAGTTTATCAGTATTAGACTGATTTCTTAGTCTCCACCAGTTCCTACCTAAGAGACTCTTTTATTTTTTTAAAAGGATCATATTAAGAAGGGGGAGTCAGTGTTGGTGAAGTTTTTGTGCCTGATTAACAAGAATAAACTGGTCGATTTCACCCTCCCCATTAAACCCCCTCCTACAGGGTGGCCAGCCCTGCAGGGGGCACAAGGAAAGACAGAAAGAACACCCTACAAACAAAAGTAAATGGAGAACATGCATGAATCCCTCCAAACACATTGGCGAATGTTGTTTTTTTTTTTTTTTTTTTTTTTTTTTTTTACCTAGGTATCAAGATTAGAAATATAAACTCGAGGCTTTAAATAACCAGCAGAAGAGGGACTTTGAAGGAGGAGGGGTGGTGGAGGCACTGGGTGCCCTGCCTTACACCCAGGCCCTTCCCAGAGGAGAAACAGCACAGCCACCAGGCTTGGGGGGCTGTCCTGAGTCCCTACCCAGGGCTTGGCCTTCCTGAAGGAACTGACCATTAAGACAGTCAGGCAGCCCACGGCTGGCCAGCGTTGGAGGGTCCTGGGTCTCGAAACTGAAGGGATAGCTGCTTTTTATTTATTTGTAGGGGGGAAGGGGTCTCCTGCAAGCCTTGGACTTTTTTGTTTCCACAGAGACTCCCAGCTTCCTGTGCTAGGAGACATTGAATAGGTTTTGGTCTAAAGCAGAGAGATTCCGAAGGAAATGAAATTTTGAAACACTCCCCAATTCATCTACCTGCGATTTTCAATTCCTCCCTAGACTTCCCGCCAAAAGCACGTCCAGCCCTTTTTCTTAATCCTATCTTTCCCCTCTCTTCTCCTGCCTTAAAATCTCCCATTGAAAGCTAGGGTGCCAGAGATTAAAAATACATCAATACAGTCCCAGGGGCAGGGGCTCAATGCAGGGTCCGGAGGGGTGGAGATGGCAAAGGGAAGCGGGGCTCCTCTGTGAATGCATCCTTTCTATTCAAAGTAAGCACAGAGCAGAGTGCAGGCTTCTGACCCCCGAAGTGCGGCTGAGAGTACCGGCTGGCTCTGGGGGATGTGGGTGCTCCTCCACCACCCGACTCTCCAGGAGTTTGAGACTTAAAACAAAAGATACACAATTCTGTCTTACGGCTCAGGCTTGGAGGCGGCGGGGTGAGGAGTTTAGAAGCAGGGCCGCTTTCACCCGCGACTGTATCCACCGCTCCCCTCTACCTTAATTTCTCCCCCTCTCGCCTCCTCCCACCCCACGCCTTTGTCGAAACCGCCATAGGGGTCCGCCGACGTCGCTGCGCAGTTTTGTTCCTGCTGGGGTGCCATGGGTCAGAAACCTCCCACCTTTCCACGCGACCCTCTGCTGGGCTCTCTCCGACACAGCCTTAGTGGCAACGTGGGCCCAGGCGTGCCGGGACCACCCCGGGGGTGGGAGAGGTGCGACTTTGGCTCCGTGGGCCCAGGTCGAACAGGGCCTATGCGAGGTGCGGTCCAAGAGAGCGAGGCAGGGGCGCCCCGGTGCGCGGGGCACGTGTTTGTCCACAGCACGGGAAATACAGAATGTGGTAGGGCGCAGCTCTCCCACTGCTCTTGGGGGCAGGCAGTTGTAGCCACCTTTGCCTAGGTAGACATTTCACGTCCACGGTCACCCGAGGTAACTGACATCCTCCTAACCTTGAGCTTAAGCCAAACTTGATTCTGATTCCGGGGATGCTGGCGCAGCGGGTGAACCCGTTAGCCCTAAGGACGTCATTCAGGGGCAGGCGTCGCCGGCGACCCACTGACGATAGGAACACACCCGGCACGTGGAAGGATCAAGGCGAAGTGCTGGCCACGACCCTGGCAGGGTCAAGTCTGATTCCAAGCCCAATCCAGTGGGGTTCAGAAACGCCCCTGCAACCCCAGGCCCAGGAGTCCGTGCCGCGCCATCCGCAGCAGATTTCGTTTCTATTCCCTGCATGCGTCCCGGCAGCGCACCCGGAGATCCAGTTTCTCTGGAACGTTCCCGTTGACTGGTTGGTTTGAAAGTTGAAAAGTTGAAGCCCCGGGGTAGTAGTGAGGCTGGCCACAAAAATCTCAAACCCCGCTCACCCTAGACAAAGTAAAAACGTAACAGGCCACAAACTGACCAACTTGGGGCACTTTCTGTGGTGCTCTCCTGGCCGGGCACATGGAGCTGCGGGGCCCGGAGGGAGTGAACCTTTCTACTTCCAATTTCCTGTGTGTGCGAAGACCTCGAGAAGGTGTTAGAGCCGGGGCTCCTCTCTAGTGCCCACTCCTGCCTCCTAAACAAGTATAAAACTTCCCCAAACCGGCCGCATCCACAGTTCTGGGGAGGGGGGCAAGAAGCACAGGATGCTTGCCTGGACGCCGCGCTCTGGCACGAATTTGGCTCACGCCGGGACGTAGGGTCTCCCAGGGAGACGAACCCTAGCCGAGAATCGCGCACTGGGAGCCCCCCGGCCCTTACTCGGGAGACAACCCGCCCGGCGCGAAGGCTGCGTCTGCCGAGCCCCGCGCCCGGGAAATGGAAGGCAGGGGGACGCTCAAGGCTCTAGCAGGGTGGAATCTTAAAGAAAAAAAATCTAAAAAAGAAAAAACTAAATTTGAACAAAACTAAACTACAAGCCCGCAGGTCCCCGCCGAAAGCGAGGTGGGGGAGGAGGGGGCGGGAACGGCCGAGGCGTAGAGAGTGGGGGATGCGAAAGGAACTCGTCCCCTGCAGAGTCGGTGCCTTCGGGGGCTCCACCGCGGTACGCTCCCACCTGCAAGGTTTGGACTCACAGGGGTGGGCGAGGGTGGGAGGGAGAGGAGAGAAGAAGGATAGTTGGAGGCAGAAGGAGGTTCTTGTTCGCCTCCTGCCAGCGCCAGCCGAGGCGAACTTGAAGTGGCAAAGCGCGAGCAAACTTTGGAAAGTTTAGGCAGCGCGGTTAGTGGTGGAGGCGCAGGGCAGGCAAGCCGTGCAAGGGTGGGCTTGGGGGAGCGCGCCTGGGGCTCTGGGGAGGCCAAGTCCTGTGGCGGTTAAAGATCCAAGTATCCCGGATCAGGTCCAACCACGGCCTCAGAGTCTTCGAGGGGCCATTGACTGTGGGGAGTCTGAGGACGTTTCTTTAGGAGACAGACAAGGCAGAGCCGGGAGTTTAGCGATTTGTGTCGGTGCGGAAAGCCCACCCGGCAACAGCTCAGAGCAGCAGTGGGAAAGGCTCGTCTGCCAAGGCAGGAATAGATCCGCCGGCTCAGGGGCCCAGTCCTCCACCTTCCCCCGCCCAGTGAGGGCCGCGCGCACCAGAGATCTTTGGGGCGACGCGCACCGTTTCGCATTGCGCGCCGGGTCTCGGCGCACCACGTGCGCCCGCGGCCTCAGGCGGGGAAGGTTGGGTGAGCACCCCCGAAGGAGAGGGGGTCACGCAGCCAAAATCAGGCTTCTGCGATGTCCCAGCTGGCGCATCTTTGCTGGGGGCAGGAAGAAGCGGCCCAACCTAACTTCTCCCCGCGCCCTGGGAAGGGAGCGTGGTGCGCCTGCTGGAGCGCGAGGCCGCCGCCGCCGGTTCCACGCACGGCCTGGCATTCTGCTTTTCCTCACTGCGCACCAGGGAAAGGCATAATTCAATTATATCATCCAAGTGCAACGCAGCCTTTTCCTCTTTTGCTCTGGAGCCTAGGGCATTTCGAAGGGGAATCTCCCAATTCTCAAATAAATACCTATCGTGCTAAAGCCGAGCGGGGCTCTCTAGTAACTGCTGGGGGGTGGGGGTGGAAGAACCCAAATTGGATGAGAGCTTACAGCCTGAAGGGGCTTATTTAGGCTCATTGAGCGCCATTCCAAACTGCGCAGCTCACGCTATTTCGGGAGAAGTTGGAAAGTGAAGAGAAAACAAGGTTATTTAAATTGACTGCCGGAACGCGACTTTCCTTCCACGGCATCCTAGGTGTCTGCGTCCGGGCTCTCGCTTAGCGCGGCCCGGGTGGCCCAGCCTTTGATATTTAAGCTGGGCCGGCTCCCCGGCGAAACTACCTGTTGGGAGATTCCACAGCCTAGACATTCGGCCCTTCTTCCCCTGCGCAGTCCTGGCAGCGATGGGATGGTTCTGGGGTTGGCACGAGAAGGGAGAGGACAGAAGAGCCGGGAGCCGCGGACAAAGTCAGCTGCGCCTGGCAGTGCCCAGCGAGCTGCGCCCGCGCTTCTGCCGGCTCTTCGGGAACTGGAAATAGCCCCCAGAACGCCGTGCCGGGCCCCTGGCTGCGGGGATGGGCCCAAACTCCGCACGATTCTCTAAATTCTAAATTGGGAAACCACGAAGCGGTGCCGTTTTTTTCGTTTTTTTTTTGTTTTTTGTTTTTTTGTTTTTTTGCTGCCGCTTCGTTGCAAGTCCAACTTTAAAAAACAAAAAAACCTCCTAGCGGCTCCCTCGGCGCTTCCCCTCACCTTGCACTCCAGCACCCAGCACTTTCCCCTGCGCTGAAATTCACTTTGCTACTTCTTCAAATTCGGAAAACTCCGCCGACACTTGGACGCGCGCGGCAACCCAGAGGCTGCTGAAAGCTCTTGCACGAGTTGCTTAGAGAAATCACATTGCTCTTGCGAGCAAACAGAATCTCTGTATTTTTAAACAACCTAACAAGATGAGGGAGAGGAGCTAGCAAGGACAATTTGAGCAGTCTTTGTAGCCTGTTGGGGGGAATTTTCGGAGGCTGGGGGACAGGGGGCTTGTCTCCCACGAACCTGTGGGAAGTACAGTTTGGGCCGGGCCCTGGGCTGGAAGACTCATTTGGGAAATGCGCAGCCTGGGTCTGGCGCGCGCGCGCGTTTAAAAACATTCTTTCGGGAAGACTCTCCGGCAGAGTCCGCGCCGACACTAAATTGGGGAGATGTGGACGCAGAGCCCGGGCTAAACCGGAGAATTTTTCCCCAGCCGCGGAAGGCACTCTGCGTTGTGTCTCCGATGCGGGTTTCTGCTTTTTAGTAGCGAACCCCCACTCCGTTTCGGGAGCACTGGAATTTGGGAGAAGCCCTAGGGAGGGGCCTGTTTGGGGTCCGAGGGGACTGAAAGAGTTTCTCTGTAGCTAGGGGTACAGCGGCGCTTCATTTCGCAAGGCACGCGCGCTCACATCCCCCACGGTCACAAAGCACTCGGCTGAAAACGAAATGGGGACAACTATTAGGCAATTGCAGGCAAAGAGGGGGGTAAACCTTGTCTTGTCTAGGATACTCGTTTTGACAGTGAAGACGGCAGGGATATGCTGAAGAACGAAAATTTATTAATGAGAATTTACTGCACCGCGATGAGAGTGGAGACTTCAAGCTACAAGCTCAGAATGCTTCCCGCGCCGCAGTCCCTTTTTATGATCCTGGCAGTGTTAGCCTGTTCGGCCCTTAAGTCACACACCTATTCCCAGTCCTTAGTGGCATTTAGCCTTCCCCGTGTGCCTCCTTCCTGTGCTCACTCATCTCGGTTTGGTATTGCCCAGGACTCTCAGCGTCTGGAACAACTCTTGCAAACTTGCCCTTGGCCAGGCGCACACGCACCAGTGGGCTCTCCCCGCGTGGCCGCTCAGCTGCCCCGCGGACCCTCGGGGGCCTGGGAAACCCGGCGTATTTTCCAGGACTCAGCCTCAGCACTCCTGTTTTATTTCACTTCAATCCCAGGGGCAGGGACCCCCGGATAATAAACAATGCTGCTTATTAGAGATACAAACGCGCGCAGAAAAGAACCACGCGGAAGAGCAAGCACAGAGGCGTTTTAACAAGTGGTCATACATTCAGAGCTGCCTTTGAAAGTGACTTGTAACGCACCAAGGAGGGCATATCTCTAAAAATACAGAAGTTCGCGGAATATAGGTTTGTCAAAAGTATAATGGTTGGAGCTATTTGTATTTGGTCTTGCCTCTGGAAATCAGGAGGAATTGTTGCTACCTGCCAAGTCTCTCAGCAAGCCACCTCCCCCATTTTCTTCCCTCTCCCTTAAATCTCCAGGCCTCAAAAAAAAAGGGAGGGGTCTTCCAGGTGTGGTGCTTTGATACCGTTATCCCAGATCCCTCAAGAGTGGAGAACACCACGACCTCCCCTTTCGGCAGGGACAATGTGGGCTCTGGGGGCAGATGTCATTGTAACAGGCGTGGCTAGATAGTTCAGATATACAAAAAAAAAAATCTCTTTCCTCTTCTTCTTCTTTTTTTAAATATAAACGCACATGCCTTAGTGGTGACCAAGAAAGTGGGGGCTGGGGATTCCTCCTGGGGTGTGGGTAAAACCGATTTCTGCCCTGCCGGATGGCCTTGGGAAAGGGCTTCCCATCTGCTCTGAACGCTCCCCCTTACAATGTCAGAAAATCTCCCTGCCTGCAAATATTGGCACTGATGCTGCTACGACAGGCGGTGCTGCTTTAAATAGGAAGAAGACCGTGGGGCGAAAAGAAAGTCTCAAGGTTCCTCCCCACCAGACTACCTGCCTCCTGTCCCCCAGAGGCCAGGCGCTGGCAAAGGAGAGATAGGGAAAACCTCCGATTCTGAGAAGGGCGGGAAATGAATCAGCTGTGTGTTCCAGGAACAAATCTCTATTTGATTTTCAGGAGGTGAGATCTCCCTAATTGAACTGCTAAAGTTTTAGTGCCTGAGGATCCACACCTTCCAGGGCTCAGTCTCTCCACTTTGTTGTTGTTGTTCAGATAAAGTTAATGCAGGAGGAAAGTTCAAAGGTGATTTAGTCCCCTTCTCCTGGGCAGCAGGGTCCTTTTGACTTTATCCAAAAGGTAGCTTGGCTTCTGGCAATGCCAGAGGGTCTGGTCTCACCAAGGCTACCCCTGTGCGCCACAGAGAACTCTCAGCTGAGGGGCCTGGGCTGGGGCTGGCCTTGGCTGGGTCTTGAATTATATCCCCTCTGCCAACCAAGGGGATCTGTCTCGTCCGGAAATGATCATGGTGCCAACTGTGCCCAAGGAACTGTTAAACCTTCTTTCCCACCTCCCACCTTAAGCTGATAGCCTTATACAGTGTTCACACATTTTTGTTATCCAATTTAATTTCTGTATTATCTTCAGAACTTGTCCAGCTGTCTCCGGCCCTTTCCGCCTACCCTGGATGATGACTTCTCCTAGGAAAGGGTTTCTGCCTGATAAACTCAAGCCTGAGAGGCTGCCTCAACTCTGCAAAGACTGGGGCTGAATTTTAGAGGGCGCCTCTGTCACTTTGGGTGTTGAGCTTTGCTCTGCCCTTCCCACCATTTTCCAAATCAGTCAGACCCTGTCTTGTAATGGTACAGATGAGGAAACTGAGGCCCACACAAGGGCCTTGACTTAGTCAAGGGCATACAGCAAGCTGAGGGCAGAGTCTGCACCTGAGCCCAGGTTTCTTGATTTGAAGTCTGTCTGCTCAGGTTTGAGGGTGGTGTGGTAGCTAATAATACACTACTGTTCAGGAAGCATCAGCCGCGTGCCAGACCCCGGGCTGTGCCAGACACTTTACATAAGTCATCATCGCAGCAACATGCAAGGCCATCATTAGCCCCAATAAAAATTTTAAAATGAAAGTATAAAAGTAATATATGCCTAAATCAAAATACTTCAAATAATACCAAAGGGCATAAAATGAAAGTAAAAGTCTCCTACTCTGCCCCCTCTCCCAGAATTACGTTATTTTCTGTACTTTTAGTGGCTCTGTCCCTATCTGATAGATGTTATCATTACTTTATGAATGAGGAGAGAGGCTCACCATCAAGATAACCCTGGCTACCTGTCTCCAGGCTCAGTGCCTTCATTACTTTACTAAGTAAGGTGAATGGGGAGAAAAAAGGAGTGAGTGAGGCCAGATAAAAAGAAGGGTGAGGTCAGAGTTAACATCAGCTCTTCCTCCCCTCTCCTCCGGCCCCTTCCAGGCTCCCACTAATGCTATAGGTTTTCAGGAGCAGAGACCGTAGGCTCTCTTGGTGCAGATAACCTCATGATCATGTGATGGCCGCACTCCTTCCAGGCCTCCAGGCAAATGATCAGCAGCTCTCTTCGGGACCCTCTCACCTGAGTTCTGTCCCCCCAGTGCTGCCTTCCCCCTGTACTAGCTCTGGGATTGGGGCGAGCCTCTTAAGCTTTAGATTTCCCTGCCTGTCTCTCAGGGCTGTTGGGAGGCTCAAATGAGAGACAGGAAAAGAGCTGTGTCAACCCGAAATCTCTCTGTGCAAAGAGAACAGCTGCTTTTCAAAGGCCTGTTTAGGACCTCGTGGTCCTTCAGTTTGGAAGAGTGGATTTTTAGGGTTTTTCGCAAAAGGTTGTGTGGGGATTTGAGGGTTTGCATTGTGTGTGTGTTGTGTCTATGGGGCAGGGCTAGAAGTGTGTCTTAAAGTGGAAGGGGATGTTCATTTATCTGTGAAAGACAGGCACACTGAGTCTTTGGAATCAGAGACATTGGGAATATGAAGTGGATTGCTTTCTGCTAGAGAACACACAGAGCCAAGCTGGAGAGGGCAGAAGGAGGCAATTACCCTTGCTTAGGGTGGGAGGGGGGTTGGTAAGAGGTGTGGGTGAAAGGATGCTTACACCTGTCCCTTTGGGTAGCTGGCCACCATCAAAGGCACGTAGAGGGGACACATAGAGAGGTTGAGGGTGAACGCCAGGCAGCATAAGCTTCCAAGAACCAGCCATTTCATTTGTTTATTTGAGTGAAAAGGAGGGGAATTAGAGGATGGATGTGATAATTATTCTAGAAAGCTAGTCCTGTCCTTGAGGCTCCTTCCTGGAAGAATCTTTAGAAACATCCCGAAGTGGGGGGCCTCCAAGTGAGAGCAAATGATTTGCCGTGGCCACCGTCTCCTAGGCTTTCAGAGGAGGAGCAGCTGCGGAGGGGCCGGTGTCTCTGTAAAGACCCTCTTAGAACCAGGCGCAACACCCTGGAACGCTCACAAATCTGAGATGGTGCGGAGGGAGAATCTGAAGGTCAGGGAGGAAGAAGAAAATGGTTTTAAGATGAATGAAGGGGGCTGGGGAGTGGGCTGGTTCCAGAGAGAAACCGTCAAAGAAGGGAAAAGCAGATTTTCTTGGAGGCCCAGCCAGGTTTCAGAGCCTGCCTTCAATGCCTGTGTCAGGACAAAGGCTGCTGCGCCCCCTGGTGGCAGACTGGCTGTCGGCGCCAGCTAGCTGCTGCGGAGACCCGCAGGCGGCGAGACCCAGGACCAGCTGGAAAAGTCCACGGGTCAGATGCCTTTTCTTCTGTTTGCTAAGGGAGTTGAAGTTGAAATAGCCTTTGCTTTCTCAATTCTGGAGTCTAAATAGAGACTCTGGTGTAGAGAGAGCGGGGTTTTGTTTTTCTTGCATGCAATTTAGGCCAACAGGACAATGCCTGTTTAGAAGCAGCCTGGTGTGGTGGCAAGTACGCTGGCCTGGAAAAAAAGACCTGCATTTTAGGTGCAGTGCTGGTCTGCAGCAGTCACTAAAAATTTTAGAACCTCTCTTTCCATGTCTTAAAACCAAAGAGGTTAGAGTCAGATGTTTTTAAGGTCTTTTCCACGCTCTAATATTGGGATTTATTAGATTATCGTTACACTTTTTTCCCAGAGCCTTGTAGATTTGACATGATTTTTTTTCTATTTACATGCAGGTGCAAATGTTACATGTTTCTGCATCACAAATTCCCTGATTGTGAGCAAAGATTTTTGTGTCACCTTGCCATTCAAAAATGCAAAATATACCTCATTTCGGTGCAGAAGCCATCCCCTCCACCCTTTGTGGAGCTTCCTGCAAAAAGCAGCAGTGTGAGCAGGTCTTCAGTCTCTGCTCTGTTTCTTTTAAAAATAAAGTACTAAAGTGTTGTGCTGGAAATTATGCTACTAAGTGTTACATGTGGTAGGTGTGAATATATGTTTCAATAGTTCCAGGCACAAGACCAAAACCTTCCCCAGAATTAGCTGAGTTTTCAGCTATAAGCTAACAGTTCTACGAATAGGTAAAAAGACCAGTTTGGGAGCATGCTGTCTCTAAGGAGCTGGATGGTTGTGTTCCCATTGAAATTTAGGGCCGTCCCTTGAATGGTCAGCTGATTTTAAGTAGGATCAGGCCCAGGGAGAATTATCTGGCCACTGAGAGTTCCCTTTCCTAAAACCTACAAGTCTAGGCTCTGACAGGAGCAGTTAGACCTCATGGCAATTTCTTCTGTCTGAGCTGACTTGCATTTCATCTCTATGTAATGGGTACATTTGGGTTTCGTTTTGATGAAAATGATTATAGTCCTGCGAAGGATCGCTTAGTAGCAACGTCAGTTTTGCAGAAGTGGAGGGTGCAGTCACTGTCACATAATAGACACCATCACTATTCCATATGCTACACAGAAGAGCAGGTCCATCTATATGACAGAGGTCAGCTCGGAGGAAGGAGAGCAGCACGAACAAGATGACCAGTGGCAACTGTTGGGGACATGGCTGGTATAGTGACTTGGAGCGCTGTGCCCCTTCTAAAGGGAACAGCTGTGTTATGGGCTGAATTGTGTTCCTCCAAAATTCATATGTAGAAGCCTTAAACCCCAGTACCTCAGAAGGTGATTATATTTGAAGATAGGGCCTTTAAAGAGGTGATTGAGTTAAAAGGAGGTCATGAGGGTGAGCTCTAATCCAAAGTGACTTGGGAAATCCTTATAAGAAGAGGAGATTGGGACCCAGACAGGTACAGAGGGAAGACCAGATGTGAAGATACAGTGAGAAGCCGCCCATCACTGAGAAGGCAAGCCAGGGAGTGAGGCCTTAGAAAAAAGCAATCCTGCCGACACCTTGATCTCAGATTTCTAGCCTCGAGAATTGTGAGAAAATATGTTTTCTGTCCTTTAAGCCACTCAGTCTGTGGGACTTTGTTATGAAAACCCTAGCAAACTGACAAGTCTCAACTCGGCACTGCCAATTTTGTGCTCCAGTTGGGGATGCAGACCTAGAATCACCAAGTATTTTAGGTTTTAAGAGAGTTTAAGAATCTTTTGTTTGGGGGGGCTGGCCCCATGGCCTAGCGGTTAAGTTCAGCATGGTCTGCTCCAGCAGCCTGGGATCGGTTCCTGGGAGTAGACCTGCACCACTTGTTCCAAGCCATGCAGTGGCGGCAGCCCACATACAAAATAGAGGAAGATTGGCACAGATTTTAGCTCAGGGCGAATCTCCCTCAGCAAAAAAAACCCCAAAAAACAAATAATACCTTTTTGCTTTTTAAGTGTTGGTAGCAGGGCTGGCTTCATGGACACATGACCTGTGCAGTCACACAGGACCCCATACTAAGAAAGGCCTCCACTTTTAGTTGAATGTTCTACTGTTACCATCTTCAGATTCTTAAATTTTGAACAAGAGGCCTGCATTTTCATGTTGTGCTGGGCCCCACAAACTACGTGGCCAGTCCTTGTTGACAACTCATACAAATTTTAAATGACATGCAGATTAGGAGTATGGGGACTGAAACAAAGGCTGTCTGAGGCTGGATGCAGCCTAGGACACTGGTATGAATTTTTTGTCGCTAACTAGATTAAGACTTCCCATTCTCTGAGAATCCCTAAGAAGGAATTTATGGAGCCCAGAAGTTTTCTGAGGATGGGAGGAAAGGCACAGATGTGTGTGTGATTCCCCAAGATTCTGCATGAGCCAGTGTGGCCCTGACCAAGGCTTTTTTTCTCCCTGGGATGGACAATGAGAACCCCACAATAGGAATATGTGGAGGAAAGGCGCAACACAAGAAACACAGCGTTTGGTTTGGGGTGGAGCGCTGGGTTGGACCCTGCATATGGCCGATGCTGGAAGCTCTCCCAGACTTAGCCAGGAGCCACCAAGTTGGGCTTTGGGCAACTGGATCTGAGGGTTCTCCAGTATGACCAGCAGGATCTGAGGGGCAGTGCAGCCCTGAGTAAAAACGACAGAGAGACACAGCAAGTAACAACAGGGAGAGGGGACTGACCAGACTCCAATTTTCTGCCTGCAGTTTGTGAGCCCACTTCCTACTCCTTTGGGCCCAGCCAGTCCCAGGATTCTTGAGGGGTCTTCAGCTGGGCTGTGTTAGGAGGGCTGAGCAGCAAGAGGGAAATCTGGGCTGCCTGTTTCAAGGTGGACCTGAGCACTTAATTGCAAATAAATGAGAGACGCCAGCTCACGGTGCATGCCATACCAGTCGATTCAAATCTCGAAGGAAAGTTCTGCCGCTGGTGAAAGGAGCATCAGTCATCAGTGAGCAGAGTCACAGGGATGTTATGAAGAGATCCTGTTTGGAAGGATATGCATTGATTTATGGCCGCTCACTGAAAATATTATAGCGGGACGTTTGGTCAGAAGGGCTGCTTTTCTAGTTCTATTTCTGCCCAGGACTGGCTAACTGGAGAGTGTAAATTTTAAAAGAAGTAATTTCTTATGCACATTTATGCAGACTCCCTCAGAGGAATGAGTGAAAGACTGCTTGAGACACTGCATTTCTTGGAAGAAAGTTGCTATATAAATTAATATAGAGCTTTGTTTTTTCCTCGCAGGTCTGCAGGACACACTGAAGAACTCCCCCAGGTCATGCAAGGGAGAAAATGAGCCTCTCTACTGGCCTCTAGCAGGGAAGCTAAAATTTTCCCCCTTTTTCCTGCAAGTTTCCTGAACCCCATGACTCTGATTTCAGGTCAGAGAGGAAGGCTTTATTGTTATTATGCTGTATACTTTGCATATGGGGAGTCCCTGAGGGAGCGTTGTGATGGAGTAATTATTGTGAGCCTCTTATGGGCAGGCCAGGACTTCAGTGTAGCAGAGGGAATTCAGTCCCACCTGCACAGTGGTCTGTGGGCCCCCCCGCCAGCTCCTACTTTCTCCTGACAAACAGCGCCCTCCTCCTTTGCCCAGGAGTTGGTGAGCAGAACTCCTCCTCTGGGCTGAGCCACTTCCAGGATTCTTAAGGGGTTGGGGAAGTGACCCAACATTTAAGAGGATTGAAATTCTACACGTGGCATTTCTGACTTAATTCCTAAATGGCACTTCCCTTAAGCATGTGGAAGATAAGAAACTTTGCTAAAAATTTTAACTTGAAAGACTATTGGTTTAAGAGAAATGAAAACTATGTTCACATAAAAACTTGTCCATGAATGTTCACAGCAGCATTATTCATAATAGCCAAAAAGGGGAAACAATCCGTATACCTATCAACTGCCGAATGGACAAACAACCTGTGGTATATCCACACAATGGAATACTATTTGGCAATAGAAAAGGAATGAAAGATTGATACCTGCTGCAAGATTGATGAACCTTAAAACATTTTGCTAAGCGAAAAAAGCCGGTCACAAAGGAACACACATAGTATAATTCCACTTATTTGAAATTTCTAAAATAGGCAAATCTATAGAGACAGAAAATAAACTAGTGGTTGCTGGGGTCTGGGGGTCAGAGTGGGGGCATTGGAAGATGACACTATAGTGGTGCAGAAGTTTTTTGGGGGGTGGCTGATGAAAATGTTCTAAAATGAATTGTGGTGAAGGTTGAACAACTCGGTGAATGTACCAAAAACCATTGAATTTTGCACTTTAAATGGGTGAATTGCATGGTGTGCAAACTATATCGCAATAAAGCTGTTAATTTTTTTAAATGATACTTTTTAAAAGACCATTGGTCTTTATCTCTCTTGCTGAAGCCGATCACCTTGGGATAAATGTGTCTAGGCTTAAAAACAAATGTTACGAGCTAAGTAAAATGAGAATGTGAAAAATATTGATTTTCCCTTAGGTGGAGAGAGTGATTTGCAGATCCATGGATAGCCATAATACTTGTACTTGTAACTGCTCTGAACTTTGCTGAAAATTTTTTCCTTAGCCTGAAATCATTAAAATATGGGATACTGAAGTGGCTTTGTTGCTTTTCTCTTCCCAATATTCCATTTCCCTTCCTTGGGTAATAGCACCCTGATTTTCTCTTAAGGAACGTAGTTCCTGAGGTTTGAATATTGTTGACCCTGCCTCTTAGGCTCTGTGATTCAGGCCTGATCAATCAGCCAATTCTATCCAGTGGTGTGTTGGAGCTGGCTCAGACCAGCTCATCCAAACCAACTGGTAAATTTTCAGGAATGTTGTGAGCCAATTGTTAAACATAGTCACTATTAAAATTTAAAGTATATGAATTTATAATTAAATAAATTACATTTAAAGCAAAGTTAATAAGCACACAAAACTCATCACTTCCTAATTATTTAAGTACATTTTACTGTTATCTTTGCTTTTGAGGTTACTTACATCTAGGGGATCTGTATGGTGGAAGTAATGTACAATGATGTGCTGCTATGCATCCCTTCCCAATTCCAGGTTTGGTGACTTTCCATTGGTAGCTTGAAGTTGGCCATGGTGGCAGTATTTATACTACAGATATAGAGTATCTAGAATACTGTATATCAGGGCTTCCCCTTTTCTGTCAAGACGAGTGTTCAACATTTACTAGGTGTAGTGAGTTGAATGGTGCCCAAAGATGTGTTTGCATCCCAACCCCTGGAATTTGTGAATATGACTTATGTGGCAAAAGGGTCTTTGTAGCTGTAATTAAGTTAAGGATCTTGAGATGAGATCACCACGGATCATCCCTGTGGGCCCTAAACACTATCATATGTGTCCTTATTAGGTGAGGCAGGGGGAGATTTGATACGCACAGAGGAGACACACAGATAAGAGGCGGCGGCAGCGTGACCTTTCAGATAGAGAGTAGATTGGATTGCTGCCACCACAAACCAAGGAATGCTTGGAGTTACCAAAAGTTGGAACAGAATCTCGCATAGAGCCGCTGGAGGGAGCACAGCCCCAGTGACACCTTGATTTTGGATAACTGGCCTCCAGAAATGTGAAAGAATAAATTTCTCTTGTTTTAAGCCACCAAGTTTGTGATAATTTGTTATAGCAGCTGCAGGAAACTAGTATACCAGCATACCACTGCAGCACTACTATTTGGCTCAGGGACGGTCATGTGACCCAAGCCAGGACAGGGGAGGTCAGTTTCTATTGTAAAACAAACACTCTCCTTCTCCTGGGGATTGTGAGGGCTTCCATCTTTGCCACCATATTTGCCTAAGAATGAAAACAGCAGAGAAAGTGGTAAAGTTGGGATCAAGAAAGAAAAAGAGGCAGCCATTCCAGACAACATTGTCTGAGAGGCTAGATCTATTCTCCTACTGGAATTTTTTGTTACATGAACAAATTAATTTCTTTTTAAATCAAGTTCCTAAACAATATAGACATGTTAATTTTCAGAGAATATTTAAAAGTGCTCATTTGCACAGGCAGGATTGTAAATAACATACAATTGTTATCATTTTATCAGTTACTATTTAAATCAGGCATGACTAACAGTCAGGAAAATATACACCAAACAGTGAACGATCTGAGATCTGCCTGAATTCAATCATGGTCATTTGTTCCACAAACACTTATTAAGTCCAACCATGTCAAAAGGATTCTATTCAGGACGGATATCCATCCGTTTAAGAACTTACAATTTATTTGCCAGTCAGGAGTTTAGTATAGCTCATAGTTATTGAGATCACCGACAGTATTAACTTCTCATTATGTAGTCCATATTTTTCTAGACAGTACTAAATTCATGTAATTTCGTTATTTTTCCGAAAGAGAATTTGTTTAATGCACAATTAAAATATTTTAACTTCTTTATGAGATTAGATTTAAGTGCTTTCTCAAATCATAAAAAAATCTTTTGGCAAATTGAATGTTTTGGGTTGGTAAAATATAGTGATATTCAGTGACATCGTACCTTTGGTCATTTTGTACCTTTCAGAAATGTTTATTTTCCATTATCGTTAGTAATTTTTTAGTGTGGACAAGCACATTTCTGAAAGGAGCAGAAAATCCTAGTGACAGACATCCTGAATTGAACTATTTTTAAAGTAAAAAAATCTTATTACCTTCAGCATTTCTATCTTTAACAATTTTTCCAATTCAAGAGATTTAAAATTAATTTTATTCTCTATTATCCTATTTCTTACCACTACTTTCAAATACTTTTGTTTTTTGATTAGCACATTTTGGATGAATTCCCAGTCAACTTTTTAAATCTAATTAAACTGAGCTAAGTCTAACTCAGATAGCATTTATGGTCAGTTTCCTGATAGCTGATTAACTGGCAGGTCATCTTTGTGAATCCTAAAAAAAGAAAAAAGTTTCCTGAGGGTTGCTTGTTGCTAAAAGAACCATTACTAATACCGATGTCACTAGCATCAGTAAACTAATGCCCATTTGTCTTGACTTGAAATGGAAATGAACTTTCAAATGCAAATATCCAAATACTATTCTTTAGCACTTTATATTTGCTAGTAGCATTACTTATCAAAAAGAGAATTGTTTTGAGTGTTTTCAAGGCAAAAAAAAAAAAAACCACACACACCTAACAAACCATCAAACACATAAAGCAGCAGCAAGCAAACCACACACACACACACACACACACACACACACACACACGGCATAGGGAATAAAAGATTTCAATAAGGACATATAGCATACGCTAATCAAGCAATAATAATTCAAGTCCACTCTCCTTCCAATCTAGAACAATCCTCCTCTCTTTGCTTCAAAAAAGTAGCCACCAAAATCTTTTGGGAGACTAGGATCATTATCAATATGGATTTAAAGGAAAACATGAGAAAATAAACACATCTTTCAGATTCTCCATTTTTATAGCACCATAGAAGCATAAACTGAAAATTGGGAACTCATCAAGTTCACCAAAGACAGAGGTAAACAGACTCAAAATAAGTGTTTAGGAAACTACTTTCCGTTAACAGGAGCAGCATTTAATTGTTATTCATTCTTGATAATGCTGGCTAAAGAAAACCCGGGCAAGTTCTCTTTTTTCCTAAAGCTAAAAAGAAACTCACCACAAAAGTTGAAATACAAGGAACCAGGAAAAAAAAATCAGTGATTTGTTTCCTCATGGCAACAAGAATTTCTTTACACTAAATTCTTTTCATCATGGAAAACACTGATAGAAATCTAGGTGAATGAATGTAATTAAGTAGTTGTGTGGCTCCAAGTCTAAAATGCTTTTTTTCCCCATCAAACACCTCAACATTTGCCCAGGAACTGGAGGAGAGAGACGGCCTTCTAAGAGTCAGGCCGTCGACATTTCAAAGCTGCCTGGACAAAGGCTTGGAATGACTACAGTAGTGAACTCTCCTGCCTTGGACCCGAATCTAGATTGATGACCTAATACATCTTTTCCAACTCTGCCTGCCATAGTTTTATGAGCATCAAGAACTGGGCGGCTGCCACTGTCAACAAAGAGAGCTTCTCCAGAACTTGTACATCCACAAAAACTCAAGTATCCCCAAAAGAGCATAGATCACTCAGTCTCCCAGGCTCAGGGTGCTGCCTCTAGCTTTTGCCACATGGGAAATGGAAACTCCTCCTTGGCACAATAATTCTTAAAGAAAAGGAAGTGTTGCCCGTTACTCTCCGTGTTATCTTGGTTTAAGAACTCTGAGTCAGAGCCGAGCGGATTGCTGAGAAGCTAATGAAGCTTAGTTTAAGGACTTCTCCTTCTCAGGGGCCCCTTCCAAAATCCTGTACCTAATTTAGCATTTGGAATTTTTCATTCTTTTTATTAAAAGAGTCCCCTTAATTGTATAAGCCATAGACTCTACCTCCCCCGAAAAAAACGAGCATCTGCTCCTGAGCTAGATAAATTGCACCAAATCTCAGCTTGATAAAAGTGTAAAAATTAAACACAAACTTCTCTTTGTTCTTTTATGCACATCTCCCACCCCCAGGAAGTCACCATCAAGGATGAGACCTCTTCCTGTGAGTCTCTGCTCTTCAGATGTCCTCTCAGTTACAGCAGTGGTTCAGAACCTGTCTGCAACTTACGTTTATACTCCTTAGACTCTCTTTAAGAACACTCCGTTGTGGGCTTATTATTATAATGGCTTATAGACTCTAAAGGACAGAAAAATTTCCATGCCTGGTCCTCCTTTTCGTTGAGCAGCCTCACTGTTCCAATGTCAGCTAAGTTTTGTTTTCCAGTAAAGTTGACGGATTTGAACCAGGCTTCCACACTTTCCTAACAGGACTCTCAAGGGACCAAGCCACAGGAACATTTATTTTTTCTGATTACAAAAGTAATGGCATATATATATGTAGACATATATATATATATAGACGTATAGACATATATATATACATACACACACACATAAATAACTTGAAACATTGTATAATATATAGCATAGAAAGTGAAAATCCTCCATAATCCCACACAGCTGAGAAAACCAGTTAACGTTTTTCGAGGCATGTATTAAAATTTTGTTTATTTTACAAAAATGGGATTATACTCTTGACTCTGAAGCGTGCTATTTTCCACTTAGCAATATGTCTTAGCCATCTTCCCATGACAGTCTGTAAAAAGGGATCTTCATTTTAATCTTCTTTTTAGTGGCTCCATGGTATTGTACTGTGTGGCTGAACCATACTTTCCTTAACCAATTGCCTGTTAACGCACATTTTGGGTTCTTTCCACTTTTCCCTGTAACAAATATACTTGCAAACATCATTTTACACTTACATCTTTGAGCAGTTGTAGGAGTATTTCCCTATGGTGAATTCCCAGAAGGTGAATTATTACTGGGTCAAAGGGTTTGAGCATTTCATTTTTAATAGCTATTGCCAAATTGCCCTCCAATAATTTTATATTTATTTACACCCCCAACCACAGTGTAAGAAGGAGCCTTTTCCCCACTCCACTTAGCAACACTAAAATCATGCAATTTCGGGATGTCTGATGTGAGTTAGAAGTTAAGAGGTTCGGCCTGTGGAAGTTTCTGCTTTGTGAAGCTGAGAGAGACATGGAAAGTCTCCTCATTTCCTTGATAAACCCCCGCTCTGAGTGAGCCAATACCTAGACAGACATCTAGCTAATCCGAGAGGTGAAAATTCTAACACCTGATCTTGTGTCTGGCTGGATTTCTTAGAGACAATTTGTCAGTGATGCATAAGCAAATGGGTTAGTTATAGAATACTCAATAACTTAATTATTAAAGAAATATAAATTGGTCCTGACTTCCACAGTGCTGTTTTCACGTAAACAACACATTTAATCTTGCAGCATCAGAATGTTTACCTCAGCACAATCCCCCGAGAATTCAGGGAATTCACCCCTCTGTTTATTGGAGCAAAGTGATTTGAAAAACCTATTCTTTGAAGGGATGTGAAAAGTGACTTTGAGTTAGCCCTTTAAAGAAGAGCAAGATTTGCCAACATCCAGTCTTAAGGAGCTTATTTTGAGGATTACTATGGTTTACATCTCCAGAATGAGGATCATTGGGCATTAGTCTGGGAAGAAACTATAGAGGTTGTCCAGTCAAAAGATTTTCAAACTCTGCTCCACAAAGCCTTTGGAGTGGCTTCAGGGAGACAGAAGAGGTTGATGAAGAAGTAAGGCAGCCATGGGGTAAAGGTTCTTGGTATTCCTATCCTAATTCCACCACAAGAGCCCCGCTTTGATCTGTTTCATATGGTGGGTTATATATTGTGTTATCTGGAACAGGTTGATCTCTTATTTTCCTCATCTGTAAAATAGACAAGATAACAGTGCCTATTTAAGAGTAGAGAAGATTAAATCAAATAATACTATGCATGTAAAGGGCTTAGCCCAGTTCCTGCACATGCCAAGGACGCAATAAATGTTTGCTACTTTATTATTTAAGATTTTCCTTTGAAAAAGAATTCTGCTGCTAAAAAAAAATGTTTCAAAACCACCCATTTATTTTTGTCGTCTGTAAAAGGCAGTGATGATTTCAGCTGGTGTGGTTTTAGATTTTATTTATTTCCTGATTCCCAATCCAAAGGCCTCACTCTGAGACCCCAGTCCAGTTTTGTGGAGACTGCTGAGGGTGCTGAGGATCACGGGGCCTCCCACGTACCAGGCGGCTCAACTCGCCACCAAGCTGGCCAAGACCACAGCTGCTCTATCTGCGTTCCCGTTGATTCGTAGGAGAAATACGACCCTTGGAAAAGAAGTTTCCCTTGCCTTCCCTGTGGGGGGAGGACCCTGCAGGTTCACCACGAGAACTGAACATGAAAGTTATAAAATGTTAGAAATATTACCTAGTTGCCATATTTTCCATGATTTTGAGGACAATTAAATGAGTTCAGAAATGGACACAAACACTGAGACTGGCTGAATTTTCTATTCTTG
Source organism: Equus caballus (assembly GCF_041296265.1). Taxonomy (NCBI): domain Eukaryota; kingdom Metazoa; phylum Chordata; class Mammalia; order Perissodactyla; family Equidae; genus Equus; species Equus caballus. The sequence goes on from NC_091706.1 coordinate 47,631,293, forward strand.
GCCAGACGTTTTTAAAAGGAAGAACTTATCCAACAAACATACTCTTATCAATCCTTTTCTTAGGAAAGCCTGTCTTTGCGTAAGGGAAGTTTTCAAGTTTTCCTAATGAATCACAGACATGAGGCAGGAGGGGGAGAGCTTCCAGCATTTTCCTCTTTGAATGGTCTAACATGAGACCAAAAACCAGAGAGGAAGGAGCAACACCTTTCTGCCCAAGAACTCTTCCGTGCCAGTCCCCGTTGCTGCCTGAGAGCCAGACGTGGGTTTGGGGAGGGGCTTCTCTGTGTCAGGGCCATTTGGGGTCTGTGGTAGACTTAGGAACAAGTAGACGTAAAAGCTGTAGAATTAAGGGTTGAAAACAGCATTTAATGAAACCCCTCCCTCCAGACGCTCTTGATCAAAGTCTATCCTTGCACTAAGACAATCGATCTACAGTTGCATACATAAAATTTTGGCAACACTTTGTCCTCATTGCTTTCAACAGAGGCTTTAGACCTCTGAAACTGGGCATCGTCCCAGAATTGAGATCCAGTTGCATTACGCATACCAGAAGACACACCACCCCAGCCGAGGCCCGTGCAACCACTTTCTTTTAACCTCGCGTCTGTGAAAAATTACTTTCCAAAAAAATAAGTGAAACCCGATGTCTTCTCCGGGTGGTTATTTTTGCGCCTATGAAGTCAATAAAACTCTCCAGATTTATTAGACAGCCCTGCTGTGGAAGACAAGACCACTTCCTATTCCCTAGTAGAAATGTGTGCCTTTCCTTTCTGTAACCTTCCGACCACAGATTTTAATTTTATTCATTTCTTTTATTTTTTCCCAGAAAATTTGTCAGAACCTCTAAGATAAGTGGCTTGGCCTGCACTAAAATCTCAATCTCTGGCATCCAAGAGAGACAAAATGAACACATTTCAGGCTTCTCTAGTTTTTTTCTTTACTTCCTATTTTAGAGGGGCCCGCTTTTCTTCACATCGGAATCAGCAAGGAGGTTGGTTGTCTCTCCTTCCACCACTTGAAGCACTAAACATAACACCTACCAACAAGTTATACTCCTGCGAAAGCCCACTAACCGTGGGCTGATGACCATGATAATGACTACCAGATTCAATTCTATTTGCAACGGTATTTATTGAGCCCCTACTACGTATTCCGGGGCTCTCCTGGGTATGGAAATGCAAAGATGTAGAGGATAATGTGCATTCTCATAAGGAGCTTAGAATCTAACAGGGGAAATAAACATGTTAACAAGTAAAAGTCATTTAGTGTGACAGATTCCATAATAAGCAGAATCCTATGGGAAACAAAGACTAGAAAATGGAAGGGCAATGAAAGGATTCCCAGAGGAGATGGTCTTGGGCTATGTTTAAAGATGAGCAGAAGTTCAGCAGAGAACTTGGAGAAGGGCATACCGAGCAGAGGGACTAGCAAGTGCAGAGGATCAGAGGTGTGAAATAGCATGGCATCTTCAGGAACTAAGTTCCGTGCTTTGGGAATGAAAGTCAAAATGTTGTAAGCAACCTGTGTTCATACATGAATGTGGGTATATTTTTTAGGTGATGGGGAACCCCTGACTGGTTAAAGGCTTGGAGCAATTGTAACATGATCAGGAGAGGGAGGCCAAGTGGCTGAGTCCCACCCAGGGGAGAAATGAAGAGAGCCTGAACAAGACCAGTGTGGAGGAACAAGACCAGGAATGGAGAGGAAGATTTAGAGCAATAGCAAAGAGGAACACGGAAAAAGGGAGTAGAGTGGTAAAGATTCCCACTCCAGAATGACTTTTAAGCAGTTGTGTTCCATTATTTAAGAGTCAAAATTATCTCCCAAATGCTTTTAATTCTAAGTTATTAACTCATTAAATTTTTTTCTCCACCTACTTCCGAAACTGATTTGAGGTAGGAAAGAAATTCTGTAGGTGGAGGCAGGGCTACCCTGTGTGACTGTGTAGCCTTGGCCATCTACGAACTGATGGAGAGCATTTGTAGAACATTCTTCCTTGTTTAGACATTCTGTCATTCAGTCATTTAAGGAAATTCATACCAGTGCGGTCTTGACTAGCTGGAGTTTTGATTATCCTCATGTTAATATGCCATATATCTCAACTGTCACCTTGGATAACAACTTCTACTTCATTTACTTATATTTTAGGGCATAAGGGGAGATGATGCTCTTGTCTACATCACTCCTGTGGTTTTGGCAAAAGAAAGGAGACAAAGTGCAGCAATTTGGGAGTCAGGCAACTCTTGGTTTGTGCCCTTTGAACTTGGGCAAGGAACCTAAGCTCAGTTTCCTCAACTGTGTAATGGGGCAACATTACTATCTACCTCATAGATTTGGTGTAAAAATTAAATAAGTCAATGAATTGGCACATAGTAAGTGACAGGTTGTTAGCGCTCTCTGTGGTGTCATGGGCTGCGCTGGGTGCTTGATATATAGTATCTCATTGCAATCTTCTAGTTTGACAGAAAAGGAAATTTCAGCTCTTTGAGGGCAGGGTTTATTCACCATTAGATTCTCAGTCCCCAGAATAGTGGCAGGCTCAAAGCACATAAGTGTCTTGCTAGGAGGGATTAAATAATAACCTCTCCAAAGTCAAACAGCTAGCTAGTAGCATGACCAGGATTAAGACCCATGTCTGCCTGATTCCAAGCCCAGTGCTTTTTAATGATTTCCAGTTTTATTGCATAAAAGAAAATGACATGGAAGCTGGTTGAATTGCTGCTTTGTGCCTTCTTTTAATACCAGTTTTCAAATTATTTAATTATCATCAAGTTAGGGTTCTCAGGATAAGCAGTTTCCATCTACATCATGTAAAAGTCATTTTCAGAGCATTTCTACATGAGTCAAGCTCCTGGCTGATCATCCATCCTTCTTGAGCCCCAGTGTCAGTTTTTAATGCTTCCTTGGCAAGGCTCACCTTCCAGAGTCTTCTGAAGGCACTATAACATCTCCAAGCCAGAACTCATCAACCAGCCCCCACCTCTCCCTTCCCCCTTATCCACCCTCCCAAAGCCCCGCTTGCCCTTATGTCTTGATAGGTGGTATTTTTATCCAACCAGGCACTCAAGTTAGAGATTTTGGATTCAATCTTTACTCCTCCCATTTCCCATACCCAATTGGTCACCAAGTTTTATTGTTTCTGCCTCAAAATGGGTTTTCAAATCTGGCTTTTCCTTTCCATCTCAGCTGCCACTCTGTTATTCAGTACTTCACCATCCTTTACCTGAAGAATTTGGACAGCTTCCTAATTGACCTTCGGTTCCGTCCCTCAGCAGCCTTTTGAAGGCAAAATTATCTTCCTGTAACATATGGCAGATCAGACACTCTCCAGCTCTAAAACCTTTGGCGATGCTCCTTCACCTGCAGGGTTATGCTCCCTACTATGTAATATTGTATTTAAAACCAAGCCCAATCAGATTTTCCTGCCGCTCTCTTCGTGTGTCCTTGGCTTTAGCGACACTGAACCGCTCACTAGTCCCCAAACACCCAACACACTTTAGGACTTTGTGCTTCTCTTCAAGTTGCTTTCTCTGCCTAGAATGCCTCCTTTTTGGCCTTGAAAACTGCTTATTCCTTAAGGCTCAACCCAGCATCACATATGTGGTGGGGCCCTTTCCACCCTCCCCCATCTGACTTAAGGAAAACAAATGGCTCCCCCTTTGCATTCATCATAGCACTTGTAACACTTTTGTTAAAGTTAATTCTTTATGTATTAATGGTTCATGGAGCCTTATGGTCAAGGACTACTTAATTCATTGATGTAGCCCCGATCCCAAAATAAGGATACTTAAGTTTTTCCTAATTAAGGAAAAAGAGCACATTGGTTCTTTAAAAATTAAGTGAGTAACTGTACTTGGTAAAAGGGAGAGAGATCAGGTAGAAGGTGGGATAACATCAAATGTTTGGGAATTTTGGTCTAGCCCATAGTAGGTACTCAATAAATGCAAGTTAATCTATGAACAAATCTACTTTATAAACGCTTGACTTCCCTATGGGCAGAAACTTGCTTCGTAACAAAGGTAAAGAATAGCTACGAAAAGGACAGATTGGTCTCAGGACCAAATGGAACTGGAAATCTATTAAAATCAGATCACTCCTCATAGTGAAGTTTCTTCAGACTTGGATGCTTTCTTACCCTCCTGTGTGTCTCTCTCACCATAGGGTGTTTTAAAACCTTTCTTGGAATTCTATTCATTTCTTTGTTTAAAAAGTAATTTCCAACCAACTGGAGGACCAACCTTTTCTTACAGTTGTGCAAGGCCTCAGTTATCTCTGGAACTTTTGTCATCTTTTCCATCCTTATATGTTAACTTTGGAAATGAGTTTTAACTTTTTTCTTGCAGGAGATAACACTAGTGTAAAGAACTGTAATACTAAAAATGTCACAGTTTCTCAGTTTTTTGGGGTGTATAGTCTACAAATCCCTCATGAGGGGTGTTCCTTCTTAGACAAGACCTGTTCTGAAGAAAGTCACATCTCACTGGATGGGGAGCCAGGGGCTCTAAGTTCTAGTTCTGACTCTGCCACTGGTCACTTGAATGATCTTTGGGCAGGTCACTTGAACATTAGTCCTCTCCTCTGTCTCAGGAATGGAAAAGCTTGTGAATTTGGAGCACCTAGGCCAGATTTGGACCACAGAAGCCCATTGTTTGCCCCTTATGGTGTTTGAATGAGGTGACAATTTAATTGGGAGTTTTATATAAGAACACAGGTTTTTATTTTCCCTTGAGAAATCAGGAGATCTGGCCACACGGGTCCTACATTCCTACTCAGTTTGTAGTGCCTACCCCATTTAACAGGTCACGGGCTCTCCAGAGCCCCAAGTAACCTCATCATTTTCTATTGTCCTTCTGGCTGCCCCACACAGAGGTAAAATACCAGTTGCTATTTGTCACTGTACTTGTACTCGAGGGTGATATTAAAAATATTTAACTACTAAGGCATGGGGACTGACCCATCAGCACTGTGCCTTTGTATTAGAACAACATCCTGGAGATGCCCTGCTCTCCCCAGCTGCCGGACCCAAGAGCTCTGGGAGAAAAGGCAGGGGTGGCCATCACTAGTGGTCTGACAACAGCATCTATATGCCAATTGGCTATTGATTATGCTAACCTCAGGTGCATACCACCTGAATGTCAGCCCTGCTTGAACAGTTGTTTTCTCAGAGTGGAGAGATATTTTCAATAAGAAACATGGGTACAGGGATATAAGAAAAGAAAACTAGATAGAAAGGGCAGAATGATTTTTTTTTTACCCTTGGTTGCTTTGTTCATTTACCAACTGGCCGCTACAGCCTCTGAGCTTGATTTCCTGGTACCAACCAATCTATAAACTCTTTTCCAGCCTAAGCATAAGGAGCCTCTAATTTTATCCATTTTATAAATGGAGTGAAAATTTTGCAAATCATCTTGAAGAGAGGGCATTGTACAGAATTTATATAAGGTCTAAAACACTGTTAGAAATAATAAATCACCAATAAATTATCTCCATTTTCTTATTGGGCTTTTCAATTTTAAAAGCACTCTGATGTTCTTTTTTTTTTTCCTTTTTTAATTTAGCCGTGGCTATTTTTCAAATGGAATTAATGACCAAAAGCTAGCCTCATTCTCTAATTACAGTAAGAGACACTAGACAGGAGTTGTTCCAGACACTGACCCATCTTGGCTCAGGGAGAGGCTCTGGGCAGTTTTACTATGTGCTGGCTTAGTACCTGAGGCCAGGAAACATCTGTTATAACATGCGGTCCAGCGGGTGCTCTGCTTAATTATGAAATGGCATTGCAGTGTCCCTTTGAGTTGGCTGGCCTTAGCTTCTAATGCTATGCACTACCAAGCAAAATGCAATTCTTGATGTTCTCTTAACTGAATATCCAACTCAAGTTTTGAATTGCTTTGGGAAGAGTGAAAAAGTTAAACCTTTGCCCTCGGGGGAAAAAGGTATGGAAAAAACAAAGAAATGCTTTCTAAAAGCAATTGAGAAGCTTAGATATGAGTGGGCATCGCTTCTATAGGGACTGGGGGAGCTGATTCCCAAATGACTCCCACTTCTAGAATGAACTGTTTATGTTGTGCTTCCTCCTCTCCATTTCAAACTGGAATCCTGTTTGGAAGGTCAAGGACAATGACAATTGAGAAGCAAAGAGAACACTGGAGAAGAGTGGAGGAATGCTTGGAACACCAAAAGGCTCATTCACCTTGAATAAGAGGACACATTTCTGTAATGAGTTCATGCACTCAGTTATGGCCTAGGACTCAGAATTTATTCTCGGAACATGAACACTTGGGAATTCTTCATAATGGCGTGAATCTCTTATTAGCCGTACAAGAACTCATCTTCCCGAATCCTCTTATACACGGATGGGAGAATAGACCCCTTGTTGGCAGTGTCTGCTTAGAATATCTTTTGTCTCATAGCTTGTTGTAATCACTTCCAGACCAGTGGTATATTTATGATTTACATCATGTTACAGAGGAAGAAGTCTTAAGGATTTTTTTTCTCTAAATCTTTCTGAATTACTATTTTAGACTCATTGCCAGGTTTTTTTTTTAAAGGGGAAGTTGATGAACTTTTAAACATGTCATTACATGCTCCGAAATAGCAACTCTTTGTTCTTTCAAAGTTTCTTGTGGAAATTTAAAGGGCTGTGGGTGTGTGTTGAGAAACAGGTAGAGAAGGAAATGGGTAAAAGGGGACACTTGAGGTTCACTGACAAAGTTAAACACATATTTTGTGTTTCGGTTAGAACAAAAGTTGGCAGATTTGGGGAATCTTACCTAACATTTGGGGTGGGTTTAGGAAGGGCAGCTCTCCATTCATTTTTAATCATGTTTCAATAATTAGAGCTAGCAACAGAAGGGTTAAGCCCTAAAGCAAGGAAATATCTCCAAGTCAGAAAACAAAGGGAAACTTGCATATTTCTGAAGATGACATTGGATCAGCCTGTGGATTTCAAGCAATTATGCTATATTATGATTCCCACTGAGTATGCACTAGTTGGAATACTGTTCTTTTTCTTTCTCCATGTCCCAGGGTTGTACACTGAAAGAGCCCTGTTCAACTTCGCATGTCAGATTTTTGAAGGAAAAATTATAGTAAAATATGTTTAAAACAGTGGGGCCTTATGTGAGTGAACACAACATTTTCCAAGGCTTTCAAAAATCCTTTTGTTAAAAATATGGTTTTTATTTTGTTTCTTTTTTTCTTTCTTTTTAAATTTTTTTTTTGTGTGTTCAAGCGTTTACCTCCTTCTTCCTGGAGAAAAGAAGAGAAAAGTTGCAAAGGCTATCCATAACACAGCCTACCCTTAGGGCCTGGGGACTCAACGATGGATTTGTTTTAAATGAGACACCCCACACGGAAAATAAACAAGTGAGAAAAGTTCATCTGTGTATATAACTTCATTTCAACAACTATGGTGACAGTCACAGTGTCTGAGTAAATGTCCCCTAGCATCATCTTGTGAGCAAAATGATTATTAATTGAGGTTTGCATGAGTTGAAAGATGGGTTGTTCCTTAAGGGTAGGAACTTTTCTAGAGTGCAAGAAACTGAAGACACAGCCCAAGGGTAGTTCTAAAAGATGACATGTCTTTTTAATTTTGAATTAATTAAAAACAAAACAAAAAGCAGGCACAGTGAAGTGCACAGAGTAGTGATGATGATGAGTGAATGTCGTATTCATTTTTTTCCATGATATTCTGTCTCCCAAAGGAAAGAGTAACTTGTTTGATCAGTTAGCAATTGCATTTAGCTCTCAATGACAGACTTGACTTTAATGGCTTAAGCACACACAGGTTATTTCTAACGTAAAAGAAACCCTACCCCTAGCTCTCTGGGGCTCATGTGGTGGCTTCTCAAAGTTATCAGAGACCCAGCCCCTTTCTAGCTCTCTGCTCTCCCATCCTTAAGCAATGATATTGCTCTAATCATCATATGTTCTCTCCAACCATGAAAGAGGACAGGGGAAGGCAAAAAGAACACCCCTCCCAGCTTGGTTAACTCACTTTAAGAAGCTTTCCCCAAAGCATCTTAGAACATTTGTGCTTACAATTCAAAACCTTTGTCACATGGCCACACTTAGCTGCAAGGGAGTCTGGGAAATGTAGTCTTTTAGAAGGAAAAATCATTACCCCAGATGAAATCAAGCTTCTATTACTACTCATAAGGGAAGAGCAGCTATTGGATAGGAAACTAGGAGTCTCTGTCAAACTCATATAAAACATCCTTAATGCCAATATATTGTCCAAGCTTACTGATAGCTTCTGTTTGAATTATGCAGTCTTTAAGGCACTAGCTTGAGAACTCAGTTTTGCATTGCTTTGGCTCAAAGTACATGGCCAAAGTGAACACTTTAGCACCTCCCTGATCCTTTCCTCCATTATTTGTGTAGTTTACCCTCAGAAGTGTTTGTATGAATAACTAAAGAGCAGAAAATTCCACATACTCTTGAGCCTCCAAATTGGGCAAATATAGTTTCCTGTCTAGAAATTATATTTAGAAATGGTTGATCTTCTGCAATCTTTTTCTTCCCCACATTGTTTTTGGAGCTCCAACTTCCTCCATCATAAAAAAGAGTGGACCTTTTAGAAAATTTCTGGGTTCATAATTAGAGAAAAGGAAGAAACCATAAAGAGTAGCACTAACTTCAGAGACACTGTTTCCTGCAGGGGTGAGCATCCTGCTCTGCCTTGAATATCCTCATGTCCCTCTTTTTTTGTGTGAGGAAGATTGGCCTGAGCTACCATCTACTGCCGATCTTCCTATTTTTGCTTGAGGAAGATTGTCACTGAGCTAACATCTGTGCCAATCTTCCTCTATTTTATGTGGGATGCCACCACAGCATGGCTTGACAAGTGGTGCTAGGTCCACGCCCAGGATCTGGGCCTGCAAACCCTGGGCCACCATAGTGGAGCACGTGAACTTAACCAGTACAATACCAGGCTTGTTCCCAACTCACTTCCCTCTTCTGTGCTGCTTAAAATTCCAGCAATTGAAGATTCAGTTTGGTTCCCAGGCACCCCCTTCTAAATATGTTGTTTTTAAAAAGAGGTAAAGTTGTTAGTAATTCAAAAATCAGTGTCAATTATTTTAACCAGATTGCTTTCCTACTAGCTATGATACACCTTCACTGAATGGGAGGTACTTATTCATCTTGTTTTTCTTCTCACTTGAGAAAGAAGACATACTCATGTCAAAAAATTTAATCTGAACAAAAAGATAGACTGTGTGAATGAGTCTCCCTTTCATCCCTGATTCCAATATTTTTTTCCTCCTTGATGCAACAATTAGGAAAAATTTCTTGTGTATATTATCCAGAGATGTATTCTGCATGTGGGAGCATACATAGGTGTTAAAACACATATACACACAATGCAAATATAAAAAATCCTTTTGTTTTTACCCAAATGATCATATACTGTGTAGCTTATTTTGTGCCATTTTTAAAAAATCTAAAATATCACTGAAGAATTTTTTTTTTATCAGCACATATATCACTACATTAAAAAAAAAAAGATTCCTTGTTAAAATAGGAGTTGTTAGTGGGGGAAAGAATTCTATATTTTTGGAGCATGGTGGTTTTTGCTTCAATATTTTACTGTGAAGGCAACAGTGTCTTAGGGCCTACGAAGGAAAATCTTAGGAGAAAGGAGAAGGATGGATTGGCCTGGGACTCTAACTCCCATGTATGACATCATTCCTACAGAAAGCAATGCCCCAAGTTCCTAATAACTAAACTGACTACACATCTAGATTCCCCAAGAACAGCCACATTTATGCCTGTTGTCCTGGTATAATTTTCAGTGGCTCCCACTTTCATTCTCAAGGTGGTCCCAGTTTGGATGACAAGTTATGTGATCACCCTCATCATAACTAATTGACAAATTAACTAGTTAGGGTCAGCTGCAGAGATTAAAAAAGACAGTCTAAATCTAGTGAGAGTGGGGGTTTGTCTGGGTGGGACCCAGGTTCAGCTACTTATAAGCAGTATGACCTGGTTAAGTTCTTTAACTACTGTTTGCCTCAGTTTCACCAGCTTTCTAAGGGGAATAATAATGGCCTCAGAGTGGTATTATAAACATTTGGTTAAATAATACCTGTGAGGGGCTTTTATCACAATGTCTGGTTCATATTCAGGGCTCAATAAATGTAGTTATTCATATTACTTATTATTTTCACCATTTTCCGCACTTCTCCTGCCAAACCACTTCATTCTTACACTGTGTAAAATTCCATTGATTGAGATTCATTTAGGTGAATAGTCATCATCTTCTAAAAATGGATTGCGAGCCAGCCCTGATGGCCTAGTGGCTAATTCGGCAATTACCGCTTCGGTGGCCCAGGTTCGCTTCCCCGTTGCTGAACCACACCACCTGTCTGTCAGCTGCCCTGCTGTCACAGCAGCTCACACAGAAGGACTAGAACAACTTACAACTAGAATATACAATCATGCACTGGGGCTTTGAGAAGGAAAAATAAATAAGTAAATAAATAAAAATAGATCGTGGTAAAGCCATTTAAGAGGAAAAAGTAGGTGACTTTAAGGCAGTAATTGTTAACTAGAGGGATCCATCTTCCCCACCCACCCCCAGCCCTACGGAAGAGAGAAATCAGAGTGTAGTTTGAAAACAGAGCAGCACTTGGTACTTCTCATTTGATTCTACTTTGGCTTTGATATTAACATTTAAAAAATTTCAATAACATTAGAGAAGGATGCGTGCATCTCATGTTTAGCAAGGGGAGATGCGTTTGAAATGACGGACAGACACCGTTGTAGCTGTTTGGACTTCATAAACAGAGCTGTATTACTCTGTTGATAATGGAATTACTTCAAAGAGAGGGCTCAGGAGAACTTACATCCAACCACGTCTCAGTACCTCTTACCATCGTGTGTAACTTTCCATACATTATTATTTCCCCCCAAAGCATTCCTGAACGCATCTCCCTCTGGCAGAAGCTACGTGTCAAACAGTGAAAGACAATTGTTTGTTCAGACAACCTGGAACCTCCTGAGGCCTTTTCGGGAAGGATAAAGAAGATTTGACTCTGAGTAGGTGTGGGAGTGGGAGGATAGAGCTATTGAAAGAGCAGAGACAGGTATTTCCCTCCGTATACATTTTCTTAAAATTGAATTAGGTTTCTGCAAAAAGCTGTTTTGCAGAATAACAACCTCTTTATGGTTTCACCAGCTGAGACATAAAAGGCTGTTTGAGGTGGGCTGTAAGTTCTGAATGCAGGTGAAAATCCCCTACTTACTGGTTACTTTAATGGAAATAAGAATGTTTTGTAAATACCCTGACCCATTTAACCAGGCATCTTAAGGTCCTTGTGTCACTGTGGTATGGCATCACCTTGACTCTGGGTGACAGAGTGGCCTGAGAGCTTGATTTATTTTCACATTACAAAATTCTCTTCTCCTCCTATTTAAGTAAATTTTTTTTAAAATTAAGACAAAAAAGCATCATTTGACCCTTTGAGGACAAGATATAAGAATACTTCTGGCTTCTGCCATTACTTCTTATCCAAATAATGTCCAATTTTCTTAATATATTAGAAATAATGGACTCAATCCAAGAATTAGACTCACCTCTGAGCAGTAGCCTAATGGAAAATTTTAAATGGCACATAGCACTACAAAAAACTCCCTTTCACCCACATGTAGACTACTGCTGGGCCTTTAACCATGGGAAGCCCGCGAGAAGCAAGGGAAAGCCAATTTAACCACACTCCTTCGGGTGGCACAAGGGGTTACAAAAGGTGAATTAAGAGCTTGAAGGCTAAAGTCAAGGGGCAAAAAACAAACTGAGGACTAGTTGTTGCCTAATATGTGTGCCAGATTTTGACCCAATAAGCTGGTGATGTAAACAGACAAATGTATTGGGGCAGGTCAGAACTAAGGGGAAGTGTCTTCGTTCACTCTGAGTCAGTTAGGAATTTATGTGTATGTTAAAAACAAGAAAGCAGAGTAACCTTCCTAGAGTGGAGACTCCTGTGGCATACATGGGAGATGGTTAGACTAAGCTTGGCTTAAGAAGCACTGTCACACCTGGACTGCCCCTGCCTGAAGGCTCGTGCCAGACCACTGAGACATTATGGGGAGGAGAAACGTAAGTGGTACCATCTCTGGGGGGCACACTCTGTACAGAGCTTGGTGCCTTTCATATGTGACCTCTAATGCCACAGAGGAGGTATTTCTCTGCTTGCTGCTTAGAGGCATTATCTGAGCAACTTGCACACAGCCACACAGCTAGGAAGGGGCAGAGCAGAGATTCGAACCACAGTCGGGGAAAGTTGGGCACTGTCACTAGCCCACCTCATCTTTTTCCATATGACCCAGATCCCATATGACTGTGACCCTGGTTTCTGTGCTCCACATTACCAAAGCACCTGCAGAATAAATGTCTTCTACACAGCTTTGGGTACCAACCGCCATGGTGGTTTAATGCCCCCTAACACATCAAGGATCCCTGCCTTTGTGGCCACCTCTGACTAACCCACAAAATCCAGTTTATACCAATTTATGTTCCTGATCCTTTTTTTCAGCGTCACATCTTTGTTCTCTGCCCTCTTCTCTCTCTTTTATTCCTGCAGCTTCTTCTCCCCATCTTTCTCTTTTTTTAAAAAAACCCATAAACCTCAGCCCGCGTCCCCCAATTCTAACATGTGTTTATGGCTAAAATCCACTTGAGAGCAGGTTCTTGTCCCACCAGTGCTAATGGGTGTGTAGAGATTGCTGTAACTAGCACTGTCCAATAGAAAATTCTATAAGGATGCAAATATTCTATAGTCTGCACTGTTTTGTACAGTAGCCATTTGAAATGTGGCTAGTGTGACTGAGGAACTGAATTTTAAATTTGATTAAATTTTAATTTTAATTTAACCAGCCGCATGTAACTAGCGGCTACTGTTGTGAACAGCACAGGATGAGCATCCAAAGAAGTATGAAAGATGGCTACCTTTCTGGATGTCTTAGGATCTTAGGGCATGCCTAGGGCTCACATTTTACTGCTAGGAAGCCCAAGGACGAGCTACTTCATTGGTTGAAGGTCCCCAACGATGCAGAGTCACATTTAAGAATAAAGCTCTATGGGCATGGGAATGCAAACAGCAGCAGGTCTAGTTGGCTAGCACAGTCTGAGGGGTGGGAGATGGGATCAAACTATAGAGGGAAATATGCAGAACAAAACCTTGACCTTAACACTTACTAGCTGTGTGAGCAAGTTACCTACCCTCTCTGAGCCTTGGGTTTCTTATCTATGAAATAGAGAATAACATAATAACGATAATGGTAATACTGCCCATTTGTGTACTTTCTAGATTTGATGTATATAACCATCATGGATGTGAAAAGTATAATGTCAATTGTTACATCTCTTTAAAAAATAATCATTATTATTTTGGACCAATGTCTAGGAGATCTAGGGAAGTCATAGACATACATGGTGTGAATACATCTAGGAAATTGGTGTGACTTTGTGACTAATAGCAAGTGAGTACCACTGGAAAAGTGAGTGTTATCTTAGGGCAGTGGAGAAAAATTTGTATCCAGGGCTTAGGGCAGGTCAGTAATATACTTGGGATTCTAGTCGGTTAAGGTGACATCAGGTAAGTATCGTATTTAAAGAGGCAACAAGAGAGCCCAGTAGAAATGTGAGTCCACTGGAATCTAAGCTCCAAAAGACTCAGAGACCAAAACAGTGCCTTGTGCATAGTAGCCACTCAATAAATATTTTTTGAATGAATAAATAAGTGCAAAGCATCTTGAGCCCTCCCAATTCAATCTACTTACAGAGGGCGATGAAATAGCGGTGCCAAGACGCTTTGCGCAAAGCACCAGTCTTTCATGTCTGCTTTAGCTGGAGAAAATTTTAAAAACCTGAGCATTTGCTTTGTTTTATCAAGGGAGTTAAAAGGGCCCTTGCAGTCATTTCTGATGAGTTTCTCTCCTCTGTTAAAATCTATGGTCTCTGAGGGCAGGGACAAAGGCAGCTGGCCCTTAATAGGTACCCAGTAACTACCTGGTGGATGATTGAATTATCTTCCTAAAAGTGTTATAATCTTGGAGATACTTCCCTGGAAGGCAATCCTTTCCAATGCAAAGAGGTTTCCTGAGGAGTAGATGAATAACCACACCAATTTGAGAACACAACGTGGATAGTGTAGCTTTTGTTCAATTGTTGACCACAGTAGGGAGACAGAGAGTGATCCCAGAGAGAGAGGAGATAGAAGTCTCTCCGTTTGTGGTTCCTATTTATTTGGCGGACGACTTCATCAATCCATTCTTCCCAATAGTATATAAGTAAGCACTATGAGGGGAGGGGAGGGGCCCCTTTTGCTGGCCACAGGGCCATCACAGAATGTGGCACACAGGAGCCCTGCAATCAGGAGCGGTTTGGGACAACCATTTTGGAAAACAGTTCAGTATGATCTAGTAAGACAGACACACCCCATTGCAATGCAATTCTCCTCCTAGGTGTAAATCTTCAAGAAACTCTTGCATAAGCATTATCAGGTTATATGTGCAAGAAATTTTATAACAGCACTCTTTGTAAGAGCTTCCAAATGGAACCAACCTCAGGGTCTCTCAATAGGATAAAAAATGAAATACTCATCCAATAGAATATTGCACAGCAACAAGAATGATTGGAACAAATGAACTGCAACTGCAAATACTGGAGAAATACATCAAAAAGAGAATGAAAGTCCAGAAAAGAAAAAAAACAAGAAAAATAAGAGGTAACAGAAGGTTTTGCAGACAGGGCAGCCCTGGTGATACTAGATGTCTTGAATCCTGTTTCTTGGGCTGGGTATCTGGAAGCTGTCCAACAGTGTATGACATGACTTGGAAAGGAGTAACTGAGAGATATCAGCTTAGCCTTAGGCTCAATAAAACAATGTGGAACTCTTAAGAAGAGGATTATTAGGCAAGAGGAAGATGACAAAAATTGAAAACAAAAGGTAACAGGCTTACTCCGTCCTTGCAACTCTTACTAAGAGCTTCATAAAGCAAGCGTGGTAGCAAATTCACTTAGAAATATCTGTGATTTATCATATATGTGAGGTTTCACTGCTTAGTAAATCTGTTTATAGTTTTGTTCATCGCATGGATATTGAGTTACTCTCAAATAAGTCTCCTTTTATGGAAGGCCCAATACTGAAATACATGTGGATCCTAACATACCATGGATTATTCTTTTGGTGCCTAGAAAGAGTGGATCTGTTTGTCTTCTAGGTTGAGAGGAAAGAGGTGTTCCAGAATTACTAATTCAAATAAGGCTATTACACCAGGAGGGCAGAAGAGACTGTGAAGGCGGTGTTAAGAATCTGGGAAGGCTGCCAGCATAGTTTGCATGATAAGGGTGGATAAAAACATAAAAAGAAGTATGGTCCAGTGGTTGATCTGCTTCCTTTTCATTTTTAAGGGTGGTTTACTTTTGAACAAAATGGTGCGATTTTCAAGTTACTCTAAGAACATAGCTGATAACAGATTTCTTTTAAAACCAGAGTTTCTGCAAGCTGCATGCCGACACTAAGAGAATTTGATCTTTATGCTTTTTTTAAGCACCTTTCATGATGGCAGAGAGCGTACCCTGAAGATTTACACGGGACCATCTCATCTCTGGCCACCTTGCGGAATGCTACCTATATTGCCATATCTAAAGGGGAGCCCATTAAAATTTACAAATTAAAAGCCAGTGGGAAAGAACATAATCTTGGCAAGTGCCTCTTGGGAAATCTTACAACTGCAAGAGCTCCGTGGAAGAGTGCTTTAAATACCATTATGGTTCATCCAATCTCCTCACAATTGTATGGGAGGGCGTGTGGCCAAGGCCTTGCAGAGAAGAGGCCGGGGTGCCCAAGCTCGTGATTGGCTGGGGGGGGCGTGATGCTAAGCGAGCCACTTAGCCCACTCTTGCTTCATGAGGAGCACACCACATGCTTCTTTGCACATTCTTTTAAATCCTCGTGTGGTTGGCATTTGGAAAAATATCGACTGCAACCAGACGTCGCAATCCTGATGACAGCTCTTGAAATCCCATCTTTCTCACAGCAACATCTACTGTCAGCTCCCCACCCCTGTCACCAGAGAGCCTTCCCCACCCAAGTTGCACTCCAAATAGAAAGAATTTCAGATGTACATGTTTGGCTGCCTCCTCTAAAGGCCTTGACAAATATTCAGGTAGTAAATAACCCAAGAGAAATGCTGCTGATAAAATTAGTTCAAGTATTTCGCAGAAAACAAACCTGACACCACCATGATACTTGATCGCTCAGCCTCAGCACTTCGAACCTTTCTAAACCCCCTTGCCTTCAAAGCCCAAATGTCTTGTTTTAGATTGCCTTTATTTTTTCCCTCTCCAAAGCCAGTCCTTGCCACCACTTTCTCTCAAAAAAAAAAAAAAAAAAAAAAAATCCCACGTGGTTATAGGATAGATTGTCCAACCAGGAATTTACATTACAAAATGACTGTGTTGAAGGTTAATATCCAAGGTCAGGTGTTATTAATATCTATTTGAATTTTGTTCTTCTGGTCTATGATATCATCTGAGTCACCTCATTGATTTATATCACGGTAATCCCAGGCCATCATTCATTTTCCGGAAATTCTATTCACGGCTTGGTATCAACCTCTCTCTTTAATACCCTTTTTGGTGTTGTCTGATCAGTAGCTTTACAGCCCTTGCTTTTATCTCCTTCCCACAGGTAACCCCATACCTGGTGTCCAAGATTGTTTGATTGATTTTTCACCCTGTCACCTTCTCCTTTTCCTATATCTTATTGTAGAAAAAAAAAATTAACCCTTCTCTTGAGAGGTATTTCATGATATTTCTCTCCCCAAAGCCAGTTCTCTATCTTGACTGTCAGGTAAATTGCCTCTGCAAGCATAGGCCTGTTAATTTGTCTGTATCACAAATGAGGCATTCTTTCCAGCTTCCCCTAAAGTCTTGGGCTCAAACCCCCAGTGGGAACTAACAATCCTTAGGACTTGCTATATGCTTGCCACACTAAGGGCTCAGGGCACTGATGGATTCTCGCCTAATCCTTACAACAATCCTGTGGGGTAGGCGCCATTATTTTAACCATTTAGCAGATGAGGAAACAGGTTCTGAGAGCTTTAAGGAAATTATCCAAGGTTGCACAGTAATAAGTGGTGAACTTGGGACCTAAGCCCTCTGTCTTTCTGTTTCCAAAGCTCATGCTTATTATTACTTTCTAACTGCCTTCCTCTAATCATGATGATAATTGGTGGCCGATCATTATACATGATACAGTTATTATACAACAAAAGTGGGCTGGGAGGCCTTTGAAAAATACACATTAACGCTAAAATTACATCAGCATCTGGTATACTTATATAAAGATATTTTTTCTTGTACATCTAAAAATAAATTTTTTAACCCTTTGAAAAGTAGCATATGCTAATATAGGAAGTTCTTAATTAGGAGGAAGGAAAAAACCCCACCGATATTCCTAGCAACTTAAAGACCATCACAGTTAACATTTTGATATATATACTTCTTGCCATTTTTCTATACATAGTTTATATATTTCTAATCTTCTGTATATCTAAATTTGAATTCTGCTTTTCCCCCTTGGGATTATAATCATCACTTCCCCACAGGTATTTTCTACGTTTTGGTTGCCATAGGCCCTAATATGGAGTCAGAGACACAGTGTGATTTTGATAAATACATACTGAATCAGAAGATGAAACCTAGTCATTCATTATTAATTTCATTGATCAAATTATTGAACAGATAATATATACAATTCTTCAAAATTTCAAACGTTCAGAAAGATATATAGTGAAAATCTGCCTTTTACTTGTGACTCGTAAAGATACCTTGCTGTCCAGAGTTTGAAGGCCCAAGCTTCTAACTGTCCTAGGACCCACTTCTTAGGAGCACAGGTCTGGATAAGTACATGCCAGTTTCTTGAATTGTGGACACAAGAGAATAAAATTCAGAGAAAAATTTTTACCCTAGCAAAGGTACAATTTCTAAGTTTCTGTCTTCTGACCTGGAACTCTAAGTCTTTGGGTAAGTGACAGACCCTTCCGAAGAGCCATACCTTATCCCACGAGACTCAACAAGCCATCATAATCCTACTCACCACAATAATCCCCACGTTATTAAAGAGATGTGCACATCAAGAGGGGGAAATAGTTTTATTATGCATCCTCATAGGAGAAAAGACAAGAGTGCATTAGGGAACAAAAGTAGCCTTATTATTTCTCTTTACTAGAAACCAGTGCTTGAAGTTCAACATAATGGATGTGGGTGCTTCTGTTTTTATACATATACTGGATTATTTAGACAAAGTACAGCACAGGAGAAGGCAGTCTCAGAGACCTGAGTTGAACGAATATTTTCAAGTGTAGAGATTCTCAAAGTCTGTTCCATAGGACATTAGTTCCTTGGGATGTTATTAGGTGTTCCACAGAAAAGGGAAATTCCACAGACTACTAAGTTTAGAAATTTTTAAGAGGAGAACAAAATGAAACTGAAATTAACCATAGAATACTTTTTAAGGAGTAGGGTTCCACAGAGCGCACTTTGGAAAATGGTGTGGACTCTGGCAGCTTTGGCACTAAGTAGGTATATGATTTGGGATTAGGCAACTAATTGTTCATCACTGTGTGTTTCAGGTTAACTGGGTGATTATTTAGTTAATATGAGAAATTACGTTTTAGACTGGTTTTTGCTAGTAAGTAGTAGAAGCAGATGGAGAAGACCCTTGTAACCTTGGGTTCAGACCTGTGTTCTTCTCAACCTTGTGACACTGCTTTAGAGTGACAAGCATGGTGACAGCATTCACCATGAAATATTATTTCTACCAACCATGAGCCTCAAGTTTCTTCATTTGAAATGTAAACTAGAAAACAAAAACATTTTAAGAAAAATGATCCTAAAAATAAAAGATAAGCCATAGATAGGAGCAAAATTTGCACATACATATAACCAAGAAAATATTAGTATCCAGCATACAGACTATCGTTGCAAATGAGTAAGCAGAAGAAACAAACAACTCAATAGAAAAATGAGCAAAGGATAGAAACAGCCAATTCACAAACTGTAAACATGTGCCAATACACATATGAAAAGACTCCCTGACTTATTAAGAAAATGCAAATTAAACAAGATATCATTTCACATCTATGAGACTGGCAAAAATCATTCAAGTCTGGCAAGGTGGGCATGTAGATTGATAGATTATTTTGGAGAATAATTTAGCAATATGTAATTAGAGAGCTAAATATCTGCTTATTCTACAACAGGATGTCCACTTCTAGGTGCATTTCTTTTTGTGTATGTGAGGAAGTTTGGCACTGAGCTAACATCTGTTGCCAATCTTCCTCTTTTTGCTTGAGGAAGATTGTTGCTGAGCTAACATCTGTGCCAATCTTCCTCTATTTTATGTGGGATGCCGCCACAGCATGGCTTGACAAGTGGTGCTAGGTCTGCACCCAGGATCTGAACCCACGAACCCCAAGCTGCCGAAGTGGAGTGTGCGAACATAATCACTACACCACTGGGCTGGCCCCTAGGTGCAAGCAGTGTTTTCCAACCTCTTTTCCAATATGACACACATAGAGAATGATAATATTCATACAACACATCTGGGTAACCTGCGGAGGCTGCTTACAGCAGGAGGTGACCCATCCAGAGGGCTGTGTTCACCTCAGGCCCTACGTGGCTGCCCTGAGGGCTGCGGTGCTCTGGCTCTTCTACCCAACTATACAGCCCTGGTTGGAAGCTCTGCCCTAGAGAAGCTTGCTCTGTGTGCTCAAGAACACAAGATACTGAAATGCCCACCCATGGAGTTTTTGTTATACCAAAACCAAAACAAAACAGAATGGGCACAACAACTTAAATGCCCATCAGTAGCGGAACGAATAAATAAATGCTGGTATACTTATACAATGGAACTCCAGAGAGTAGTTAAAATTAATGAACCGTATACAGAGATGAGTTACAAAACCATAATGTTGAGTGAAAAAAGCAAAACGCAAAGGGATACTTGCCCTTTGATACTGTGCATGGAAAATTTTAAAACAAAGCTACACACACCTACATACCTATTTAGTAAAGATATGGAAATACAGAGGGACAGAGGTCACCAACATCAGGGTAGCAATTGCCTCTGGAAAAGGAGGGAAGACAATGGGATTTGATGGTGGGCAAGGGACTCAAAGGATATGTATGACATCCTAGTTCTTAAAAAACAAGTGAAGCAAATGTGGCAATAATTTACGTGTTAAATTTAGGTATAAATACACAGATTTCTAATATATTTTCACTGTACTTTTTGCATATTTGAAATATTTCATAATTTAAAACAAATAGTTAGATCATTGGTTTCAAGCCTGAATGCACATTAGAATTACTGAGCAGTTCCAAAAATTTTCCATGCCAGGGCTGCACCACAGACCAATTAAATCAGAAACGTAAGAGGTGGGGCCTGTGCGTCAATCTTGTTTAAAAGCTTCCCCACTGATTCTAATGTGCAGCCCAGAGTTGAGAATTGCTGAAGTAGATGATCTGAAAAGTTTCTTTCAAATAATATTCTGTTTCTAAATATTCCTCATACAGTTTCCTCTGAACACAAGTGTGTGAAAAGCCAGGATCTGTTAATATTCATGGAGAATTTCCTTCTACCAAAACTAGTTCTCTTTTCCTGGTGCTCATGCCTCCTTTGTTTTCTAGAACCACATGTTACTCCTCTCCCAGTTAAGTTGTTAGTCTCTCCCCCTTCCTCCTCCCACCTTTCTGAGTCCATCCCAACAGGCAATTCATCCAAGCGCCGCAAACTTCGGCTCTGAGTCATTCATATGCATTGCTTTTGAACATATTAAATAGATCCATATGCTTATCTACACTAAGATATAGGTTTATCCTTCAGAAAATAGAATACAAAAAAAAAATCATTCCAATGTGTACACTTTAAAATTTTTAAGCAGGCATCTAAAAGGAAGCAGAAATTAAAAGTAACTTGGACCAGAATTTTGAACATTAAAACATTACAGCAAATTGGTAAAACATAAACCAAATATATAGATGTCTACTTTCAATCCAAAAAAGTTACTCTTTCCCTGCCACATGCACATAGACAGCTCTCGTAATGGCTCCACTTCAATCAGAGTTGGATCACAAATAGAACAGTAATGAATGTGGCCTTTTCCAACATTTCTACCCCTAAAGAGTCTTTATTATCCTCTCCAACTTCAGAAATTCCTATGAAGTCATCATCAACCAATCAGAGCTTCAAACGGTTTGAACTAACTGATGTAGTCAGCCACATTGAGTTGATATAGAATCAAAGAAATGTGACATTCACCTCAGCCTGGGCAGTTGTGTCATGGATAAATGTATGATTTCCATTAGATTTCCCAAAATATGGAAAAATCGCTTTCAGACCCTCAGCACTACCTCTGGGGATACTTATTTTAGATTAGAACCACTAACTAAAGTTCCATTGTCTTGAATAAACCTTACCAAAATCTGTTCTCAGAGACAGTAAGAAAGGGAATGTTGAAATACAGTAATATGTCTACAGAGCAGGAAAACTTCCAACACTACTTAAGGTTCGTTGGAAGGCAGATTGATATCCCAAGAGGGGAAGAAAAGGCAAGAAATCATGCCGTAGTTTCAAAATCAGACAGACTGGAGTTTTAATCTGGATTCTACAATTTTGTAAGACATGACCTTGGGCAGGTTACTTAATCTTTCTAAACTTCAGTTTCCTCATGTGTAAAATGCAGAAAATAAAAATAGTTACTTCCATACTGAATACCCAGATCTTGGTTTCTAACACCATTCTCCAATAGGAGAACCAAGGACTCCCCGGAGAAATAGCTAATTCCAAGGCTGGGACAAGGAATATATAAGATGAGCCTGGAGCATCTTGCAGTGCCAGAAAGTAAGGAAATGCTCCAAAAAACAAAACAAAGGCATATGTCAAAGGGACATCAGAGCCAACTGAGAGAGCTCCCGATAGCAAAGCTGAGACAATTTAATCAACAAAATAAATAATGTGGTATTGGATTATAACCAAAAGTATAAAATAAATATCCTTGAGCCCATAGTGATATAAATAAATGATCGAGTAAATAAATGGGAGAGAATAGACAAAGCACCCATACAGAAAAATTCCAAATAGTTTATGTACATCCTGCTGCCTCAAAGAGGTGGGGCATAACTCCTCACCTCTTAAGCATGGGCTGTGCATAGTGATTTTCTTCCAGAGTACAGTGTGGAAAGGAGAGGTGGGGAGAGCAACTTTTCAGGGGAGAAACTTCATAAACTCTACTTCAGCCGTCTGTTCCAGCAGCTTAACATTATCAGTGATAAATCACGTGATAGCAGGCACCCTAGACATGATGTGATGACAATGGCCTTCACCTCCGTGGTCCTCTTCCTGAGGACTCATTACCCGGTATAATCACCAGAAAAATCCAAATTGATGAACATTCTACAAATACCTGGCCAGTACTCCTCAAAACTGTCAAGGTCACCCAAAACAAGAAAAGTCTGAGAAACTGCTGCAGCCAAGAGAAACCTAAGGAGACATGATGACAATGTAACAGTGGCATCCTGGGACAGAAAAAAAGACACTAGGTAAAAACTAAGGAAATCTGAACAAAGTATGGACTGTAGTTAATAGTAATGTATCAATATTAGTTCATTGATTGTGAAAAATGTACCATACTAATGTAAGATGTTAATAATAGGGGAAACTGGATTGAGGGTATACAGGAAACCTCTATAATATCTTTGCAACTTTTCTGTAAGTCTAAAACTCTTCTAAAATAAAAAGGTTGTTAAGAGAAAGAGTTACCCCACAGGGTGGTGAGGGTTAAATAAAATAACAAATTTAAAGCATTAGCCTAAGCACACTGCCTGGAACACAGTAGAAGCTAATATCTGGTAACTATTATTGGTTAGCATTATTAAGCAGAGTTAATTCATGAACTGCTTACCAATCCATTCCAGAAGTAGAATACTCCTATTACTTGGGGAGCATTAAGAAAGATCTGATAACTCCCTCCACCTTAGGTATTTATTCATGTTCTTAAAGATCAATGATCTTAAGAATCCTATTACTGTTATCTCTGTCTATTCCATCACTTTTAATTTTCCAGCATTGTTCTGCATGCCAGGATAGAACTCCCAGTAAAAAACTGGACAACGCTTCTGGATTGTTCAACTTTCTCTGCACAGAGCTGGGCAATGCTCCTTCTAATAACTTTCCTCCAACCCTGTCTCCCTCTCCAATGAATTTAACTGGAGTCATTTTCTGAGAAACGTGCTGCATACACCTCCAGCGCACTGGAGCATTTCTGTAGCGCTACAGCACCGGACATGGCCTAAAGAGGGCATTTCACCGTCTGGGGGTTGCTCTCCCCAATGTCTCTGGCTTCTGCTTATATGACCATCCCTTCCACTTTGTCCTTTAAGCCTCTTTGACCCTGCTCCCAACTCAGATTGGAAGTCACAGCAACCTCCTCTGAGGGCTGGATTTCGATTTGCTTTTCAGCTCTGGAGCACAGTCCTGTACTGAAGGTGTCTGCAGGCATTCTGCATAACCTCTCCAAGTTTGTCAGCTCCTTCCAGGCTGAGACCAACTCCAGCTCCACCTGGTCACCTCCCCGACATTTAGCACCAAGTTGGGCACATCCAGTGCTCCAGTACACATCACATCATTATTGAAGTGATGCTAGTTTGGATGCCGTTCCGAAAAGTAACTGAAGCACTCAAACGTGAGGATTCATCTCCCTTAGCAGAGCACTCCAGCGAGGGCTTTCCTGAGGTGACAATTCCCAAGAACCTCTAACAAAATGAAATGGAAATAACAGCCTGCAGTGACTGCCTTCTTTTTCCTTTCAGCATTTTTTGCATAATATAATTCTTCCTCTTCATTTACTGGAGTCAGTCATCTTTTCTTTTTCTTATTAATGCCAGTTACAGTATTTTTGGTAAATTAGCAAATACTGAATGTTTTTTTTTAAGATTGGCACCTGAGCTAACAACTGTTGCCAATATTTCTTTTTTCCTGCTTTTTCTCCCCAAATCCCCGTGATACCTAGTTGTATATTTTAGTTGTGGGTCTTTCTAGTTGTGGCATGTGAGACGCCACCTCAGCGTGGCCTGGTGAGTGGTGCCATGTCCGCGCCCAGGATCGGAACCGGTGAAACCCTGGGCCACTGAAGTGGGGCACGCGATCTTAACCGCTTGGCCACGGGGCTGGCCCCCAAATATTGAAATTGTTAAACCCAACATGTTCCATTTATTCAAGGCCATAGAAAGCAATTTTGAAGTTGAACTGCTGATTGCCAAATTGTATAAATAGCTAAAATAAGACTTTTATCATCCATCCACCCACCCATCCATCCTCTTTCAACAATGTTTACTGATTGATACGATTTGCCAGGTGTTATGCTGGGTACTGGAGATTCAGGGATGAATAAGAAAGTCCTGCCCTCAAGGATCTCCCAGTGTAGTGGGGGGAAAACAGACAAATAAATAAGTACAAACGCAACATGACAGGTGTTATCATAAGAGTAACGTGGACACTCCAGTTGGAAGAACATATTCATAGAGAAATGATGCTTGAGCCAAAAAAAAAAAAAATCACTGATTGTTTTATGGATTTCTTCAAATGGCTTCCATGTCTTTCAGAGAATACAGAAGGCTGAAAATGAAACCTTGCCTCTGATATTTCCTAACTCTGACCATTGGCAACTCATTGAACCTCCCTGAGTCTCAGCTTCCTCCATTGTACAATAGTATCATTGCAATGATTGCCTAAAAGTCTCATGGATTTACTCAAAAGATCACATGGGAGATCTCTGTAAACTCAAAGGGCTATAAGAATATAAATAAACTATTATTATCATATTTATTACAAAGCAAAGGAGAATATTTTTCCCACACAACCTCTTCTGCCCTGCTCAAGCTCTGCAAGAATTAAAAATTTTAGGGGCCAGCCCTCTGGAGGAATGGTTAAGTTCACTCACTCTGCTTCGGGGGCCCAGGGTTTCGCTGGTTCAGATCCTGGGCGGGGACATGGCACCGCTCATCGGGCCATGCTGAGGCAGTGTGCCACATGCCACAACTAGAAGGACCCACAACGAAAAAAAAAATACAACTATGTGCTGGGGGGTTTGGGGGGGAAGAATTAAAAAAAAAGATTGGCAACAGTTAGCTCAGGTGCCAATCTTTAAAAAAAAAAATTTAGGTGGATCTATTCTTTCTCTTGTATGATCTGTTTAATCAAACTTCACTTTTTGGCTTTTCTAGACTGGTATTGAGTGGCTTCCTCAGACCCCTGTGTGCCCAGCTATCAATGCACGCTGGCAGCTGCATTTTAGGAATCATTATACACGCTGCCCCAACGGCTTCTCAGAACAGGGTTCCTGGACAGCGGTTTTGGGCGGCCTGATTTTAGAACCCAGTTTTTCAGTCTAGTCAGAGATTGATTCATGTTTGGGGGCAGCAAAGAAATAAAAACTAATTAAAAAAGCAAGAGATAGCACATCTTAAGGAAGAAAGCTTGGATCCTGTTTGAAAAAGACAGTAGTGATCGAGAAGGGGAGTAAAGGCGACAGCGAGTGCCCTAATACCATCTCTGACAGGCTGGCACAGGCTTTGCATCCTGGTGAATCCAAAGCAAACAGGCCTACAGGACATGGAGCCACATGCTTTTCTTGTGAGCCCAACAAATGTAAAGCTCCCTTAATCCACACAAAAATAAAACTGAAATGTAAGCCGGCCCAGATCTGGACCCAGCATGACCCCTTCCACCACCCTACAGCCCGTTCTCCGACAATGAGGGGTTGCCTTGCCATGCTAACTTCACCTAAAAAACTCTCCCTCCTCCCTCCCCATCCCCCTCTCATATTCTGTTGACATTTTTTGCCACCCAAACAGCATCCCAAAATGCCTCATTTGGTGACATCACAGATAGCCATGGGTTGCTTCTGGTAGCCCATCTGTTCCTGCAGGCCTTGCCTTGGTGAGGGTGAGATATGAAGGCAGTGTTCAGTCGAGGCTGGGCTGGGGGTGGGGTGGGGATCGGGCCTTTGAAGCTGTTTTCTATCGGGGCCCTGCAGCTGTCAGTGTTGGCTGCGGAAGCCAGCGATTGTCCTTGCAGCTCCCCGTTGCTGCAGTGCACTGTGCTTGTGGATATTAATTGGGCTTTCATTATGTGAATGCACCCAGAAGCTTTTACAGTCGATTCCGACATCTATATTGATTCATAAAAATGCCAATAAATAACAGGTCTCTCAAAGCAGCTCTTAATGTTTTCGATAATTAGTTGGTTTATGTTTTTTCTCCCATTTTTCTTTCTTTTTTTTCCTTTTTTCTTTTTACACATTACTGCATAATAGATCACAGAATCTTTGGGACAATGGACAGGCACGTTGGCTAAATCACCTTATTACAGTTCCATATAGTTGAAAAGAGGCTTAATGCTAAATTATCAGATGCCAGCTATTGTGGAAACCAAGAAAGAATAATGCTCCAAAATAACACTGTGGTGCCCCTGTGTACTCATTGTCCCGGGAGCGATTGGCACGCCTTCTGCGGAGTCCTCCATTGAGTCAGCGATCCCCTGGAATGAACAGTGGGGCCCAAATTCAGGCTGGGAGTGAGTTTCTTTACTTTTGGGCGTATTATAGGTTATAAGATATTTTAGGGCCTTGGCTTTCAAAAAAAAATCTTGTTTTACATTTGTGTGTAACTTTGGGCAAAATTACGTTATTAGCTTCGAAACGCCCTAAATTAGACATGTCACGGACTACTTCAGCACGCAGAATTGTTGTGTATCATCCCACACAAAGTGGAGCTGAAAGCAGAAATTGCACATCCGTTTCGTTTCACTGAAACTTTTCAAAGGAAGGAAGGATGTTCATTAAAAGTTAACAGTGACACAGCTGTGAAGGACTCACAGAGAAAATGTCATTGTCACGGGAGTCTGACTGTGACCAAGTATGATTCTCCGCAGCAGAATGTGAGGTTCCTGTGGTCTGTTGAGCTGTTAATGGCATTGAAAAAGAAGAGCAGTGCCCCCAAGAGTGTGTGGGGGTGCCGATGGATTTTGGGAGGCCATGGTTCTAGTTTGCAGGCCGTAACTTTAACAAGAAGGACGCATAATTCTGTTTCCAAAAACTAGGTAGAATCAGAGAGCCTAACGAAGCTCTTCCCCTTGTTTCTGGGAAGATGGGTGGACATCATTTCTTGAGAACACACTATGTATGTCCAATTCCCTCTCTGTTTCTTTCTTTCTTTCTTTCAATGGAAGGTCCACAAATAGTAGATGGGCAACAGTGGAAATGCAAAATAAACAAAGAAAAAACTCAACTGCCTACTAAAACTGAACTTTAATTACTGTTGTTGCTATGACCAACTGTACGTTATTTCCGCAGTATTATGTAGTTATTTCCCATACAATCGCTAAGAAAAACAAAAAACAGTGCAAATAACGGTGCCTAAGGTAAATATGCAAAGATAACTGTGTATTTCTGCTATTAGATAAATTCCTCTTAAACTGCTTTATGTAAATGTTCAGTGATGGCAACGAAAATGTTGGTAGTAAAAATCATAAGTAAGTGCTAATTTTGGAGACAACAATCCATATTTCTCACTTCCAAGAGATTTAAAAATATCCAATGTGATACTTCTCTATATAAATTGAAAAATGGGTAGAGAATAAAAATCTATTTTATTTCAAGATTTGAGAAATTCTTCACAAGTCTTTATCTGACCCAAGACTAAGAAGGGACTTAGAGACAATTTAAGAAAACCATTAAATTCCTATTCAAGATCATATAGATTATGGTCTTGGTGTCAATGATTATACCATGATTGTACCTTGGTATCAATATTCTCTTTCAACTTAATAGGGAAATAAGACAGCCAGCAATATCATGCACAATCTTTATTCTACTGAGGTGTTCTGCTGTAGCAGTTATACAAATACACCTCTATTGAAAAGTTACGTTAATAAGGAACAAAATAAGATTCCATTCAGAAGGGTATAACGAAGATATAATGGGCATGCACTACCTTCCAGAGCACACAAGATATAGCAGAAAAATGACAGATATTAGAGAGTTGGTGTCATTCTGTCATTCTTCTGGTTTTCTCATGTTGCCTGGATGGTTTATCACCAATATACTATTTCTAGTAATGGCCTCCATTTATTTAGTGCCCACCATGTTCCAGGTACCATGCTGTATGCTGACATAATATGAATATTTCCCACACCATTAGGGGTTATATAACTGGAAATGGCAAAGACCAGTGGCTCCTTATTTATTTATTTATTTAAAGATTTTATTTTTTCCTTTTCCTTCCCAAAGCCCCCTGGTACATAGTTGTATATTCTTTGTTGTGGGTCCTTCTAGTTGTGGCATGTGGGACGCTGCCTCAGCGTGGTTTGATGAGCAGTGCCATGTCCACACCCAGGATTCGAACCAACGAAACACTGGGCCGCCTGCAGCGGAGCACGCGAACTCAACCACTCGGCCACGGGGCCAGCCCCGCTCCTTATTTATTTTTGATAAGAACTTTGGAGTGGGGTATAATAGTAGAGGGACAAAAAAGACAAAGAAAAGTATTTATCTGCATTTTGTACATTCTGTTTCATTTTTCAGCTTCATTTCTTCTTGCATAAGCTCACAGCAGTTTAAGGTCTGTGGGAAGAGGATAAACCTCAGAATATTTGTGCTATTTCTTCTCCCTGAAATATCTACAATTTATCCCCTGGCCTCTTCTATTCTTTCCCTTAACATTTCCAAACAATCGTATGCCAGCTTTTAATGCCTGGAAAACCAGCCCTGCAACTGGAGGAAACTTCGCCAGAGTGACCACATTTTCTGCACCTCAAATGGAGACACATGGCCTAAGAAATAATGGTATTTGAAAGAAAAACTGGCTAACCTATGTGAAATTTAGACTCTGCCCAAAATCCAACGCATGGTGTTGACATTCTTTTAGGAATCCCAGGGTTACATTTCAGGACTGCGCACTAGACAACCCCAAAGTCAGCAGACACTGGGATTCTTTCTACATCCTGAACGGATGTCTGACAAGATTCCTCTAGGCTCTGCTTCTCCCAGTTGGGCCGTATTATAACATTTGCCCCAGGTCGCTTTCTTCAGAGCGACTCTCTCTGCAACTCAACTTCATGGGCATGAACAAGCAGAGGGTCCCACAATTTGAGGGTGACATGTATCTTTATGGAGCAAAACAAGTTGTTAAAAACAAAATAGAACAAGAACAAAGGGTTCCTGTACGTGCGAGGACCCTGCACCACTAACAATCTAGCTCTGACGTACAAATCTTTTAGATTGGTGTCAGCTCAACAGCAATATTCCATAAAGCCATTCAGCCAATGTATTTGAGCGCAGGGATTTGATCATCTAGACCTGCACTGTCCAATACAATAGCCACTCACCACGTGTGGCTACCGAGCGCTTGAAACGTGGCGAGTGCAAACTGAGATGTGCTGTAAGCAAACATGCAGGATTTCGAAGATTAAGGACACAGACAAAAAACGAAAAATATCTCATGTACAATTTTTTTTCTTGATTACATATTGAAATAATATTTTGGAAATACATTATTGGAATTAATTTCACCTGTTTCTTTTTTTTTTTAATGTGGCTATTAGAAAATTTAAAATTACATGTGTGGCTCGTGTTTAAGGCTCGAATTATACCTTTCCACTGAACAGAACTGGTCTAGATGGTTGAACAGAGAAATAGCACATGATTTTACAGGCCAAGGCAACAAATCTTTAGAATTGACCTTTGCTTTGGTCTTAAATTTTTAGCTGATGATAATACAAAAATCCTACATATAGGATGAGAAAACATTTTACGTGCATAGTTTTGCTTATATGTATTTATTATTAGCATTGAGTCTCTTAAAAAATAGACAAAGAATTTTTAAACAATTAAAATATCAGCTTGAAATACAAAATTGCAGATACTCAGTTTTTGGTTTTTAACTTTTAACATTCTAAGAATTATACATATTGATTTTTTTGAACTTCCCGCCCCAGAAGACTATTAAAATAAGTTTACTTAGTTAG
The DNA here is from genome assembly GCF_041296265.1 of Equus caballus. NCBI lineage: Eukaryota > Metazoa > Chordata > Mammalia > Perissodactyla > Equidae > Equus > Equus caballus. Next base: position 47,661,391 of record NC_091706.1, read on the forward strand.
ATTTTAAAATTCTTTCAACTCAAAAGTTATGTTCAAGTGAAAAAGTCAATGTTATGCATCTGGTTATTATAGTCGTTACTTTGAAAAGAAATAAAATACTACAGTATTCTGTGGGAGTTGTTTAAAAGTTGAATTTATAGTCTAGGTTTTATTGTTATTCTTAATAAATCAAGAAAGTTCTTAGTTTTTTTTTGAATTGAGCAACTTGGTAAATAAATATCTTACATTTAATTTAAGCAACAGAGTATTGCCCAAATGAACCCTGTGCCCGGCCAACTCCGTGTTCAGATTCTTTCATAGCATGTTGAAATCATCTTATATGACCATTTTACCTTGGTGCATGTAACAGTTAATCAGCTGGAGCAAACGAGTACTAGATCAAAGGCAAAAACACACATTTTTCTTCACTAGCAAGTCCTGGAGTTTAAAACTTCAATAGCAACTTTAAAGCATGCTTTCATAATAAATAGTATAATACAAATAGCAGAATGCATTTTGAACAGTAGCTTTATATTCCGTCCACTTAAAATCATTCCATTTTGTAGTTATGATAAGTATTTAGTCTTTAATCATAAAATTTTTTCACTAAAGAGTAAGATTCTTGCTTGATGAACGTGCAGGGATTCTATTGTTTCTTAATCAGAAATCTTAAAAATACGTGCATTCAGAAACATTTGCTGTAGTCCTTGCGAACCTAAGCTTCTTCATTCTAAAAGATACCAGTCCAAGGCTGACACCAAGGGGATGGTTTTGCAGAATAAAAGCTACGTGTTTTTTCCCCTTGGAACTTTTGGTTTGTTTTATTTTATTTTCTTTGTTTGGCCCAACTTTGGATTGCCAAGGCATCAGGTAGGAATCTGTAAAAACATACATTCTACCCACGCTGAGTAACATACAGACCTCAGCTGTAACCCATGTTAAGCCACCAGCAAAGAAGAAAAGCACCAGAAAACAAACCAACCAAAACCTAAAGCAAACGACATGCTTATCACATAATAACTATTGAATAATGCAAATATTAACAAAGCAAACCAAGCAGGGGGCCTCCATCTCAGGAAGAAGAAAAGCCAGCAATAGAAGGCAGTGATTGGGAAATCAGATCGGCTCTTCCTCCTCGGTTCGTTACTGAGAAAAAGTGGATCAGGACTGACATCTGCTGGCCTTGTTAATGGGATGTACCCATTGAAAGAAGGGTCTTGGAGAACAAAACATTCTGGTGGGGTGATATTGCATCACCGGGATGGGGAGGAGGCAATGGCTTGGCAAAGGCCTTGCTGGTGAGCCACCTGCCAAGTGGCCAATCACGGCCGCCCCTCCAGCCAAAGTAGTCTTAGTTTTTTCCCTCTCTTTGATGCTTCACCTTCATAACCAGGAATGTTTTTCTAATCACCCCAAGAGGGGACAGAATATTATATAAGTCGGTTTCTAGTTAGAATTACACGAGTTCCAAGAAGTGGTGGTCAACTAGATGCTCAACATATATGGCAGACAATACCAAGTCTTTATCAAAAGGCTCATTGGTGAATCATTTACTTAAAAAGCTAAATGTGTGTCCACACCCTGAAGACCTCAGTAGCTTTCAGCAGCACCATGCTAGGGTATCAGCTTCCTGAACATTTATCAAGTCAACATCCCAAGTCTGACTTTTGTCATTCCCTCTTCCGCTCCCGCCATTTCTCAGCTGGAATCTATCTCCCTGTACAGTATCAGGTGTGTGAGACTTTTGTCCTCATGATGCCTTGTTTCTCATCTCTAAAGTCTTAGTCTTCTAAGCGGTGTTATCCGTCCTTAGGAAAGGCAAGTTCCCCATTGGCTTGGAAGCTACAAGAAGCCTGAGACAGGGTCTATCTTACTCCAGCTATCTTCTCAGCACCCAGCACAGTTCCTACTACATTATAGTCGTTCAACAAATATTTACTGACTTACTTTGAAAGCTGAATATTCTGTATTACCCTGTGTTGCTTTTAGGAATGCAATTTCTTTACGGTGGATCTGAACAGAGCATAATAGTCTAGTGTTTAATTAGAAACACGAGTTTCAATTGGAAAAAAAGCAATGATGTTGAGTACTCTGTCTTCTACCAGTGTCCACTGCCCTGTCATTTTAATTTTATACATATGGGAGGCTCATATTCTTATGTAATAGTAAAGTTAGGTCATGGGTTATTGAAATTCTTCTCCAGAATAATCCTTAACAGACTTCATCCCAACAATAAAAGTGAGACTGGTGGGCTAGAAATCCTTCTCCCTTACCCTTTGCTTATATGAATTCCGAAGTATGTCAGAGTATATATGACTGCTGTCCCATATGCGTGTGTGCCTTCTGGGGCATGTGTCTCTGGCCATAAACAACTTACTTAAAAAATTTTTTTTATGAAGCATATGGAAGAAATGAAGCTGAGAAAACTTTCTCCAGACACAGAGGAGGAGAAAGCCTGAACTTTGACTGCAGAGAACCAAAGTGGCACACTGATCGTGCGCTATCTTTAAAAGCACGAGCAAAAACTCTCCGGCCTAGGACTAAGCTGAATCAAAGCTGCCACCTCCAACTGGATTTGGGGAGGTGGAGGCAAAATAGTGTATAGAAATATGAGCTTTAAGGTGGGAATTATTAGCTTATGTCAAAAAGTATACAAACCCCGTTTTCTCTTTTTACCTTCTTTCAGCTTTTGTACTTTGTTCCCAGGTTACACAAAAGAAGAACAAAATAGTTTCACTTTTCTTAAATATAGTTGAAGTAAAAGTCTTCTTTTTAGAAAAAATTCTGAGGACGTAATTCTGAGTATTCCAGTGGTTAACACTGTTATGGATTTCATAATTTATATTTATTTTAAAAATCCTCTCAACTTCATTTATTCTCAAATTTAAAAGAATTAGGATCTTAAAAGGAAATTAAGGGCTTAAATGACTGGGTGGTATCATTTCAATATTTATAACTCTAATTTCAACAGTTTTGTTGAAAACATGTTAATTTACGTTTTTAAAAATTTGAAGGGGGAAAAATTATCTTGCTCAAAAACTTTGCAAAGCATTTTGCTTTTTATATACCATGGTAACCTAGTAAAGACATCGTCACTCGGCAGATGGCGTGGCATATTAGCCTCGTAATGAAACGCTAGATGCCAAAACTATTAACTCCAACATGCTCAGAAATAAAAACATTAATTTTCGATTCTTTCTTTTTTTAATATTTTTTCCTTCCCTCATTTCATCTTGCAACAAAAAGTAGTCAACTTATAAAAAATCTTCAGTATCTCTGCAAAGTCCATTTGCAAATACCAGGAAGTATTTGAAATATGGAACCCGGAAAAGAACAGCTTGGCTAATATTGTCAGTCCTATTTAAGACCATTTTGGCCAATCCATACAGACTCTCTACTTCTGCATTTTTTGAACAGAACGTTTCTTTTGTCTTGCTCTTGCATCTTTATCCCTGCCCCTCTCCAAACATACAGTTGATGGAATAAAGACTTCACTCAGCTCCGTAGTCCTAAAATCTAAGCATCCATGGCTAGGAAACGACGCGGAAGGGATATGGCTCTCCAAGCCATGGTGAGCCCTGTTCAAAATACTGTCTTGTCTCTTTAAGAGATGATAGATTTTTGCAGGCAGCCTCAGCAGGCAATGCAAGTCACTCACGCCAGGTGGCAATGCTCCCATATCCCTCTTTTAGGGTGTAATAGAAGATGTGGGGTACCCCTTTCCATGAAATTTCTCCGTTTTTATGGAGGCTGACATTCTTATTTTGTAAGTTTTAGAATCTTAATTCTAAATGTAAGTGACATTGGATCTTTCTCCTCCCTTCCTTTCCCTCCTCATCTTTCTTTCTAAAGATCTCATTCAGCACATAACTTTTAACCTCATCTCCAACAGGACAAAAAAGTGAGATGGAGTCATGCAATTCATGGCTTTTCTTACTAAAATAATGCAGAATAAAGGAGACTGTCTTGTTAGAGAGGAAACGATTAAATGTCTTTGTCCCATATTTGCTGGCTGTCTTTTAAAATATTGTCATGTCATTTCAGTGCCACCTAAAATGTCTATAAATGCAAATCTTTCTCTGCCAAAGAGATGTCATAATTCACGCTCCCAGAAAGGAATTCTATGCTCAAAGGAGACACACACCAGATTCCCATGAGACACACTCAGGGCCACTAGCCTACTCAGGAAAAAGAAATTCTTCAAGAAGAACATTTCAAATATATGGACCAAGAACATGAATCTCTCTGAATTAAAAAAATGAACAAATTCCAGATTTAAATTTCAGTATGTCCTTTATGAAAGGTGAAATTTAGAAAATCTTAAAAATAATCTAGCAGGGGCCGGCCCTGTAGCTGAGTGGTTAAATTTGTGCACTCTGCTTCGGCAGCCAGGGTTTCGCCAGTTCAAATCCTGGCCACAGACATGGCACGGCTCATCAAGCCATGCTGAGGCGGCATCCCGCATCCCGCGTGCCACAGCTAGAAGGACCCACAACTGAAAATACACAACTATGTACTGGGGGGCTTTGGGAGAAAAAGGAAAAAAAAATAATCTAGTAATGTTTACTGGTCTTTCCTCCCACCTCTGGTTTTCGCTGTCCTTCTTATTGTGTAGCCAGAAATCGGGAGACACTTCTGTGCTGAGGCCTAGCTATCTAGTATTGAAGCTTTACTACTTTTAGTGTTGTCTTTAGGTTTCATCAGTCCCTACGGCCATCGGAAGAGCTGGAACAGAAGCATCAATAAGCATGCTCACTGGGCCAAGGATTCTTTCATTCAATAAATATTTAGTGAGTGACTACCAAATACCAGGCACTATTCTAGGCACTGGGGATCTAGAGGAAGACAAGACCTCAAAATTCTTGATGGATAAAAACCAAGATCACCTGTATATAATATGCATATATAAATACGTATATATATACACACACACACAAACACACACACACACACAGAATAGAGTAGGTCACTTCCCACTTGTTCAAAATACTCTTTCCTATCAGCTTGTCATTTTTGTTGAAATTTTCATCATGAAATTGATTCCTTTGATTTAGTTTGATTCCTTGTCTTTATTTGGGGAATTTCTCATCTTAGGAGTTATAGTGGGGGTGGAGTCCATTGTTTACTATATAAGCTAAAAACGCAGACTTGTTTTCCCAGGGTTCTTTGCAATAAGAGTGTAGCAGCAGCAATGTTGTCCTTTTAGGGGCAGCAATGTAATCACAGGATCCTGTTTTGATGCTGAAGGCATCCGTGGTGCAAGCTTCAGTGTCCAGCCTCTAGCAGCAACAGCAATGCTACTCATTCCCCTATTGTTTGCCACAATTTTGGCTGTGGTTCTAGTTTCTAGGAGAGACTGTAGTTTTTCACCCATTTTCCATTCCTCCTGGGCACATTGCTGGACTACATCTTTCAGTCTCCCTTCTGAGTTAGGTGTGACCTTATTAACAAATCCTGGCTAATAGGTTGCAGTCAAAAGAAATATATGCCACTTCCAAGTTGAATCCATAAAGACCTCCCACCAGATCCTCCATAATCTCTCTGCCTCCAACTATAGACTGGCTGGTGAGACCCAGAATAAAATGGAAGTCACACGATGAGTATGGCACAGGCTTCATCAGCCTAGGTCCCTGAATGGCTGCAGGGAGGAGAGCCTCCTCACCAATTAGATTTTAGGGAATGAGAAATAAACTTCTATTGTTTTATGCCACTGAGATTTCAGAGTTTATCTTTATAGCTGCTAAATTTCCCAACGTACACATTTGCATCAGAAGTGGAACGTTGCCATAATAAAAACCTGAAATGCATGATTTGGAGTAAGCAACGAGGATGTAAATGGCAAGGAAATTGGCTTTGGAGGCTGGGAGGATGAAGTTCTAGGTTACACAGTGGCAAAATCTTTGATAAAACCGCCTCTTGATATAACTCAGAAGACAGGTCAAGTGTATGCTGATTCTTTAGCTCTAGGGGAAAGGGTTGGAAAACAGAATGTTAGCAGCAATTTGCAAAAAAGTGGATGAACTCAGGAAGGAATTGGCTTGTTTTCAAACAAAAATGAAACCGAATGTCAGAAACTAGAGGTGTTGAAAACTTGAAAAATTGACTGCTTCCAAAACTCAAACTGGAAGAAAGCAGATTGAATAAGACTTAGCCCCACAGCTAAGATCAAATCAAGGGTGAGGTCTTCCTAGCCAGGCTCCGTGGCCTCAGGCAGCAGAGAGAGTCGTGGGACTAGGAAGCAGAAATATAAATCAGGCTTGAGAATTATGACTAGAAAGGACTGTGGGCATGGTTACTAGCACATGATGTTGACTGAAAGCAAATAGAATAGAGAAGACTACTAGGTTTTCGAGGGAATTTTAGTGCCAAAGAAACCATAAGTTTTGACTAAAACAAGCCTTTGAGTATCAAAATAAGTTTTGGGCCCCTAAATTTATCAGCAGTGTATGGGCTTTGGAAGTTCTGTAGCTCCCAAGGAAGGCATACTTTCCTCTACCCACATCAGAAGTGGTCAAGTAGGAAAAGGACAAAAGAAGAAACTTCCAGATGGTGGAGCCAGGAGCCATGAAGAACAATGGACAAGATAGCAGATGTAGGGTCTATTCTAGAAACTTTCCTCACCCCAGGGCAGGGTTTTCATGAAGCCTAACCATTAGAATTTAACATCTTTATATATACTAGTGACTGCTGTATATCTTCTCTTTTCCACAGGGATCGGTTTACTGCAATTATTTTGCCCTGGTTCCACCATCATATATCAGATGTATTGGGGAGGAGGAGGTAGGTAATTTGTCCTTCTAGTTAGAGGTCACTGCACCCAGCTGAGTCATGGACCTGGACCCCATAGGGAATACTGAACATCCTTAGAGAATCCGGGCTTAGAGCCAACCTCAGTGCCTAGACAGTATTTTGGTTTATCTTTCTTAGGGAGGGAGTGATTGTGTTCTATGTGTGGGAGGAAGCACGGCATAGATATTTGGTGACAAGAGGATAGGCTGGAACAGAGACTGGACTATATTCCCTAACCTCTCTTGCAGTTAAGCATGGTCAGGTGACTGAGTTCTGACCAAGAGAATGAGAACAGAAGCAATGCATGTTGCTTCCAGGCTTGGCCTATAAAAATTTCACACGTGGATCTCCCTTCCTCTTTTCTCCCATCTGCTAACAGGATGTTGAGGCTCAAGGTGATCTTGGGAGTCATGTGTTGAAAATGTTAAAGCTTGAGTCAGCCTGACTTCCTTAGTAACTGCATGGAGCAGTCTCACCTCCTTTTCTTCAAACACCAATTGAACTTTGGGTGAGAAATATATATTGTTTGAAGCCATTGAGATTTCATTGTTCACCTATTAACACAGATAGTGTATCAGTTTTACAACTAATATACTGGTGCTGTCTTATCTTTATTCCTGCCCATTTTCCAAGCCTGGTTCTGTGGACTTCTTGGCAGTCCTTTGAGCTTCTGAATATCCTTTCAGTTTATTTCTTTTCTGTTTGTTACCCAGAATTGGTTTTTCTTGTTTACAACTCAAAACCTTGGTTGATACATTAGTTGTTAAAGGTAAATTAAATAGTGTCCTTAGCAAAGTGCCCAACACCTAACTATTCTACAAATATTAAATTTCCCTTTGATTAAAGTGGAAGGACCAGTTTAAAACTTCCATATGAGTCAATAATAGAATTCATAATAGAGTCAGATAATATCACAATGCAAATAAAATTGTTGTTTCTGATTAACTGACCAGCTGTTTAGCAATGCCTTGAGGAAAATATTGTATGTCATTGGTCAACTGTGGTGAGACGGGGGGAAAGTCTGCCATGTACTGAGTTGGAGAAGGTCTGAGGAGCAGTTAATTAGGTGATGCCCCTGCTCATCTCAGGGGCTGAGCTCAGGTAGGAATGAGCAATAAAAATAGTTAGAAGACAAGCAAACTTTGTCTACTTAATTTTTCCCAAGGGCAACATTGATTATGAGGTATATATAACAATCCAGAGAGTGTGAAATAAAAGTTCAGAGCCTTCTCAAGATGGGAAAATGACAGGTGAAACTTTAGAATGCAACTTGATACCCAGGGACCACACTAGAATGGAGAACATTTCCAAAGGAGAAATCCTCTATTCCTATGCTATAAGTTTGCACAGAAAAATGTCAATGCATAAAATATACCTGTAGGTAGGTGGAATTATACCTTTATGGTTCTATTGTAAACCATAAGGTTTAATTACTTTCACTCTTGGTTACCAGGAAGAGAGAGTCAGTTACATTAGCTCAAGTAATGAAGGTTAATTATAAAGATGCACATGGCAATAAGGGAGATGGAATTTTCCAGAAGTTCAAGAACATGAGCCATGTTAGCTGGGTTTTATGGATTTGGAACCGGGAGATCATTCACAGGCTAAGTTTAGCTCTAAAGACCTCTGAGTTCTCAATCTGTATATCTTCATTTTCATTCTAAACCATAAACATATTTCAGCCACTTCTTATATCTTTCTTGCCATCCTCTATGACTGATTTATTTAATATTTCTTTGTTCTAATTTCTGTCATCCTTAGGGTGTGGCTTTCTTCCTCATGGTCCATATGGTGGCTTGAGCTCTAGCCGTCATATCTGAGTTTCAGAGATCAGAATGGAGGAAAGAATAAAAAAGAGGCAAAAGGAATGTGCCAACTGTCATTGAAGATAAATTCCTGAAAGCTACCACATAATACTCTTGTTTATATTGTCTTGGTCAGAATTTATTCTTGGGAGACTGAGACACCTAATCTTTATTGTGGATGGTCATGTGTCCAACAAAAATCAGACATTTTACTAATGTGCAAGAAGAACAGAATAGATTTTGAGAGATGAGAAACAAATGAGATAGAATCAAAGAGGGGAATAGCAGCCCTTAGAATAGTATTTATTTTATTGTACTTAATAAATACATAGCACTTAGAAGGTTTGAGGCACTGTTCCAAAATACTTTACAAATATCAACTCTTTTAATCCTCATGGCAACCCTATGAAGCAGGGTTATTTACACACATGCTATATTATCTCTGTTTTACAGATGGTGAAACTAAGGCACAAAAAATTTAAGAAGCATGCTCGTCACATAGCCATTAAATGGCAAAATCTGGGCTTAAACCCAGGCAGTCTGGCTCAAGTACTACCACAAAACTTGGAGCCATAGAAGGATACTCCTAGTAATATGCTGGTAAATGTTTAACAACTGGTTCTCTGAGGGAAAAAAGCCCTGATTTGTAGTGTTTGCTGATTTCTATAGTGTAAATACTCTCACCATGGATAAATAACCTCAAGAACATGGAGGATAGTAAAATGTAGCCAAGTAAATAGGAAGTGATGAGTTTGGAGGATTTATAATGTTTTCTTTTTAATTACTTAATTGTAAGCTTATATAATTTAATTTTTAATACTGGCTATGTTTAACAATCGGCTTGCAAGTTTCCTGAAAATTTAACAATTGGCTCTTACAAGCAGGTGCAAGTCACATTCAGCACTGTCTTGCACGGGATATTGCAGTGGCAGAAAGTCAAGAGTCAGAGAAAACAAAGAGGTTGAAGGTTATGAGCAGAGAGAGGATGGGAATTCCTGAGTCCTCAGGTAAATGGGGCTCTTACCCCCCTAGGAGCCTCCACCCTCCCTACACAGCCAATTTGACCCAGAACAGCTTCCACTTTCTTAAACGTGACATCTCTCCTGTGCTCTGGGGCCTAGAATGCTTGGCTTATACCGATTCAGACCCAGACCAAGGATGCTCATAGAAAAGGATCAATTGAAAATCCAGACTCATTAGTTTTCTTCTCATTTCTGTTGATACAGGGAATATCAATTTTAAAGATAGCCAGTTTCTGGGATTAATCTTTTGTTAGAGTTCTGTTGTCTTTGACGCCTTGCAAATGTCAGCAATTTTTAGCAGACTTATACTTGATGCTTAAAAGATGTTGATTAGCGATAAGTAAAAAGTAATGAACTATGATTCTTGTAGATGTTTGTTTCCAGTTTGACAGTGTTGTAGCAATGAGCGAAAACATTAAGATGTTATTCATTTAGAAGTCTTCTAAACATCCCTGACCTTCAATTACTTCCCACAAAGTCACCATTGAATGAAAACAAAAATAAGTCTTAGTGAACACGCATTACCAGATATTAGCAATTTCGGTTGATAGTTCTGGATATTGACTGAGATCATCTTGGTATCAACATTGCATCAGTAATAATGATACATATCCATATTTATGACCCATACAGTTGATCAATTGATCTATTACAGAGGTCTTAGCCGAGTTTAGATAAAGCTCCTGATGCTGGGGGTGGGTGGCCTGGGGCTCAGAGTGGCCAAAGAATTTAGCATATTCTACATCCCACTTTTCTCTTTGCTCAGAAAGTGATGACTTAGATTAGATGAGCCCAATATGGGGGCACTTGACTATCTTAAGCATCCAGAGAAGGAAAGAGATCGTGGCAGGAGAGAAACTACCCCTTATTAGTGAATCGGAGTTACTATGAATCCTCATGAACTATGGAAGGATACTGGGGCTCAAAATCTATTCCTCCTTGTCATCTTGGTTTCTGCTGGGGGCCTCCCCTGATGCTCCTAGACGGGGCATGGTAGTTAGACTCCATGATGGCCCCCAATAAACCCTCTCCCGGTATGTATGCCATTGTATAGTTCCCTCCTACATTGTGTCAGGGTTGGTCTATGACCAACAGAATACAGCAGAAGTGACGGTAAGTCACTGAGGCTAAATTATAAAAACGTTGTGGCTTCTGTTTCTCTCTCAGATCACTGACTCTGGGGAAGGATGGCTGCCGCATTGTGAGCAGCCCAAAGGAGAGGCCCACGTGATGCAGAACTGAGGCCAACAGCCATGTGAGTGAGCTTTCTTGGGAGAGGATTCTTCAGCACTAGTCAAGCCTTCAGATGACTGCAGCGCTGGCTGACATCTTCACAGCAATCTCAGGATTGACTCTGAGCCAGAACCACCCAGCTAAGGTACTCCTTGACTCTTGACTCTCAGAATCTATATGAGATGATGAATATTTATTGTTTTAAGCTGCCATGTTTGGGGTAACTTGTTATGCAGCAGTAAATAAGTAATACACGGGCTTAGGTTGCCCTTCGCTATGGTCCCATATAATTTATTATTCTAGGTTGCAATCACTTGTTCATGTGTGTGACTCCTCCACTGAACCACTTTTGCTTTGAGGAAAGGAATTCACTTGGCTACCAAATCCCCATACCTAGAACACTACTTAGCATACAGTAGGGACTCAGTACCTGTCTTGGAACAAATGACTAAAGTGAGATGAGATAATGGGCATGGTTTCAGATGGCACTATGAGAACTGCCAGCTAAGGAATGAGTCAGCATAGCTCAAGTCGGGTTATTCTCTCCAAGTGTGAGAAATTCATAATGAACATTCATTTCCTCTCTTCTGTTGTTACTGGCCTCCCTACTATCCTCTCAAATACCTCACAAGTCAACTTCTACTCTCTTCTCACCAGCCATGGGGCTCTTGAAGAGGTAATCTGGGATGTAGGGAAGGCAGGACTCGGAAGAGAGGATTACAGCTGTGGCGGGTTACTCCCAACTCTCTCTAAGTGAGAAGGACGGGTTTCTTCAATTCCCCAGAGACGAGAGACTCAATTTGTGGAGACATTTCCCAGAGGGGACTGCTCGGGGCGTGGGATATATAATTAAACTAGACCAAGGGACAAAGCAGAAGTAGGGGTGGGGATTAGGGGCTTTTAATTCTTTTTATTTAGGAGCTTTTAAAAATGTTTGTTAAGAGGAGGCTAAAAGTTCAGTTACGGCTCTAATGGTGTGGTGTCTGGTTACAAATGTTCTGGGACAGGCACTTTCGCTTCAGGGCCCAGCCCTGCCGCCTCAAGAAGAGCCACATTACAAACCACCCCTCCACCGCGGTTCCTCAAATCACCCCTCTCTAACTGGCAGCTTCCAGCTTTAACTGGAAGAATATAGTGGGAGGTTTTCAAAGAACCCCTGGATAGGTCTGAACTGCCACCTCCCATCAAGCTCTAGCTTCCACAATCTGTTGATCAAGTCTTAATGAAACTTATAAAGACCAAAAAGCCTTTCGATCCAAAGGAATAAGTCTCTAGTGGAGTGCCTGATAATGGAGACCGCATCTGGGGGCTGGTGGAGCCTTCCCAGTGCATTGAAAAACCACACCACTTTGGGGCACACAATCAGGCAAGTTTAAATAGCTTTTACTTTATTTTTCTGTATGCTCAAGAATGTGGGGGGAAATGCATGGTCCATCACATCATTTCCCAGTAAGAACTTTTTGGGGGAAAATACATAGCGTTCAGCTTGGGATCGTGAACAGAGTCCTGAACATGGAGGAGGCGAGTTCGGTTTCAGATCCCTCATCTGTTGTTTCTAAGTGTTGAACCACAGGCAGTTCACCTTTTTGAGCCTCAGTTTTTTTCATCTGTAAAGTGAAGACACTAGTAATGACCCTCCAGGACTCACTAAAAACCTGTCAGCTGAATCTGAATAGGGTTCTGAAGGCCAAAAGAAATAAAAAAGCTGCAAGGAGAACTTGGGAAGGCTTGATTAAATTTAAGGCCTGCAGAAAAAAGTAAATCACAGGATGCCTACCAGCTTGGGATGTTGTGCTGCTATTTCCAAATGTAATTTAATATTATTCCAGGATCCAAAATACAGCATGACCCAGGAAAGCCACGAAATTGTACTTCCACGGACCATGTCAAACTCAGTCTTTTGTTTTCATATTTTTGAAAGAATATTAATAAAACTGAGAAATGCTGGGAAAAGCCACTAAAAGAGAGACAGCATTGCAAAAGACTTGTCAAAGTTAGTAGGTCAGCAAAAATCCTATTTGGTTGAAGAGTGTGAGCTTGCATCATTTCCACCTTTATAGAATTACTCAAGCGTTCACTTATGTCTGCTTGGTCCTTTTGGTATCATTAGGTAGAATATCTCTATGATGCATTCACATGGGCCCTCTCAGAGTCTAGTGAGGCTTGTGCCATGGTCAGTTGTCATAATAGCTGGTCAGAATTCTAAAAGGGAAGATACATGGAAACCTGATTGGACACCAAAAGGCCAAATGCGTTGTTTTCTGCTCCCCACCTTTTTCTTTTCTTTTTGCAAATTCACTTAATAGTCAAGCTAACGGTCTTACTTCTTGGTACCTCAGCTTCCTGATCTGTAAAATGGGGTTAATAATATTGCCTACGTGGTAGGACAGTTAAGAAGATTAAATGAATTAGTAGATACAAAGCACTTTGAAGTAGTACACACTAAGTAAATGACACTTGTTATCATGATGATCACTAAGTTTAAAGGGAAAATAGCTTTTACACAAACATTATAGAAGATTTCAGGTATGGTTCTGATCCACCAAAATCCAAAATACTTACAGTGAGGGCCCCTTTGAGCCTGGTACCCAGGCTAAATCTTTCTCTGGAGGCCTTCTCTAAGAAGCCTTATATACTTTCCTCTACACGCTGCCAGGTGAGTCAAATCAAACAGTCATTCTATTAGTTTTCTATTGCTGAGTACTAAATTACCACAAATTTATCAGCTTAAAACAACACACACTTATTATCTCACAGTTTCTGTGGGTCAGGAGTTCTGAACACAGCTTAACTGGGTCCCTCCAGGCAGCAATCAAGACGTCAGCCAGGCTGCATTCTCATGGGGAGGCTTGACTGGGGAGGAATCTGCTTCTAAGCTCATGGTTGACAGAATTCACTTCTGTGCAGTTGTAGGACTGAGGGCCCTAGTTTCTTACTAGCTGTTGGCTGGAGACTGCCCTCAGCATCTAGAGGCCACCCATGGTTTCTTGCCACATGGGTTTTCCCAAAATGGCCACTTTATAAAGCCAGCAAGGAGAGTCTCTGGGACATGTTTGCTAGCCAGAGAGAGTCTTACATAACAGGACATAGTCACGTGAATGATATCCCATCACCTTTATTATATTCTCTTGATCAGAAGCAAGTCACAGGCCCTGCCGACACGCAAAGGGAGGCGATTACACAAAGCATGCAGGCCTGGAGGCCACCTCAGAGGCCGTCTACCACTGCCGCAGAGAGGAAAAGACATCGCCCAATTTCCATTTAAATTCTCCAATTCATTTTCTGTTCTAACCACAGAGGTCAAACAAGGTTTTAGAGTCTGTTAATTAGAGGGATGAAACTTAGGGAAGGCTAGGGAGAGTAGAAAGAACTGGGTTTAAGAGGAGGTCAAAGAAGAGACAGTTACTCTCTCCATGTTAACTGTGAAAGTGGTGATGTCAGTGTCCAAAAACAGCTCCTTAAATCCCCAAGTCCCTCCAAGATGGCTTTGAGGAAGCAATCTGAGTAGGCACCTGAGGAGTTTGAGGTCTGAGCCTAATTCAGCCTTCCTTGGACCTACCGGTTGGAGCCTTAAGGATGGAAACTGGCCCCTGATGATGAGCAAGTCTGTCTGCCTCGTGGATTAATGGGAGATAACTCCAACCTCCTTTAAACACATAAAGGATAATTATCAAACACTATCCAAACCTTCTCTCTCCCTTCTGAGGAGGGAACGGGGTAATGGACTTGAATTTCAGCAAGAAGGAATTTGTATAGACCTAAGAAAAAAAAGGTCTTAGTAATGGTGATTCAGCACTGAAACAGGCTATAAAAAGAAGCTTTGAAATATCTGTCCCCTAAGTCTTTAAAAAACAGTCTAGACACCTATCTAGATGGTGGTGCAAATGCAATGAAAGAGTTGGTCTAGACCTTTCCCTATGCTCAGCACATGGTAACACCTCAAAAATAAACACTTAGTCATGTCTTAGTTCGGGATGCTATAAACTAGACTGGGTGGCTTATAAAGAACAAAAATTTGTTTCTCACAGTTTTGGAGGTTGTGAAGTCCAAGATCAAGGTGCTGGCAGATTCAGTGTCTGGTTAGAGACTGATTCTTGGTTCATAGACGGCCACCTTCTCCTTGTGTCCTCACATGGCAGAAGGGGCAAGGGGATTTATGGGGCCTCCTTTATAAGGGCACTAACACCATTCATGAGGGCTCCACCCTAACCAGCCAATCACCTCGCAAAGGCCCCCCTCCTAATACCATCACATTAGGGGTTAGGTTTCAACATATGCATTTGGGGGAGGGGACACCAACATTCAGTCTCTAGCAATTAAATATATTGAAGTTTGTTTGTTGTTGGTGATGACCAACTTGATAGCAGTATTTTTTAAACAGATTTTTGGACTACTGTGTCAATTTCATCTGCGGTATCGTTTAAAATGCAGATTCCTAGGTCCATCTATGGATGCAATGAATTAAAATCTCTTGAGGTGGGGCCTAGGTATTTGCTTGTTTAACAAGTCGCCCAGGAAGTGTTTAGCTACACCTTCAAGTTTGTGAACTACTGTACATGAAATATAATCCACATCAGATCTTGAATTCCTTCATTCAACTCTCCTTATCCCTGGAACAGCACCCCCAACCCTAAATCTCAAATGCACAAATATTGCCTCCTCCTTTGAGCATCCTATAGCCCCCAGGCTTCCATCCCTAAATATGGTCAAGCAACCAAATTGTATGGACACATGCAATGGCTGCTGCCATGCTTGTTCCCCAGGGAAATTACATAATAGGTCTCTGGCACAAATCACGGTTACTAGAATTACAAATGAACCCACCCCCATCGCTCCAGGAGACTCATGATCTGCGTAAAACCACAACAATATATCTGCTGCTTAGACCCTTGGTTGAAGGGAGTAGGGTCATGCCTGGAAAAGTGTGTGTGGTTTGCTGCACTGAAATGCGGGGTGCACCATGCTACCCACTGCCGAGCTGTCGTCTCAACTCTGTGTCTCTACATACTGTACTTGAATTTTTGCAGGACCCTATTAGGGTCCCCAGGAGAGCTCTCATATGAAGTCCAAGAAATCTGAGGAAAATGTGGAGCTTACATGATGGACTAATTTCATTTCAATAAAATTCCCATATTACATTCAATGCGCCTGGCTTTATTAAGTTTTGTCATAAACGCTGGGAACACTTCCAAATTTTGGCTTGCACAATTATTTTTATTGGTGCGTTAACTAAAAATGGTATATGCATAAGTCAGAGTGTACATTTGACTTCATCTGGGGAGCCAAAATGAGGTTTCGTTTGATTTATAGTCATTTTAGCGCTGTAAATGAGATACAGGAAATAGAGGTTAGAGTTTCTGATCATAGCATTCCTCAACCCTCTGCCGGTTCCATCCACAGCTCTGCCATGTATCTAATGAATTTAAATTCCAAATGTCTATCGGCAACCCACAAAGTCACCAAACAAAGACGCTGGCTTATTTTCAGATCCGTAGCCATCCAAACTGGGCAAAAAAATAGAGGTTTGTTACACTAAAGTGAGACTGGGGAGCTCTCGGTGCTTTGAAAGGTTTTAATTGCTATGGAAAAAATCCTTTCAAAGATTTTTTCCTTAACATGGGCCCCTTGGAAACTTTTCATAGGGGACTGTAAAATATTTATACAGCTAGCAGCACTGTTAAAAAAAAAAAAGCAAGCAAGAAAGAAACACAGCACTGAATGAAAAGCAGACTTGACTTGAAGTGAGCCCTGCAGATTCGGGGGACCCGAGGAAGGGGGGTGACTGTGATTTCAAGCCCTGGAAAACAGGATTAATCCTCTCTAGCCAGGCCCACGGACGGGACCTACACGAAGAAGGCCCTGCGTTTGGTTAAAAGTTCTGCTGTTGCTATTTTGAAATTCTTAATTTTTGAAAAAGGAGCCCCACGTTTTCCTTTTGCCCCAAGCCCATCACACAACTTGACTGGCCCTACTCACAGAACCTCCTCATGATGGCTATTTTCAGACATTTTGGTATGGGCCTCCCATCCCTTCTTCTCTGTTGGCTTCTCTTTTTCTGGAGGAATCTACAACTCTGACCCTCACCCTTGACAGTCCTAAGTGGCATAAGTTACATTTCCCATCCGTTTGTTCGGCTGGCATGCATTCTGTCCATGCAGCTTTATTACCCCAAGACATAGGAGACTAACAATCCATATTCTAAATCCTAGAAAACATGACACTGTCTTTGTGAAAAGACCAAAAACTAGAGAATTCTGGAGTTAAAAGGAACCATGGTGATCTCATTTTATAGAGTAAATTCAGTCCTGGAGAGAGGAAGAAAATTTCCCGAGGCTACTTTGTTTATTAATATCAGGTTAAGGACATGGCCAGCTTCTTCCACAGCATCTATAAAAAGGAGTTAACATGGACAATTATAGTCTGCAAACAACCCCCAAACTCGTGCGAACTCTTGCTTCAGGGTTTTCTCAATGCCTTCATCAACAATGACACTATTAAAGAAAGGGCTGAAAAGATAATCGCTTTCTCCATACCAATCCCCCAAATACTTTCATTTTCTCCCACGCACACCTTATCTTTTACTGGTGAAGACATTTGGTAATAAAAATAACAGACGTAAAGCGCATGGCCTCTTCATGGCTCCAGCCTACCATCAATGCTGACGACCTGGTACCCCGTAGAAAGGAGGAAAAGAATCCAAGGGCTCAGAAAACACACAAAGTAGATAATTAACGCCAGAGAAATCAAGATTTGGCTACACTATGGTAGCTAAAGTACTAAAGGGCAGGATGAGACACAGTCCTGAAATTTTCTAACAGGGGAGAACGGGCTACAGAATTACTGCAATCTCGTCCATCAGAAGGGACCCTCTTGTCTCAAGGCTGACTTAATTGCCATAATTCAATTAACATGCTTCCACTAATTATATAAGCTTTTAGATGACAGTTCAACAGCAGCACCACTGAGAGTAAGCCAATGTTTTTTTTTCATTTTTAAGTTAATCTTAAATTAATTATAAGTAAATTGCATTGATTTCTTTTTCACATCCTGCTTTCAACTGTTTTGCTGCAGAATACTATCACATAATTTTAAAACTCTGGGTCTTATGCAAAAAAGGCATTTAGTACCATGTGAAATAATTGTAGTATTCATAAATATAGACAAGCAGGGCTGCCAACCCCTCCCTCCCTCCCTTCCTTTTTCCCTTCCTCCCTCCTTCCCTTCTTCCCTTCCTTCCTTTTTCTTTCTAGATGACAATTTTTATCAAATGTTAAATGAGATAAATAACAATCACATCAATTGAAAGAACATTTATTTTCCAAATTCTCAGACCTAGAACAGCATCTGATACATGTTAAGAGCTCAATAAATATTTGTTAATTATCAATATTAGTTATTGGGTGAGATGCATTGGGTATGACAGAGAAAGGCTGAAGAGGCATAGAAACCCTTGTCCCTGGTTTCAAAGAGTAAACACATGAACATAACAAGTCATTCAAAACCTACCTGGAATTTAAGATAATAAAGAGGAATACATAGCATACATTACAAAAATGGTAAATCAGATTAGCTCTTCCACTGAAGGAGGTAGGAAGACGGGCTTGCAATATGAGTTATCATGTCTGTATACAAATGAGAGTTGACAAATGTAAATTACCTGCCAAGAAACAATGGATAGTGGATCCATCACAACTGCAGACATTTCAACAAAGCAAAGGATGCTACACTAGGATTGGCCACATAGTAATTTGCATAGCAACCAAGATTCATTTTGATAGACCTTTAGAGTTCACTTGCAACAAAAGTACGTATTCTTTGCCCCAAGCCATACCCAATTTTTCTATATTTTTATGATTTTTTTTAAGATTTTTAAAAAAATTTTTCCTTTTTCTCCCAAAGGCCCCCGGTACATAGTTGTGTATTTTTAGTTGTGGGTCCTTCTGGTTGTGGCATGTGGGATGCTGCCTCAGCATGGCTTGATGAGTGGTGCCATGCCTGCACCCAGGATCAAATTGGCAAAACCCCGGGCTGCTGAAACACAGCGTGCGAACTTAACCACTCGGCCATGGGGCCGGCCCCTATATTTTCATGATTTTTAACTGAATAAAAATCTATAGATACGCAAGAATTTTTATAGATATTCAAGACTCCAAAAATAATTCATCACAGAAGAATTAGAATCACTATTTTTTCCCTTGAAGGCTAATTGTCCCACTTTTCTACCTAGCATGTCATTTTACTCAGATCAAAGATTCCTTTATGATTTTCCACTTATGTTATAGAAAGTATGAAAAGTACAGAAAAACTCATATTCCCACTAATATTATCAGATAAAGTGGCTGATGTCAGTTCCATTAGTTGGAAAAACAGAAAAGACATTTTTTTTTCCCCTGCTGAGGAATATTAGCTCTGAGCTAATATCTGTGCCAATCTTTCCTCTATTTTGTATGTGGGTTGTTGCCACAGCATGTCTGACAAGTGGTATAGGTCTGTGCCCAGGATCCAAACCTGTAAACCTGGGCTACTGAAGTGGAGAGTGCTGAACTTAACCACTAGGCCATGGGGCTGCCCCCAAAAAAGATATATATATATATATATATATATATATTTTGAGATGGGCCCTGAGCTAAGATCTGTTGCCAATCTTCCTCTCTTTTTTTTTTCTCTCCAAAGCCCCAGTACAAAGCTGTTTATCCTAGTTGCAGGTCATTCTAGTTCCTCCATGTGGGATGCCACCACAGCATGGCTTGAGGAATGGTGCGTAGGTCTGTGCCTAGGATCTGAACCGGCAAACCCTGGACCTCTGAAGTGGAGTGCATGAACTTAACCACTCAGCCATGGGGCTGGCTCCCAAAAAAGACATTTTTAAATGTACGTAGCCACCATGCTACACAGGGTTAAAATGGCAAAGGAGACCTTGGCCCATGAAGATGAGACTAACGTCTAACCAACTTCAGGTCAGCCTAACCATCACTTCCAAGTGGAAACTTTGCTGCCTCTTCCCCAGACACGAGGCCTCTAGTTATTGGTTACTTTTCCTTATAGAACACTGAACACTTGACATTCATTAATTATTAGCAATCATTGAATGCTTGCTCTTCCCAATAGGCCATAATCTGCCTGACTGGCGATAGAGCCTGTGTTTGCTCACCACCATATTTCCAGTCTGACACTCAGGACGCCTTCTATAAACATTCTTATGTAGTAAGAAAAAGAAAGTAAGGCTCCTTTCTCTTTCAGTCAAGGTCCCTGTATTACATGAAGGTCGTTCAACTGCACATGATAAGCATCCAACTTGAACTGCTTTAAATTTAAAAAGATAATAAGGCTTATAGGCCAATAGGTTCATAAAACCAATCCTTGGAAAGGCAGTCCTAGACACAATACCCCTTACCTTCCTTTCAAGACATTCCAAGGAAGGATTCCAATTGACTCAGCATAGTCATGTATCAGCACCTTGGACTAAACACTTTAGCTAGAAGGATGTGGTCTTAATTGGGCCAGCCTGAGTCCAGTGACCACCTCTGTGGCCGAGGTCGGTGTAGGGCACTGTTTCCTAGCCCCACCAGCCATAACCCTGTGTTGTGGGCAAGCAGAAAGTAGCAAGAAGGGTGGGGAGGATGCTGAACACACACAATGATGCTCACAAAGTCTCCCAGCCTAGTCTGGAGGAAGATGGGGCATTTCCACAGTTCCGGATTCTCACTAGCAGCAGCCTTGGTACGGGCAGCTGTTATTTCATTTTATTTAAGAGCTGTATGGATTCATGACAGCTCAAATTACCATTTCTATCTCTATTGACTCTTTCCTGAGGAACAAGTATGCCCATAGGCCAATAGCAATATTACAATTTAATTCCAAGAGTACCTCCAATATAGTTAGTTTTGATTGACTGACTTTGAAAATAATGCATACATCAAGCTTTGTTTTGAGGAAATCTGAGGGAGCAGGAGTGGCCATAGGGTTAGGGGCAAAAAGTGTTCTCCTACTTCATTCGTAAGAATGCTTTATCGCTCCTCTATGTGAAAGCACAGAGTGGCCAGTAATATCTGATTCTTTGGGGACTCTGGAACTCCCTGCTGTTTTCCTGTGTGCTAAGGATGTTTTCTCATGCTAAAGCTACATAAGTAAATCAAGCCCTCTCACACAGGGCTGTGGACCACGGGACTGATGTTTTTCTTTGTGAGTTATACTTTGAGCCCACATACGGATGCACGTGAAGCATCAATTTTTCCCCTTTCTTACTGTGCATGTTGAGTCAGGCCTCTTTTCTGTTTACACAAGGACAGAAGAAAAGTTGGAAGAAGGTAAAGGGTCACTGGGCCCATTATCCTGGCTGTCTACGTTTTTCTCTCGCCATTTCCTCTCATCCATCATTGTCCTCCCTAGAAACTCATCTATATCCCTTGAGCTTCGATTATTTTTCCTCGGTAATGCCCCTTTTAGGGGACCTATTTTAAGATCATTATGTTCTCTGCAAAGCAGTTTTGCCAGAACTTTCCTGTTGATCCCAATTTTCTGTCTACTCGGATTCTGTTTTCGTAGTTCAGGCCGTGTAGGGAATATTTGCATTCTTTCTGATTGTGGGGAACTGCGCAGTAATCTTACACCATATGTATTTTTATATTGAAAGCCATAAGATCTTTATTTTGCATTCCTTAGCCATGAGCCATCATCCACTTCCCATCCTCCACAAGGGCAAGCCAGGCAGGCATGCAGATCCTGGGGAATTCCCAGAGAAGCCTGGGAAGGGGTCTTTTTCTCTCTCATTTTGGCATGGGGTGGGGGGGGTTATGCCTGTTTGTTTACTTTGGGATAAACATTTTTAAGTTCTAGTGTCTCCAGCTGTCTAACTCTCAGGTACTTCATGCTCAGGACACTGATGTCATGGGTGTTTTAGTTAAAACATAAGCACAGGGCCCGAGGGAGTTAGAAAGGGCCCAGTTAGGAAACAAATCAGATATAGAAAGACTTTTGCCTTACCACTTTGCTTTTCTCACTAAATGAATATGGGATGGAGGGGTGGAGGGGTTCACTGCTTGTGGGGACAAGGGATTTTCAGCACCTTTCATTCTTGTGTTCTGCAGAACACTGTTCCCAGGAGCTGTGAAAAAAGTGTTCCATGGTCAAATAAGTTTGGGAAACAGCATCTCAGAATTCGCAGAACACAGTAGCATACTAAAGGCTCTGATGGTTTCACATTAAATGCCCTTTTTAACTTTAACCCAGCATTCCCTAAACTTATTGAGCTTGAAACACTTGCCACAGTTTACTCAGAGGTGACCTGCAGAACGACATTCCTTGGACTACCCAATTAGAAGACAAAGAAATATAGTTCTGTTATCTTAAAACTGATATGCTCTTTGTAGATATTAAAGACATGAATTTCGTTTCCTTGTTAAATCATTGCTTCGTTGCATCTCTCAGCGATTGACTCAGAGGCAGAGTTCTGAGCATGGGTTCTTGACATGTTGAGCAAAATAATAGGCAAGAGAGACAGGCCTTACAGAGAGGGAAAGGGTTTTTAAAAACTCCTTTATGTCCAGTTGACATAACTGGGGGTTCAATTTGGTGGACTGGGTCGAATCTTGCATAAGGGACATCTAGGTAGGAAGAGGAAGTGGAGTGGAGAAGGGAAACCCACTCCCTGCAGTGCCAGCAGCATTAGGGGGACATTTAGGGAGAGAAAGGACAGAGGGTGTAATGATCACATCTGTTCCAACTTCCCCTTGTGAGCCCTTAGTCTGGAGTAGAGGGAGGAGAAGTGGATAAATATGGAGTGCTCAAGTCCCCCGACTCCTGCCTAGAAGACCTGGGCTTTAGTCTGTGGTGTGAAAAGGCAGACTATTTGGACTGAGTTTTACTGCTCTGCGATTGGTTTCTGTATGGCATGGATGACACCCACAAGTTCCCATGGCACTCAGATGAATTGAGAGTCTGTGAGTCTTCCATGGGGCCAGATAAGTCATGTGGCAGAGTATCCTTAGCACCCGAGAGAGCCAGGAGGAAGCCAAAACAGCCAGGAAGGGACTCTAGACCTTGACCAATGAGAGAGAAGTCAGAGCACAAGGTTTGCCACCAGCGCCTGCGGTATTTGCACCAGCAGGAATAGAGGGCAAAACAGGGACACTGTGGTCTGTGACGTGCTCATTCTGTTCCAACAAGATCACGTGAGCCCCACTGCCTGCCCCAACTGTGCACCTGAGGCCATCTGGTAGAGAATTTGGGGGAAAGGAGTAGAAATAAGATTGAACCATTAGTTAAAAAGACTAAGGGGATATTTACACTTGGGAATTGGACTAAAATTTCAACTGAATTGGACATTTAGATATTTCCTGCCTGTCTACCCATGGAATGGGGCTTACAGGAAAGGTCAGATTGATAATAAACAGTATAAAGAGACTGCATTACTGCACTGGAGCCGTGGTAAGACCCAGCAGAAATGGGAATAAGGCTCCCT
Source organism: Equus caballus (assembly GCF_041296265.1). Lineage (NCBI taxonomy): Eukaryota > Metazoa > Chordata > Mammalia > Perissodactyla > Equidae > Equus > Equus caballus. Next base: position 47,684,679 of record NC_091706.1, read on the forward strand.
CCTTTCTGCTTATGCTCTTCCCCCAAAAGCCAGAAGAGGGAAGTGTATTGGTAGCAATCTCTTTAAAGACTACTCCTTGATTCCTTTTGGGTCTCCATGCCAAAGAGAAGCTCTCTCTAGACTCTCGAATAGGGGCTAAAGATTTGTGTGCCCTCTTATCATCCCCGTGACTCTCCTTTTCTTAATCTTATCATGCTGGCTTGCAAGTGCCATGTGACTTACCTGTTTCTTCCATTAGCCTGAAAGCTCCATGAAGACAAAGATGTTGTCTGTTTTATATACTTTTGTCTTCTCTTTATCTATCACTAAACCTGGCATACGATAATAGTAATAATTACAGCCGTTATGATAATAATAGTCATGGTGAATACTTATACAGTACTTTCTCTGAACCAGACATTCTTCTAACTACTTTAGCTATACTAGCTCATTCAGTCCTCATAACCACCTTTTAAAATAGATACTATTATCACCCACATTTTATATATGGATAAACTGAGGCACAAAGAGGGTCAGTAACTTGCCCAAGGTCACCTAGCAAGTGAGTGGTAGAGCTGGAATTTAAACACAGCAGTCTGGCTCCAGAGCTCACATGTCTTACCACTAGACTAGAGTCCACTACTGCCAGACTGCACTGCACTAGACAACAGGGTACCATCCTCTACATTGTTACTCTGGGTGATGGGCTCATGGCTAATGGGCTTATTCTTGGAAGCAAATGTAGTCAGACTGACCTGAGAAGACCCTTCCAGGGGGCTGAGGGGACTCCCAGGATGACAGGAAGTAGAGAGCCCAACTTTATGGATAGGACAGGGAGTGTGAACAGGATGTAGGAGGAGAAAAAGGTGATGGATGAGTGGATGGTTGGAGAACCTGGGGGAGAGTAGAGGACACAGTTAGAAGCTGGTTTAAGTGGGAATATTTCTTTTTTTTGCTGGGAAAGATTTGCCCTGAGCTAACATCTGTTGCCAATATTCTTCCTTTTTTTTCCCTCCCCAAAGCCTCAGTACATAGTTGTATATTCTGGCTGTAGGTCCTTCTAGTTCTTCTATATGACCCGCCACCACCACAGCACAGCTACTGACAGACGAATGATGTGGTTCCATGCCCAGGAACTGAACCTGGGCCACTGAAGAAGAGCGTGTTGAACTTTAACCACCAGGCCATGAGGGCTGGCTCCAAGTGGGAAATTTGAAAGAGACAGAGATATGACTAAAGGAGATTTTTGGATAAATTTCTAGTTGCGGCAGTCTCTAGAATTCTCACCCCTTCTAGAAAACCTTTTTATTATTTTTAATTTGGCTCTTTTTCAGTAAGACATCTTCCTGAGCCTGGGCTACATGGCGTTCCAGAACTGATTCAGGGTTTGCAGGCCGTTTGTGCGGTGCATGAGTTCACTGCTGCAGCCTCAACCCTGTCTGTGGATCTCTTGGGGGAAGAATGAGGAGAAACGGCTACGGTGGGAGCTTGAAACCAGCTGTATTTAGGATTTCTGATCAAGTTCCCTCCTGTTTTGGAGTTTGGGATAAATGTATTCAAGAAACTGTGAAAGAGAAAGAGGGAAAGAAAGGATGAGATGGTGCGGAAATAAGAATAAGAGAAAGTGAGAGAGGATGTAGAAAAACCTGCGTCTTTGATTTGTATGGTGTGATTTCTGAAATTGTTCCAGCCTCTACATAAATCTACAGGATTTATGTGGCTTCATTAATCACACTTTCTTTTGAAATGGAATTTTCTGTCTCCAAGCCTTTGAACGTTGATATCCAAATACAACATATTCTTTTAAAATCACCTCTGGATAAAGACAAGACTGTTGAGGTAATTCCCCCAGATTGTAGGTGGAGTTTGTTTGGTCCTCAGATCTTGATGATAATATACTGAAAAGAGAAGCCCCCTTCAGAGAACAGAAGAGTCCTGGTACAATTGGGATCCCAGTTGCAGACAGCCTGAGCCAGGAATCGGGGGAGAAAAAAATGAAAGAAAAAGAGTCCCTTGTCTTTGATGAACAACAAACAGTGCCATCTAGTGGCAATTTATGTTTATCTTGGAGTCAGCTTGACCATGACCCTGGCTAGCTCTTTGCTCATTATTCAACCACCTGGAAAACAAGTTCACCTTTCTGGTGGCAACGTGACCTGAAATCAAATGGCAGAGTCAGGTGAAGACACGAGTGCCTTAAAGCTGCTTCAACCAGGGCTGAACCCAGGCGTGGTTTTTTGGGTTGACTTTTGAATGCTGGGAAGTCTACACAAACAGCAAAACAAAGAGAGTGTTCCTAGGAAGGGATGAGAGGGAAGGGGAACACTGTCACTGTCATTGGGATTCACACTAGATATACATCACCCTCATACTATGTATCTCATATTATCTAACCCTCATATTCTCCCTGTTTTGCTAATGAACCAAAGCACAAAGAGGTCAAGTCCAAAGTCAAATTGTCAGGAGCCGCAGGGGTGGGACCTGAATCCAAGTCTGTTTAGAAAACTTTCGTCTCTGACTCAGCTTTTGTGGGAATTTTCCTCACCAGTGACCTCCCTGGAAGGCCCACGTTTCCAGGCCTTGTCACACGTCTTCAGCCTTTCAGGGCAACGTGGCTGAGATAAGTAACAACACCCTAGAACAGGTTGGGACATTGGAAGGATCTTCAGTGTCTCAGGCTTCCTACTGGCCGAGCTCCAGAGAGAAGACACCGCCCACACATCACCTCCCAATGCTCAGATCCTGTGGATGAAGCTGCAGCAGCTGATGGTGGATAGTGCTCTCTTTTTGCAAAGTCACCACCAACTGCACCTCCTGGGGACACCTCTGCTCCAGTGAGCTGGGCCTTAAGAACCTCCCACCCCCACAATGGGGCCTGTAGCAACAACCCAACCATCCTTTCTGCCCAGCACTGCTCCCTTAAAGTGAATTCCATCCATTCAGATTTGGTTCCAAGAAGTCATTTTCTATGCATTAGTGTATTTTTATTACACAAAAACAAACTTAAACTATATTCTTTATAATTTACAGAATACATAGATGTTGATTTTTAAATAATACTCATTTTATTTATTACTAATTTACTTTAAGCTACTTAATTTATGACGATTAGAAAAATAAATGTTAATTTCTTTTATTTATGAAAGTTCACTTACATATGGGCTAGAAAATATTGGAATACAAACTCTCATCAAAACAACAGGTTAATGGTGGAGATTAAGAAGATAGCACTGGGGCAGGTCCAGTGGTGTGGTGGGTAAGTTTGCAGGTTCCACTTCGGCAGCCCAGGGTTCACAGGTTCAGAACCATGGGTGCGGACCTAGCATGGCTTGTCAAACCATGCTGTGGAAGCATCCTACATAAAATAGAGGAAGATTGCCACAGACGTTAGCTCAGCGACAATCTTCCTCAAGCAAAAAGAGGAAGATTGGCAACAGATGTTAGCTCAGGGCCACTCCTCCTCACAAAAAAAAAAAAAAAGAAGAAGAAGATGGCTCTGCCCTATTATTTTGAAGAGAGCAAGAAAGAGGCATTCAGCTAAAGCCATAAACTTATGGTAATACAGCAAGCATATGCAGGTCTGAATTTTTAATTTAGTTACTCAATTACAATTACATAGGTAAAATTTTTTGCTTGAGCAAACTCTAATAGACTACCTCAGCTACACCAACACGAGAGACATAAAGTAATAGCTTATAAAGAGAATTAAAACTTCCTCTTTTGAAGATGGGCATGGATGGTAGCTCAGGGCCAATCTTCCTCAGCAAAAAGAGGAGGATTGGCAGTGGATGTTAGCTCAGGGATAATCTTCCTGAAAAAGAAAAAAAAAAAAAACGCCAGTTCCTCTTCTATTTTAGTTGACTCCCAAGAAAAGAAGATCTCCTGACTTTTCAATACGCAAATGACTTCACAGTTTGAATGAACAAATCTGGGGGGGATAACAATGTCATTGATTGGTGAAAACTACAGCTGTTAAAGCCACGTGATCGAAAAAAGAATTCTGTCAGTACGTTAATGTTTCATCACTAATGTTAAAAATTTTTTCAGGGAATCTAGTCTAACCTTTGCCCTGAAATGCTTTAAAGTTGACATTTTGGAGAGACGATTTTTGAAAGATTATATCAGAGTCACTCTGGTTTTTCATCAGCAAGTATTGGCTTTGGTGTAAAATGTAGACAATGTGAGCACGGAAATGATAATGGGGTCTGTTGAATATTTGTAAAATTCTTTTTACAAAGTTAAAAGCAGGTATTATTTCAAAGTTAATGTAATTAAAAATTAGAATTAATTCCCTCTAATAACTCAGGTTTTGACATTTCTAAAAACCAACTCGATGTGGAGTTGGTTTTAGAACAAAAACCCCATGTATTTTAACATCATTATGAAGACCAATAGGAAACCCAGTGTCAACAAACTCTTTGTAGATGACAACAACCATTGATTTTTATGACCTTCGGTCGTGGTAGCCATATGGAGAGGGAGTAAGCCAGGATGGCAACTTGGGTAAGATCTCGTCGTTCAGTCTATTCTGATTTGTGCTACCCCTGTGTAGAGTCTATCACTTTTTTAACTTTTGGAACCCACGGTGAGAAGCCCTTTTCCTAACGGAAATCTCACTCTCTAGTTTCTACCAGTGGAGGCTGGATGGAGGATGAGGGTACTATGCAGCCTAGAAGAAATATTATCTGCTGTGTCCCTACCGGGTGCCCATGTTTCATTTCTATGATGAGCCTCTGTACTAGTGATTTTTGCTTATTTGTTTGCATGTTATTCTTTTAATTCTTGCATTAACCCCCCACCTCCTTTCCTCCCCCCCCCCCCCCACTGTGATTGCTTAGATAACTTGCCCAAGTTCAAGAGGATTTTTGTTGGCAGAGTCGGATGATTTTGCACTCTTTCCTGGCCAAGCTGGGAGAGCGTCATCCAGGACAAGAAGGCCCCCCCCGGCGGAGACAGAGGAGAAAGAACATGAGGTGCTCCCTTCGTTCAAGCTAAGCTCCAGGTGGAGTCCAGACTAATTGTCATGTTCTGACCCTTCTCACCCCACGATTGGTTTTTATTTTTCACAAGGTAGGAAAGATGTTAATAGTTTGGGAACTGAACTCATGAGTTTGTGAAAGCAGACAGCCACCAAATGGTGTACTCTTGTAATGCAATGGGAAAAACTTCCTAGGGAGACAACTGAGGTGGCTCCAGGGCTGGCAATTCATCAGTCTGTGACTGGCCTCAAGCCAAGAGAAGGGCTGTCTTTGTGCTGTCTGACCCTATCCTCATGGACATAGCTGATTGCTCCAGTGATGGACACCTGACCAAGACCAAGCCAATCACATCCTTCCTGGGACTTTTTGGTTTTTGAGGAAGATTAGCCCTGAGCTAACATCTGCTGCCAATCCTCCTCTTTTTGCTGGGGAAGGCTGGCTCTGAGCTAACATCTGTGCCCATCTTCCTCTACTTTATACATGGGATGCCTATCACAGTATAGCTTGCCACACGGTGCCATGTCCGCACCCGGGATCCGAACCAATCAACCCCGGGCCGCGGAAGCAGAACTGTGCACTTAACTGCTGCGCCACCTGACTGGCCCCCTTCCTGGGGTTTTTTTGAACAGTAACTTTTGAACTCCCATGGTAGGCAAAGCCATAAAGTATAACAAGCAGGGATTGCTGCTGGCTGCTGTGTTTCCTGTCACGTAGAAGTGAGTTTCAGAGGATAAAAGTAACATTCAGAAAAAAATGTGGGATGAGATGGAGAGAGCGTGTCCAGATCATCTTTAATAACCTGGTTCTAATTGTTTCTGAATCCCCCTTGTACTCGTGCCTGGGTACATACCTCTCTTTAAATCAGGACACGTTATGTTTCTGTCACCTGCAACCACTGAGTTCTGCCTGACACAATCTCCCTCCTCAAATGATTAATTCACTGCATTTTCAGTCTCCTACTAAAACACAAATAGCCTTGGATGGGCTTATTCTGTTGGCTGTTTTTAACTAAAGAGAAATTGCAATTCAGCTGCCTCCTTAGAAGCATTATTAGTACCAGCCAGCTGAGAAATCCTCGCAGACTTGACGCAGAGGCCAGGCTAGACCCTTTGGAGAAGGGGAGGCAGAATTTGTGGGGAATATGGGGAGGGGGTGGGGGTATTAGGAAACAAGCCAAAGGAAGAAGAGACCTCAGAGTGGAAAATGGTCTTGAAAGTGAGTCTTAGAGGAAACAATAAACACATTTTTTTTTTACTTCATGGTATTCTGAAGCCAATCTTTTGGGGCCCATAATCAAACAGAAACTGCTTCTTTTTTGGAAGAGAGGAGTGATATTCATGGCCGTTTTTCTAGACTATTATTTCTAAGAATTCACTGACTCTGAAAGAACTTAACAGATTCTGTGCCTCCCCTCGGAACATTTTTTTGGGAAAATTTTTAGTATTGTGTAAATAACAAACATGCGTTTTTGCTAGACCATCCGTGAAACAGGGGCTAGAGGCATTAAAAAGTGCATTCTAGTGATCCCTTATTAAGAACATGGTGGGCTATAATTTTAGAGCTGTAAACCTCATTATAATATACTTATATTTGACATTTTCAGGCTGTATTTTTCATGTTTTTAAGTCCTGGAGAAAGGCCCATTAAAGCCGTGTTACATTAATCCAACATTTACCATTTATAATCCAAACCTCAGTCTTTTGGAAAATGTCATTAAAAAAGTTTCGCCATATATGGACATTATTTATTGCTTAAGCCTCATTGTCTACTTATAATATGCCCTTTATCAGACCCAAATGCCCACTTCAGAGAATTTTGTTTTGAGCAACAACTGGCTTCTTACATTATCCAATGATGCAGGAAAGTTAAATTACAGCCAGTTCATATCATAGAAACAAAATGTTTCCTGCAATTACTGATAAGGGACAGTTCATTTTCTCTCTGTCATCCTGAAAAAAAACCTCCTAACAACAATTCATGCCTGGTTAAACAGGATTTCCACATCTACTGCTGACATCTTTCCAAATAATTCAGGGTTGTTATTACTGTACAGCCCTGGCAAGGCTCAAAAGCAAGCAGACTCGACGAGTCTGCTCCAAGCAGAGCTTAAGTAGTTGTAATTAATAATAATTACATGCCCACTACACTCCAGTTTTATCATATTATCCGTCAATGCAAATAAAAAAACCCACACACAACACACTCGCAACAGGATGAGTGTATTACTAAAGCCACTCTAAAGTTTAAAATATTTGTAGCAGTTTCTGTTTTATTGATTTTCATTATTGTATGTCTGGCTGCAAAACGTTGTTTGGAGGGAGTACAGCTTGGGACCACCGTTGGTCTTTTCCAAAAGCCTTCTCCCCTCCTGCCGTGACTCGGATTCGAACCGAGGTTGCTGCGGCCACAACGCAGAGTACTAACCACTATACGATCACGGCGAGCCACAGGAGAGCTGCATGCTCAGCTTCCTTTAGCAGCTATTGCAATATGAAAATTTGTGGAAACACTGCCATCTATTGCCTAAATATGTACATTTTTTCTTAACATTGGGAAAGAGGAGCAGTGTTTCCCTAATCTAATTATTTAGAGGAACAATGACAAAGTGCCTGAGCTTGAAACCAATGTTGTCTTCTTGGCTGGTTGGGGAAATTGTATTAGGTGAGAATCACGGCATTCATTGTCCAGGAAATGGTAATCAAACAACTCAGAGAAACGATTCTGGTGACTCATGCTTCCTATTTTTAACCAATAATGAATATAGACTTCCCACCCCCAACAATTATATTGCAGTGAGTGACATATGACTCTGAGCCTCTTTTGTGGTGTCTCCACTACTAGTCTTATTTCCATGTGCTTAGGCAGCACAGCCATAAAAAATATGACAAGAACAAAATGGCCTGAGGATGGGGAGAATCAGAAAGACTTGTTTCTCCTATTAGAGGAAGCCAGACGGAATATGCCTGACTGAGGAAGGCCCCCTTTCAAACCCTTTAGCCCCTAAAGCTATTTTTTCCCCAAGAATATATGGGTCCTAAAGCCACAATAATCTCAAAAAAAAAAAAAAAAATCTTCCCAACAACATTAGCAACCCACCACACCAAGAAACTGGATTGTTCCATGCTGAATAAGTTTCACGGGATAATTTTTAATGAATTTCTGTGTTATAAAAATTAAAGCAGTCTGCATAAGATATTTCAAGGGCTGAAAAGCTCAAAAGAAAACACACAGAAAAACCTATTTCTAAGCAATGGATGGTTATCGGGTGTCTCCTTTAAGCCTCTGACAGAGAGGACCTGGGAGCAGCTGGGGCTACCTGGTCTGGCGTATGGGGTAGCAAGAACCAATCCATCTTTGAGTGGGTACCAATAGCTCCAGGGCTTCTAGAAGGAGCATATTTCTGAAGAGGAAAGCTTGAAACACAAATGGTCACTTTCTCCCTCCACTTTGATCATCTACAGCCCCTTCTATTTTCCTTCGAACTCTCATAAATCCATTTTCCTTCCAGGATCACATACTCCGAGTTCCTGAACCTTATACATTCCATGCTGGAACCAAGGCAGAGTGCTCTCTGGCCTGAACAGGAAGACAGGCATGTGAATCTGCTAAGAGACCACTGTGGCAAGGGGGCAAAGCAAAGCTCCTGATTGGCCAAGAGCAGTTTTCCAAAGTACCATCATTTGTGTACTCATTCATAATTTTTGCTATGGGCATGTGCCGAGTGAACAATAAGGGAAACATGTTTAAGAAGTCAACTCACAGAGTACAAATCGTGGAAACAGACCACCTAGATTCTAATTTTGGCTCTGTCACTTATGAACTGGGGGAGCGTGGGCTGTTCATTTAACCTCTGTACCTCAGTTTTCTCATCTGTAAAGTGGAGATAATAACAATACCTACTTCATAGGATTGTTGTGAGGATTAAATAGGTTATTACATGCCAAAAACTGAAAATAGTCCCGTCACATAGTAAGCGCTGTAGAAATATTAGTTATATTATTGTTTAAATAAGTTTTTTGAAGGAAGTTTTATAACATTCTATATATTTAAAAAAACACAGCATGACATTCCATAGAGGTCACTATGAAATAAAATGTGAAAACAAAACAATATAATTAAACTCTAGCCACATACTCTGAGCCCTGAGCCCACGTTCTGCTCTCTGTTAAAAAGGGAAATTGACGAACAGTAGGAGAGTGTTAGAGACATATAGGCCTCTGACTGAGGCACCTCCTTGACTCATCTGAATATCCGGAAGAGATTTAAAGACAGAATAGCTTCTCTTCATAGTACTAAATCCTGTGACTCAATATGATGAAATGCCACAGTCACTACGCCTCCTTAACTTACTCCACACACTGTGTCTGTCAGGCTAGGTTATGCTAGGTGACAATGGCCAGATTTTAGTGGCTTAGAATAGGAAAGATTTTTCTCTCGTTTGTACTCCATGTTTGTTGCAGGGCCTTGCTCTGTGTCTGCACACTCAGGGACCCAGGCAAGAGAACAATTACTACCATGAACATTGCTCATTGCTTTGCAAATGGAAAGAGAGCTCTGGAGTGTCTAGAACCAGCAACTAAAAGGTCTTCTCACAACTCATTGGCTAGAGCATGTCACATGGCTCCACACTGCTACAAAAGCACCAGGAAGTGCACTTGGCCACGTGCCTGGAAGACAAGTTGGAAATCTTAGGTGAACAGCACTAATGACTTCCAGCTGTATCACTAGTGTGAAGCCCTGGCTTAGATAAATCTGGAAGGCTGTATGACTAAAGGCAGACATGACTAGGGAGCAAAACTCTGAACACTGCGGAGAGGTCCAGCTTCTGAGTGGGGTTCACCAGGTAAGGTAAGGCTCTTCTTTGGCGTCTATCTGGGCTTCTCTCCTTTAGCCAATGACATCAGTCATCTTGTGGTTAGACTCTGACATATTCCTGCCTATTACAGCGGAATGGGCTTTTGAACAACTACCAGGCTTTTCTCCTGCCCATTCACTGTCTTCTTGGGGATATATGTTTGGATTTCTCCCACAAGCACCAATACCTACAACCCACTTCAAAGGGGAAAATTGATGGAATCAAAACATGGTTTCTGATGGCAATTCCAACTTCTCTGCAATCTGCCACCTCATTTTTATTTTTTTCCGACTTTACTGTGTCAACTCCGATGTTATCACTCACCCACCAATTTATTACTCACAAATATTTGTTAAGGACCTTCTCTACTCTGGTCGTTTTTCTGGATCTTGAGGATTCAGTGGAGAAGAGAGATGTATCATGATTTCATGCAATTTACAGTCTAGTGAGATGAATAACAGATGAATGAACAGATACAATACTTGAGTTGGTGTCATGGAAAGGAATACATATAGACATATATTGCTTAAAGTTTTCAAATTAGGTGGAAGTAGAGAAATGCAGGAAGGCGTGGCACTGGGTGATGGGAGCCGGGAGGGAGAGAGGCAGAGAGGGAGGGCAGAAGCGGGGAGAGGGAGACAGAGAGAGAGAGAGAAAGAGAGCGAGAGCTAGCAGCACCTTGATTCATCTGAATTCAAGTCCTTTCTCCAGCCCTTCTTCCTGTGTGACCTTGGACTAGTCATTAGACCTCTCTGTGTCTTTATTTCCTCATCAGGAAAGCAAAGGGAATTGAACTATATGAGCTCTCAGATTCTTTACATCTCCGATGTGCCATAAATTTAGTTTAGAAAAATACATTCACAAACAATAGCCAAATGTAAAAGTTTTGAAGGAAAAAACCTCAATCAAAACAGGTGAGTCATGTGGCTACCATAACCATCTTTAAGTTCACAGAAGCTGTCCTTTTGTCAGCATCTAAATGTCGTCATCCTTATTTGCCTGCCTATGACAACATATTTTAAATACATAGGGGTTGGTCTCTAGATTTAAATTGGGTGTAAAGAGGAATTTCTTGCTTCTGGGGGGCATTTAGCTATGGAATTCACTCCTGAAGAAGACTGTGCACTTCCCTTTTTAGGAAATCTTTAAAAATAAGATTGCTGTTCAGCAGCATCTCCTCGTTAGAAGCAATGGAGCAACAGCCCGCCTGCCTCTCCCCTGGCTGCCTGTCTACAAGATTGCCCTTCTGATGGAGTCGTTACTTTCTATGGTTTTTCATAATGGATTCTAACAGGGGAGCAGGGGCTGACAAGAGGGCCCCAGGACGGTTGAGGCCCCCACCTCCCCAGCTGAGCCCTACCCCCAGTGTCCCCAGTCCTACCTCTTTTCCCAGACCAAGCTCTGTTTTCTCCTCCTCATCCCTTGTCTCAGTTTGCCTCCTGCCTCACTGGGGGTAGGGAAATGACAGTCAGATCCATCCCTGGGCTGGAGGCCAAGAGCGGCAATCCTCTAGGCTGGGACTGGCCCGGTGCCCAGTTTTCAGACAAAGACAGGTTGGGAACCCCCCTGGAAAGAAGGCTCCTCAGTCCCCTCCTCCCGGAGTCCCGTTTCCAGTCAGGCCCTGGCCAGCTATGACCTTAGAGGGACCTAAAAATCACTTCTGTTTGGGTTCTTTCTAGAACCTCATTCCCAACACAGTGAGCAAAGTGTGTGCATGCGTATGCGTGTGTGTGTGTGTGTGTGAGAGAGAGAGAGAGAGAGAGAGACACACACGGAGAGGGGGAGAGAGAGGGAGAGAGAGAGAGAGAGGGAGGGAGGGAGGGAGGGAGGGAAGGGGAAGGGGATAGTAGAGGAAAGAGGGAGGGAGGGAAAAGTTGGGCAAATTTGGTACATCTAAGAGAATTTGGTACATGTAAGGGAACCAAGGATTGCTCATACACACCCCTGGGCATATTTTTAGGGGGGAAAATAAGGTAGCTGAGAGCAGAGGGAGTCCAAGTAAATGGTAGCTCCCAACTGCAAACTTTCAAGCACGTCCCCTTCACCGTAAAGAAGCTAAATGGTCTTGGATTTGACCATCTCCATAATGTTTCCTGCACGTCTCAAAAAATCTTTGGTTCTGAGAAATCACAAAACACTAGAGAAAATGCATTATGTTCAGAACGCTGTAACCACAAAATGTTTTAACAGTTTACATTTTCAAGAGTAAACTGCCTGGAGTGCTTTTTCCCCTTGCTTATTAATGAATTCTATTTAACCAAGTCAGAAATCTTGCTGTGGGGAAAGATGGAATGGGGGGAGAGTGGGGGGGGGAGGGGTGGTTGGTTTAATTTTAATTTTTTTTGCCTGAAGGCACCATTAGAAAACTCCAGATGCAAAGCTTTCTAATAGAATTCCTCATCTGACACAGCCCTCTGGAATACGTGGGCCTAACCTTTACGATCTGGCGGGCCAGGCCTCTATTTGGAAACCTTATGAGGGGAACTGATCCATTAATGATAGTGTGCAATAACTTGGAGCCCCGAGAACAGCTGAAGGCCTGGGGCGGCAGAGAATTAGGGCTCTGCACATGGGAAAAGTGGAGGCTACGGGACCCCCTGAGGAAGGCGGGTAGAGAGCAGGACAGCCTATCAGTGGAGAGCAGGGAATGCTCCGGGACCACATTTTCTCTCCCCATCACATTAGGAAACTGAGGTTTAAAAAAGCAAAGAGCTGGCAGGATGGGGACCGGTTAGCATTCTGGATTCATGGCCACGTGGGTTATAAACAATCACCATGGAGCTACTTTTCTTAGAGAAGCTTCAGTATAGGCTATGGGAATCCAGAGCTGATAGCCGGGGACTCATGATTGAATTCTCTGTGCTAAAGCTTCCTTCACAAAAAGTGGATAATAATAATATCCACTTTTTAGGGTAATTGTGAGGATTAAATAAACATACAATGCGCATTTAAAAAGTACCCGGTACACAGTAAGTGCTTCATAAGCATTAGCTATATTTTGGTCAAACCAGACATGAGAGGGGGCTGCTCTGAGCTTCAGACCAGGATGAGGAGGTGCCAGAAGAGCAGGCATAGGCCAGGACCCAGAGGCGGCCTGAGGTGTACTGATGGGGCTCTGTTTACGATGAGAAGTGGCATCAGGGCCAATGGCTACTTGGATGCCAGAGTGAAGAATGCCTCATGTCTGGACAGGTGGTTCCAATCCCACAGCTAGGGATGGGACTGGGACACATGGTAAGAATGAGTATAGTAGAGAGGCAGAAACAGCATAAGAGTCAAGGAGGCTGGGGAAGTAGAGACTTTTTTGGCCCAGTTTCAGAATGGTATGTTGTCCCTTCTGCCCTAAAGGAGCCAATACTGGAGCCAATTTAGTCAGGAGGTAGGTATGGGCATGGGAGGAGGCGAGGTTTGGGGTGGTAGCTGGAGGATGAAGGGGTGGTTGAGACATGGGGGAGCCAGGAGTCATTCCTCAAAGCCCTTCTGTACAGAATGATGGAGGTACTTGGCTCACCAGTTGGGCCTCCTCTTTGTCTAGATCTTCTTATTCACAGTGGTGAAGGCAAGTTTCCTCTTAACGTGACTGAGCTCTCACACGGATGGGGTACCTGGCCAGAGTAGGGGTGGCGCTGGGGGACAGTCATGCCCATAGATCTCTGCAAAGGTGTGACCTGTATCTTACTCATCATTCTATCTCCCAACACTTCACCTTAGGGCCTAGTACCGAGCACAGGCTGACTATATTGAAAAATTACATTGGCCTGGGTGTGGATCAGAACTCCAAAGCTTGCTCTCACTTTAGAGCTGCAGAATGAGCTGCTAAATATTTAAGAGCTCTTCAATTGGCCTCTTTTTCTCATCTTTAGGTGTTTTGTTATTGACGAGCTTGGTTTCGCCTTTCCTGAAATACATTTCACAAGTACACTTATGTTGAATTGCATCGGGTCTCTGTCCAGTTCTAACCTTCTCTGTGAATGTCAATAATCGCCAGGGCCATAATCTCTCCTGATCGAAGTGAGGCTGCGAAGTAAACAAGCACATCTCGGCTCAGGAGAGGACTGCTATCCAAATGATCGGACCTCAATAATATGGAAATTAGAAATACATGAAAATACTATTCACATTGCCTGATCTCAATTCTTCAGTCTTTCTCGAGAGAAACCAGGGAACTAGGTGGCTTCTTGGAATGAATACCACATTAACTGCTCATGTTTTGTTCTGCTTTATTCATCATGAAGTTTGTAATCTGGGAACATTCGCTGAACCTCCTTTGCCTCATTGACTTTAAAAAGAGTAATAAATATGCTCCTTGTCTACTACACAAAGACATTAAGAGAAAAAATGTGAAATATGCAGAATGGTTTGAAAGGTGTTGCATAGAACATACAACGGCAATTATTCTTGCTATTATCATCATCATGGTAGCCGCTACTGATGGGGAAGATAGATATAAAGTTTACAAGATGAAGCCAAATTTCTACCCTCTGTAACTCTAGAACCATAAAGCTATCATAGATGAACAACCTGGCCTCCTGACAGCTTTCCCTTAATTATCACCAATTCTTTCAGTGGGCCGAAGAAACAAAAAGAAAGGGGGGACAAAAAAAGGAGGGAAAACCAGCCTAATTGAATGTAGGATAAACTATTCATTAGCAAGCTAAATAGTTAGGACATTTAATAACCTATAGCGCCTCATGGAAAACCAAGACATTGCCAAAAGTAATTGAAGTTTGTGGTCTCCAAACTGTTATTTAAAGCAGGGTTTGGCAGGGCTCAGTGGGTCTGCACCAAATTTAATTACATTTTTAAAATTCAGGATGCTGATTGCCTTCCTTTACTCGTTATTTGTGTAGTGAAATCCCTTTATAGTGAACTTGCTTATAGAGAAACTTCATGCCGTGATTTTAAAGTTCAAAGCATGTGGGACCCATCTATAGCAAGACCCACACTTTACTTTCTGACCTTTTAACTGATTAATTCCCAGTTGCATTTAACGCCCAATTCTTTCCCTTTTTTTCTGGCTGACATCTAATGAGATGGACGGAATTGTTATTACTACCACAAAGAGCTTCTTGCGGGGTTAAGATGGACTTGACCTAGGGAGAGGACCTCCCCCAGTGATGACGGAATGGGCCCTGGAGCAGAATCACCACGTAGTCACGTTTCCCTGGGAATAAGCAGCGGTGGCTATGCACTCCCACCCCTAGACACCCAGCGACCATTAAATATACACAACGCATTTAGCATAGGCCTTTTGCACAGCACATTTACAGCACAACTATGATCGTATGACCCTCACAATTATTGGAGGGCTTCTCTACTCCCTGTAATTTCCCATGAATAATTATTTCAAAATAGCTACTACTTGTGAAGCATATGTTAATGCAGTAGGCTCTGTGTTAAACATTTCACAGGAATTAGCTCATTTCATCCTCACAAGAGCCTTAGGTATTACCTTAGGTATTATTGTCTTCTCCATCATACCAAGGGGCAGAATCAGTTAAGGAATTTGCTCAGGACCACACAGCCTGAGCCTGTAGAGCTGGGATTCCAACCTATGAGAGTGATTCTGGATCCACTTGCTTAACCGACGTACACTATACTACAATACCATTCCCACAGTGGTGCCCCATGGGTGAAATTTCCTGACTTTCTCCCCATTAAAATTCCCGTGTCCTGTGTCCTGTCACACATTATCACTGATAATGCCTTTCACAGGAAGTCGTGAGGATTAAATGAGAATGAGCAAAAAGTGCGTTTGGTAAAATGTCAAGTAATGCACAACCGTGTATTAGTTTCCTAGGGCTTCTATAACAAAATACTACTAACTGGGTGGCTTAAACAACAGAAATTTCTTGTCTCACAGTCCTGGAGGCTGAAAGGTGTCCATAGGGCTTGTTCCTTCTGAGGGCTGAGGGAGAATTTGTTCCAGGCCTTTCCTCCAGCTCCTGGTGGTTTGCTGGCCGTCGCTGGCATTCCTTGGCTGTAGGTGCATCCCCCCAGCTCTGCCTTCATCTTCACGTGGTATTCTTCCTGTGGGTGTGTCTGTCTCTATGTTCAAATTTCCCGCCTTTAAAGGACGTGAGTCATACTGGATTTGGGCCTACCCTAATGACCTCATATCAACTTGATTATTTCTATAAAGACCCTATCTTCAAATAAGGTCACCTTCTGAGGTACTGAGGGTTATGATTATGACTCCAAAATATCTTTTTGGGGAGGGGGACACAACTTAACCCATAAAAACCATGAGCTGCTATTTTTGGTAGTAATAATGATATTAATAATGCTTACAACTACAAACATGTTTTATTTATTTATTTATTTATTGAGGAAGATTAGCCCTGAGCTAACATCCGTGCCCATCTTCCTCTACTTTATACATGGGACGCCTACCACAGAATGGCTTGCCAAGCAGTGCCATGTCCACACCCGGGATCTGAACCGGTGAACCCCGGGCCACCGAAGCGGAACACGTGAACTTAACTACTGCACCACCGGGTTGGCCCCCACATGTGTTACTTTTTTGTGAGATATGATGTCAATCTGCCAGGGACTGCTGCACACAATGCTGTAACCCAGGGCCATGATTGTGACTTGGCCAATCTCAGGTGTGGTGGCAGGCAAACTTTTCAGAAATCTTTACGTCTCACCATCCCATGACTCTTCTGGTTACACATGGTGTTGGCTTTCTCCTTTCCAGAACAAGTAATGGGACAGCAGGAGGCAGACTCATAGAAATATAGGAAAAGGAAGTCAAGGCTACATAGCTAGTATGGCAACCCTGGGACTAATTGGCTTGCCTATGCCATTGTTTGTTCTTGCCTATAATATGAATGATCTCTTTCTTGCTCTTCATTGGCAGTCTCATGCCACCCGCCTCCACCCACCATGCTCAGCTGTTACTGCCTATGGATGGAGTGCCTCAATCTTCAGCTTCTCTCCTAAAACACAATCCCATGTTTCTAATTAGCTACTCAGCCTACTCACTGAAAGTCCCATAGGCATGGCAGGTTCACTGTCCAAGCTGAAATCAGGTGCCTCCCACACATCCACCGTTCCCCTCCTTCTACATCACCTGCCTCAGGTATAGGCATTCCATCCCCCCAATCGCTAGAGCCAGAAGAAAACTTTTATGTCATCCTCAGTCCCTTTGTCTAGCCATGCTTCTCCATCCCGTTTGTTCTAACCTGACACCAACTCCAATGCATTCTACCTCCTAACACTCTCAGGAAACCCTCTTTGCATGATTCTGGCTTGTACATGGATGTACTCCCAGGGCTAAGCACAGTGCCTAGTACATGGTAGGTCATCACTTAATAGCTATGAATGAACAGAAAATAAAAATTCCTCTGTGACTCTCCATTGTCCACAAAGTCCAAACTCTTAAGCAAAACATCAAAGATTCTTCAGTACATGTCCCCAAACTATTTTTCTAGTTACATTTTCTACACCTCTATCCAGTCCCCCACACTAAGACCAGCAAAACAAAACTATTTGTCATTTTCCAAGCATGCTTATATTCATGCCTCTAATCATGCAAAGTTGCAAATTCAATGTACTAGTCTGAGATGCCAATGAAATAGCCAAATTGAGTAAGTTTTTGTAGATACCTTTTATCAGGTTAAGGAAGTTACCTTCTATTGCCAAATTTCATAAGAAACTTTTATCTTCTGTAGAATTTAGATCATGAAATGAATATTCAATTTTAGCAAATACTTTTTTGGTATCTATTGACGGGATCATACAATTTTTCTCTTTTATTTTGTCAGTACATACACTAATTTTCAAATGTTAAACCAACCTTGCATTCCTGAAATAAATCCAATGTGATCATGATGTATTTTCCTTTTAGGGCACCGTTGGTTTGTTTTCTAAGATTTTCCATAGGATTTATGCTATGTTCTTGACTGAGATTGGCTTGACATTATTTATTGTCTTACATAGCCAAGACTTATTTCTATTTGCTTACATAGTTACCACTTTCTGTGCTCTTCTTTCCTTCTTGAATCTCAGATGTTTTCTGTGAGAGCATTTTCTTGGTGCCCAAAGAGTATCCTTTAGTATTCCCAATGGACAGTCTGCTGGTAACAAACTGCCTCAGATTTTGTGAGTCTGAAAACATCTTGATTTAATCTTCATTTCTGAAGTACATGTTTACTAGGCATAGAATTCCAGGTTGTCAGTTCTTTTCTCTCACCATGTTCAAGATATCGTTGCATTCTCTTCCGGCTTCCATTGCTGAGAAAGGAGCTCTCAGACCTGTTCCTCTGAAGAGCATGCCTTTGCTATCTGGCTCCTTTTAAGGTCATTTCTTCATTTTGACTTTGGCTTTGTTTGTTTGTTATGTTTTCTTTCTATTTTTGGTTTCACTATAATGTGTCCAAGCATGGATTTCTTTTTCATTATCCTTCTCTTGGGATTAGTTGGGCTTCTTGAATCTGTGGGTTGGTACATTTCATCAGTTCTGGAAAATCCTTAGCCATTCTCTCTTCAATTACTGTTTCTGCTTAATTCTCATTCTCTTATCCTTCTAGGACTCCAATCAAATCTATATTACACCTTCTCATTACATCCCCCATGTCTCTTTGTCTCCATTTGTATTTTCTATTGTTTTGTTATTCTGAGCTTCTTTCTGGATAATTTCTACAGATTGTTAATTTCTACAGTTCATTAACTTTCTTTTCAGCTTTCACTAATCTCTTGTCAAACCCACCCATTTCACTTTTTTCCCCATATAATACCTATTTATATAATATCTATAACATCCATATATAATATAGCATCTCTTTATAACCAGCCCGGTGGTCTAGTGGTTAAGATTTGGTGCTCTCACCAGCATGGCCTGAGCTGTTTCTGGTCAGGGAACCACACCACCTTTCTCTGGGTTGTCACACTATGTGGCTGCCTGTTGCTGTGATGCTGAACACTCTGACACCAGTATTTCAAATACCAGTGGGTCACCCATGGTGGACAGGTTTCAGCGGTGCTTCCAGACTAAGACAGACTAGGAAGAAGGACCTGGCCACTTATTTGCAAATAATTGGCCATGAAAACCTGTGAATGGCAGCAGAGCACTGTCTGATACAGCTGGAAGATGAAAGGATCGTGTAGAAAGACCAGGCAGGGTTCTGCTCTGCTGTACACAGGATTGCTAGGATTCAGAATTGATTGGATGGCACTAACAACAACAGCATCTGTTTATAGTTTGTATCAGCCTATGGAAATGTATACATATATCATACCTAGAGTTAACATGACTTGAAATTGCTTAAGATAATCATACATTTTAAAAATTGTACTTTAAAAGAGTAAGTTAGTGGATACAGTAAAAATATCTGGGCCCACAACAGCTAAATAAATATACTCCATGTCTTTTAAATAAAAAAACCTATTATTATGTAATTTTTCAGACATATACAAGAGTAGAGGGAATGTTATTAAAAATAACTCCAGAGCCAGCACTGGTGGTCTAGTGGTTAAGTTTCAGTGCTCTCACAGCTGTAGCCTGGGTTCATTCCCTGTTCGTGGAACCACACCACCTGTCTGTCAGTTGTCATACTGTGGCAGTGGTTCACATAAAGAATTAGAAGGAACAACTAGGATACACAACCATGCGCTGAAGATTTATTTTTCTTTCTTTCTTTCTTTTTTTAGGAAGATTGGCCCTGAAATAACATCTATTGCCAATCTCCCTCTTTTTTTTTCTTCCCACAGCCCCAGTACATAGATGTATATCCTAGTTGTAGGTCATTTTAGTTCTCCTATGTGGGATGCCTCCACAGCATGGCTTGATGAGTGGTGTGTAGGTCCACACCCAGGATCTGAACTGGCAAACCCCAGAGCACTGAAGCAGAGCACACAAACCCAACCATTCAGCCATGGGGCTGGTCCCCTGCACTGAAGCTTTAAAACAAACAAAAAAACCCCTCCGTATACCCATTATACAGCTTCAGTAACTATCAACATTTTAATAATCTTACTTAATATTTCTCCACAAACAAGCTTTAAACAAATTTTTCTAGATCATTTTAAAGCAAATCCAAGACATCACATAATTTCACCTGAAATGACATTTGAACTGAAAATACCTTGGTACTCATCTCTAATTGATAAGAATATTTCTTTTTTGGTGCAGAATCACCATGCTATTATCACACCTAAGAAAACAACAGTAGTTCCTCATTTTGAGTCTTTTAAGAATTTTATATTTTATTTCTAGAAATTCAATTTAGTTCTTTTAAAATCTGCTTCATCATATTTTATAGTTTGTTTCTTGCACATATTTCCAAGTTTGTCATTTATTTCTTTAAAGTTATTAAACATAGTTATTTATAGTCTGTATCTGAAACTTCTATGATTTGAAGTCCATACAAAAGTCTGTGTATTGGGTTTTTTTGTTTTAATTCTTGCCTATGGCGCATTATTCCCTTTGCATTTAGTTAATTTCTATTGTGGTCTGCTCGTTATTCTTGGAACTGTATTTATGAGAATTCTTTGGGGCTTGGAAAGAAGATTTGTTCTTCAGAGAGAATCTACATTTGTTTCCACCATGCACTTTGTGGCATGACTAGTCTGGGGTCACTCTCAATTAAATTATTGGCTTAGGATTTTTCAGACCACTCGGGGAATGTGAATTCAGGCAGTAAACCTGAGATAAGCTATAGTTCCAAGTTCTCAATAGTAATTTCTTTTTCTTTTCTCACCTTTGCTCAGCATCGAGGTTAAAAACAGTAGATTTTCTTAGCAATCCTCTGATTGAGGGTTGGGTAGAAAAAAGTGGCAGAGTTGTGTCTAGTTCATTTTTACTCAGAGGGTCTAGCTCTTTGGGATTTAGGTCTGTGGACTCTCCATCTTGATGGGCCTTGGGATTTGTTCCCCAGGCCCTGTACCTTGGAAGTTGTGAAGATATTAGTTCAGGTTCATCTGGTTCAACAAATGGCCTCAGTTCCTGGGCTGAATGTTCCTTCCTTTCTTAGAGTTCACTGATGGATTGAAGATGATGCTTTTCATACATTTTAGACAAGAATTTTAATTGTCTGTCGAAGGAAGATTGATGCAGGTACCTACTCTGGACATGGAAGTTCTCTATTCATTCTTTAAGTCATACTGATCTGGCCTCCTGACCAGCGCAGTCAGAGAAAACTTGACCAACAGTGAAAAAAATATACAACTTGTAGTTTGACTACATACGTTACTACAAATGTAATTGAGAAAAATCCTGGTCCTTTGCAAACATGTAATATTTGAGAATATAGATCTCAAAAAGGTGAATGTCAATGAACTGAAATAAATTCTTGGAAGCTGAGTTCATTGGACATACAGTTAGTCTCTTATGTTATACCTTATCTATGTTATAAGTCTATCTTATGTCCTCAACTAAACTGATTCTTCCTGGAAGATTGGTCATCCATTTAGTTTACATATCTCTTAGCACCTACCATGGTAGGCATAACTATTAGCTGAATTAAGGAACTAAATAATTGCAGCAGAAAAAATGTTTTTATTTAAAAGCTAAACTGATTTAATTGTTTGTATATTCTAAGAGGTTGGGAAAAGATTGCCATAATTCCCATGAGAGTGTTGTAACACTTCTCTAGTGCTTTCTTTTCCTTAAAGGATCTAGTGGGGAAGAGAAAGTGCTACCTGGAATAGATGCTTCACTGTTTATCAGAGGACATTAATGAATCTTTGGATGTGCAAAGAGAATTCCAAAGCTGACTATGGGGATGAGGCTAGAAACAACTAGAATGCTCTGCAGAAGATAATGGTAGGAATTTTTTCTTTTCTCTTGAGAGAGGAGCAAAGAAGAGAGTGGGAAAAGAAAGGTGGGTGGGGGTGGTAACTGTACAGCATGCAAAATGGCCAAAGGACTTTACAGACTGTAGATATCTATCTAATATTCTACATTAAGGTTTTCATGTTTCTGCAACGTAAAACTTCTTCTATCTTCCCAACCTCCAGCAAAATCAGCTACACCTGCAGAAGTCTTAAGTGAGCGTGCACGTGTGCGTGTGTGTGTGTGTGTGGTGTGTGTCTGGTGGGGGGAGGTGCTGGGATGGTGGAGTGTGTGTGCAAATCAATGAATGAAGTGGTTTCCAATCTGGTCAACGCAAGAGTGGAATAAAGGAATAACAATGTGATAAGACAGTGAAGAAAAGGAAGTTTGTGGAATGGGTAATCAAAGATGAAGGTTGCCATGAAGTTTTTAAGTCCCTGAGAAATCTGATGCACTTTGAATCCAGATCTTAATGGCAGGATATTTACACATAACACCTGTGTTATTACAGTCATGCGTCACTTAACGATGGGGATACGGTCTGAAAAATGCATCCGTTAGGTGATTTCGTCGTTGTGTGAACCTCAGAGTGCACTTACACAAACCTAGATGGAATAGCCTCCTCTACACCGAGGCAATAGGGTACTAGTCTAATGGGACCACCATAGTATATGTGGTTTGTCGTTGACTGAAACATCGTTACGCGGTGCATGACTATATCAACATTTGTACTAAAGTTTAACGGCATTAGAAAGCTGCTCCGACTTTCCGCAGTTGGTAGTTAGTGTCAGGGTCTAACCAGAGTCGTACAACTCCCCAGTCAAAGTTTTATTTCTCCAGCTCAGTGTCAAGCAGTTGTTATCAACCTTAGATGCACGTTGGAATCAATGGGAAACTTGAAACTTACTGACGCCCAGGCCCCTCTCCAGATATTCTGATTTACTTGGCCTGAGGAAGGATCTGGGCTTTGGGACTTTCAAAACCTCCCTGAGTGATTCTAATGTGCCGGCAAGGTTGAGGACCTCTGGCATAAAGCTACAGTAATATTCAAAGGACAGTCTGAAACATTCAAATAAGGAGGCAAAAAGCAGTAGAGAATATGTGAGTTGCAAGCATAATCATAAAAAATGTTGATTTTGTTGAAATGCATTCTTATATCATATAATCTCTGAGCACGTTGGGGCCTAAAAATAAAAATACAAGTAACAAAAATATTTCAGAGAGCCTCTATATAAATGAGGACAAAAATTATCTAAACCCATTCAGTTTACTGTTCATATTAACACAACTTTGCTATTTGACTTCATTAATCTAACTCCACTTTTCCAGGAAACTCCTGCCCAGGAAGCTGAATCTGCAGATAATATTATTGTTTGTTCTGAGAACTTTCCCCAGATCCATTTATCCTTTCTCCATTCATCACCCCTTTCTCAGGATAATAGATGGCTTCAAAAGATGATTTGCTCTTTAAGACTCCTTTTGAAATCCTCCCAATTCTGTGTCTACCAATCTTTAACTATAATATAGTAAATTTTTCCCACTTCTAATTAAGTACCCCTTTATAGTGCATTGAAAGACCCACCTTAAATCAGACCCCCAAACTCATAAATATCCTAACTTCGTCCTCCCCACTCTTGGATGCTACTAAAATTCTTTCAAGGTGATGATCTCTTTGTCTTTGATAAGCAGCAATCTGGGCTTTGTTTTATTAACTAACCGCAAAGTATTTATTTACTGCTTGTTCAGAGATGCTCATACATTTCATTTGTGAAATGTCCAAATGTCTTCTTTTAAAACATCAAATAAAATACCTACTATTTGCCCAGTGCCAACTATGAGATTTACAGACATTGTCTGTAATCCTTCAAGCTTGGTATTACTAAACATACTTTTTACATAGGAGGTAATGGGACTCAGAGAAGTTTGGAACTTTATCGGAGGTCACACAACTGTAGTCAGAGCAGGGATTTTGATCCAGGTGTTTTTGATTCTAGAACCTGCGTTAGCTCCATGGCAGGCACCATATTGCCTCATTGAAGTCTGAATGCAGATCTGCTCTAGCTAGCTGGAGTAAACATTTGAGGTGTTACTGATTTTGATGAGTCAACATCAGCCAATATCCTCCCAATGGGACCCCACAAATGTAGCCAGATAATTGAAGTCATAGAGTTGCTTTATAATATTTCAACTACATTTCTATTTTAATTCTTCAGCTGAAGAGTGGGTAGGTAAGTGTTCACCAGATTATTCTTTATTACATCTTGGGATATCCTATCTATCTTATAATAACTTTTTTCTTCCTTTCAAAATTTTATTATGAAACATTTTTAACATATACAAAATGGTCAGAGTAGTATACTGAACCTTTAACGTGCCCATCACCCAGCTTCAACATTGATCAGCTCTTGGCCAACCTTGTTTTATCTATATACCCATTGCACTCCTCATCCCAATATTATTATGAAGCAAATCAAAGATGAAATATTATTTTTTCATAAATATTTTAGTATTTATCTCTAAAATATTAGGATTTCTTCAGTCTGTATCTCTAAAACATAAGGGCTGAAAAAAAACAAAACCACAATACCATTTCAGGCCTAAAATAAATTGACCATAGTTTGCTAATATCATCAACTCTAGAGCCAGTGTCCAAACAGCCAATTGCCACATAAGCATCATACTATTTTAGGGTTTGTTTGTTCAATTTGATTACCTTCCAGTGGCTCAAGATTTATTTAATCTTCCATTAAAGTTACAGTATGGAAACTCATCCTACAGGGGACATTCCTCTTGTAAGGCAGTTTATATTACCCACCTCAACTCCCGCCATGGTCTCAGTTCTCAATGTTTTAATTTGAAATGTCATAAAATTTTTATTTTCATGAAGCCTGATTTCTTCAAGCATGGCCTTATTTGTTTCAAGTTCTGGACCCATGGTCCTGTTTTAGTTTGCATGTCTGGACCAGATTATATCTTTACGGTACTCAAAGCTCCTTGGGGGTGGGAGAGGATGCAGTTAAGAGGCATTATCAATACGGGTTAATCTGGGAGGTCTGCTCTTATTTCTCATGTTTAAGTCAATAAACATGACATATAAATCTGACTTTTTTGCTTGCAGCAATTTACATTCCTGTTCTTACACAGCATTTCTTATAAAGAATTTCTTTCTTATTCCTTCATGGTTATCTGTGTTTCTAATGAGCAATAAGGGTGCTGTCAACAGTTGATGTGAACCAAGAAGGAAAACCCTGAGGGTTTATATAGTTAGAGGTATGACCCACTGAAATTCCCCAATCAAAGCCCACCTTTACCGGTTCATGGTATCCACGGTATTTTTTACATAAAAAAGTAAAAGAAGAAAGAGAGAGAGAAGGAGGGAAGGAAGGAGGTATATAGGGAGAGACAGAAGGAGACAGCAAAAGAGGGAGAAAATTCAAAAGCCTAGGCCTTCAAAGTTAATGATAAATTAATCTCGTCTGTCTTTCTCCAGGAGTGGTATAGTCAGGAGCCTCCAGGTGACCTGTCAGACTATAATTAGGAAATCTCAATCCTGGGCCTTCATATTCTGCCCCATTCCCTGGTAGAAACATCCATGCCTGATTAGGAGTCCCAACTTGGTAGTAGTTCTGTAAGCTAAACAAATTTCTGCCCAGACATGAGGCAGATGGTTATCAAATGATTTTTCCATTCCCTATATGAAGATCACTATGCCCTGTCGGCGTTAGAATTACATAGGGACGAAAGCAAATTAACAGGAAGAGGGGGAGAATCCTATTAGTTTGGACCACACATGTGGTTAAATAAAAGCGGGAACAATCACAGCACTGGGTTTAGATCAGTATGTGCTTCCTCAGAGGGACTGAAAGTATCTGTGCTTTTCTACTCACACTGATTGCTCTGTAGCATGGTGCCTGTTAGGAAGCCTCGTGGGTGCATAATCTCACCACAGTGTGCGTTCACTGTAGAAGTCCTTGTAAGGTGGGTTTCTGCTCTGAGCTCAAAAGCTTGTTCAGGGTGTTTTTTGCATGAAAAGGATGCTTGGTCCTCTCTGACTATTCCTGCTCAGAGACAAGAGCTCTGAAACTACTACTAGCCAAGGATAAAAACAGACACCATCCGGTCTGTGTATTCTATAACCAACACTTGGCAGATTTCTCATTCCGTGCTTAACTTTGACATAAAGCTAGTCAGTAATATCTGAAGATCAAATGAGATTTTTGCCAACCCACTACTAGATAAGGAGGATTTATCTACAACCACACTATGATGTTCCCTTAATACCTTTCAAAAACACAAGTGCTTACATCCTAATAGGTTTTTAGCTTAAGATCTAATCATCCACTCTTGAATTAAGATGCTTGAATGAAGCCAACTCATTTGGAACTAAGCACTTTAATGTCAACAGAGACATATGGTATGGAGACGGAATTACAAAGGCTCTCTTCTGAGGCATCCATTAGGAGAGCAAGACTAAGACCCCAGCATCACTGTTAGTTTACTTATTTATCAGTAAATAATTGAGAGCCATACCATCTCATGAAAGTGGAAATGGTGTAATGATTACATGTTAGGGATAGGGTACTTTCCCATTTGAAATAACTAAACCATTCCACTGCTCTATAATTACGACCAACTTCTGTGAATGGCATTACATTTTTAGGCCAAAGAAAATACAACATATCTTACAAATATTGTGCAAATATATAGGTAGTGTAAATATCAAGACTCATACGTTGCCATTCATAGAAAGGTACCTCTCAGTCTAATTATGAGTTGTCATTTAGGGTCGCTCAAAAACCAATGAAAAGGTCAACACAACAATGAAATTATAAGTTATCTTTGACTTGTCATATGGGAAAAACATATATGAATAACAAATATGGAATATTGAGACTTTGAGAAGATTATTTTGTTGAATTTAGATGCAGAAAATCTGCAAAATAGAAGTATGGTAATTTGACCCATCTTGGTCAAATTACTATGTTCAACAGTTTTGAATGACTTCAAGTTATTCGAAGCATTTGAACGGGAGGCAACCCTCTCTCCTGCCTAGGTAACTTCTATTAGCTCTGAAATACCTCTTGGTGGTGGTAGGCAGGGGGTCTTTTAAACCACCCAGACTATGTTGGCTTCCCATTTTATGTTTTCTTAATATCCTCTCCTCTTTTGGAGCATTTGTCACAATTGTGTTATTATTTGGGTAATGTCCATATTATTGCTAGTTTGTAAACTATGAGGTCAGGTCTCTATCTGTCATTTTCACCACTTTATTGCTGTGGTAGGTTGTACTATTTGTTAAAAATATCCAGTGCCTTTCACTAAAGGGCCCCTCACTACCAGAACATTATATTTCCAGTCCCATTATATTTCCAGTGCATCTCAAGCTTAGTCACGTGTCTTGCTTTGGGCAATAAAATATGAGTGGAATTAATATGGGCCACTTCTCAGCTGAAGCTTTAAGAGTTTTCGATGTTGTCACCATTGCTGTTTCCCTTTCCCATGAGATCAGCACATCCCAGACAGGGCAGGTCCTTTAACCTGAGTTCTGCAATGAAGACTTCGAGTGGAGTCAAAGCTGAGTGGGGATGAACATGTAACATGACCAAAAAATGAACCTTCGTGGTTGTAAACCACCATAGGGGTTATTTGTTACCACTGCTTAACTTAGCTTAATCTGATTGATGCAATTGTCCAGTGAGGATCAGAGTGCCTGGCACATGGTAGGTGTGCAATACATATTTATTGACAGATTGAATGAATGGATAGAGATACATGATCTAGACACACAAGAATGAACATGCAGGTCCAAAGTAACAAGTATCTGAGTATGAGTCATTATTTCAACCGCAGAGATTTGGGTTTAATGTAAATGTAATTAAATGTTTAATTACCTGCTTTTGAAACCTAAGTCACTCAGGTTAAATATACGTGTGTAAAAAAAGTCCTGCATAATTTAGCACCAACTGGTGAGACACAGCCGTGATTTCATAGAAGGGAGGGAAGAGTGGATTGTCACACTAGCCAAGCAAGATTTCACTTGAAGATGTGAACTGGATGGACAAGTGGATTTATCAAGGCTTTTAGATAGTAGAGGGGTGAGAGGAGGACATGGCAGATTTCTGAAGGGAAAATGCATGAAAACAAGAAAAGATGTGGATTAGGGAAACTCAGGGATGTGATTTAATGAAGATGATGCTTGAGGCAGATTAGTGGGGTGGCAGAGTACAGAAGGAGAGGATTAGAGAGCAGAGAGACTGGAAACAGTTAAGAAGCTAGTTCAGAAAATGTAACAGAAAAATGGCAATTCACTCTCAAGCTATACATTAAAAGTGATCTTAATAAGGATACAAACAAGATTATTACTAGGCTCTTTTAGGAACTAGACTGGAAAATTCTAAATTTACACAGAGAAATACATAAAAAATGAGTGGAAAATTCTGAAAAAGAATATAAGGAGATATTAAAACATATAAAATCTAAATTAAAACAGCAATTTGAATGGGCAGGCAGATCAATGAAAGAGTTTTGAAAATCAGAAACATACAGCTTCATTTGCAAAATCGATATATAAGAGATAGCATTAAAAATCAGGGGGGAGGGACCGGCCTGGTGGCATAGTGGATAAAAGTTTGTGCACTCTGCTTTGGTGGCCCAGGGTTCGTGGGATGGGCACAGATGTTAGCTCAGTGACGATCTTCCTCAAGCAAAAAGGGGAAGATTGACAACAGATGTCACCTCAGGCCCGGTCTTCCCCACCAAAAAAAAAAAATGGGGGGGGAAGATGGCTTACTTAGTTGACTTGGCATTGCAAAAACATTAAGTTGGTCTTCACCTCATATCTTTCACCGAATAAATTCCAGGTAGATCAAAGAATTGAATGGATGAGATTGAACGTTATGACCATTTCTGTAGGTCAAAACTGTCAAATATTGGTGACTTCATATCGTTCACTTAATAAAAACTGAAGCCATGGAAGTACTTGAAGAAACCACAATTGTTTTTGTAATAGTGAGATGGGAAAGACTTTGTAAACTGTTGCATAGAATTCAAAGGTCTATAAAATATTAGATGGCTAAATTCAATTACTTAATGATAAACTTTTTCTGCATGGCAAAAAATCACCATAAACAAAGTCAAAAGACAAATGACCAACTTGGAAAACCATTTTCAACTCATATCACAGATATAGGATTAATTTATCTCTATCTTTGGATTAATAAATTCTATAAATTAATGTGCAAGAGACCAATAACCCATGAGGAAAACGAGAATAGGATATGAACAGATAGCTCAAAGGACAAGAAATCAACTGGCTCTTATTCACACGAAAGGAAGCTCAGTCTCACTTAAATTAAGATTAGAGAAAGATAGCATTTTTTTTCACCTACCAGATTCCAGAGATCTAGGAGTTTAATAACACACTGTATTGGCAAACAGAAGCATTTCTGGTGGGAGTCTAAATTGGTACAAGTTCTACGGAGAGAAATTTGGCCTTAAGAGTCAAAATTACTGCAGTACCTGCTCTGACCCAGCCATCCCACTTTTGGAAATTTAGACTACAGATGCAACAGCACGTGTGTGAAACGACAATGGGAACATTATGAACTGCAGCATTGTTTGCAAAATCAAAAGATTGGAAACAACTTGAATGCCCATTACTAGAAGATGGCTAAATAAACTATAGTATAGATCCATAACCAAACACTAGGCAGCCATAACAACAAATCAGAAAACTCTAAATAGTGATGCAAGAAGTCGTCCAAATCAAATTGTTAGATGAGAAAGGAAGGCAAAGGATAATGTGTATTTTATGCTACTATTGATCTTAAAAAGGCTAATAAAGAATATATGAACAAATAGATCTTATAAAAAATAAATGAACATGTTAGTTTT
Organism: Equus caballus; assembly: GCF_041296265.1. Taxonomy (NCBI): domain Eukaryota; kingdom Metazoa; phylum Chordata; class Mammalia; order Perissodactyla; family Equidae; genus Equus; species Equus caballus. The sequence goes on from NC_091706.1 coordinate 47,714,161, forward strand.
TATAGGTATCAAATTTCTATGAAAGAACATACGAGAAACTAGTAACATTGGTTGTTGTGGGAAGGGGAACTCGATAGCCAGGCAATAGGATGAAGTTATAATTTTCATGTATATCCTTTGCACTTTTTGAATTTTGAACCATTTTCATATATTACCTATTCAAAAATTAAATAAAAAATGTTTAAATTATTAAAACTAATTGACATCAACATCCTTTGAAAGAGAGCTGTCTCTGCTGCAGAACAAGTTATATCTGACCTGCAAAAAGCAAACAACGTAAAAAACAACACCCAAACCCAATATAATAAATGATCATAATATTCTATGTGTGGGCCTATATGTAATTATAATAATTAAATTTTAAATAACTGAGCATGTAGATAATCCATTTCTCACATTGCAGTTAGAGTGAAATTTCCAAAACATAAGTTTGATAATGTCACACTCCCTTGCTTAAAATCCTTCCATGGCTCCCCACTGACCTAAGGATAATAAAATCCCAATTCCCTAGTGTAACATACAGGCCTTCTATTGATCTGGCCCCTACTTCATTATTCCAGCTTCATTTCTCACTCCTTTCCCTGCTTTGTTCCATTTATCCAGAATTTGCTATTGTGTTTAGGAGCTAAGTACCACACTAGATCTTTACATACATCTGCTCATCTGTCACTCCCTCCCCCTTTTTTTGTGCCTTAGAAGATTCCCGCCCCCCTTTTCTCCTCCTCCCCTTGTCCTTCAATAATTGGATATCAAGTCTCTCTGACCCCCAAAACTGGATAAGCCCAGTCTTCTCCACTGTCCCATAATATCGTGCACCTTTCTCTATGGTTGTCCTTACCCCACTATTTGATAATTAATACATTCGTCTCCTTCAGTAGATTGTGAGTTCCCTGAAGGGGCCCCATGCTTGGCCCAACAACTGGCACAGAGTTGACTCACAGTAAATGTTTATTGAATGAGAATACGAATGAACCAATCTGCTGAAGAAATCCAACTATAAGGTGGCAATGGGAATGGAGTAACACAGGTGATAGGGAGAAATAATCCGAAAGAAAAGACAACAGCACTTGGCGACAGATATGCCATAGCCAACCAATAGACTTTCTAAAATTCAGCCATAGTTGATATGCTCTGCCAGGCCTAATCTTACAGATCAGCAGGATGCAGGAGTCCTTCTGGCTCAACAATCTTTCCTCCACCATAAAAGTTCTTGCAAATATGTGTTTCTTCCCTTCCACATTTCATTAGTCAGGTCACCCTGGTCTGTAAATGATACTAACAGCACACAGAAGCCAAATGCCATGCTCTGAGATGCAGTTTCTGCACTTCATTCTCCATAAGTCTTGGAAACTATGGCTGTGACAGTTACTCTTTCAGGTCTTACGTGGGTGCTGTAGGCTCATTGGACCCAAATGGTACAAAGGTGTACTAAGAGCATCAAGGAATCTTCTGGAAGAGTCCAGTGAGCAACCAGGAGATATCAAAACTAAGGAGAAAACTGGGTTCGAATGTCACACGTGTGCATACTTGCTGATACTTACTCCCAGGGCATTACCCCCAAAGAAGGCCAAAGGCAAACGTGACTGACTGGGAACCTCTGAGAAACCTGGGCAGTGTACCCTGGTACTTGAAAAAAATATATACCTGCAGAGGCTGGCCCTGTGGCCGAGCGGTTAAGCTCGTGTTCTCTGCTTTGGTGGCCCAGGGTTTCACCAGTTTGGATCCTGGTTGTGGACCTAGCACCACTAATCAGGCCATGCTGAGGTGGCATCCTACATAGCACGACCAGAAGGACCTAGAACTAGAATATACAACTACGTACTGGGGGGCTTTGGGGAGAAGGAGAAGAAGAAAAGATTAGCAACAGATGTTAGCTCCGGTGCCAATCTCTAAAAAACATCCATATACCTGCAAATTTGGCATTCTAGCTCATAATTTCTCTCTCATTTTCTTAATATAAATAGGTTTGACATTATTTGCAAGTTAAAGTACTCAAAAATCTTTATGTGCAATCAGTGCTTGACATTGATGCACAAAACATACTCTCTAGTTTCTGCTCACCAGCCCAGTATACTGTGCAGCACATCACTGAATTCTTCCAGAGTGTGAGTAACCAGTAAGAAAAGCACAAGGCTACTGGATTCTTATGCTTGCTTGACTTTTAGATTTCTTAAAGTGACTCTCTATTGGAATAATTTTCTTTCCCTAAAAGTGAGACTTTCCTGACCACTGGGACTGCAGGGTCATGAGGCTCATAGAATAGGACAAGGTCCCCAGATAGTAAAAAGTTCTGGGGGTTCCGGCCCAGAGTCATAGCCCATCAGTTTACTGTATTAATTTTTCATTTAGCTATAATCATTAGGAGTCATGCAGTGCTTCCCAAAGGCAGAGAGCATGTTGCACTCATTTGGTGCCAAGGCTGAACACAGTTGTTCCTGTGCAGTGTATATGTATGTGGTCAACAAATGTTAGAATGTTAATATTCGTACAACGGTACAGTTTTTACAAAACAAAGGACATGAAACCTATGATAATAACTTAAATAAATACAGCCTATGGCCATAGCATGAAAACCTGTAACTACCTAGGAATAAATCTAACAAAATATGTAAAAGTCTTTAAGGGCATAAGCACCAAAGGATATCAAAGAAGACTTGAATACATAGAGCGCTACACCATGTACTTGCATGGAGAGACTCAATATGTAAAGACGTCAATTCTCTGATTAATCAATGCAATTCCAATGAAAATCCCAACAGGAATTTTTCCCTAATTGTTAAATCAATACCCTAGAAAAGGCGATCACTTTCTTCAGGATGGTGATGCTGTTAACGACAAAGAAAATCTGTAATCCCACTCCACATGGCAGAGTAGCATAATTAAGTGGATTTTCTACACATTTTATTAAAATCTGTATTTTCTGGGCTGTAAGAGGACATTCGGATAGTTTACACGACTGAAGGCATTGGGCTTTCTCCCTTCTTTTCCAAAAGTACAACCTGTGGTGGAGTCTGAGGCTCTTGGTTACATGTGGCATTTCTACAGCTGAAAGTCCTGGAAAACAGGAAAAAAAGCCCACTTTCTCTCCAACCCATCACTGCTGACCTACTTCACGTATGATTGAACAAAATTGGTGGGAGTAGGTGGAGGAGAAAAGAGAACAATGAAAGTAATAAAAATTGAAAAAGAAAGACCAGATAACAATCTACCAATGGCTTACATTTACGAGGAGTTTTCATTTTCATGATCTCATTTATTTATTTCAAGAATCTTGTGAAGTAGGTTGGGTATTTTAACTCGGTCTGTTCGGTTTATTGCGAGATAAGGAAGGAGGATGGAAACCTCGTATGATAAAACCAGTGAAAAGCAGAGAGAGGCTTTTTCTCTCTTAGGCAAGGCAGTCTGTGGAAAGAGCCAGAACTTCAGATTCAGGCAGGCTTGCATCCAAACCTAGATAGGGTGCGTTCTCAAAATGGAAAAGATGAGGGAAGGCTTTGTGGTGGTGGTAGGAGCCATGCTTTGAAGCACAAACAGAATTTGAAGTGTTGAGAGGAGCAGGAAGGGTGTTTCTGACGAGGAAAAGGAGCATACAGACCCGGAGTTGAGAAAGAGCAGAGCTGATGTGGGCCGAGCTAGGAAATGATCCAGAAGTGGAGGGCTTGTGAAGAAAGGACCACAAGAAGGAAGGCTGGATAGATGAGGTAGAATTCTTGGCCGAGACCTGGAGTGCCAGCTTGAAGAGCTGTTCTGATTGACTAAAGCCTGAAAATTTCAGCGGGATAGTTAGCATGCTTTAGATTCTGACAGACCTTGATTCTTGTCCCGACAGCTTACTTGCTGGCTCAGTGATCTTGTGAAGTTACTTATCTTCTTATGTCTCCAGTTCCTCATCTGTAAAATGCAGTAATATTACCTCATATGATGGTTATGAGGATTGGATGGGTCAATGAATATGACACAGTACTTGTCATATGGAATTTACTCAATATTGTTATTATTATTATGAACATGGCAGTGACATGACAGGCTACGAGACAAGTGCAAAAGGTCAGTTAGACTTTAAATAATCCATTAAAAACTACTGCTTGATTAGGAAACCAAATAATCTGTCACAGACAAGACCTGTTTTGCAAATTCTTCACTGTAGATACATTTGAGTGGACCCAAGTACAAGATTTGTGCTATTTAAGGTTCATATGGTCAGAACTGGAATCTTGAAATTACCTTCCACCCTCTATCCTCACCCTTTCAAAAATGTCAGTGGAAGCGTTACCTACGAGCTGTCCATTCTGGCTGCTTCCAACGTTCTCTTTCCAAAAGGGAGACTAGGAAACATGATGGAAGCTCTTGGAGATTCCGTTTAGGAAGAAAACAAACAAAAAGAAAGCATACGAATTCACACTCAAGTGCTACCCTAAATGAGAAGAACATATTTCAAAAAATAAACACTCTGTCTGACTAATCAGAAGGAAGTCTGCTCTCAACTCAGAGGCCTCTGCATAGATATTAACAACACGGAGAGAAGAAAATGGTTCATTAAGGATTTGTGAAAATTGCTGTCACCATCAACCGAAGCATTTTGTGATGGATAAAATGACTTACACACACACACAGGCACACACATACACTCCTGCAATCCAAACCTCCTGCAGCTTTGGGCCTTTCTTCCTGGCTGTCATAGTGTGAGTCACCACTCGAGGGAGCCCAAGTTTCTTTGGTCCTGGACTCACTACAGGCACCGGGATGTATTGACACTTGACAAGCGACGCGGGGAGCATCATTGTTACTGTACTGTAGTGTGGACATTTGGGGTGAGATAATGCTTTGTTGTGGGGGCTGCCCTATACTCTGTAGGATGTTTTGTAGCATCCCTGGCCTCTATGCGCTAGATGCCAGTATCAACAACAACCCACTCCCAATTATGACAAGCAAAATGTCTCCAGACAGCACCAAATGTCCCTGGGGGGAGGGGACGAAGTTATGTCACGTCCTGTCATGTCCCATCGCCTCCCCTCCACCCCTCATTGAACCAGTGCTCTAATGGAGCTCACGGAGCTCGTAGGTTCCCCCAAACTTTGTTCTCTGACAGAAAAATGTGACAGAACTGGGAGAAAGTCGAGACACCAGCTATATTTGTCTCACTCTCCTGCGAGCAGCCCAGTAAGAAACAGAGCTCAGGAAGGAGTGATCTGGTCCCCGCAGGCCTCAAGGGTGTTTTCAGAGACCAGGCATCTTGGCCAGCCTTTGTTAAGAGAGGAAGCACTGTCAAGGCCTGTGTGGGGTGGTGAGAGATGAGGCACTGCTGTTCTCTTCAGGCTTTTGGTAGCAGCTCAAATAATTTGTTAATTATTCATTACTATTTTTCATAAAATCCTGAAGGGCTGCCAAGTGGTAGCACGCAGGCCATATTAAAGCAGGGGACGTGCCTTTTCTTATTTTCCAATGAATGTCAGACCTGGAGGGAGTGGGCTGCTTTGAAAACACACTCAGGCCTCTGGGCGGCTGCCCTGGAGTATGCAGACGGAGGGTCTAGGAACACAGCCTTCTCAGTGGCATCATCCTCTGGGGCCCTGTGTGTCACATTCTCCCTTCAGACTCCCTGCTCCATTTGCTGTGGAGATCACAAGGCCAGAGGAAAAAGCGACGGAGGTGGGGGCTTCCATCATGAAAACAAAATCCCAGGCACAGTTGGCCCTGAGACCCTCCCCCTTCAGAGCCTTCCCTCCTCCTCCCCGCAGGGGTGAACACAGTCCTACCAGCGAGGGGCCCCCTCTTTCCTTTCTCTTCTCCTCTCTCCCTCCTCTGCCCCGCAAGGCCCCTTTTGTGATGTCTCCTCCCTCTTTATTCTCCTTTCTGGCTGCCTTTGATGTTCATTTTAACCAGATAAAAATATGTGGGTTATGGCAGGGAGCTGGGGCTGAGGTGACAGGAGACCCAGTGTAATTTGCCCCAGATCTTGAAACCGCGCGAGGGAGGATGGCCTTGCGTTCAGCCCCGCTGAAAGAAAGCCAGCTAGGCCGAGCTCCACCTTGCCTGACCACGAGCCAAGGCTCTGAAGTTCAGTGAGTTTCAGGGAAGTTAGAAAGTTCCGTTGCAGAGTCACAAAGATTCCCCATCCCAGGAACTGAGAACTGAGGCCTTGATGCTCCGATATGTAGGAAGCGGCTGTGGGATCCCAGCATGTCAGGCCAAGGGGGCAGCAAAAGCCTGTCCTCATGCTAACGACAGAGTTCTTTAGGGCTTCCCCCAAGGAGCTGGAGGAAGAAGTAGTGGCTGTTTTCTTCACAAGTGTCACTTAGAATCTAAATAGAATTCGTCACTTGGCAAGTTCACCCCAGCCCGGGGTCAGCAAGGAACCACAGGCTGTCCTGATTGCAGGACCAAAGGGAGCCAGCCCCACTTTTCTCTGTGACCTGTATCCCACCTGGGGCCCTGGGAAGCTGTCCTCGTTCCTGACACAGCAAGCACACGGTAACTGACCAGTCCACAGAGGGATCCAAGCACATCACCAAGGTATTAAGAAACCTGTAAAATTCAGGGATGCATGAGTGGGAGAAACACTGCGTAGAGAAGCCAGAGAGAGGATAGAAACAGCCTCAAGGCTGCCAAAGGAGCCTGCGGCTACTGGTTCCCATTAACCACACTTACTGAGTGTCTGGGGGTGCTTGTCTCTGTTCGGGTGTTGTCAAGTTATATAAACTGTTTATTCATTCAATATTTTAAATTTATTCATTCAATAGTCATTAATTCATTTAATATATATTTATCAACTCAATATTTATTTATTCACTCAATAAATATTTATTCATTCACTAAATATGTATTGAGCACCCACTATGGGCCAGGCACTGTTTTCAGCTTTGGGGACACATCAGTGAAGAAAACAAAGATCTGTGTCTGTGGAGCCGTTGCAGGGTACCAGGCACCTTACACTTGATTCAGTCCTCACAATAAACATATACGAGAGGCGTTCTTGTCCCCATTTTACAGATGAAGAAACTGAGGCTTAGTGAAATCAAATAACCATGTAGATGTTAAACGGTAGAAATGATAATCAAGCCCAGGTCTGTGTGACTCCAAGTCTGTGTTCTTTTCAACATGACAGTCATGCTTTGGAGATGTCACTTTACCCGAGGAAGAGTACTTAGCTTTGTAATAGGATTTAAATAGTTTCCCCAGAATATATGTATGGAAATTATCCTCAGAGGGGGACAAGCCAGCTTACACACAAAGTGCCAAATGCAGAAAACCAACCAATTCAGCCAACCCACTCAATCTGAGTGTCCAAGGGCATATGTCCACCCCGAAGCATGATGGTATCAGATCTTAGTTGCTTAACATAGTATTTAGCAAGACTTTAAGATGAGTGACTGAATAAGGAGCTTTCAAGAAGGCCTTGTCAAATTTACAATAAAGGTAACCCATGCTGATAAAATGCTTGTACTTGTATTTCCTTGTGGGAAGGAGAAAAAAACTAATTAACAGAACCCTCTTTGCCAGTAAGGTAAGATGAGAAGATATGGTCCAAGGCATTTGGGGGCAGTGAAGTTGGCTGTTCTCAACATCAGGCATGAGATAGACACGAGAAATACATACTTATCTATGAGCAGAGATGCCTTGTTAACTGGCACCCAGGTGGAGTAGAGGGGTGGGAGTGGGCATTCCTACCAGCTTGGGGAGCTTTAGATTGTTGCACCATTTCTGAGTGTGTGGAAATCATTGCCCATAGTGCCTCTCCCTTTCTTCCCTTTCTTTGTGGTTCTCTCAGGCGGGGTTTGGAACATGAGACATAATCCACTTTAGTAAGAGGCTGACAGGGTCTGGATGGAAGACGGGGCAGAGACAGACAGGGTATCTATGAAGAAGGAGCTAACACTTGTGAGGGATTGCTGCATGCTAGGTATTTTACATATATAGTTCACTGCATTTCAAGATAAGGTCAAGAGATAGTTCGATCACACTCATTTATAGATAAGGGAATTAAGACTCTAACAAGCAAAGTGCCCTAGATCTCACAGATGGAAAGATACAGAACCAAATGCTCTTTCTTTATTGTTTTCCTAAAGAAATCACGGGTCCTTGTCATTTTAAGGATTTTATGGCTAATCACCATGTCGAAATAGGCAGGGAGTGACCCCTATGATGAGTGTGAGGCCTCATATAAAATCTCTCTCTGAAACCAGAGGTGAAGGAGGAGCTGCCATTTGGAATGAAAATAAATCCAGAGACACCGGTAGCTGCTCAGCCTCCATTCTCTGCCCCCCATGCCCTCCTCCCTCCCTCACCATAACCCTGACACACCCCATTCCTATATGTTCCACCCTCACCCATCCAGCTAACATAAGTGGGACAGGCAAACAGATACAACAGTGCCCACTTCTCATGTCCTGCACACTCCACATTGAACTGCTGTTGGCCTGTGTCTACTTTCCTTGGGCTGCCTCTTTCCCTTTCAAGATTGTTTTTTGATGTCTATTTTTTTCAAAGCTGCAGGTATGCAAACATTGGGATGGGGCAAACTGACCCTGGCAGAGCCTTGAATTCCTTTAGCAATGGGTTGATTCAGAGCCCTCCTATCAGATGGCTCCACCTTAAGCCTTCCTACTCAGTGGGGAACACACAGATTTGGCAAAACACTCTCTCAGCCACAGAGTATAGGGCTCAGTTAACACCAGGGCCTGTGGAGTCATCTGGACTCTATCACTTCCCAATTGTGTAGCCTGAGGCGAATTTCTAGGACTCAGTTTCATCATCTGGCCAAGGGATATAACATAGTACCAACCCGAAAGAGTTGGTGTGAGGGTGACATGGGACAATGATCACCAGTGTGGTGTTTCACAAACTTCCCTGCTGATGAGAATCACCCAGATGCTTGTTGATGTACAGATGGCCAGGGCTCTTCCTTGTAACCCTGGATTTGGCGGGATTAGGTTGGGGCCTGTGGTTTGGTTTTATTTATTGATTTATCCATAGATGGATAGATTGATTGATTTATAATAAGCCCCACCTTGTATTCTAATGCTTTGCATAAAGAAGGTTTGGGAAACATTGTTCTTAGTGACTGATAAATATTAGTTTATTGATATTATTATTCTCTCTCCTCCTGACCTTTTGACCAATTGCCCATGTCCCAGGTATCTGAAATTCTGTAGCCCTCTCAGGTACTATGTTTCAAAACCTTTGCAAGGGCTGCTTCCTCAGGGTCACAGCTCTGGTTCTGGCCCCCCCATGATTCCCATATTCCTCTTACTGCTATGATTTAGGCGCTGAGTCATGAATCTTCCTTTGCCCACAGCCATGTTCTGAACCAATGCCTCACTTCCGTGTCTGGATGTGACGTATTCTTGTGCATTTCACTGGTTTCTTCCCTTAACATGCACGCTCCTTCATCATTCACTAGGTGCCTGAGACTAACTGGCTAGAAGCTGGGCATGTGGGCTCTTCTGTGTTTAACCAGCTACGTTTTCACTTACCTTCCTCTGCCTACTCTTGTCTTATATTCCCTTCTAGACATTAGATGGCAAGAACCTGATTTTCAGCCTACACTCCACAGGAAGGCCTCCCCCAAAGCTTTGTGACTGGCTGCCCATCTTGGTCCTGCCTGGGGAGGTTTCCAACTCTAACTCAAGGAAAGAATTGAGAGAGAAAGATTATTAGGACTGAAATATATAAATGATTATGCTTTTCCTAGGTGAGTTTTTAATCATATGCTTGAACATTCAAGTCAGATTTTTCCCAAACATTCTATTTTTGTTGAAGTTAAGTAAATATATGTTCAATTGTTAAAAAAAAAAAAAAAAAAAAAAAACCATATCAGGGATTACCACATGGGATGCAAACAGCCCCGCAGGCGCTACAGCAGTGAAATGAGCTGTGTGACCAGCGGCAAGTTCCTTAATCTGTCTGTGCCTCAGTCTGTTTATCTGAAAATAAAGGAAATATTAGCATCCACCTCACGAGTTTTTTTGAGGGCTGGAACGAATTTGTGTAGGTAAGATGTGAAGAACAGGGCCTGGCACAGAGTTAGTAGCGGCTGTCACTGTCACCACAGCAGGGTCTGTATACAACTGTCTACGTCTGCTCCATTTTCTTCTCTCTTTACCCACTGGCCCTCCTGCTTGCTCTTGGTTCCTGCTCTCTCATACTCTGAACTGCACATGGTTTTTGTTTGCCAGAGTTTTTTTTTTTTTTAACTTTTTATTGAGTTTATGATAGTTTACAACCTTGTGAAATTTCAGTTGTACATTATTGTTTCTCAGTTGTGTTGTAGGTACACCACTTCACCCTTTGTGCCCACGCCCCACCCTCCCTCTCCCCTGGTAACCACTAATCTGTTCTCTTTGTCTACGTGTTTAATTTCTACATATGAGTGGAGTCATACAGAGATTGTCTTTCTCTGTCTTGTTAGCCAGAATTTTGATATTTCACTTATTCCTATTTGACTTCATGATCCCACTTCCAAAAGGTAATCTTTCTCTCTTCCTTCGTTCACCCTCCTGAAAGAGAGAATCTGATTGTCCTAAATTGCCTTTTTACCCCTTTAGCGCATGAGCTCCATAGGGCTGGATGCTTATCTCAGACTAATTAACAATAGCAGGATTAGAGGAGTTACTTGGTATAAAATCTGGCTGCTTAGGCAGCAGGGGTTTGGGGTAGGGCGATTTCCTTTAGAGAGGGTATGAGCAGGCAGGCAGGCAATGATTAGCATCTTGTAGTATAAATTCAAGACCATATGTCCACAGCAATTATATTCAGAGTTTCTTTTATGAACTCTGACTTCTGTGAAAACCAGGAGGTAATGCCGAAAAGAACACTGGACAAGGAGCCAGGGGAATGGAATCTAGTCTCTACTCATAGTTTGCTGTAAGACCTTCGGTAGCTCATTTCATCCGGCCGTGGGCCTCAGTTTCCTCACCTGTGAAGAGAATGGAATGGAGTGGATGCTCTCTTAAGTTTTTTCCACCTCCAAGATGAATAAGGAATGGAAATGGAAAGGCAAAGTATCTAAAATCTGACCTTGGACCAGAACTGGTTAGATAATTGAGCTTGATGCACAGTTTAAAGCATTAATTATCTGAAAAATTCCATATGTACGTATTGATATTCTTGGAGACAATTATCTATACAGTAAGCATATGTCGAATTAGCATAAGGTTGCTATTAAAAAATACCGTGGAAATGAAATATAAACTTCTATAATCATAGGAAGCAAGAAACTCAGAATGACTGATCCAGTCTTCACTGAAACGGGTTCAATGACTAATGCTCCGACTTCCTTCCTCACAGCACTGACAAGGCACATTTAGGATGAGAAGTTGGGATGAAAGTTGAACTACTTCTAAGTAGATTTGCCTCTTCTCTGAGGTCAGGTGTCAGCTGGTCTTTAATCACTGTTGTCCTGTGCCTGGGCTTATTTATAAACAAGTCGGATAATAAAACGTAAACCACATGTGGAATGCACCCCAGAAGTGTTGCCAAGGCTTGGGCCAAATCTTGATTTTATAGGAAGAGAAATGTGCAGTAAGTGACATGGTCAAAATGAAGACTATTTTTTTCTTGAATAACTAAGTTAGTAGAAGACTGCAAGGCTACTAAAATTATAGCCATTATTTAGGAAAAATACTAAATTTGCTCATCTTTGGACATCAGATGACTTGGTCACATTTATCCATATAGTTCTTTTTACCAGTTAGGAATAGAATTTAAGGTTTTTCTGGTTTCACTTTTTGCTGCTTAAAAGGTAGCCAATACCTCCTCTCTTTCCCATTTTGCCTGTCAAAGGGCCTTGGAACCCATCCAGGAAGTTTAGTCTGTCATTTTAGCAAACCAATTAGTGATGTCCAGTCTCAGAGTGGCCCAACAGACATGGTGGTTGTTTCCAGTCTGAGCTGCCTCCCAGCTGGGAAAATAAGCTTAATTGCCCGAGGCTCCTGAACTGATCGGTCCACTCACGTCAGTGAGACATAGGGCTGAGGGTCTTACTTCCCATAGCCACTTGGCGAACCTCATTCTCTGCCTTCATCCCAGACCTGTAGGTTACAGTTTTGCCTTCACTGAGTGCTCCTGCTCTTTAGACTGTCCTCTCAGCTCCTGTAATAGGCATTTTCACACAGAAAAATAATAATGATGGAGGATCATGAAGAATAATTTGCCTTGATCAATGAATTACTTATGGTTCATTGGGTTGACTGAAATTTTGACATGGATTTTGTGACCCTCGCGTTAGAATACTTTCCAACACAGTACCTTTCTGATGATGTACTCATTTAAGTGAGCGCTAACATTGCAATGTTGCTTTATGTTCTGAAATGGTAGCAGGCTAGGTCCAAGTCACGGACAAAAATCTAGTCTTCTCAATACTCTCTAGCCTGATGCTACTCAAAGAGGTGATCCATGGACTAACGCCCATCTGCGAAACCTCCTATTCCAAGTCCACAGTGGGATAGGTGCAGAAGCTGAGAGCAAGGATATAGAAATGTTATGGCAATTTTACAGATGACTTTTATGTCAGCTGAACCCAGTAATTGAAATTTGAGGCTTATAGTTGGATTATTTTAAATTTCGTTTGTCTAATAGTTCATTTTTATGACAATTTATAGAAGTATTGGTCTGCAAGAGATTGAAAAAAACAAACCAAACTAAACCTGGTTCTTCCCCACAGATAGTTTGAGAAGCACTGCTCTAGAATTATTTCAGCTTTTCTTTCTAGCTTTCATGAACCATATTAAGTAAAGTAGCTTAACATTTAGGCTTTAAAAAGAGAACCCAATGTTCAGCACCTCATGGTGTAGATTTTCCCCATACCCTACATGCCACCCAAGAAGAGGGAATTTTCATAGTTCTGGAGGTGATAGAATAAACATTTCTTAGCTCTCAGAGTCCTGGGTTGTTGCAGAATCTCCTCAATACTGCTGGGGAAACATTGCAGGACAAGTTGTGTCTCAATGGGGATCTAGTTGTACAATAAACATTATACATATCATGTCACCAAGGGATATAATTTTTCACTTAGTGGTAGCAGAAAGTTGATGGTTATCTGACAGATGGCCAAGATTCTAAGACTAGAATTAAAGGTATTCATTTGGATTCTGTTATTTAATAATTTTCAGAGAAGATCTTGAAGAGGTTCAAAGTTCAGTAGAGAAGTCAATCCAAGCTTATTAAAAACGAGCTGTTTGCAGGTCTTGGTACTGTACTTGGTACAGCAAACTTATCAGGCCAAAATGGGAGAGTTTTTCACTAAAGGACTTTTCAGCACTCATTACTGTAATGGGTTTTTGTAGCTTTGTCTCCTAGCATCACAGTCCTGCAACACTGGTCCTACGTCTGGCTCCCATTTTACCCAGGCCATTCTGCCCGCCTCCAATCCTGCATCAGTCATCGAGTTTCATGTCTGTACCTCATGGCATTTGCCACACCTGATCTCAAATAGTATTTCACAGAAACAAATCCACATGTTTTCATTCCTTTTTCATTTTATCTAGGCCCATAAGGATTTTATGTCACCACTTTTACTGAAAAATTCATAGATCTGTTTTCTGGTTATGAAAAGGAAAGATTCCCAACATAGCAATACATAGCTTTATTTCAGTTACTGTGTTTTCTTTTCACTGTCACCTCATAAGTGCTGGCCCTGGTGCTGGCTCTGCTCTGCATAGGGGTCCCTGAGCAGAGTCTTCAGGAGGGTCCTGGACATGATGTGAGGAGGGAATGAGGTTACACAATCCTGATATCAACTTCACACTACAGGAGTATAAGATGTACACTAAGTACATGCGTTCAGCTTTCAAGGAGGATTTTTTCCCCTAACATTTACTGAGCACTTAATCTATGCTCAATAATTAATTTAATCTTCATAAAAGCTCATGAAGGAGGTACTATCATTATCATCCTAATTTTATGAGTGAGAAAACAAAGCATAGAGTAGTTAAGTGACTTGCCCAGGGTCACTCAGCAGGAAGCAGTTGAGCTAGGACTTGAACCCAGGCAGTGTGGCTCCAAATCCTTGCCTCTCAGGTTCCCCAGAAGACACAAATTCAAAACAGAGATAACAGCTGTTTGACCATTAAGGTGACAAAACAAAGAGGCTGTGGAGCCTGTATTCTTAGCCTCAGTAAGTGAGGAGAAAGCCTTCCATGTTGAATGGTTCAGTCCAAGAACTGAAAACTTGTAGTAGTCCAGTGCCAAAGGCAGCATGAGACAATAGTCAACGAGCCTTGACTGCCTACCTCGTCCTTTCTACCTCAGAGCTCTGATGCTGCCTCCTGGAAGCCCTAATTCCCCATCACACACAAGCTTCCACTTCTCCCTACCCTTCCACTCAATGACACGTCCCACCTCCCTGACCCCCCCAAGCCCTCCCAAAGACATATGTGTCAGTGTCTGCCAACCCACCTATCAAATTGCCACAAAGGAGTGTGAATCTGAGACCTCCAAAGACCTCTTCATTCTGCTTTGCCAAAAGAGTCAAATTTCTCAGAAAACTTTGTGATTTTTTTACCCCACTCTCAGCTCCACCATCTTCATATAATTAGCATGTCCGTTTTCTTCAACTAGAATACCACTGAGAAAGAAATTTGAATTAGTAGATCTGCCCCATATTGCTCAAACTAACTCCCTAAGTTCCAAAGGATCTGGGCCATCAGTCAGCAATGATAACAGGACTATTGACAATGAAAAATGACTCAGTAAATCCAAACTCAGAAAACACATTTCTTGACTTCTCAGTATAATTAGGGGTCAGAGCCACATGTCAATAGGAGGCAAATTTGAAACAAAATGAAATCAATTCTATACCTAATATGAGACTTTTGACCCTACCCACTAAACCAAATATAAACAGTTCAAAAGGAAAAAGATAGTACGTTTTTCTGATATACAAATGACACGCATAAGGTCCTGGAGTTTCTGTCAGTGTTTTTCCTTTTTCACCCAGGAAGATCAATTGGGAAAAACCCTCAATTTTTGGTGGTAAAGAAAAAAAATAAATTTAACCAAGGAGGTGAAACACCTATATTCCAAAACTACAAGACATTAATGAAAAAAATTGAAGAAGACACAAATAAATGAAAAGCTATTCCATGCTCATACATTGGAAGAATATTGTCAAAATGTCCACACTACCTAAAGCAGTATACATATTCAATGCAATCCCCATCAAAATTCCAACGGTATTTTTCACAGAAATAGAACAAATAACCCTAAAATTTGTATGGAACCACAAAAGACCTCAAATAGCCAAAGCAATCTTGACACAGAAGAACAAAGCTGGAGGTACCATGTTTCTTGATTTCAAACTATATTACAAAGCTATAGTTATTAAAACAGTATGGTTTGGCATAAAAACAGATACATAGATCAATGGAACAGAATAGGCAGCTCAGAAATAAACTTACACATAAATGGTCAATTAATTAATGATAAAGGAGCCAAAAATATACAATTAGGAAAAGGTAGTCTCTTCAATAAATGGTGTTGGAGAAAATTGGACAGCCACATGCAAAAGAATGGAATTGGACCACTACCTTACACCATACACAAAAATCAACTCAAAATGGATTAAAGACTTAAATGTAAGACCCTGAACCACAAAACTCCTAAAAGAAACCATATGTCATAAACTCCTTGATATAGGTCTTGGTGATGATTTTTTAAATCTGATACCAAAAGCAAAGTCAACAAAAGCACAAAAGCAAAAATAAACAAGTGGGACTACATCAAAATAAAAAGCTTCTGCACAGCAAAGGAAACCATCAACAAAATGAAAAGACAACCTACAGAATGAGAGAAAATATTTGCAAATCATATATCTGATAAAGGGCTAACATCCAAAATATATAAAGAACTCATACAACTTACTAGCAAAAAATAAAAAACAGTCCAATTAAAAAATGGGCAGAAGATCTGAATAGACATTTTTCCAAAGAAGATATACAGATGGCCAACAGGTACATGAAAAGATGCTCAACATCAATAATCATCAGGGAAATGCTAATCAAAACCACAATGAGACATCACCTCATACCTGTTAGAATGGCTATTATCAAAAAGACAAAAAATAACAAGCGTTGGTGAGAATGTGGAAAAAACGGAAACTTGGTGCACCATTGTTGGGAAGTAAATTGGTGCAGCCACTATGGGAAGCAGTACGGAAGTTCCCCCCAAAATTAAAAATAGAACTACCATAGGATCCAGCAATTCCACATCTGGGTATTTATCCAAAGAAAACGAAAACTCAAAAAGATACATGCACCCCTATATTCACTGCAGCATTATTTACAATAACCAGCAAATGAAACAACCTAAGTGTCCACTGACAGATGAATGGATAAAGACGATGTGGTGTATGCACACAATGGAGCATTATTCAGCCATAAAAAAGAATGAAATCTTGCCATTTGTGACAACATGGTGGGAACTTGAGGGAATTACGCTAAGAGAAATAAGACAGACAGAGAAAGACAAATACCATACCCCATACCATATGATCTCTTTTATATGTGAAATCTGAAAGAAAAAAAAAAGCTCATAGATAAAGAGAACAGATTGGTGGTTGCCAGTGTTTGGGGGTGGGGGTGTGGTGGGAGAAATGGGTGAACTGTTTGTTTTTTTTAGTTTAAATAAATTGTAGAAAAAAGAAAAAAATAATAGAGTGGGAGAAATGGATGAGGGTGTTCAAAGAGTACAAACTTCTAGTTATAAGATGAATAAGTTCTGGGGAGGTAATGACAGCATAGTGACTATAGTTAACAATGCTGCATTGTATACTTGAAAGTTGCTAAGAGTAGATCTTAAAAGTGCTCACACAAAAGTGGTAATTACGTGAGGTGATGAGTGTGTTAATCTTGTGGTAATTATTTCACAACATATACATATATAAAATCATCATATTCTATGCATTAAACTTACACAAGATTATGTGTAAATCATATCTCAATAAAGCTAGAAAAAAAGGAGAAAAGTAAAAAAACAGTTCAGTATTTTATTTGTGTCCTTTCAATAACAGGGAATATGGATGGCACCAACCTGAAGTGCCTTGACTCGCCTCCTCAAACATGCACAGAGGTGAAAGCCTGACCAGTTTCCACGCTCAGACATCAGCTTGTCAGCCTCTATGACTCCCATGAATGAGCTGAATTAATAGGCTATGTGACAGGATTCAAAATCCCCATCTACTGTTATGTACAGTCCTCTGGCTAATTTCCGGAGGCTTTTCAGTGCTTTAGGATCCTTTCTCCTTGTAAGTCCATGGTGTAAAACTCTTGATTGTTTTCTTAATATTAACATTACAAATGGATTTAGGTATCTATACAGACATTGGGAACTTGAGCTTTTGAATAAAAACCCACCAACCAACCAAAAGACAGCAAGAAAATCCAACAATCTCTGAGAAGGAAAAACCTGAGGGTGACATAGCTCCTCGTGATCTCTTCAATCTTAAAGACCAAGGCCATTTCTCAGATTAAAACTCTGGGAAGAAATGAACATGTTCCACCGGCAAAATGATAGGAAGCATTAACATGATAAAAGTGACGCGTTTTGTAGATTCTGGCTCATAATGTTAAAGCTAATAAGATTAAAACCACTTCTTATTCCATAAGGAATTGGACTTTCTCAGTGCTTTAAATAAATACAAGAATCCATACATTTCTCTTTCTTTGCTGCTAGGGATATTGCCATTGTTATTATTGCCTAACAATCGAATGAAAAGGCAGAAGATGTTTAAAATTTCTTAAAGCAAGTAGCATCCCCATGTGACATTCTATTCTTCCTGAGGTAGTGTGGATGGGACAGGATTCCTTGTGGATGTGACACCAAGAGGAGTGACTGCCTCCCGAGTATGGGATATGTTAGCTGTGCTGGAGAGCAAAAAGTACATTTTCTTTCTTTAATTAATTTAATTATAAAATAATATGTGCTTATACAGTAGCATATAAGGTGAAAATGAAAAATCCTCCTCTGAAGAAGGGGTAGCATTATTCCAGATCTTTTTCTAGGCATATAGATATGTGAACGTATATCTAAAAAACAGAATGCTACCTATTCAGACTTCTAAACATCAGCACCATCCACACAATGGAATTGCTCTAAAAGAATTTTTTGAGATGATTATCATTTAAACTGTCATGCCAAGTAATAATCAGAGAGTAATTTTTCGTGGTGTGTGGCATATAGTGGGAATACACTGGTTGGTTGCCATAGAGATTCATTGGGTCAGATGTGGTGAAGTGAGGTTGGGGTCATATGGTGATTCATGAGTTAGGCTGTTTGGAGGTTATTTATCTGTTGCAGCAATAATAACACTTAAGGCACTGAATTGGAATGGTGCAAATATATTCCATATCCCATTCTTTTTTTTTTTTAAGGAAGATTAGCCATGAGCTAACACGTGTGCCCATCTTCCTCTATTTCATATGTGGGGTGCCTGCCACAGCATGGCTTCATAAGCAGTGCGTAGGTCCACGCCCAGGATCTGGTGAACCCGTGCTGCCAAATAGGAGAGTGCCAACTTAACTGCTATGCCCCCAGCTGGCCCCTCCATATCCCATTCTTAATCCATAACCCACATAATAGAAAGTAAAACCAAGGGGATGCATTGGGTTCTTTGTACTTAGATTAGTAGACCTAGATTAGTTAATCTGGTCATATTGCAGACATATTGGCAAAAAATAAGTCTACTGTATTTGTAATCCTGGTGTTGGCTGAAATCTTCCAGGCCCACAAGATCTAGGTCAAGGACTCGAAACCCCTGATTTCATGCTGTGAGAAAGTCTAATGCCCTCCCCAAGATTTCTGTGTATTTTCACAACACGGGGTGGCTAGTATGTTACCAAAGCCAATAGGGCTTCTGTTTCAATACCTGCTGTTTCTGTTCTGCATCTTTGACTCAGATGGACAACTTGATCGCTTCTTGGATTTACACCCACACCGCCACATCCCCTCACACACATACCTTCATACACACACACGTGTTCACACGAAGAAATAGTGACTTTACTCATGATTTGAGGTTTATGGAACAGAGTTCCCACCAGGAGGTACATGGCAAATAATTTAAAATCACTCATTAACTCTGTTCACTCATTATTTCTGTTCTTAAAAGTACTTTCATCCATCTTGAACCACGGAAGTGTCTCCATTGCTTTTCCATTAGATGCTGCCAGCCTCCCACCAATTCTCTCTTCTTTTTCTCCCCTCCCTCCTTCAAATATGTGGAACAAGTTAGACTTCCTCACTTCTTTCTGCAAAATCTGCATCTTCAAACCCATTAAAGTACTGAGTAGAATCATTTAACCGGGTCTACCCTAAAGAGACCTTGTGACAATAAAAAGGAAAGAAAATGTCACACTTATATTTAGATCATTTTGGTATTGTATGTTTTACAAGAGGGGATCATTGTTCGGCAATTTGCTTTTTTTTTTTTATCTTTCATCAGCATGAGAGATTAAAAAATCATAAATAACATTTCATGTCACTTAAATCAACCTTATGGGTAGTATTCCATAGTATGTTATATTTAGGAATTCTTTCTATCAATATATATTTTAGCTTTCCCCCCTGATTTTTTACTATTATAATGATGCAATAAACATTCTTGTACATGATATTTTCACATTTGTATGAGTGGATTACTGTAGGAAAAGTCCTAGAAGTAGAATTACAGGTTAAGAGATAAGCATGTTTAAAATTTTGATAGACTCTCTTAAACTGTTCACAAAATAGCACGTGTATCCATTCCCGTCAACAGGGTGCACGTTCACAGGGGATATTTTTAAAGCCTCTTATAACAATTTTAAATAGTCGCTGGCATATTACATCATCCTTGCAGATGCTAAATGGTTAGGATTAGACCAAGAAGTGATTTCTAAACATTGCCACCTTAAGCCCACTGCAAACCTATATCACAGGAAAAAAAGGTAGGAAATAAAACAGAATAGGGATCAAAATCCTTGACCTAATGAATGAAAAGAGAATCTAGTTGTGGTCAGAGTTTGAGTAGGTTGCTAATCTTAGACATATTGACGTTGAATCTTGGAGGAAACGTGCAGACAGGCACCCTACGCCGTGATTACAGGAGGCCCGCCATGGTGGATAAGGCTTCAGCAAGTAGTGGTGGACTCGCCCTCCTCTTCTCCTTTTTATGGGAATCAGCTTCACGGTACTGAAACTCATACTTGCAGATTTCAGAAAGGAAGACTCTATTGAGGCAGAGTTGTGGGAGTAGCACGAGGGCCCCTCTCCCATCTTTAGGGATGAATATGCTGGGCCTTTGACCATTCTTTCTGACAACCTGTCCAAACTGCTGACACTTAACCACGGGAGCCACAACCTGCTTCCTCCCTGAGGCAGTGTGTTGCACGCATTGGCAAAGCTTCTAGGGTAAAATGTTACCACTGAATACTATTCTGGAAATGGAAACAAGAGATCTGATATCTGGCTCAGACGCAGCCCCTCACTGACGTTTTGTCCTTAGGTCACCTCTCAGTGGTTCACTTTCTTCACCTGTGAAACAGCCTCTGTCACACCTCGTGTATCTTCCGGGCGAAGATCACATGAGATCAGACATATGAACGCAGCTTGTAGCACAAACTGGATTTTAAATGTAAGGCTTTGTTAGTAAAAGAGGTTCTTCTACAGCTCTTTGTAAACACCATGGCAAAACAGACAAACCAACCCAATTGTCAACAAGTCGAAAGAAAAGAAATCTGGACTAGAGAGTGGTGGTGGTTGCACAGTCCTGTGAATATACTGGAAACGACTGATTAAAAAAAAGAAAGAAAAAGAGAGACACCTTTCTAAACTGGAAAGACAGCAAATGTACTTCTTTGGAGTACGTTTTATATGGCAGGCCTTCTTCAGTTTTTTAGATATGGTGCCTCAATTTCATCTTCCCCATAACGTGAGATGTAGAAATTATTACCCAGATTTTTTAGGAAAATGAGAGAGAGTTTCAATACCTTGCCCAAAGTCACAAGGCAATCGATTACCTTGGCCAGGATTTGAATGTAACTTCTTGATTCCTAAACCTGAGCCCTTTCAACTGTCCCATGCTGCTTCTAGACCCAGTCAGAAGCTCAGAGCAAGCACAGGAATCATTGACGACATCAGACCTATGTAGTCAGTCTTCCCTCAAGAGACTCTATGTGGAGGAAGTTGAGAGTTCTCCTTATGTCAACCCTCAAAAGTTAAGTGAAGTGTTCCTAACCTGAGAAGGACAGTCCACTATGTGTCTAGCATTTATACATTCATTGCAACCTTCCTGGGTCTATTTGCATTTTTAGTCCAAATCCCTGTTTTGGGTTAATGAGCCCCACAAGTTCCCCAGCCAAACATTTACTGGCTTCCAGCTTAACATAAGCTTATATCTAATCAGTGTAGACGTTGAAACAAGTTCCATGCTGGCAAATTCCCAAAGCAAAAGGAGGTAAATGAGAACAACATGACTGAGACAAACAAGGGAACCACCATGGGGGAACACTTTAATCAACACTTAGAGAAACATGGCTGCCTCCTGCTGAGATGGAAATACATCTGTCTGGTAGATGTCCTGGTGCCTTTAACCATACCTTCTTCCTCCAGTCCAAAGTCTTTCTGCCTTTCTCACCACTCCCACTGGAGATCATTTTATAAAAAGAAGAGTTGAGAAACCTCAGATCCAGGTTTTTAAGTTAATTTTTGAAAAATAAAGGATAGTAGCAGTCACTGTTAGTGCCTTACCCTTGACCCCTTGGATTCTCACTGTAAACCCCATGACAGTAAGCAAAATCCCTGATTTTGTCAGACTGAGGATCATGACAGACCTGAATGCAAGGCAAGTAGGGAGCACCAGAGAGCTAACCCAATAACTGCTCTCATCCAGAAGCTGATCTCATCCAATGACTGAGTTGGTGGATAACTAACCTGATGGGCAAATAGCCAAAGACTGAGTTGATGTATATCACTAAGTAGCTCACTAAGTATATCACTAAGTAATTCAGAGACATGCTCTACCCGGTCTCTGGGGTTCTCAAGCTCTAGACAACTGGTATGATAAGGTAACCTTTATTGGCATCCTTCTCTTCTCTGACTCACTTCCCCATTCCCCTCCCACTGTTTCCTGGGATTGCCTCCCTGCAGTCTACTTGCATCAGGATCTTTGTCTCAGAGTCTCCTTCAGGAAAAACCCAAACCAGACAAGGGTGACACACACTGTGGATGAAGAAGGGAATGGTAATTAAGAAAATAAGATTAAGCTTTCTCTTTATTCCTCTTGTTGACTTTGGATTTCTTTCATTCCTTCAGAAATTTTCCTCTATCAACTAATCTCCTAAGGTCCCAAGGTTTTGCCGGCCATCTGTAAATTAAGTGGTTCCCCCTCCATGGCCACGACTATAGATAGACATTAGCATTCACTAGGTCTCTCTTTACCTGAAAAGTTAAACATGGCAACACATAGAATGTTAGAATTGGGCAAGTAGGAAGCTGAGAACTATGGGGGTTCTGTGTCTGCCAATGAGACTCACCCAAGGTAGGAATCATGCTCTTTGGTCCTCAACACCTGGTGCTGTGCAGGGTTAGTTCCTCTGCCTCGTTGGTTCTTGCACAGTCTTTGTCCTCACACCATTCCCTGCATGGGCACCATTTTCACCTTTGGTTTTCCCTCAGGTACCAGTCTGGCTAAATTACTCCCAAACCACCTTACAGTTTTCTACCCCCAATGACCTCATCGTCATCTTCTAACTAAGAGTTGGAATGTTGGGACAAGCCTAAAAGAAAATAACCACTAGACCTTCCTGAAGTGCCATGTTCTAGGAGACCACTCCTTTCTCCCACAAACGACTTTTTTTGGTCACCGAGCTGAATAAATTCTTCCTAGTTTATGTATCTCACTTCTGCTAAATTTCTTTGCCTGTCTCAGAAATAGCTCCTCTGTTTCTTCCCTTTCAAACAAATCCCTGCCAAATGCAGTGCCATGGCCAAGGGCATAGTTAGCTATGAAATCATCCTATCTCTGCCCCAACCCCATTCAGATGGCACTGGGGCGGAGGGAATATAATGCTCAACCCTCTCCCCCTCCTGTCCTCCCTGTGGGGTGCTGCCAGCTTCCTTCACTAATTCACATTTGCAGGAACCCACCCACAAGTAATGCACTGTTCTTGGGAAGATGAATTGGGAGTGGACAGTTTGGATGTTATTTAGGTTCTTCTTTAATTATATAGAAGAACACAAAGCAAAGGACACTTGGGAAGAGTGATACAAGGCATTACTCAAGTGTGTCAATCTGTGCAAAGCCTTGAAGGGCTTCACTGTTTACCTAAACTGCTACGGCCCCCTCCCAGTTATTACAGGGAACGCTCTTTATCAATATTTAAATATGCTATTTCCCTCAAGTGAATCACAACAGCCTCATTTAAAGTTATTTTATTATGATGAACAGACATTTGGACCATTTAAAACTCTACTTGCTGTACAAACAACTCCAATAATGCCTCAGTTTAGCATGTAAATACATATTTAAACAATTTAAAAACACATTGACTACGTAATTTGTATTTGTTACAGCTCAAAAGAAAAGACTTTTTATTTAGTGTGCCAAATAATGTGGATTTGGATGCCTTCTGAGGGGATGCATTATTCATGTGGAAGAGAAACAAAATCAATAAATGAAAATTCAAATAAAAAGAAAACCCATTATGATACTGCACTCAGACAATGATCATCTTGTGCATTATTTACTCAAGGAAAAGACACAGGAAAATGGCCCTTTTGGAACCAGGCTGTGGACTGAATCAGAAACTCCTGCTTAGACTGGTTGAAAATAAACAGAATTGCACGTTTCTACAATTCTCTTCAGTTTCTTTTTGTTTGTGACTGTAAAGGTATTTAAACATTCAACAACAAAATATGTTTGGGAGATTATTATGAATTACTATATTCTATTGTTATTATGTCACTTATTTCATTGCTACAGATGATATGGAATACATTAAGGTCATGAACAAGGTTCTGAGGAAAGTCATCTCTCTGCTGATAGAGAGTACCGGTCAAGTGTGTTTATGTTGTGGGGGAGAACAAAAAGGGGTATTGATTCTGGCACATCTCGAGAAGTTTCCTTAATTTTCACATAGGCATCAATAGTGGTAGGAGGTCAGGCATCCTGGGTCAAATATTGCCCATGACACCACTACTAGTTCTCTAATTTTTATCATTAACTTCTTTAAGTCCTGGCTTGTCACCTGTAAAATGGGGGTTTGGTGGTAGTACTTACCTCATAAGGTTATTGCGGAGATTAAAGGAAACACTTAACCCAGCACCTGGTACAGGGAAGTTACCCAATCAATGTCAGCAACAGGAATATTGAAGTGTAGCACCGCCTTTCATCATAGGCAGCTGAGTGGCAAAGCGTATGGCCGCCCTACATCAGCAACAATGGGTCTGTGCACTTCGGTTTCTTCCTGAAGAATATTATTTCAGACTCTGCTGCCTGTTTCTTATCGAACATGAGAAATACCCTTCATGGAACATTGCCTGAAAATAGTCTACATTTTATCATTAGCTCAAGACAGATCACCAAAAAGCTACAACTGATAAAATTTATAGAACTGACATTATCGAATACATTCTGTTGAATAACATTTCAGGCCATCAGTTTACATTGAAGTGTGAAAAGGAAATCATTCTAGGGAAATAAATATTTGTCATATGATGCCTTGGGATGCTACACACTTTATTACATGGTTTCCTCTCTTTTGAAGATCCTTTTGTACCTAAGATTAGGAAAATACTTTATTTATTAATTCATTCAAAACTTGTATCTTGCTCACAGTTTTCTTGGGCACTGTTCTGGGTGCTAAAAATAAAATAGTAAACAAGAGACAAAAATCCCTGCCCTGAGTAATGGAGTTTACCTTCTAACTCCTTGGCAACTGGTTTATTACTATCTTATGGATACTGCAACTCTTATAACTGACTTGGTTCAACTCTTTGTTTTGGCTTCTAGCAAGTTCAGACCAAATGACACAGGTCCTCATAGCACACAACCTTGTGTGCTAACTTTACTCCAATTTTCTTGCCTATTTCTTTATTATTGTGCTGCAAAATGTGTGTTTCCAAAAGCAACCTCCACACCTTTTGCATGAAACAAAGTTAAGAATTTATAAATTCATCAAGGAAATGAATAAACAAATACAACAATGCAAACATAGGTCTGTGTGGATTCAAATAACTGTAAGTTAAATCTACCTACATCTTGAAAGTCCATCTAATTTTACTACCCATTACCCCCCACCTCCCGCCTCAGGGCAATAAAGCACTATACTTCATTCATTAATTTAGCAGATAATCGTTGACCATCTGCAATATGCCAGACTCCATTCGAAGTACAGGAATTAATAGCAAACAAGACAGATGAAGTCAATGCTCTCTGGGAGCCGGTTTCTGTGTGGAGGCCTCCAAAAGACTTGTCCAATGTTCAAAGACCTTTATGGAAGGGATGTTACAAGTTCATTCCATGGCCGGTTCTTGGGTTAAAAGCCCCTCACTGTTTAGTGCTTATATTTGATGTAAACTCTCAGGTTGCAGGTAAGGGCCAATTTACCTTGTTTTGTCCCGAGAGGAGATTCAAATTTTTAAGGCATGTGTGGAGCACGTTGCTATGGACTGAATGTTTGTGTCCCCCACCAAATTCGTGTGTTGAAGCCCTAATCCCCAGTGTGATGATACTTGAAGGTGGGGCCTTTTGGAGGTAATTAGGGTTAGATGAGGTCATGAGGGTGAGGTCCTCATGATGGGATTAGTACCCTTATAAAAAGAGGAAGAGACAGGAGATCTCTTTCTCTGTTCAGGCATCAAGTTAGGCCCTGTGAGGACATAAGCAGGAGGAGGGCCCTCACCAAGAACCAACTGTGTTGGTACCCTGATCTCAGACTTCCAGCCTCCAGAACTGTGAGAAATAAGTATCTGCTGTTTAACCACCTCTTCTGTGGTTTGTTACAGCAACCCTAAGAAACTAAGACACATATGATTCAGCAGAGATGAGCTGTACCTGTCTTCACTGATTAAGCCATACAAAATCACCCAAAGAATGGTGTTAATAGTTGTGTTGGCATCTCTTTATTCAATAGCTATTGTGAGTCTACCATACAAAATCACCCAAAGAATGGTGTTAATAGTTGTGTTGGCATCTCTTTATTCAATAGCTATTGTGAGTCTACTAAGTTCCAGACACTGCCAGGAGCTGGGATGTAGTGATGACTAATAAACATGATCTTCAGCCTCACAGTTTAATCAGACATACAGACAGATAGGTAATTAGGAAATAGTTCCCTAAGTCCAGAGGAAGAAAGGGGCTGAGTATTATGGGTACGCATAAGAAGCACATGACGTGGGGTGTCAGCCAAGATCTTCCAAAGGCAGCAACATCTAAACTGAAATCTTAAAGATCAGTAAGAGTAATCCAGGTAGAGTGCGTGTATGAGTGTGAAGAAAGAGGGAATGCATTCAAGAAATAGGGAAGAATTAATGGAAAGGGAGACTTGGAGGTTAAGGAGGCAAAGCTCCTTAGGAACATCAAAAGCAGTAAAACATGTTTGGGGAATGAGGAGCGGGGACATCTTGGGACCGAACTCTCAGGAGCAGCAATGGCTAACACATGGGGGCGGGGGGCAGTCAATGCCATCACCCGTCAGTGGCCCAGAGGCAGGAGAAAACCCAGGAGGCTTCATTTTCATGGAGGTTTAGGCAAGAGGCTGTTCCAAAAGGGGAGAGTGGTGGCCTGGGTCAAGAGCTCAAAGTAAGGAGGGAGAAGTGCCCAGGGATTAAGCAAAAATAGAAAGGAAGTAGCTGACCAACATGTGGACAGCAGTTTGAATGACCTTGTGAAAAGAGATGTCATCGCTCCTGCTCCCACTACCTTGCTGACCCTGATGAGAGGGAATCTGACCAGGTGTCAGGCCTTCTCCGGATGAGAACTTCTGCGTTCAGAACTGAAGAAGGTATGTAGTATGTATGCATATAAGTACACACACACAGACACACACGCAAACTTACGTATGTGCAGGGTAGACCAAAAAATATTAACAGTGATTTGCTCTGCATGGCAGGTTTATCTGGGTGGTGAGATAATATGCAATTTTTGTTTACATCTTTATCTTTTTCTCTATTTTATATGTTTCCTACATTGACCATCTACTATTTTTATAATTTAAAAAATGAGAATTTTTGAAATTGATTTATGCAGGGGATGCATGGCAGGTAAGTCTGCAAAGCTGGGTTGCTTTATCGATGAACTAAAACCAAAGTGCAGCTTTATTTTCATGTCAGCTTATCCAAACGCCTTTTTCTGTCTTTCTTTTCTTCCCTTCCTAACCAGTGATGTTTCACAGGCTAAGATACTAGGGAGGGTTTTGTCTGAATAAGACAAACCAGTTTTATGAGGCTGAAAGAGGTCTTCAATTTCGGGTAATTATTACATTGAAAATTTGCCTTGGATTCAGATGAGCTTTGATCACATACAAATGCTGCCTTTTCACTGCCTTTCTTCCCTTTATTCAGAGCAGCAATTTTAAAAAATAAATTAAGGTAACCTTTGCCTTGCAGAGTTTCAGCCAAAATTGCTAAAAGGGCAGAAAACTCAAAATGATCAGTTTGCATTATGGTTACCCTTTTTCAATTAGAATATTTAGAGAAAGTAAGTGTCTGGCAGAGAGATGCACTTTTCAGAGCTCATGGAAAGAAATCGCCTGTTAAAATGTAAGACTTTTGGGGAATAAAGTGGTCTTGCACTCAGATTGCAGAAGACGAGTGGTTAGGACACTGCTGACGTCAGCAGCCTCAGTGCTTGATGCCCAGCACCTCCCCCGCCCTCTCCGCCTCCCCGAGGTCCTTAGCAAACCCTCAGAGGGATGACAACTGGGTGATTCCAACTGCAAAAGAGGAAATCAAAGAACTTAAGTCCCTTGCTGGAACCCATCAGACATGTGATTAAAAAGGAAACCAGAATTCTTCCTTCCTTCCTTCCTTCCTTCTCCACCCCACACACCTCCCACGGCTAACTCAGCAGCCAGCACCATGGCTTTCCAAGCTAACCATTAGTTCCTGCAAACCTTCCGCCAAGCAAGTACTCTTAGACTGGATTAAGAAATATATTCAGCTTTTTGATTCACTTATCTTCTGTCTCTTTCCACCACAGAATAAATGATTTTATGAAGAGTTTTTAAACACCACAAAGAAAATCAGGATACGTATTTATATATGACCAGTGATCACATTTGTATAAACTGATGGATGCCCCATGGTTGCCTCTGACTGGGGTTGTGTCAGTGGAACACTGTTGAGAAGCCAAAAATAATTAAAAGCAATTGTGGTCTTTAAACGTGTTTCATAAAGAATGTTCAGGAATGTATGTACAGATGCTGTGTGTGTCACCTAGATTGCCCCCTCCTGGCCGGAAAGACTCATTCTTCCAGCATCCAGGAATGTTACCCTTGGCTATAGGGACTGCCCCGCCCAAGGTTATGCCCCAATTCCTTGAGATATTCTTCCAATGGCTGGTCCATGCTGCCATACAAACATCTAACTGCCTTGTCTCAGTTTGGGACAATTCTGAAGGGACGCTCCAGTTCCAGAGATCCCCTGGGGATCACCTGAGGTCTTTGTGGAGACTGCATCATAGTTCAACTTTTCCCTCTTCCTAATCCTGTTTCCCATACTCCCTCACAGGTGCGCTTCCAAGTTCACCCCCAATAAAATTCCTGCAGGCAAATCTCCATTGAAGAATCTGTTTCTTAAAGGATTCAACTTGCTATAGTATGGTAGATTATACTACTATTTGCAAACATAAGGCTTTCCCTCTCTGTGGGAGTACCATACCTCACACTCATTGATGTCAGGCTGGGCTATGTCAATTACTTCGGCACAGAAATGTGAGAAGTGATACATACCACTTACGAGCAGAAGCTTTAAGAGCCAACAAGTGGTTCTACCATCTTTATTTTCCTTCTGCATTTCGTGACTGGAGCATATAGGACCGGTCCTTCATACTGGATCCAGCATTGAAGCGTATATAGAGCTGAGTCAGAGGTGGCCCGCAACTGACATGTAACACGAATGAAAATTAATGCTGCTATAAGTCACTGAGATTTGGGATTCTTTCACATTGCAGCATAGCAGTCTAAGTGGGGTGATGTGAAGGGATCCAAATTATAACCTGAAAGGATACTGTTAAAAATTCCCTTTCTCCATTCTTTTCAGTCTCAATAGCTCTATGACTTAGCGCCTCTCCTTGAAACTTCTCTTTCCAGAGCTGAATTTCAACCACCTACTAAAATGTAACTTCATCTCTCTTGATCCCTCTGAGAAAAACAAGGTTAAGAAATGAGGAAGAAAACTCTGAACCTCCTTAGATGTTAGGGCGAAAGGGTGAGTGGAGGGGCAAAGGGAGAGGCCTAGCACAACGAGATGGAATTCCCTCAGCAGACTGTGGTAGAAGGGAGCAAGGGGTGGAAAAGAGTGCAAACCCTTCAAATTGAATATCTTTCCATTCATCCGTCTTACATCTGCAAGACGGTGGGGGGAGACTATCCCAAGAAAGATGACCAGCATGACCACGACCCAAAGGTTAGCAATATTTGAGTGGAGGAATTATGGGAAGATTATTTCTTCCATTTGATTTTCTATAACTGCAAAAGTATTTTTAATGAATACGTATCCTTCCATGACTCGAAGAAATCAAATACTTTTAAAAGAAAAATGTACCCCTGAGCCAGGCAACTGCTGCTAACCATCCCAACCCATCTCCCTGTGCCGCCGAATGGGGGTCTGGAGGGAGGCTCAGATGACGGGGGCAGAGCTGGAGGGAGAGGTTCTTAATCCAGGAATCAAAGGATATATCCAGCCAGGAAGAGGGATCAGAGTGTAAAGTGCCAGGCAGTGTGGAAGAGCACGATGTGCCAGGACAACAACAACCATTCTGGGGCAGACAATGTGGGCAAGAGGAGGGATGCTAGAAGCCAAGATGGGAGAAAGTCCATGACATGAAGAAGTCACAGTGGCAGGCGGAGGCCTCTCACGAGTCTACAGCCAGTCCATTGCCTTGTGGCATTCTCAAGGCACTGACAACTTTCTGTATGTGAAAGGCACAAAATCCTGGTGGGATAATCTAGAAGTTTCTCCTTACCTTTGGAAATTGCTCCTTGAGTTTTTTTCTGTTCTCCTGACACTGGCCAGAAGTTTAATAATTAATCTGAAGACCCAATTTTTTTTTTAATCCAAAGATGATAGTGAGATGTGGCTTCTACTTGCCCTACGAAATTTACATCCATTTTTTTTTCCATGAAGGATACACAAAACATCAAAATAATGATGATGAAGAGATAAATTAATGATGATTTTGTTTCTGAATCCATGTTCTAGGAATTGTTCATCCCACTGAATAGTGTCTCAGAGTCTCATGCATTGCTATGGCACTTCACAGTTTACAAGGCTTTTCCAAATTCATTGTTGATGGCCCAGTCCAGTTGATTCTGACTCCTAGTGACCCCGTGTACAGCACAACGGAACCCTGCCTGGTCTTTTTGTGCCATCCTCTCACCTTCCAGTGCTATATCAGACAATGCTCCACTGCTATTCATAGAGTTTTCACAGCCCATTTTTTTTGGAAATGGGTGGCCAGGTCCTTCTTCTTAGTCTGTCTTAGTCTGGAAGCTCCACTGAAACCTGTCCACCATGGGGGACCCTGCTGGTATTTGAAATCCCGGTGGCTTAGCTTTCAGCATCACAGCAACATGCAGCTGCCACACTATGACAACCAACAGATGGGTAGTGTGGTTCCCTGACCAGAAAACAAACCCTGGCCGTGGAGGCGAGTGCACCGAATCTTAATCACTAGAACACCTTCAAGTTCATGACCACAGTAAAATTATTCCTGTCAACAATGTTGAGAGAGAGGCCTTGCTCGGTCCATTTTATGGGTAATGGGACTGAAGGCTGCGACATGAAAGGAGGTATGTCCTCTCTGGAAATGCTTTGAACCTGGTTAGTTCTGAGTTTAAATCGTGACCCTGGTACTTAAGCTGGATAAACTAGTTAATCTCTTTGAACCTCATATTCCTAATGTTTGACAAGGGATGATGCATATGCCTCACAGGGCGACGTAAACATTTCAGCGAGGTTTCAGCCCGTTGCAGCCATGGAGGGATTGTTCTTACTGTTCAAGGGGCAGAGCCCAGGGTTGAACGAATTTGGTTCTTCTTACAAAAGCAGAGCTCTCTCTCCTTCATTACAACACAGATGCGTCCACAAGGATGGGGTGGAGGGACCTCATTTGTTAAGTCTCTTAGAAATTTGGCCTGGCTCCTATTCTCAAGGTTTGTATTTTTCTTCCATATTTCAGGAGATATTGTCATTATTTCAATATAAATTGTCACACCACATTATCTGAGTGGTAGGGTTATAGATTTTGTTTTCTAGTTTTTGGATTACCGGGAATATACATTGATAATTGCGGCAGAAACATTTTTTTGCTTGATAGACAGGATTTCACAGATTTTTAGAAAGGAAAAAGCCTTTTTCTATGTAACTCTATCATTAGCTATTTTAAAAGGGGAAAATCCTTGAATGTACTCCATTGTTAAATTCTCCCACAATAGCATAACCTTAATGCTTAAATCATTTATTTCAAGGCTGTATTAGATTATGAAATAACCACCCTGGGGGGGGGGGAGATGTCATAACTCCTCTATCTTCATCTCAGTGTGCAACACTGAGAACACTTTGTGCTCCTACTCAACTCAAAGTAGGTATCTGTAAGTGTTTCTTGAATGAATATTGAACCTTGAATGAAAATAAGGCTCAAAGGACCCTTCGGAGGACCAGGATGTGCTTTAGCGTGTGTGGCACAAATTTAAAAATATGAAAGACTTTCTTTAATCTCCATGTGGGGCTGTTTTCCTTCCTGTTCCCTCATTACTCTTCCCCTGTAGGTAAAAGTTGTTTCACAATATGGGGAAGGTCTTTTGAGGCAAAAGGATTATTATTTATTTTTCATTAATTAAAGTGGCAGAATCAGAGGGGACTGGCTTTTCCTTTGAAGTAGATCAGTTCTTTTAAGTTAGATCAGATTTCGCATCAATTCAAGCCGCCATCACTGAGCGTACTTGTGGAAATACACCTCTTCTTTAAAATTGTTGAAGGGTTCGGCTAATGAGAGAATTTCTTAGGGGAGGAGATTTTCTGGTTTGCCTTTTATTTTAAGAGTTCCTGGTGGGATGTTGGAGTGCAATTCACCTTTGCAGTCCTCCACTCATTAGGCAAAGATATTTCTCCATGTTTAAATTCATCCAAAAAACAAAACAATAAGAATAACAACAATCCCTTCCCTTGTGGAAGGAGTTTGTATTTAAGATAATAAATAGCACTCTCATATTTGACTCAACATTATCAAAGTTCATATGAGGAAACGTTGAACGTTCTTGGGTTAACTGTCAATTTCTTGTTTTCATTTTTGGCTCTTTTATCATACGACATGTCAAAGACAAACACTACATTTTAATTTTCCGCTGGCATTATGGAGGCATGAAAGGGTCTTTTAATTGCTGCTGTGTGCAGAGGTCCTTCTGAGCCTGGACTGGCTTCCTCAGAGCTCTTTCCTATTTGGCAGGCTAGGGGACCAGGCTCTTTTCACATTAAGAATGTTACTAAAATGGAATGCTATAAAACTGGCAAAGCAGCCATTCCTAAAGCCTAGTTCCATGGTTCTGACTCCTGTTACGGTTATCAAGTTTTCTGCTTCTGCTTTTATTTCTGAAAGAGACACTCAACACATCCATTCCTTCCTACTCAATGATTTTACCTTAGCAAAAGCTATATGGACCCAAAGACTACCTGGGTCCTTTCCTCTGGCTATAAACCCTTATTGTAGAAGAAGAGGCTATTTCGTGGCTTCTCCTGAGTGTACCTCTGAGGTCCTTCAGACTGGCCATTCCCAGTTGCCCTGTTGCTACCCTGCCCAACGAGTGACCCTCTGTGGGCCTTTCCCAGCCCCTGCACTCACTAACTCACGGAACCCTCTTTAAAGTCATTGCAACAACAGTACTGCTGTGCTTTATTTTCTCTTTTTAAACCTGCCTGTGGCTTTTAAATTTTTGAAAAGCCATTTGTCTGATTCCAAACACCTTCTTCTTAAATCTCCAGTGAGAAAAACGTGAAAAATCTTCAGATTGCGTTGATGTAGTACCTTTTAGTGCTGTTTGTGATACCTGCAAAATGATCTGCTACTGGTTTTCTTTCTCTTCACAGCAGTCCTGTTGACATCCGTCTTCCACCTTCCCATGCAATAAAACACTGGAGAGAAAGCTGTGGTCCAAGGAAGGTTGTTATTGCAAGTCGACTGTATCCACAGCTCATGGGAAACAAATCACAGGGCAAACGATGCCATGCTTGTGGTTCTGGGAGCTCCCAGAGGCGGCCTGCTGAGGTTGAGGTGAAGGGAAAGTCAAACTCATCTCATACATCCCAAACGTATCTACAGGGATTCCAGGACCAGCAGCGATATCAGTGTTTCTGCCAACATCACAGCAGCAATAGATCGAGAAGAGAAATGAACTCTGTGTGTCTGTGAGACAGAGAACTAGAGACCAATTTTAATTGCTGGACTATTTGGACTGGTCCAATGCCTAATTTCCTAAATTCTTCACTAAAGACTGCTTGTCTTTTGAGGGTAAAGCAAACCATTCCAAGCATCGGCTGGGAGCTGAGATGAAGCTGTACATTCTCTCAGGTTTCCAGGTGCAGTATAATTATGAATAAAAAGGTCTGATTGAACTAAGGTGACCCTAATTATCTTTATTAAAAACACAGATGGGGAGGCAACAGAAGCTAGTGTAGAAGAAAAGCCTGTCATTAGACAGAACTATGTTTAAAGATAAACTAAGAGCTTGGAAAATTCCATTATGGGTATATTTCCCTGTATTTAATTTTTTCACAGATTGAGTATCTTAAATCTCTTCTGCTCTAATCCACAAATTATTATGGTGTGGTTAAGGCTCGAGGACCAACTAGAGTCTATGTTCTACATCCTCCACTTTCTAATTGTGGAATATTGGACAAGTTATTTAAACTTTCTAAGCCTCACTCTCTTCATCTGTATAATGGGAATAATAAAAGCTATCTGGTAGGGCTGTTGTGAGACTTTAGAAAGACAATGCATCTAAAGTGTTTAGCTCAGGGCTTGGTGAGAAACAAGCTCTTAAGGAGCACTCTTTACTGTTGCTATTACTGAATTTGGGTGACTTTTGTTGACTTCAGCAGAAGTGAACACATATGAACTTCTTCACCTTCAGTATCTGTTAGCTCCCCATCTCTTTTCTTTTCACCATCTCAGTTTCTTTTAGTAACATTGGGAATCCTTGGCACCTTGCATCTCATAGCCCATCCAAACCTTTTCCATATTTCCTAATAAGTGAAGTATCAACACAATCCCTATGGCATTTACTGCTCCCTGGCAAAGAAAGTATTTAATTAGAAACACTTAAGACTTCCCCTCCCACAGCCAGATGCCTCCCCAAGGATTGTCCTCTTATCTCAGCCAATAATCGCTGGCAGAGAGTTTATCAGACACCTTGGGAGATAAAAGATCAGCCATTGCATTTAACTTTGCTTTCTATCAACATAAAATGGTCTACACTTCCCACTTAGCTCATAATACACCTATAATAAGCCCTATGTATTTTCTTTTCTGCAAATTGAGGTGCTCCCCAGTCAACAGAACTTAGTTCATTGTAGTCTTTCAAGACCAAGCTACACAATGCTCCACACACTCAGGGTTACTGTATAATAATTCTGTAAGTCACAAGGTGCCCGCAAGTCATGAGAATCTGCATATGGGTTGACCTTGCCCAAGCCACACTACTTGAATGGAATGCCAAATTTTATAGAAAAATACTTGGGGAACTAAAGGCTTAAGTTATATTCCAGGTATCTAGGTTTCTGTTTTTTATCTTGTTAGTAGGAAGCAGGCTTACTAAATGTTACTTTGTTTGAGTTTATCTCACACTATATTCTATCAATGTCCCCCAGTTGAATTTTGGGGAACCTCCTATGAGCTGAACATGGAACAGGTGCCAAAGGGCACACATGCATAAATAAAAGTCCTT
Source organism: Equus caballus (assembly GCF_041296265.1). Lineage (NCBI taxonomy): Eukaryota > Metazoa > Chordata > Mammalia > Perissodactyla > Equidae > Equus > Equus caballus. Next base: position 47,749,290 of record NC_091706.1, read on the forward strand.
CCAAGCACCATGTTAACGTTCAAGTCATTTTGGCCAAGGCAGTCCTGGCGGCTCTGCCTAAATGGCAGTTTCTCAGTTTCAAGGTGTTGTGTTGTAGAGAAGCACTCACTCACTGCATAGATTTTGGGGTCTATAATTGAGATTCCCTCATCTTAAAAAGGAGATGGGGAAAGAGAGGAAAAGAACTAAAGCCTATCAAACTCCACTATGTGTCTGACATTGTTTCAGAGACTTTGCAAATGCCGTCTCGTAACACGTGAGGTACTTTCCATGGGCCTCATAAGAACCCTATTGAGGAAATTCTGTAACAAACTTGTACTCATCTTCCAGCATCCTTTCCATGGAGTAACCATCCCTCACATGTGCCTTTAACCCTGATGAGCTGTCAGCAACCAAGCCATAAGCCTTTAAAGACACAGGTGGTTCTTGGGTCCAGGCTGCACTGAGCAGATTTCTTCTGTGAACTATGCCTTCTAGAAGAGCATCTCTGTCTTTTGATTGGCTCAATAAGGGACCTTTCTCCTGCCACCTGTTGACAGGCATCCTTCAGGATGAAATAAAATACAGAGAAAGTAGAACTGAGAGACAGAGAAAGTACCAGAACTTTGAACGGTTATTTGAGCTCCTGGTCCTAACCTTGCCTGAAACTGAACAGACTGCTATGGATTTCTCATACTTTTTTCCCTGAATCCAGTTTGTTTATGTCACTTGTAACTAAAAAAGGGTCCTAGACAAATAAGACAGCAATTTTATTTATTTTATGAGTGAACAAACCAAGACTCAGAGAAGAAAATTTCCTTGCCCCCAAAGTGGCAGGGCCAGGATTAAATCCAGATCTTTTTGTCTCCAAAGTTCGTGCTCTTTCTATCCTGATGCCTCCCTAGAAGGTCAGGAGAAGCTGTGGAACTCTTTCCATATGTCTGAATTCTCCGAGGGTTGAATCATGACTAAGAAACAAAGAGTCTGCTGTGGATTTCACGTTCGGTTTAAGCCAATATGAGCCTGATCAGGAAAGCTTAGTAACGAAAGGCTCTGGAATGGAACCAACCTGCCTGCACTGAGTGACTCCAACTTCCCACTGGGCAGCTTGGGTGAGCAAGGGGGACAAGGACAAGCAGAACACTAAATTCCAGGTCAAAGACAAGCGGATAAGCTCCCTTGAGAACAAGATGAACAAAACAGCTTAAGGATACACCCAGGGACAGCTTCAAATAATGAGAAATAGCTCAGGCCATCCCAGGATGCAGACCAAGGATGGCAGAGGAAATGAGGGTGTTCGGTAGTTCCCAATCAGAGGAATTCTGATGGGGTTCTTGCTGGAGAATTTTGGTGTGATGAGGTTCTTGGATGGAAATGCTGGAAAATTCTAGCTACAGTAGCTAGTCTAAGAATTGTCTGCAACCATGGACAGCACTGGAAACACTCAAGGTCATACTGGTCATTTTACTCACTCATTCATTCATTCACTTCCTCAGCAAATGTTTATTAGGCACTTATTATATGTCAGGCTCTGTGCTGAGTACTGGGAATTCAATGATTGAGAGGGAATTCCTACCCTCAGGGTTTTAAAGTTGGAAGCCACCTATAGCAGTCATTGGCAATTGTGAGAGAGAGAGAGAGAGAGAGAGAGAGAGAGTGTGTGTGTGTGTAACAGACACAGAGGGAGATCCGGCCTGTTAATAATGAGGATTTCAGAACCACCATTTATGCCAGTAGAGATTTATTTTCTTCTAGAGAGCCATCTACTTGGCAAATACTCCTAGAAGGAGTAAAGCCTTATTTAACGAGAAGTGTGTGAACGGAAATTCTGATGGCTGGTAGAAAGCCTTGGGATGAGGACCAGGATTATGGAAGGGGAAGGAAGAGCACTCAGCCCAAGGAGAAAAAGAACTTCTGAAAGTGGAGCTGGGGAGGTTTTCAAAGACAGCCATGCCCCCTCCTCTCCTGATTCCCTGACTTAAATGAGGCGTTCAGCATGGACCCAGTACAACAACTGGAAAAGGGAGGCAGGAAGCAGTCAGCTCTCAGTGGGTAACCAATTGGTCAGTAACACTGTATGGTGCTTTATGGATTGTAAAAACGGTTTTCATGTACATTATCTCACCTAATCCTTATAGCAAGTTAGAGAGTCAGCTCTGACGAATGTATTTTTCAGATGTGGAAAATGAGGCTCATGGAAGGGAATTGACTTGTCTCACTCACACAGCTTGAAATATGGTAGGTATGGGACCAGAGCCCCAATCTTTTGGGTGCAAACCTCACGTCTTCCAACTAACTGCATGTTATTTCTGCTCCAACCTAGGAAGCTCCGCCATTGAAATAGGCTGAGAAAAGAGGCTAATTAACAATCAGAGAGCTATTCAGGTGGCACAGTCCCTTTTTGAAGAAGAATGCTAGCCGGAAGACAGTGTACCCCATCAGCCTTAAAAGAGCATGATTGCTTTTTACTCACTCAATAATTTGGTTAATGAGCATTTCCTTGGAGAGAAGTGACAACTGAGATAACGTGTAAAGCTCCCAGCACAGAGCCAGGCACTTAGTAGGCCCTCAATTATTGCTAAATTCAGGATCCACACCCGGCCTTCCTCTCCAGCCGTATTTCACACCACTCATCCACCAGTCACACTGGTCTGCTTTAAATTCCTCTAGCACTTGTAGGTACTATCATGATCCCAGTATAACAGATGGGCAAACAGAGGCACAGAGAGGTTAAGTAACTTGCCTAAGGTCACACCGCAAGTCAGTGGGGCAGTGAGGATTCAAACGCAGGAAGTCTGGTTTCATGGCCCATGTTCCACCCCACTGACTTCTCCAAGGCCTTAAGTGGGTGAATAGGAGAGAAGAACAATCTAGCGAGAGGCAAGAACCTCTGTTGACCTCACAGTTTTTGTTGCAGGCTTGCATGAACTTATATATAAAAAGCAATTAGAACATGGCTGGCTCAATTAACGTCGGCCATCATTATTACTCACCACATAGAGTTCACCTCAAGAACCAGCTCCTCAGGGAACCTTCTCGGCTCCCGCTGTCTGGATCTGTTCCCCCTGTTACACCTTCTTATAAAAAGTTATACTTTTTAGAGCACTTATCTCAGTTTGTAATTATACACCTATTTGTGATTTATTTAATACTTCATTTTCCTCTGTATCCCCGTGCCTAGCCTAGGCAAAAACAAACAAACAAAAAACTCCAACTTATGAAGTATTTCTTGAATGAATGGATGAGTGAATGAAACATTCCTTGCCGCCTTAGAGTCCTACATTTCTCTCCCTGTGGTGGGAGGAGAATATTCTTCTTTGTTTCTCTTCATGCCATCTTGGGACTCTCACGCGTTTCCCACAGCTAATCTGCATGGTGTTTACAGGTGCCTTCTGAAAACCGCCCACTACCGCTTTCTAAACCCAGCCAAGCTATGTCTCTGAAATGTCAGCCTCTCCCGTTATGGCTCCTTCTCCAAAGCAGCGAGAAATTCAGACAAGGAAAGTTTTCAGTTCCTCTCCTCATCGTGCCAATTGTATAATGAATCTGTGGGATTGAGTTTATTTCCAAATTTAGACCCACTCTGAGCACAATGGAAGCTTCTAAACTCATCCCAGTGGATCTCAAACCCACTTTTGACTTTTAAAGATTACAGATTTTTCTGAGTTTTGATGAGTGGTGAGTGGGAACAGAGAGTTCCAGAAAACATAGTGGTGTAGTTTCTGCTCATCGTGTCCTTTTTTCCTCTCGTCTAGATGTGGTTCTTTAGAAATTGCACTCTCTTTCTGCTCCTCTGATTACACACTTTAGAGACGAGCATTCCCCTTGCCTTTCAAAGAAGCTATTTCATTTCTGTGCTGATAAAATAAAGAGGCACTAATTCCTTCAAACTCCCCTTGGCCTTCCTTGATATAGAGATTTTCTTAACAGCCTCCTTAAGTTCTTTGCTCCCTTAATCTTAGCATTTTAAGTTTCTTTCTTTTGAAACCAACTTACTCACCAGCATGAGAAAATATGAGTTTTAATCCCTACTTTGCTATGTTACCTTGGTCTTTTCATCTGTAAAATTGGCTATACCTACTTCACAGGTTAATTGTGAGCATTAAAAATGAAATAATGGATGTGTCACGAAGTTTTAAATGGAGCCTTTCTTTGTTTCCGTTGAAGCTCCAAAGCTGAGAACAGAAGGTGGCGAGGACTCCGATGTTCTAAGCAGAGATGCTGGACGATCTAAGCACCATTTCCCCCGTCTCCTCTGTGCCCTCGATCCCATTTTCCCCTGCAGGGCTGCACTAAGAGGCATCCAAAGAACCACAGAGGAAAGAGCCATAGACAGCATCAAGCCCAGATTGCAATACAAACCAGAGATGTAACCTCCCTTTGTCTTCCTCTCTCCCCATCCTGGAGGAGGCAGAGACTTCGGGGAGAGTAGGCAGGATGAGAGGAACAAGAAGACGGAAGAGGCATAGCTGCCTCACCTCTTTCCCACTGCTGCTCTACAGAATTCACTAATCAGTCCTACGCTGCCTGGGGAGCGAAGCTTTGAGTTGGATGAGAAACTGACGTTTTGATATTGGAACAGACTAACAATTCAAGCACAGGTCTCCATACTAATCTCTTATCCAAACCCTTGGGGCCAGATAGATTTCAGAATTCAGAACTTTTCTGACTTTTAGAAAGGGCATTTGATGCTTGTCCTGTTATCACTGGGTGGAGGTCAGCATCCCATAAGCAAACAGGTCAATATTTCTGCAGCAAAGTATATTGTTATCCACACAAGGTAGCAGACCACAACGACAACAAGTACCCTCACACCAGTTTGTGTCAGGTTTTTTCACCAAATGTCTCTGTAGCAAACTTCAAAAAAGTTTTATTTTTAGAGCTTTGAGGATTGCATAATGCCTTATAAGGGACTGAGGAAAATTTCCTGAAAATGAGAATGTTTAGTGATGCCTGAAAGTGACCTGAGAAGCTAAAGAATCGGCCCAAAATATCCTCCAGGGACAAGAAATCTAACAAAGTAGGAAAGAGAGTAGTGTAAAGACTTTTCTGCTGGAACTCCATCGAATTCCACTCATTCAAGAAATCAGTTCCTTCTGTAAATGTGTGTCTCTGTTGCCTGGGCATTTTTCACACAGTAGGTGATTAATAAATGTTAACTGTCTTCCCTTTTCCTCTACTTATTCGTAAATACTGGATGATAGTCCATATCCTTTCCCAGATGGGAAGTTTAATGAAGCTTGAGCTTACTTTGCCAGGGCCCTTTCCAATGTTGCAGCGAAGCAGCAGCAACCAGAACCCCAAGATGGAACAGGAAGCACTGCCCCAATCTAGGGGTCACAATCTGAGATGTGGGGGCCAGGGACTGTTGTCGGGGTAGGTGGCCGACCAACACAAACCCTATGGACCCAACTTCCACACCCTATGACTACCTGCCCTTGGTGGGTCTCTTCAACAATCTCGACTCTGTATTTGTCCCCAAGAAGAGTCAGTAGGATTGACTAATCTGCTGCCTTTTTGGAAGTCCCCTTACGCCACCTCTGGAACTTGGGGAGAAGAGTGGGGCTGTGGAGGGGGCACTGGGGGTAGCAGGGATGGACGCAGTAGAGATGGGCCAACTACAGCAGCCACCATGGGGGGCCCTGCCTGGGGACCAAAGGGCTGGAATTCTTCAAGGGCTTGGCCCCTGATGCCCACCAAGAAATACTAACTGAGCAAGAAACCACAGAAGCAGGTGTAGACAAGTTGTGAAGCTGAAATTTCTCTATAAGGTAAACGAACATTTTTTCAGCAACTCTGCTAGGAGCCTGGATTATCTTTCTACTATCGCCATAGAAAATTGTATTAGAAAATTGCTATCATACAAAGAGGCACTACAAAATATGCAGCCAAATATGAAGGAAAATGTATTACTGACACATGCCAGGCAAAACCAAAACATTATGCTATTTTTCAAGATTTTGTGAGGCTTGTGATATGCATCAGCAAATAGTTTATAATTTGGTATGCTTTCTTTTCTTATTCAAAATAACTATTCATCTTCGTGCCTAATTTTGTACTTGTAATATTTTATTCTATTATTAACATTTTATTATTTTTCACAAAGAGGCCCCAAGCTGTGTAAGTTTCAGATCCTACAAACTGAATATACTTGACTTCCTACTTTATTTTACTGTTCACCTAAGTCTTGCATTTTTATTTTGATCATTTTCTATGCTGATTGGGGAAGGGGAGATTGCCTGAAGATGGAGAGGGGGGTTGTAGTGGGAGATTCACCCTCTGAAATGCATGGACCTGCTGCCCCCAAGGAAAACTGGGCACGACCAACATCCTAGGAGCTTGGGATGGTGGAAAGGTTTGCCAAAGTTTAGATCTTCAGAGAGAAGCAAATTGTCGCTTGAAGAAAGAGGGGAGAGGGCCAGGCTGCTGCAGGAGGTTTAAAGGCCAAGTGTCCTACATCTTTCTTTTTCTTTTTTTTGTGTGAGGAAGATTGGCCCTGAGCTAACATTTGTGGCCCATCTTCCTCTTTTCGCTTGAGGAAGATTGTTGCTGAGCTAACATCTGTGCCAATCTTTCTCTATTTTATGTGGGATGCCACCATAGCATGGCTTGACAAGCAGTGCTAGGTCCCTGCCGGGGATCCAAACCCACAAACCTGGACCACTGAAGCAGAGTGCGCAAACTTAACCACTACACCACCAGGACAGCCTCTCCCATGTCTCTCTTGAGAAGAAATGGATAACAATTCCAGAAATGGTAAAAATAAAGGCTTAATAAAGATAAATTATTAGGAGGGATCGTTTTTGGAGAAACTGTAAATGTAAATAAATACGGAGAGATGCTGGAAGCACATGTTCATTGAAATTTTGAATATGCAGATTGGGTTTCTTCTAAATCACCTCACCCTTACCTGTTCCTGAACTTCCCTCCTTACTCATCCCTAAGATGATAAAGGTTTCAAAGGAAAACACAAATTTTTCATTGAGTTTTGCTGTAACTTGGAAGAGAGTAGGTGAGGGTGCTTGGCTGAAAGGGGAGAAGAGAAGTATTTTCTGGAAAGGTGGGTTTTGGAGAGCAGTTGCTGATAAGAGATACCGCACATGGGTTTGTTAGGCTTTTTAAGGAGACAGAAGAAAAAGGTTAGAGTTCCAAAACTTTCTCTTTGATTGGATGGCAGAAAGAGCGAGAAAAAGGGACCACCAGAACAGGCTAGGGCACTCCGTTGCTTCAGACAAATGCTCCAAGAAGAGGCCCTGCTACCAATGCACGATTCCTGTGACTGTCAACCCCCATCGCACAGGCTGCTTGCAGAAGAAAGGGACAGGTGACAAAATTTTCTTTTCTCTGTGACACAGGTTAGGCATGGGAATCCAAACAATCTGGCATATATGCATAATGTTTGTGTAGTAGAGTACAATCAATTGCATGGTGGGGGCAGCAGGTGAGCACAGCAGACATTGATGGGGTTGTCTACCCAGAACCCCTCTCTCATTTCCCCTGGGAACAGCTCATTCCTCACCCAGAAATCTCCTTTGGGAAATTTCATTGCCTTATGTCACCTCCTCCTTTTGGAAATTGTTGACTCATCTAGGAGTGAGGATCTAATCCAAGCCAATCTAATCAGAATCCTTCCTTCCCAACAGCTTAAATAAAATCTGAACGGACAGTGGCAGTTTCTCTCGGATGGTAAGAGTTGCACGACATAACCCCAAGGTTTATTGCAGCATTATTTACAATAGCCAAGACATGGAAGCAACCTAAGCGCCCATCAACAGATGATTGGATAAAGAAGATGTGAGATATATATATATACAATGGAATACTACTCAGCCGTAAAACAGAACAAAATAGTCCCATTTGCAACAACATGGATGGACCTTGAGGGAATTATGTTAAGTGAAATAAGCCAGTTAGAGAAGGACAATCTCTGTTTGACTCTACTCATATGAGGAATTTAAAAATGTAGACAAAGAGAACAGATTAGTGGTGACCAGGGGAAAGATGGGGTGGGGGGTGGGCACAAAGGGTGAAGGGGTGCACCTACAACATGACTGACAAACAATAATGTACAACTGAAATTTCACAAGATTGTAACCTATCATTAACTCAATAAAAATTAAAAAAAAAAAAAAAAAGAGTTGCATGACATAGAGTCCAGGAGGCGCTGGGTCTTGTGTCCCGGCTCATGGAGAAGGTCTCTCCGCAGCCAGTGGGAATGAAGCAAACAGCCAGCAGGGAGGAGAAGAGCCTGAAAGGGAGCCGGGTGTGTCGCCTCTGGTTCCAGCCCGGCCCAGCTATGTGCCTCTCCATCCCACACCTTAGTTCTTCACATTTCCTTGGACTCCAGGAACCAGTAAGTCTCCCCTTTCACCTGCTGGTTTAAGCTGCTCTGAGTCACTTAGAACCAAAAGGGTCCTATCTAACATGCAGCTTACTTGAAATATCTGATTAAACGAGATTTTGACACCTCTTTACTTCAACCCTGTTCACAAACGAAAACTTATTAGTTTGGTTTCCTGCCTTTAAAAAATGAAAAACAGTGAATACAATGGCTCCTTCTTTGATGATTTCACATTTCCCCGGGGTTGATGTCAGCACATCAGTTATCTAGGGCAGTGAGGATGAAGGTGTAAGAAACAGACATACAGACCCCAGGAAACAGAATAGATCTTGCTGAAAATAAATGTTTGAAAGGAGTTGCTCTCTTGAAATGAGTCGATTCATTTAACAAGCATTTCTCAAGCGCTTAGTCCGTGCTGGGCACTGTTCTTGGTGCTGGGGATATTAGCAAAACAGAGCTAAATCCACACCCTTGAAGAGCTTATATCCTAATCTCTTTGTCCTACAAGGGGAAATCAGAAACTTTCTGGATAATTTAGAATGCCAGTCAGTTGTGTGCTAACTAAGTTGGAAGTGCAGGCACCTTTGCCGGTGGCCAACCACACATGTTCTGCAGAAGGGAATGACGCTCTGCCTCCACCCACTTTTCCCACCCAAGATAATATGGGAAAAATTAGTTCCTTACATTCTATCAACAAAGAACATATCATCGTACCATTTCTTGCCTCTGCTAAACTGGGCTCCATTTCAACCAAAATTTAATGGTAAAAAATTAATATGTCCCACCTCCTTTCTTTCTCTGGTACATCCTGAAGTATATTTTTATCCATGTCACTGACACCACTATCATAGGCCAGAAAAAGTCTACTTGTCAAATTCCAAATATAACCTGCCCAATGTGGGGAGTAAAAGCATCAACAGTACTCTCTCCCCCTCTTCTTTCGCAATTTGTTTCCTTGAGTCCAATCTGGAAGTCATTCCGTTTGTCAGAAGGCCAGGGGGTGATGAAAGAACCCTCCCACCACTGAAGCGCCGGGGCAAAATGTAGAGGGAGAGCAGAGTCAGAAGACAGAAAGCCGCAGGACCCAGCCCACACTGAAAATGGCTCTTCCTCGTGAAAAATTAGCAGGTGCAGTTTTCAGAGCGTCTTTTGAGGAAGCAGTTTTCCTTCCCCATGGAGTTTACAAAGTCTCATTTTAAATCTGAGATGTGACTGGTTGCATTTGAAGACTTCAAATTATATGCAATTAGCAATGAAAGCCCTAGTAGAAGAAAGAACATCACAGTGCAGACAGACATGGGCTGGGCCAAAAACCACACAGGAAACATGGGAGGGGCAACAAGAAGGTGTCTGAGGAGACCCGAAATCCACCCCACACTAGAAGAGACAGTTTTCTTTGACACTGTTGACTAAAGTGTGTGCTTGTGTTTGTAATAAAAGTTTTATTTATTTTAAACCAGAGTCTTGGAGAAGAAATTGGATATTAATATCAGAACCATATGTGGAGTATTTGTAGCCGTTTTTTGCCTATAAAGTGTATCATAACTGCAGAGGAAACTGTGTATAAATTTCATTCCACAGAAGACATCCAGCTAATCTCTCTTCCATCTTCACGTGAGTTTTAAAGGAATGCTTTCACCAGTTAAAAGACAAATACAGTTTCATTGTTTTCTCATTGTACAAAATTGCAAAATTCATAAAAGCAGAAAAACAAAAATCACAGTCTAAGAAACCAGTGATGCTCCGCCCATCGTGGAGAAATAACCACTGTTAAATATTTGATGTGCCTCTTTTCGGCCCTTATTTCCACGTGTTTCTGTTACTTGCTAGCGATCGCACTGCAACGCCGTACTGGAACCTCTTCTTTTCCCTCATTGGTCGTGTATAGAGAAGATTTCCCCTCCGCATTCATATCCCAGATGATTCCGGCTCTCACAAGGCTGCTTCGGTTCTTGGGAACTAGATTTGTGTCCATGTTCCAGGAAAATTTTCTCAATGAATTGTTAAAGTCAAAAGATGCGTCAATTTTAAAGACTTTTGACAAATATTGCCTATTTTTCCTCCAAAGAATGTGTGTTGTGCCCACCAACTTATACTCCCCATAGCAATGTCGGGAAGTGTCTCTCCTGTCTTCCAATATAAGGAATCATCCATTTTTTTTTAATCAATTATATGGGAGAAAAAAAGTGGCTCACTGGTTAAATTTGAATTTCTTTGAATGCTAGTAAAGACTTTACTATGTATTTATAGTCCTTTTGTATTTCTTTTTTGTATATTGTATTGCCTCTTTACATTTTTTTCATAATTTTTGAGTATTTTAAAATTAATTATCTTGCATTGAAATCTTGGAAGCAACCCAAGTGCCCATCAATGGATGAATGGATAAAGAAGATGTGGTGTATATGTACACAATGGAATACCACTCGGCCACTTTAGAATTTTTTTTTCAAGTTAGAAAAAAGTCCTCTTGAGTTGAATATATTTTATAAATTAATTTTGGAGAACTGATATTTTTACAAAATTCAACTGTTTTATTTAGGAATAAAGAATAAGATTTTCTGTAATCAAGACTTTAAAGAGTTTCTCTTTAAAAAACTTCTACTTATCTTCCTATAAACCCTATACATTACTTGTTTAGTCTACTCCTAATTATTGCATACATGTGTTACTGTCGTGAGTGAATTTCTTCCCATTATGTTTTCTAACTCACTATTTCCCAAGATGTCCTGTGAGGAGCAATAGTCCTAAAAAGGATCCAGAAAAGTTTCCATGGTCTAAACAGTCGAGGAAACATTTCTCAAACCCTTTGTGCCTGTGGCTAGTGAAACTTCTAGAGGAGGTCTTAGTATGAAATGTTTCCTAAATTTACCCGGTATAGAAACTTAATTTTGAGGAACATTTTTAGGTTTCAGAGGGATTACTATTTTAGAGAACACACTCCAGGAAATTCTGCTCTCCAGTGTCATTAAGTATGATTTTTGCCTATTGCTTTGAGACCGATATCGATAAGAATAGTAATAAAGTATCTTCATATTTCAGTGTATATCTTTGTTGGCATGTATCTAGATAATTATATGGGATTTTCCCCCCTCCTTTGAATTATCGGTGTAATAGATTAAACAATAGAAGTCTTAACATTAACCCAAAATTCCTACAGAAAAAAAATACTTGATTCACTAATTTATTATGCTTTTAATATAGTGCTGGATTCAACATGTTAATATTTTACTAGGCTTCTTGCATCCCTATTTATAAGTTAAATTGGAGTGCATTTTCTCCTATCATCCCTTCCATCTTCCTTTTCTCTCTTCTCCCATCCCTTCTTTTCCTTCCTTCCTCTGGAATGTTTTAGAATCACGTAGGCTAGCTTCATAAAATGAATTCAATACTTTTTATGCCTTCCATATTTTTTATGCTCCCAACATGGACATTTTTGGAAACTTTGGTAGAATTTTCCTATAAAGTCAAGTGCAACACTTTTTTTTTTTAATAAAGAAAAGTCTATATTAACTTTTAAAAGGGGTTTCATGATGATATGACTGCTTAGGTTTTATACTTCTAGACTCAATTTTTGGTAGCTTATATATTCCTTACAAAACATCCATCCCATCTAGGCTTTCAAATATGCCCACACAGAAATGTATAAAATATTCTTTTTATGATTAAAAATACTTAACCTTATCTTTGTGCATTTATGTCTTTTTCTCTCTTTTTTCCTTCCAAAAGGAACAACTCTTTATTTTTCCAGTCTATTTTCTTCTTTCTAAATCATTAATTTCCTGCTTTAAAAAAAAAAAAAAAAAACCCTCTTGGGGCTGACCTGGTGGCCAAGTGGTTAAGTTCACGTGCTCCACTTCGGTGGCCCAGGGCTCCATCAGTTCGGATCCTGGGCGTGGACATGGCACTGCTCATCAGGCCACACTGGGGTGGCATCCCACATGCCACAACTAGAATATGCAACTATGCACTAGGGGGCTTTGGAGAGAAAAAGAAAAAAAAAGATTGGCAACAGATGTTAACTCAGGTGCCAATCTTAAAAAAAAAACCCTCTAGTCTCCACTCTCCTTAGTTTTATTTTGTTGTTTTACCCCTTCAGGCTTAATTCACTTATTTTCATTTTAAATAAGAATAGAAATGAAAAAGAATGAAAAGTTATAGTTTTTCTTTGATTATAATTTTGACCAAATCCTGTAAGTTTGATACTAAATATAGCAGACTGGTGAAAAATGCAAACTCTATAGACAGACTGTTTTATCTCAAATCCAGCTGCATCACTTATTCTGTGTGGCCTTGAGAAAGTTACTTGACCTCTCTGTGCCTCAGTTTGCTTAAGTGTAAAAGGAAGATGATAATAATACCACTTCAGGATTTTTGAGAGCATTAAATGAGATAATATATGTAATTATAGCAGTGACTGACATAGTAAGTGGTGAATAAATGCATAGTATGCTACCTTTTCATTTTCTAAGCAATCTGTGTTTTTAGTTTGAACTCTGTTTAACTCAGTTATTAGGTCTTTAATGATTTTTATTAATTGCTTGTTTTATTGCACTAAAGCTAGAGAATCTGGCCTATAAAATTTATAGCAATGTAGCTTTTGACGTAGACAGATGAACGAGGAAGGGAATTACATTTATTGAACATTGCTAGACATTGTGTTGCTGTGGTTGTTTGTTTTCAGAGGTTTATTATGGAAATACAGGAACCTGATACATGTTCATCTGTTAGCCAGTCTTGTAACTGCTCTGCTACGATGCTACACTTAAATTTGCTATTTTGTGTTTTATCTTTAGAGTGCACACACGCGCGCACACACAAGAACATCCACCATCTTCCTGGGGTTGCACACCTGCTTGGCTCTCCTCCAAAAAGTAGTTTACTGAAAACAGGAGGAAGACGTCGTGGAATTACTTGGGCGCTAAACAGATATTCCTAATATTCCCAGATTCATTTATGAGAGAGGAAATGGCTTCCCCACATGGTTTTTAAGTGACTTAACGAAGAAGGGGACCTGGCCTCTAAAGCTAATTCTAGGATGCATTTTTCATGAAAGTCTAAAAAAAAGGCATGGAAGATAACTGAATGAGATGGGTCAACATTTAGCACCCCCTTCATTTAAGAGACGGCTAAAGTGGTCTAATTTAATGTGTGCTGAAAGGTCTTTCTGAGCCAAAATCTTGTTTTTATTGGCCTTCTTGATTCCTTTCCTTAAGACATGAGTTCTCACCCTTGGCTGCTCATTTTTAACTACCTGGAGAAGTTTAAAAAATAGAATGGATGCTGGGTCTCACCCGAGCCGAATGAACCATCCTCTCTGTGGAGGAGGGAACTTGGGCACTTTTCACATGATCTTCAGATGATTCTAACGTATGGCCGCGGTTGAGAACCACTGGGTTAAGACATTATCTGCCAAGTCCCCAACAAAAAGGGCATACTGAAGACCTTGCACACAGTCTTAGCTCTTAGCATTGAGTCACCTTCCAGTTTAGCCAAAAACAGAGAGACTGAAAGAAGAGGCTACGGGGTGGAGACATTGGTGGAGACTTTAGAAAAAGCTTGGAGTTTGGAGACTGAGAAAGGAGGATAGAAATGAAGAGGTGGAGGTATAGGAGACACTGGGCAGCTACCACTAAGCTGGGAACCTGCAGGACATGAGGGAGGACCTGGGGGTGGGGAGACGTAGGGGTCAGATGGAGGAAGTCGGTTGCAAAGCAGAGAAGAGGTGAAAGAGAGCTCACGTCTCCGCAGAGCCGATCACGCACAGGATGCTGTGCTGAAACCTTTGCAGACGTGAGCTCGCTCAATTCTCACAACTCCCCTCTAAAACAGGAGCTATCTTCCCCATGTTAAAAATGGTGAAATTGAGACTTAGAGCCATTAGCCAACTTTCTACCAACTCAGTAGGCGAGGTGGATGTGAATTCATGCTCGTTCCTCTAGCCAGCTGTGTCTCTGGGGTGGCACGAGAGACCCTACCTTCTGCAGACTTCCCGAAACTGGTTCTGGTTCCAGGAATGGAGTTGTAACAAGTTCTCGGTGTGACGGTTACGCCCCTAAATGTTTCAGGCCTGGTCGCTCATACACCAGCTCTTCTCAAACTTCAGTGAGTCTGTAACTCTCTGGGGATCATGTGAAAATGCAGATTCCAGCTCGGTGGGTCTAGGGTGAAGCCTGAGATTCTGCATTTGCAACAAGCTCTCAGATGATGCCCAAACTGCTCAGCCTTAGACCGCAGTTGGAGTAGCAAGTTCCTCTACCACGCTGCCCAGAACCTCACCCATACGGAGGCCAAAACTTGAATCCCAAACAGTCAGGATTCTGCAAGCAGCTAGGCTAGCCTGAACACTCAAAGGCGTGTCTGCTAATAGCTGCTCAGCTGGCTTCTCACCAGGGGAGCAGGCTCGGCTTGCTCATCTGTCAGAGGAAAAAGCCAAAGCCATTGGCGAGCACCTGCTCCGCGCCCTCAGGAAGCCAGCACTGAATTCAGCCCCACAGCAGCCGAGCTGCGGAGAGAGAGGATTTACAGACAATTGCCTGCAACCAGGGTCCGGCACAGGCCCCAGCACACGGCCTGTGACCAATTCCGTTTATGCCAAATGGCTGGACCTGGGAAATTGCAAGGAAAATAGCTAACCTCCCAGAGGTGGGGGTTGGGATCTTTTTCTTCCTCTTTTTTTAATCAGTACAACATTTGGGATCTATTACCGTGACTTTTAGGTTTTCCTGGTGTGTGGGCTTTATGAGATTTCACCTTCATTTGGGAGTATTTCAGATTTAGGAGTTTAATTCTGTTATCTTCCTTCCTTGATCATAAAAACAAAGGTACTGAAGGAGAACTTGTCACTCCAAGAGGAAAAGAAATTGTTTTTCTCCATTATCTCCAAAAGAAGCTTGGTTCTTTGTGAAAAATTAATCACCCTATCTTTTACAAATTTAAGCTCATTGGCATCACAGGGGAAATTATCTCTTCCACACTTGAATCAAGCAAAAGCAAGTCCATACGCCTGGTCCTTAATCTCTCTTAGTTTTCTTCCAATTAGATGCAATCTTTTTCCAATACTCTAATTAATACTTCCACATTAAATATTAGGCCTTGTAAGAGAAAAATCATCTGTAATATAGTCGCATCAAGCCAAACAGGATTTCAAGCCCTTGCCCTTAATCTTTCTTTCAATTTTCTGCCATTTAGAAACAATTTTTTCCCCAACACTCTAATGAATGCAAATGATATTCGTGATTAGTTAGTATTATGCTAATCTGAGCCTGGAATTTACCTAAATCTGCATGGTGTTGTCTGAGCACCAGATTGCTTTGGGTTTCTGAGGAAAATTACATTAGCCTGCCAGATGTACAAAACATGATAGAGTAGAAATCTGAGCAAATAATCAAGATTACATTAGTTTTGTTTCTTAATGAACAACTGTTGGCATTAGGGATTACACACAAATTATGGTTTTCCTCTCTGAGCTCAAGCAGCTAAGCAGCTGTTGTGAAGGTCCCCTTTTCCTGACTACCCCTAAATAGATTGGGAGCCGCCAGGGCAGGGGAAAGCATCTAAAATTTCACATAATTTAATTTGTTCCATTACAAAGTAATCATCACTCCGAGGTCCACGGCTAACCTCCAAATTTCCCCCCACCAACCTCTCTCTGGAATGCGGGAGCAATTCAAGGGAGAATCGGGGACAGAAACTCAATGTGCTTTTCTTCTCTCCCGGCTTGGAGGGATGTGGGTTACATGCCGCCGAGGCGTACCTGTACCCTCTGGGCCACTTTCCAAAAGGGTGCCTGCCTAATTCCTGCTACTTGGGTGACACAGATGGAATGCTGCTGATAAGGATTATGTAGGTAACACAGTACATCTGGCTACAGTCTCAGAGGCTGGGTAAACCAGAAACTTGCAGAAACAGCAGCCATCTGAGCTTAGACCCTTGTCCTATGTTATTTGATCCATGTCTGTGAAGTTTCACTATAATGAGATCCTTGTCCTGCAGTGGATGTGTAGTGTGTGGTGTGGTGGTAGCGGTGGTGGTGATGTGTAGGTAGGGGCGTTTTAATAGCCCATGGCCCTGTTCCTGGACATTTTTCCTTTAAATCAGTCAGCAAAATAGCAGGGCTGTTGGTGTGGATTTCTCTGCTCAATTTGAGCAGCCTCACTTACAGCACGACGCCTTCTTCTATGTGCTATTTTCAGGTCAAGAACCACGCTCTCTCCTGCATGGGAAGTTTGCACATATTGATCCCTCTGCAGAAGTTAATCTTATCCCCTCTCTTATTTGCATCTGGAGAAACTACACTGCCTTCAAGATGAGATAGATGCCTCTCTTATATAGTTCCATGGCAGCCAATACTTTACCAACAAAGGACTTGTCACCTTGCATTCTACACTAGACATAAGCTCCATGAAGAAGGGAACTAAGTCTGCCTTGTTCATACAGCATTTTTTGTACATGCTCTATGAAAATTTGTTGACAGAATAAGTAGATTTACGCAGTTGCTAATGCAGTGCTAATGGGAAGGGAAAGGTTTGGGTCTCTCTACCATTGTAAAGATGGATGTTCTAAACGATAAAACATTAGCAACAAGGTCATCACAAAGATATTTATGTTTTGTATAGAGGTTTAGGATCTGTCAACCCATGGCCTTGTGTTTTGGGGCAAGATAAGTAATGAAGGACAGGTGTTTATGTCTGTGGACACAGGCAGCTCTTGACTTGCTCTACTTGGCTGAGCATGGCTGCCTTGAGAATGGAACTTCTTTTCCTGCCTCCTGTACCTGCCTCTATGATCATTCCCCACCAACTGAGAGGCCCACTCCTGGTAAGAGTCTCACTGATCAACACTACCCATTATTCAACTAGATTCCCCAGCTCTCATCGTGATCTAATATCCAGTAGAGGGATTGGGGATGGACTGGTGGGATAGAAGAAATAGAGTAGAAACGAGAAAGGGAATAGGAAGATGTCTCTTAGGTCCACCTTCAGTCCTAACCCCCAACCCCCACTACTTCTGTCCTTCAGCCTCCCTGCTCAAGAGAGCCATGGAAAGAAACTCAAGAGAGGAAGATGGAGAGAAGGGGAAACCAAGTCATAGGTGAAGGAAAGCTGCAGGACTGCTCCCTCTCCTCCTTGCCAATATTAGGAAAATGAAAGACAAAGGGGGCAGGAGGGAGGAGTAAAGGTTACCTCCTACCCCTCCTCCACCCTCTGTGTACTCTCCAGAGGCTGCCAGGCCATATTGCCAATTCTCAACTCTCCTTTCTGAGAGTTTAGAGTAGTGCGGTCCACTCTCTGTCCCTTGGAGATGCAAGATTCCTTCTCCCCTCTGAGAAAGGGGCTCTTTGAAGGAGGAAGGGCCCTTCCCCGGAATGGAAGGGTGCTATGCTCCTGGCCCCAGTTGCCTAGAGCCTAAATTGCACCTGGTACACTGTGGGTGAAATCGTCTTTGACAGGTCCTTTGAGGACACACTGCACGTGTTACAAAATTTCTATGGACTGAATTATAGTGAGCTCTTAGAGCACAACTCATTTGTAAGTTGCATGTGTGTTTGAGGGTGCCTCTATGAAAAGCAAGACTGACTTTATTTATAAATTTATATATTTATTATTATACATTTATATAATTTATAAATTGTGTGTCCAAAGCACTAATGATGGGCTAAGAAACTGGAAGTTAAGGTAAGCTTGATCTCATTCAACAAGTCTTATAGAATGACTGCCCCCCCTCCCCTGCCCCTACACACACACACACACACACACACGGGTACTGAAGGTTGAGAGAAGAAGTCAGGAGAGGAAGTGTAAGGCTAAGGAAGATCCTACCTGTTCTCCAGAAATTTACCAATGAGTTCAGGGAAAAATTGAATTAAGTGACATTAGTAGTACACAGACTAAAATGAACAGGAGCTCAGAATCTAGGAGAAATCACTTTGTCAGAACAAAAGATGTGCAAAGTCTTGGTGTAATTCAATTGAGCTAATTGCTCTGTTGACCCTAAAACCACTGATTTGACTGCTAAGAATCAGTTCCTCAATGTGTAGTTTCTGGGGTTTTTTGAGGGGAGAGGGAGGAGGGGCAGTCTTGTTTTTTAACATTATATTTTGTTTTCCTTATTTGTAGACCTTATTTATTGTAAAGCATTTCATTGTGAAGCATTGTGATTACATTTTATTTGCAGTTAACAGTTAATACTAACATGAGGACTGGCTATATACTGAGCAAGGTCCTTTACACGTATTAATGCATCTAATCCTTGGAACAGCGCTACCAAGCTGATCCTGCTACTAGCCCCAAACAGAACAGTTGAGGAAACTGGGACACAGAGAGGATAATCATTTGTCTACGTTTATCCAGCTGGTTGATAGCATATTTGGGATTTGAACCCAGGTGGTCTGGCCTTAGAAGCCCAGATCCTTAACCATGAAGCTATCTGAGTCTCAATCTGAAACACCCTTCAAATGCTGTTTTCATTATCCTATACTCTCTCTCATTTTAATTTTAGCTGCCCCTCAGCTCTCAACTTTATAAACATTATAAAATGCAGATTGGTGAGAATATGAAGTTTCTATATTCTAAAGAAAATATTTTTAACTTTCCTCTATTCCACATGAGGATATGTAAAGTGCAATAGATATTACCTTACATAGTACCCAAGATTTCCTTCTACTAAAAATTTCAGGGGGGAGAAAACTCTTTAGGAAAACACTTATTCTATCCATCTTCTTTGATTTGTACCAAAAGGCCATTTCTTTATGTTTTCAGCGGGCAGTACACATTTTTTTTCCCCTCAAATTCTTCAACCTCATTCCATCACCTTATTTACAAAATAAGGGCATGTCCTATAGGCACTATTTCTCAGGTGAAGATAAGAATTCATCATGCTTTTAGACACAGACCCAGCCCAGTAGCCACTACCTACTTTGTGCCCTCCTATTCTTCCAAGGGTTGACTGGACGGATTCTCTCATCCTTAGAGCAGCTCAGAGGAGAAACACCCAGTGGAATGTTCTCCAGTCGGGCCACAGACCAAGACCACAGCCCCCCAAATAATCACTCTCTTCTAATGAGTATGAAATTCCTTCAAAAGGTGGGGCTCAAATAATAAAAGGCCTCTAAACACAAGAATCCGGAGCACTTCTATGCAGATATTAAATTCAACCTCAAAAGAGAACTTTGACATTCTCTCAGTATTTTTCAAACCATGTATTATGACCCGCTAGTGGGTCAAGATATCAATATAACTAGCACCTTCTCTTAAAAAGATGACATAGAATGAAATAAAAACTATTAAAAGTACACTTCAGGCATTAGGAATAAAGATTGTTTTATGAATACTTAATTTTCATCCTATGTATTTATATATGTGTGTACTAGGTTCTGATGGGAGGCCCAAAAAAGTTAGTAACTGCCGCATTTCATTGGCTTCTTACTGTGGCTCAAGGAAGTAGGCAGGACTCAGATTACACGGCTTGCTTATGCATACAGACCAGTTTAGGGACATCCATCCAGCTCTTTTGATTCCCAGTACAACTGTCATTCCACTGCCCCCATTGATTCAGGACAAGAAAATGAAGCAAACCAAAGAAAGTAGTGACACCCCGTCAACCCAGCTGTGGATGATACTTCAGAGGAACAGGGACAGAGCAGAACAAAGTAGGGTTCAGAGGACCCCCCCGCCCCACTCTTTCTGGAGCTCTCCAAGGTAGAGTCAAGAAGGGTATCCAAGAACTTCCAGTTATAAGATGAATAAGTTTCGGGGATCTACTATACATCATGGGGACTATAGTTAACAATATTGTATTATATACACAAAATTTGCTGAGAATAGATCTTAAGTGTTCTCACCACACACACATGCAAAAGGTAACGAAGTGAGGTGATGGAGGTGTTAATTAACCTTATTGTCCTAATCATTTCATAATATATAAGTGTATCAAATTATCACATTGTATACCTTAAACTTACATAATGTTGTCAAATATCTCAAGAGAGCTGGAAAAATAATAAATAAATAAGTGGTATCTAAAACTATTTTTCAGTCTTTCCCAAGGCCTCTCAGAAATGGTAGTTTTATCCAGAATAAGACTTCTTACGAAAATGTCAAGTTTCTTTGCTTTGGCTACAATTACATCAACCCCACGTGGTAACATGGGTTGTAACGTGCTGTTCAGAAGTTCTTTGATGTCTGGTTAACCATGGTTGAGTGGGAAGTGCCAACAACCTGACTTAATCATGGCACTGTCCATTATTAGCTGTGTAAATTGGGACAAACTATCTAAACCCTCAAAGCCTCAGTTTCTTCTGCTGTAAAATGGGAGTTAACGTGTTCTTCTCAGTGTTGTTGCAAGAATTAAATAAAATAATCTATATGAAGTACCTAGCAGCAAACCTGGCACGTAGGAGTGCTTAATAGATGGCAGTGTCTGAAAACTCAAGAACTCACAGTTCAATAAATGCAACGTGTTCAGTTAGTGGAATCTTCCAAAATATAGGATAGAGGTGGAAACATAATCAAAGAAGGTCTTTTTTGGACAATGTTGGGACTGTTACCGTAGCAATCAGCCTCTACGTGATACCCATTTCTTGAGACATTGGGATGCTCTTTTCCTATTCCCTGCTTAAGGAGATGGCGTTGGCCAAAAACTTTCCAATGCTCGATAATTATTCACTTTACCCATGGATAGTCCTACAGCCAAGAGTTTAGAGGATATTAATCAATACATCAGCAACATTTCCCTACACCCAGGCTACTGTTTGGAATTCCCTATTAAGGCTTAGGAAAAAGCCAATGTGGCATAAGCAAATGTTTTCAAAGCATCTGCTAAGAAAAGCACACGTGAGGGAGATAAAGTGAAGGGAGCCGTCCCAAACCGACAAATGTGGCCTGGCTGCTAGTTCTGAACTGATTGATTGATCTATTAATTAATTTATGATGGGGCAACAATAATTACAAGCTACTGTTTGTCAGCCAAATCACTTGTGATGAAGTCAAAGGTTCACATCTGTGTGCATGTCCTGAGGATCAATGCATCAAATTAGCTTTGTTGGCTTTTTTCCCACTAAAAGCTAACATGTGTCATCAATATTCCTGCATTTGTGTGTGTAAACTAATTGATTGAACATTCGTGCTACATAAACATGTGGTTTGTATTATGTGAGGTACCATTTATAAACATCTTTGGTGCCAAAAAAATGAATAGCCTCACATAAGATAATTAATATCTTATTGGAAAAATAAAATGGCCATTTAGTGTCATTCCTTCTACTTATGGATAAAAAAGCATTGCTGACTCTTCAAAAGTCTTGGTCGTTATTGTATCGCCCAGCATTCTACAGTTCCACCTGAGAGCAAATCAGAGGAAATTTTACAGAGAAGGTAAAAGAAGTTTATATGAGGTTATTCAGGTCTATCAATAATAGCAAACAACCTGTGATTCTAGAAAATCACAATAGTTATTGTCCTCTGCAATGCATGCTATAGCATATATGATGCTATTTTTAGTCTCATATTCTCCCACCTGTATCTACCCAAAGACCAAATTTGAGAAATGTCAGTTTATTTCCCCCTGCATAATTTCCCACCAGATTAGCTGTCAGTATCAGCATTAAACCCTGAAACTTGATAAGAACAGTTGAGGACACCCGGAAGGTAAAGTGAAGACTGCTCATCTTGTAGTCACAGCTCTTTCACTGCTCCTTCAAACCAGAGGCTGTGATTTGGAAGGGAGAACAGTTCTCCTGGTTGTAGCAGTGACTGGAGTGTTTTGGAGCAAAAGCAATGGTCCACACTCAAATTTTTCTCCCATCTCTCTCTACCATCACTTCACGTTAAAATATCCAAAAAGAAGCTTGGGAGGGGTGAAGTAAACAAAAGCAGTTGTGGTATCACTAGTTTCTGCTAGATGTGGAAATACATTTTATTTAAAGGGCTAGTCTCTGGCTGAGGGGGCTCTGATATTTGGATTACAGAACATTATCCCAAATTCACTTTCCCACAGCACCAAGGGAAAGTGATCACAGGAATAGGGGTTCGCGACCCTCCAGGCTCGGAACATCAGGCTGCTGAGTTTCCAGTGCTGGAGCACTCAGTGCTGGCATTGGGAAGCAGTGTTCTTAGTTTTCATTCAGACACCAACTTATATGGTTGAAACAGAGCCCAGTCCAAATAGATGCCTTTTTCTCTTTATCTCCTCAAAGTCACTGAGAAGCAGTTATTTCTTAACAAATGCTTGGGTACCTTCTTTCTCACTTTCCCAACGGCCCATGTCTCTCCATATTCTCCCCATCCCATTTTAAGTTTTTGTTGTTCTCACCATGTTCCCCAAGCCCTCATCCAAACCCCAAAAATTAAAGTGTGCAGTCTACAACCAAGGCCTTGCCCAACGTTGCCATAAGGGTAACACACACGGAAAAATAATTGAAACCTTAGAGTGGAAAAATAATCCTCTTAAATGAAACTTATTTCATCAAAAATAAAAAATTAGGGCTAGCCCCGGTGCCTAGGGGTAAGGTCAGCGTGATCCGCTAGGGTAGCCAGGGTTTGGTTCCCGGGCGTGGGCCTACACTGCTTGTCTATCAGTCGTTGTGCTGTGATGGTGGCTCACAAACAAAATAGAGGAAGTTTGGCCACAGGTGTTAGTTCAGGGTGACTCTTCTTCAGCAAAAAAAAAAAAAAAGAGAGAGAGAGAAAGAAAGAAAAAAAGAAATTAAACAAAAACTCACTTAGTCCAAGTCAACTTCCTTTGGTTGTTTATCCCCCAAAGTACATCAGCCTTTTCCAAATTCTCTAACTTATTAGACCTTGAGAGGTCTTCATTACTATGATGAAGGTAGAATTAAGAAAATAGGAGGTGATGGTTGCTGACAAAGATGGCCTGTTCATCTGTTGCCTCCACTTGGCAATAACCATGAGCCTTTCTGCTTGAAGGGAAATACAAATTTGCTGCTTTTGCTTCTGGGCCTTCTTCCCACTCTCACTCTCAGCTTTAAAACTTTGCTGCTAATTCCACCATCATTCCTACCTGCCTCTAGCACATTTAAGTTTTATCTTGGAAAGGGAGGTACGGTGATTCATAACTTGAGCCACAAATTAGGAGCCCGTCGTCACTGATCAACTCAGAACTTGAGCGCCCGTTGAGATCCCTGTCTCCATCAGTAAGATGGGATAGTAACCGTCTTGATGCAATTTAAGTTATTTATTAAGGGCCTTTTATGTGCAAAATGCTGTTTAGAGCTGGTAAATAAGACCCAGTCTCCAACCTCTTGACACTTATAATTTTGGTTGCACCCCTGAGCCACTAAATAACGTAAGACAAATCTTATATTCCTACGTAATCAATGTCATATAATAAAGTGGGTTCATTTGTGTGGGGACATTCATACAGCCTACATACAGCGTAAAAACATAGCAAATACGCTAGCATTTCAATTCAAACAGTGGATGATTGTTACCTCTAACGATCCTGAAAATAAGAGGAAAAAAATCCCATTTATAGCATGATGTGCTGTCCATTACATTATATGACAAACTAAATCTTTCCTATGATAACATATGCTATGCGAGTTAAAATAACTTTGTTGAAGAATTATTACAGTATGAGTCTTTTGTGGTACAAGTGAAAGAGCAAACATAGCAATGAAAAATCTAAGAACTGAACTGCAAGATAGTATAGACGACATTTTGGAAATTTCTTTATTTCATACCCTCCCATTAAATGAGCAAAAGGAGGTGATGGGTATTATTATTACTGCTACAACATGAGATGTTGGTGAACTAGTAGTGCATTGTTATCTGAAGTTTAGCAGCAGAATTTGCAAAGAGCATCACATAACATTTTAGACGGCCAGCATTTTCTCCGTCACCTAGTGGAAATTTACCATTATCGCAAGCTCCAGAACACTGGCAAAATTCTGGGAAGCTTTTCTTCACCTACCCATGTTTACCACCACCAGATAATAACATGTGTACCTTCGATTTGTTTTGCATTTTATAGTTTTCAGTCGTTTATTATGTACTATCTCATTGGAGCCCCACAAGAGCCCCAGGAGATAAACAGATATCATCAAAACCTGAAAATGGAAACGCTTTGCTTGCCAATTTCTTTCCAAAAAATTTCCCCAGATGGCTTATGACTATAGCGAGTCTAATTGTCTTGAGGAAAGATGAATGGAATCACATTTCCAAAGAATTCAGCCACCTCCAATCCCAGAGCTGTACAATCCTCAGACACAGCTCGGGAGAGTGAGCTGGCCCCCTGAACACACAGGGAGAGCTGAGCCTCAGAAAGAGGTCAGGCTCGAAGCTGGAGGCGCAGGCAGGTGCAGAGCAGGCGGTGGCAAAACCTGACCGTGGTCACAAATCATGAGTCATAAGCCAGGTCACTGGATGAAACAGTTGATCGGGTTCTCGGGGAGGAGCAGGCAAACTTCGACTTTGTGGATTTCAGTGTCCTTGTGTTCCCCTTCCCTCATTATTAGTGGAGTGCATTTCAGCAAGTTGCTTAACCTCAGGGTCCAGTGGCCTCATCTGTAGAGTGGGGCTGGTTTTGCCTGTTTTATTGTGCTGTGCTGATGACTGAATGAGTCGACTGATATAAATTGCCACCCAAAGTACCTGGCCAACACCTGGCCAATAGGAAGCCCTCAACAATTGTTAATTTCTTTTACCCTTAAGATCATAGTAGTTAATGTTTAAAATTAAGCTCATGTGTAACATTAGCCATGCAATCTTTCTAAGTGTAAGGAAATATTTCAGGAGGCTCTGCTTTTAAGAAATCTCCTATAATTTGAAATGGAAAATACCAAATTTTTAGGATTCATTTATGTATGCCGTTCCCACAAAAGAAGTTTATATGAACTCAAAAAGCCAACATAGTTATGAAAGCCCCATAGAAAAATGCTACAGTTACAGTCACTTCACCTACCCTGTGTATTTTGGGGGGACCTACTAAGTGCTCAGATCTGAGGCTGCATAAATAGTCACAGCTTATCCTAGCCCCCTTGGGTATGTGTTATGAACTTGGTATTTACACTGCATTCACCAGGTGCCTCACCGACTCCATCTCATTCATCCTCACGACAGGTTGGAGCGACAAGTAATGAGTATGATTATCTGCACTTTACAGCTGGCTCTCCCAGCCGTGAGAGGAGCAAATTCATTTGCCAGAGGTCACCAAATCTACATTTCCCAGGATTCAGCCCTGCGCTCATAAACATATCCATTATGCTACAACCTCAGAAAATGAACATCATAGTAAGAAGCTAAAAAAAATTGCTTTCTAAATAAAGTCATGTTTTAGAGAAGTGCTGGGTTAAAACTTATGCTAAAACAGTGAGAAATGAAAATTGTTATTAAAGCTGCCCCATTATAAAACATGCTAAGTGTAAGCTGAAATAATAATAATTATCATAACTAACATTTATCGAGCACTTTCTAGTCTCCTGGCTCTTTGCTAAGCACTTAAAATGCAATAAAACTTAAAATGCTTAAAGTCAGTGAAATATATGGTATAGCTACATATATCCCTTAATAGAACTTTTGTGAAAAGAACTTTTGCACCAAAGGTGCATTATCCTGACTATTTTACACATTGGGATGCAACAGAGGAATCGAATTCTCTTTCACTGGTCTGGTCTATCTTCCTATATCCAAGCTCACTTTCTCAGCCCCTCAGAATGTATATTACAAACCATACTACAGAAAACGTCACAAAATAATCATCTCAGGGAATTTTTTAAAAACGCCTAAAGGTAGTGATCGACACCATTCAGCTATGTTCCAGAAATATGCTGTAGTTTCAATGACGTTGTGAGCATCAGATATCTTTGTTGACTAGTCTCTCAACTGGAAAATCAACACCCGCTTTCCCACAGATAGAAGAGATAACGCTCCTTGAGAACATGACCCTTCGCTTCCAAAAAGGAACTGGAAAAGAGGATAGACAGGCGCTTGTGTTTCTTACTCTCTGATTAAATTAATAACCATCTAATCACTATTTATTAAGATTGGATCCAAAGCATATTTTCCTTATCCAAAGTTTATATGCTGTATTTGTTATGCAGAGATGTAAGTGAAAATAAATCATGGAAAATAAAATAAAAATCATTCCCAGATAAGAAAATGTCTTAGAAGAACAGTAATGTATTTAACCTCATCTTCCATATAGTTCATTCTTATTTAAATATGCTGAAACGGTATTACAAATGAGAATACATCACTAAAGAATATAGGTATGGAAGAGGGGTAATGAAAAAAGTGCAATTTGTCTATGAAAAAATTTGAAACATTAAAAAAGTGTTAACATTTTTTACAGATGTTGAAATCATTTTTTTCACTCAGACATTATCATCATCATCATCGTCATTGTTTCTTTACTCAGGAACTGGTACTTCATAAACTATTAGTCTTTATCCATGTCATTAATTGTACAGAAGATGGATTAGGTAACGGCAATGCTAACATTCAACTACAGGCTTAAAAAAGAGTATTGAAAAGATGCATTGACTACCTTTCACAATGACTGACATATGTGCAAAGGTAATACCTGCATATTTACTAACATTATACAGCAAATGGAAATCATTCAGAAGCCTTCGTGAGTGTGATGAGTACCCCTGCCTGTAACACTGGGACATGAGTTTGATTCCAGAATAGAGAGACAGCCTTGGTTGTCCCCACACCTAGAACATTGCCTGGCATATAGAAAGTTCTTAACAGATAGTTGTTGCATGAAACATAAATTTTATAGCTTCTAATTCTGGAAATAGTTTCAACATATAGACATATCTTCAGGCCACTAGTTGATGTAGTTTTTATCTGTGTAGTGTCTATTAGTTTCAAGTACATTTCTATATTCAATTACACTTCTAAATGAAATAAAATAAAATTTGAAATTAAATAAATATTGAATTTTGATTTTCAGGTATATCTTTGCTTGGCTGGTAGATTACTGTAGGAGCTTAAACCTGGTTATTAGGCTAGGCGGGAGCCTTCTCATATATATTTTTAGCATATTAATTAGACTGTTTAGGAACTCTTCTGCTTATGGTAAAGTAAAATAAAATATAGACTATAACATATACTAGTTCCAGTATTTGTAAAAAGATATATTAATTTTAGAATTTTCAGTTAAAAATAGTTAATTGTAAGCCTAAGTTTGCCTCAACTTCTCAAAGATCTCAGAGAATTATTTATCGTAAAGACAGTCTCTTCATTGTTGTCATACCTATATTGACATTTGTTGTCAAGCCACTTAATTAAAATTTGTATTGAGAACAGAATTTTATGTTTAAAACAGTCAAACAAACGATGCATTGGACACCTTATTAATATTGTCTTAAGCCAAATGATAACACCATATAAAAGAACTGTATTTTAACACCAATTTCTCAAAAAGTAAATTATTTTCTTTTGAGAAAAATAAAATGTACATTACAACTGAGTAGATTCATTGGTGTTCAACCAAGAATCACCTTTGTGCCTTTGATAATATGAGATCTAGTTCAATTTTTATGTTTATGTGTCTGTTTACTTCGAATAATATTTACCAGACGATGAGAATTTCAAGTCTCATAGACTGGCAATTAATTTTTCAAATTAAAATTTTATGAATTAATATTTAAATAATTGTCCTTCTTGATTATGATAAATTTATAAATGTCCTGCCTGGTTCTGATGGGATCAAAGGATTAGACTTATGAAATTCAGGAAAAAAAATAATGTCTGGTGCATACTCGTTACCCTGAAGTTCCAAATAGCTAACAAAGAAGTTGCAATAGGTCTCCTGGAGAGCTTTAAATAAGCAGTACGAAATAGAATGGGAAGTCCAAAAACTGTTTTTGTTAGCTTTATTTTTCAGTGGTTCAAAAGGAAACATATAGCATCATCAAAAACTGTTAATAAAATAGTTCTATTTACAAGATACGTCTTTAACACATTCCAAGTGGTATTTTTAAATAATGTGAAAGGTCATCAACAGAACTCTAAATATAGCCAACCACCTGTAATTGAAACTGCTTACATGATTTTTTTTCCTTGAAAGAAGTTACACGCAAAACAACCTAAAGAAGTAAAACATATAGGGAGGCATCATTTTAAAAACTGCATGTATGGAGATGATATTTAACATACACACACATGAGTTTACTCTTCTTGTACTTGTTTATTTTCAGCTGTCTCAATAAAATGTTTTTCCACCCTCTGTTTTACTAAAACATGCCTATCTAGGAAGGAAAACAGATGTAGAATTGGACAACTACGTCTTGTTTGGGTTTTTTCCCTGTCAAGTAGAATTTATGATCATTGTCGCACAATCAGAGAATCTAAGTGAAAGAGACAATAAGTCAGGAACCAATTGCTGGGACGTTTTAACACTGCAGCTTTGGAATTCAGGATTCGGGTCCTAAAACTTCATTTGATTAGCCAAATAAGGATACAAAATTCTTACACAAAAACCCCAGAGCAATTGTAAAAATAAAAAAAGCAGTGTCATAGTGAGAGACGAATTACAATAAACCAGTTTGGAAGGACCTTAAAACACCTTTTAAAAATAGTCCTTAAAATGCAAAACAGGAGAATCATGATAAAGCAGCTGCCAGGTACTTCCTTCTCTCTTCCACTATATTGCCAATGATAAGCAATAATTTAGTTCGATTAATTAGGCTTTCCACAAAGCATCTGTCATTCCAAGTTTTCAATGACACATTAAATATTAATCCCTTAGACATTTTTCTCAAATTAACAAAGTTTATTAAAAGTGAGTTGTCCTTAATAAGAAACTTACATACTATTCATGCAACCTAATGAAGATTAAATATGAAAATAATTTATGCAAAAAATTTTGACCTAATATTTTATCTCTGAACCTGTCCCTATATGTACATATTCTGCCATCTTCTCAGGCAACAAAAGAACAGAATTTTAAAAAGCGAATAGTCAGCTTATACAAAGCTCTAACACTAGTATCCACAAAACACTTCTCTTGGGAAGCTATGATCTCTCTGCACAGAACCAGAATGATGAAATTTAACGGCAAAATATGTACCGTGATTATCTGACTATACCCATATTAATCCCAGTGTTTAAGTAAAAAAAAGTTAGAGTAAAACCTTGGACTTTTCCGACAGAAAAATGTTTCATTTAGTAAAAATAGTGATTTTAAAACTCACTTCTGGAAACATCCTAAAATGAGAGTTAAGAGGCGCGATAATTATTAAAACATCACTTCCAAGTCTTAGTACAGTCACATCGAGCAAATCTTTTACGTAAACATTTCGCAAGATCTCTCACCAAATATCTGCCAGTTATTTTAAGAGTTCATTGCACCCGTGTACGCGCACAGTGTTCAAGCTTAATGAGAGATACAGCCATGAATGAAAACCTGCCACTCTGGAGTTTATAGCACTTGTAAAACATACTCCAAATGGAATAAAATGGTTGAGAGAGAGAGGAAAGGAGTCAGGCTGCTCTCTCTCCTTGAGAACTGCCCTTCCTTTCGGAAACAGAGCACTCAAAACAGCAACAAGTAGCAGCGGCAGAAAAGTTTTCCTTCAGGCTCACACATCTCGCAGGAACCAGAAAGTGCAGAGAAGAACGCAATGTGCAGCGAAGCCCTGTACCCAGTGCGCTCTCAGGAAGAGCCCAGAAGCAACAGCATAATGTCCACCTTTCGGGAAATTCAAACACATTCATAAGAAACCCTTTTGCCTAGAAGTCCTGCCAGAAGCCAGGACTAATCGGAAGGCTCTCCCTCCTGTCTGGGCACTGGGGATGAGCTGACCACCAGGGCTGGCCATACCCCTCACTACCTAGAATAAAGTGCCCATTGTCTCACACTGTACTAATTGTGAGAAAACAGCCCGTGCAGTAAGCATAATAATTATCAAAGCAAGCAAGCAAGAGCAGTCAAGACGCAAATGAAAGGGGCAGAAGGAAAGAAAGAAAGAGCGAGACAGAGAGAGAAAGAAGCAGAAAAGAAAGAACATAAATGCTCAGATGAATTAACCCAAGGATGAATTTAATATTCATACTGGAATGCTTGCCTGCAGAAGGTTTCCCCATTCATGTCACGACTATTGCGTACAAGAGACCATTGTCCACACAACAGAAATCAGTAGACTGAAATTTTTCATGTAGCACTTTTTGATGTGAAAGCTTTTCTTTCCCAAAACTACAGCCTCTAATCCCAGCATTCTGATTAAAGAAAGTTACAACTTCTCTCCTCCAGATATTATTTTTAAAGCTGAATCACAGGATTCATCCATGTCCTGAATTTTTATGCTTTTTTTTTTTCCTCTTCCCCAAATTTGCAGCTGGACAAATATGAGGATTAAAAGAAAAAAAGACAAAAAACCAGCAACAACAAACCCACACACATTTGCTGGAGCAAAGAAAAATAATGAACTGAATATGCATATCCTCATTAACTAAATTTAATTACGCTGAGTGGCACAGTAATCAGTGGTTGCTCCAGTTACAGTATTCATTGAAAGGGAGGTGGATTCCAAATTAAGGCGAAGCGTGGGGGACAGTCGCATACTGATGAGGGAACCGCACACAACATGATACAATACACTATCTAAATCATTATTCAGAGCAGCCAAAGAAAGAAGTACATTACTCTGTTTTAAGACTAATGCAAGAACAATTAGCCAAGAAGGCTCCAGTCCCCCACTGACTGCCCCACCTTCATATATTTCACACCAGCCAGCCTGGGGCCGACTGTACCATTTGCATTTTTCTTTTTTCAGAAAAGTGAACAAAAACTCACACCGCCTTTTTAAAAAAGAAGGCCTATGTCCCTGGCCACAATAGCGAGGAAATCCTATCTAGCACACTGATGTGCGGAGGCACCCCAGGCTCCCACAACTTGAGCTTGAACTTTCCGCAGGCAGCGAACTTTATAACACGTGCATGGAACAATAAAGGAGGAGCTCAGAAGAGAGGAGGGGGGGAGTGAAAAAAAATGTTATCACGCCAAACTTACCATCCACCAGGTCCTGGCTGACATGTCATAACATAGCTGCCATTTTATGGAGCTGTCCGATGTTTTCCCAGCCATTATGCTGTCAGCAATCTTCATCAGATGCAGCTCAATGGAAGATAAGACACCTAATCAAGGAAACATCAGCGGTGGCTTTCTGGACTACATGTGGGCCAATCCTTATCACACTGCATCATGGGAAAAGCTCCTTTATTAGCAGGAGGAACTGCAACCTCACAGATAGAAAGACAAGGATCAGTTCTTTTGCCTTTTTTTTTTTTTTTTTTGGTCTAAAGGGATTGGTGAAAGTAGCTAGCGTTCTTTGTGTATCATGTGTACAAGAGTTAAGTATCTTGCAAGTGGGCGGCTAACTGCTTTGCTGGGCTATGCAGACTAAAGTTTATTTGCATTCTTCTCTGTTGTATATTGTTTGACATGGTCCATGGTCCTTGCTGAGCAGATGAAGGGAGGGAGGGGGGTGGGAGGGAGTGAGGGGAGAGGGAGCTGTAATTGCTCAGAATTAATATCTCCCCCAACAAAGACATAACAGTTTCATTCACACAGTCGGAACATGGTTCAGATGTCACTGCACACACGGGCGTGCGGGTGTGCGTGCGCACACACATACACACACACACAGAGTGGAACACACAGGTAGCAGCTGCAGCTGGATTCAGCCGAGGTTGCCAAAGGCTACAAACTCCATTCTCATGCTGGACATATGGAAGCAGTTTAACTCTTTGAAATCTCTGTTCAAGAAGAGCCCTGCCATCTGCAAGGATAAATCAGCCCTGAGAACAGCTTCTCAATCAGGAGGCATCGGGCCTGAAGGTGGCCTAGAAACGTTATTTCCTTCATCTAGGGAAGACCTGCTAAAAACGAGGAGGGAAGGGCAGGTCTGCCCATAATCCCAACTCTCGATTTGACTCCTCCCTCAGTCCTTCTCTGTCCTGCTGTTGGAAGGAGACTCATTGTCTCCTCAGCACTGGTGGTTTTTGCTTCATCCTGGGCTTTGAACGAGTTCTTCCCATCAGCACACACAGAAAGCAGGACTAACATTTACTAATAAAACAACTCACTCTCAATAGCCTTTCTTCTTTTCAAAAGAGTAAAACTCTGAATATTTCAGGGAGAATCTTCAAGAGTCATTCCACTACAATTAGAAATCCAGACCCGGAAGAGCAGATGGATTCCTGCCCTTTCTATTGCTAAAAGGCAAAAGGGCAAGGACGTCTCTACCAGCAGCAATATGGATTTTGGGGACCCCTACAGCACACCCCCAAACCGAGCAAGCTCTCTTACGGCATTTGGTCATTTTTTCTTCAGTGTGCGCTGCTAGTATTCTCTGAGTGACTTTTAGGCTTAGAATTTACACGCGCTGCAGGCAATTTAAAAGGACAAAGTCCTATGTGACTCAGTCAAAGTGAAGGGGAAAAAATTGCTGTGTTACCGGGAGTGTTCTTTTCTCTGCATGCGGTTGTGTGAGGCTGCAGACGCAACTTGTTTCGGCCTGTGAACTGCAAAGATGAAAAGCAACTGCTGTGAAGAGCTGCGTCCTTCGGGCATTTCTATAGTCACTGGGGAAGCCTGTCAGCCACGGTCTCAGACAGGACGGGGAGCTTACGGTGGCCTGACTCAGGGCTGGCAGCGAAGGAACCTGCCCTTCACAGCCCCGGCAGATCCTCTCCTGGACGGGGACTCGGGTTGCTCCCTCCTCATGTGTCTTGTGTAGTTTCAGGCCGGTGGGCGGGGGACTGGAATGCCCCACGCAGGCCTCTGCCTTTGAAGTCCCGCAGGATCGCAAGGCCTCCTTTTTTTCCTTTCTCTCTTTCCCCATCCCATTCTTCAATCCTTATTTGTATTTTTTTTTCCTTTGGAGTGATGATGGGATAATAAGCCCATTAATGGTAATCATGGTTTTCTGTTTTCATTTGCTCAGCAGCGGCATGGCTGAATGCCTACTGTGTGCCAGGCATCCCCCTGTAGACATGGGGGCTACAGAGATTAATGAGATACAGCCTGTGTCTCATTCAGCTCACAACCGTCTTCACCCAAAGTCATCCAGCTGGTGTAGCAGGGGCCAAGGAAGGGATGGGCCCAGGCAGGTCCCTTCCTCGGCTGTTCATGACCAGCAGCTCCCTGGGCCCAGGACCTCACTCCACATGCATTTCCAGAACACTCTTCTGGAGCAGCTTGCAGGCCCAGAGCTGAGGCCAGTGTAGTTTTCACATTTTCTGCCCCTCCCCATACTCAGATGCTGCCACAGCCCACCTCTCTCAGTCACCCTAAGTGAAACGGGGACCCCCATCTTTCTCTGTGCGCTCTTTGTGGGGCTCTTTCAGGGCAGAGCCTGACTTTAGGGTGCCGATCTGAGAACACCACTTTCCTGCCTGCCTCGGAGTCCTTTAACAATCTTGGCACGCCACATGGCTAATACGCAGGTGTATCTGCTGAGAGTGTCCGTTGTCATTGTAACGGTGGGGACACCTCCTTTGATTAGTTGACGAAGCAAGTGGGAAATGATGAAAGATGACAGGGAAGCCAGAGGAAGGAGAAGGCAGCAGGAGAGAGGCCGAGGCACTTATATTCAAATGTGTGAACCATGGGGAACAAAAAGCCGGGGATAGAAATGACAAATCTGTGCACTTCACTTGCACGGCTGGGGAATGCCAGTGAACAGGTGACTGGGGAGTCCTGGCAGACTACAAAGGGATTCAGAAGTGGGGTAGGAGTCACAAGATGTGTGCCGAGGGGCTGACCACTCACCATTTGGGGTCCTGGGGGATGTCTGTCACGGAGAGTGAAACTTCTGGGCGTACCAACATAGTCTATACCCTGGAGAGATCACGCGAACTGGGCTCCCAGGAAGAAGCCAGCGTGACTGAATTCGTTCCCTCAACGAATCTCACCTGACAGCTCTAAAGGCTTAACTCAACGTTAAAAAACGCGCATTAAATGCCGAAAGCAAAGCACTAATGGCTAATGAGGATGCTTTGTTGGGGGGCGGTTAGGAGAGTGTTCCATCCCACCTGGCTTAAATCCCTAAAATACTCCAAATCTCTGTTTTCCTCCCAAATTCCTTTCCCCATAGCATCTGCCCCTGACTCCCACTCTCCCTCCTCTGGTTCAGCCATGCTCCCTCTAGCTGCTTCCCCCAATTTCCACCCCTCCCTCGGAAGCATAAAAGCTTGCAAAAAGCCACAACTTTAGCTCAAAGCAATCACCAACTGTTGCTCATTCCCGCCCTGGGAGGGCTTTGATTTCTCTCTCACCAGCTAATAAACTTGGGATCAGCCGAGAGATGAGTTCGGGGACATTAACGTTTGCAGACAGCCCACTGTGTTCCCCCAGGGCTCTGACTCAGAAGCTGTGTGGCCAGGGTTCAAATTTCAGCATTGTTACCTGCTAGTCACGTGACCTGAGGCAGGTGGCTTGACCTCTGTGCCTCAGTGTTCTCATCTGGAAAATGGAATTAATAATAATAAAGTGCCTTATAATTGACAAGAGGATTACAGCAGTTACTATAAGTACTTCACATAGAGGCCGGAGGATAAGCCCTGTGTGTGTGGTTGTAAGCATTATGCTTTCTTTACAGATAGGAAAGAGAGGCCAGTAATTTGACCCAAATCATAGAGCTAATAATTAAGGGGGAATGAGAGTGGGGAAGGAAGAAACGAGTCCCTCCTCCCCTCCAAAAAAGAGATAAAAAACCTTAAAAAAAAAGACACAAAGCTAATCAGAGAAAAAAGAGGGTGAAATAAAGAGAGAGGGAAGGGCAGAGAATGAGAGAGCAAAAGCGAAGCCCTTCTGGTGCCCCTGCAGCCCTTGGTAGGGGCTCCCAAGGCCCCTCTGCACACCCTGACCCTCCCCAGGGCTCTGGCTGGCTTCCTGTCCAGCCCCTGTGCAGCCCCCAGGCTGTGGGGTTGGCCTAACTCCCACTGGGATCCACGGATGGGAGTGGCCACTACTCAGGGCTCTGGACCCATGGAAACCTTCAAATTTACATGCTATTTGGAGAATCATTTTATTCAACAATTTTATTGTGATTTATTTTATTTTTAGCTATTTGGCCCTGCTGTTCAAGTCTAATCTAATCTGATGCTGCCCTGAGCGTGTGAGCCCTATGCTCATGAATGTAGTAACAGATTGTATGGCAGCATGTAGAGAAAATCATTTCCCATGGGAGTTAGTCCTGGGCTCTGGTCTGCCCCTGGCTAGCTAAATGATCTGGAACTAGTTACTTAAACTTTGTGAGCCTCAGTTTCTTTATCCATAAAAGGGGGCTGAAAAAAATCATCTCTCATATAGTCATCATGAGGATTAAATAAGACCATGTAAAGCTCCATCCCAAGCTGTAGATGTTATGAAAATCAGCATAATATCAGGTGTTATCTGCTCCAACTCCGTTTTCAAGGTCAGGCAACTTGTCTTCATGGAAGTCACAGACGATCAGTGGAAGAGCTGACATTCAGCCTTGCTCTCTCAGCTCTTCGTCTGGTGCTTCTTCCCCTCCCACCACCAGGAAGAGGGAATCAAGATGCAGGTTTGGGGGTTGGTTTGTCTGTTGTTATTGTTTTTAATGTGCTGGAGACTACATGGAGGATGAACTGTGTTAGCAAAGCTGAGAACAGAGAAGCCCAGTGAGAATGCCTGGGAAAAACGAATGACGAGTTCAGACAGTGGGGTGGGGTGGAGAGTAATCACGGAGAATGGAAGAGCAGGCCTTGGGGATGCTGGCTGATGGAGAGAGGAGTCTACCAGGACTCCTGGGTTTCGGGCCAGTGGTCCTGGAGGATCCAAAACAGAAAAAATGGGAGACTGGCAAATCCAGCCAACAACAGGAAGTAAATATTTTCCATTAAGAACCTGTTTGGAATAGCCAGACAGTTTATCCCATCATTTACCCAGACCTGGCAGAAGACCAGGCTCAGGTGAGGAAACTTTGGTGAGCTTTCCCCTGGGACCAGGGCCAGCATGGGGGTAACAGAGAGGGGAATGCCAGGCAGAATGGGGCAAAGAAGTATTATATCATTCTGATTCTGCGAGGGGAGGAGTCCCAGCTTTCCATCCTCTCTGAGGATTCGGGGAGTGACCTGTGGCCATTTTATGTGCTATTTCCCCTCACGCTCAGGTGCCATCATCATACACTACAATTCCCTCAAGTGGGACCACTCCTGCTCTGAGCTTGGAGAAGAGATAGAGCCAACATGCGGACCGTGAGGGTTTCCTGGCCCGCCCCCCGCCTGCATCTCCAGCACCTGAGCTCATCAAAACCGCCAGCAACAGGTGGCATAATGGTTAGGTTCCCTTGCTCTGCTTTGGTGGGTTGGCATTTGTGGGTTTGGATCCCAGGTGCAAACCTAGCACCGCTCATCTAGCCATGCTTTGGCAGCATACCACATACAAAGTAGAGGAAGATTGGCACAGGTGTTAGCTCAGTGACAATTTGCTCAACCACAAAGAGGAAGATTGGCAACAGATGTTAGCTCAGGGCCAATCTTCCTCACCAAAAAAAAGAAAACTCCAAAACAAAAGCAAAAACACCCACCAGCAGCAATCTGCAATGCTCCACCTTCACCATCGCCTTCCTGTGAAGCTGTTCAAAGGGATAGGTAGCCCCTTTGCATCTCCTTTGGAAGGAAGTCTGGACTGAGCCATCAAGTGCTATGCACACAGTACCACCCCACTAGGGAGGACACTGCTCTCCACCCCCCCGCAGCAAGGGCTTCTGAGTCATCTTCTCACTGCTGCCCTGATGACCCGATCTTAATTGACCTCACCCATCCCTAAGGGCTCACAAAGGAACGCCCTGAGCTGTGTCCAGCATGCTGGCCAAAAGGCCATTTTCAAAATAAGCAGCAGACTTCTTACCTTCCCAAACCAGGAGATGGAAAGAATGGCAACAACTGGTTCCTAAAGGTGGAGACACACGAGTAAATGACCCACCGGCAGCTCTTCCCTAAGGGCGGCGTCTGTTTCCAGAGAAGGGAAATTTGATTGAAATCCGGAACAGAGTCTGAGCTTCTCTTAGAACAAGGCATTTTTTTTTTTTAAGATAAGTGAGTCTGTAATTGAAGTGTGCTCATTCTTAAATTATACTAACTTTTCTGGAGTAAATGTCCCCAAAAGGCCACATTTTCTGAATCTAAGTGTTTGAAATATTTTCTCTTATGTAGCTGTTTAAAAGAATGTTCAGCAGCTATGGCCACTGACGTGGGAAGATTTTGACTTAGATTCCAGGTAAAGAAAAGGTTTCTGGATAGCACGATCCCATTTTTGACAAACAACTCAAGCGTACCCATGTCTTCATTTATGCTTAGAAAATGTTAGAAGGAGATTGACTCGGTTATTAATGAGGAGCAACTTGCATTTTATATGCTTTTGTACTCTTTGGAATTTTATAATGCTCATATATTACATTTATATATTTAAAAAAGTAAAGTAAAGGGTGCATGGGACTTCTGTACTTTTTTTCTGCAACTTCTTGTGAATGTACAATTGCTTCAAAATAAGAAATTGAAACAAAAAGTCAGTAAATACATTTCCATCTAAATGTTTGAACTTCTGAACGTGCAAGCCAGTGACCGGTCCTCTACAGGGGACTGCCTGGTGCTAGGAGCGTTCCCGGTCCACGGGATGGTAATAGGACTCTGTCTTCATGCTTTCAGAAGGCAGAGAGCAAGATAAAAAGGTGGCAGTGAAGGCAGAGTAACAATATATTGCCATGTTGCCCCATTCTAACAAGGCAAATCTTGCCAAAAGAAAGGCGGGTTTCACAACTCAGGCTCCTCAGAACATTCGGGGAGGCGGTGCAAGTTCAACATGTGAACAACACAGATAAACATGACACCCCCAAGCCTTGATGGAAAGCCGTGATAGGGGGCCTGGAGTGCCCTGCAGTGTAGAAATTCTTGGAAGGAACAAAGACGGCTGCAGATTTCTTAATCACTGCGTCAGTCTCCTACAGCCAGGCTCCT
Source organism: Equus caballus (assembly GCF_041296265.1). Lineage (NCBI taxonomy): Eukaryota > Metazoa > Chordata > Mammalia > Perissodactyla > Equidae > Equus > Equus caballus. The sequence continues at coordinate 47,787,561 of NC_091706.1, forward strand.
TCAGGGCAGGGTTGTCTCTCTGAGGCAGCCATTGAGACAAATCTCCCGGTGTGCCCCAAGCACCTTCCCTTCTTCATTCTTTTGCTACCTACGCATTGTAGGGTAGCAAAAGGTGGTACTGACGGGGAGATGAGCAAGGGAAGAAGGCCCAGGAGGCAGTCTAGGGGTGAGCGGTGTGTGTGTGGAATTAGAGGTGGGAGGGCAGGGTCACGGCAGAGTTTCATGGTTTCAGTTGCTTTGGCCAATCATTTCTCCAGCAAATCTTTATGCTTACCTGCCATGTGCCAGGCACTGTACCAGGCGCTGGTGAGCAAAACTACACGTGCTCCTTACCTGGAGTTGCTTATACTGCAAGGGAAGGAGGTGGGGAGTGACACTCACCACATATTCACACAGTAAATACGACAGTACGTACAGGATGGGTGCTTGAAGGAGAGGTACCGTGAACGTGTGTAACTGGGCAGGCAGCTGGTTTGCAAGAGTCAGGGAATTTGAGAAAAGCTTCACAGAATTGAGCAAAGGAGAGAGCTGTGCACTATTCCTCATAATACCATTCCAGGCAAGGATAATTCTCTTCATTTTACAAAATTACAGCTCAAGGCTCAGGACAAATTAAGTCATTTGTCCCAGAGTGAGTGTCGGAGCTTGGAGTTGAAACCAGGTCTGTCATACTCTCAAACCAGTCACTGTTCCTGTAGGTCGCACTGCCTCATCTCAGAGCTGATATGATGTCTCGGTTCCGGTCTTCCTTAGAGCCAGCAGACAGGGTGACCACGTTCTGGTACGGGAAGAAGAAGGGATGAGCGCACCCTCGATTCACTCTGCTCCACAGACAGTTCTGTCTTTAGAAGAGGAAGATGAGGATTGGAAAGTTCAGCTAAGTGTTCTCCAAAGCTGTTCCTTTTACTATGCACTTAGGAGGACCGTCACCCATCATTAAGATAGGACTCCTGCTGCCATTGATTATCTCCATAAAGTGTCATCGAGGTACAATTTACATACAGTGTTCTGTACAAACCTTGAGTGATGAGTTTTTACTAATGTATAATCCACACTCCTATTAAGATATAGAACATTTTCAATACCCAGAAAAGCTCCCTACTGCCTCTTCCAAGGTACACCCTCTTCTTTCCAGGCCATACACCACCTCTATCTATTTCTATCATCATATATGTGTGCCTTTTCTAGAAATTCATATATGTGGGATCATATAGTATCTATTCTTTTGTGTCTGGCTTCTTTCACTCAATGTGTTTTTGAGATTTATCCATTTTATTGTACATTAGTAGCTTGTTACTTTTTACTGCTGAGTCATATTCTATTGTATAACTATGCTACAATTTGTTTATCCATTCTCCTGTTGATGGACATTTGGGTTGCTTCCAGGTTTTGCCTATTATGAGAAAAGCTATGAATATTCATGGACAATATTTTTATGGGCATGTTTTTATTTCTCTTGGGTAAAGAAGCAGTGGAATTGCTTGGTCATAAGGTAGATGTATAATTAACTTAATAACAAACTGCCATGCAGTTTTCCAGAGTGGTTGTACCATTTTACACAGCTACAAGTAACATATGAAAGTTCCAGTTGTTTCATATTCTTTTTTTTTTTTTTAAGATTTTATTTTTTCCTTTTTCTCCCCAAAGCCCCCCAGTACATAGTTGTATATTTCTCGCTGTGGGTTCTTCTAGTTGCGGTATGTGGGACGCTGCCTCAGCGTGGTCTGACGAGCAGCGCCATGTCCGCACCCAGGATTCGAACCAACGAAACACTGGGCCGCCTGCAGCGGAGCGCGCGAACTTAACCACTCGGCCACGGGGCCAGCCCCCAGTTGTTTCATATTCTTGTCTGCTCTTGGTGTTGTCAGACTTTTTAACTTTAGCCTTTTTGGTGACTGTGTAAAGGGATCTCATTGCAGTTTAATATGCAGTTATCTAGTGACTAACAATTTTGAGCCCTTTTTCATGTGATCATTTGTACGTTCTCCTTTGTGAAGTATCTAAGTCTGATGCCTATTTTTAAGTTGATTTATATTTTTATTATTATTGAGATGTAGAAGTCCTTTGTAAATTTTGGATATAAGTCCTTTGTTAGATGTGCGTATTTTGAATATTTCTCACAGTCCATAGCTTCTGCATTCATTTTGATAATAATGTTTTTAATTTTGGTGAAGTTCAATTTGTCATTTTTTTCCTAATTATTGCTTTCTGTTTCCTATCTAAATCTTTGCTTACCCAAAGGTCGCAAAGATATTCTTCTGCTTTCTTCTAGAAGCATTATAATATTCATTTTTATGTGTAGTTCTATGATCCATCTCAGATTAATTTTTGTGTATCGTGTGAAGGAGGAAGTGGTGTTTTGTTTTTGTTTTTCATATGGATAGCCTATTGTTCCAGAATCATTTGTTAAAAAGACTTTCCATTCTCCATTGCATTGCTTTTGTACCTTTGGCAAAAATCATTTGGCCTCATACATGTGGATCGATGTCTGGACTCTCAATTTGTCTGTTTCATTGCTAGATATGTCTATCCTTTTACAAATACCGTACTGTCTTGATTACTATCACCTTTAAGAAGTGTAAGTCATGGGGCTGGCCCAGTGGCGCAGTGGTGAAGCATGCATGTTCCACTTCGGCGGCCCGGGGTTCACCGGTTCAGATCCCAGGTGCGGACATGGCACCACTTGGCATGCCGTGCTGTGGTAGGCATCCCACGTACAAAGTAGAGGAAGATAGTCACGGATGTTAGCTCAGGGCCAGTCTTCCTCAGCAAATAGAGAAGGATTGTCAGCAGTTAGCTCAGGGCTAATCTTCCTCAAAAAAAAAAAAAAAAAAAAAGAAGTGTAATTCTATCAACTTTGTTTTTCTTTTTCAAGAATGTTTTGGTCATTGTAGGTCTTTTGCTTTTCCATATGAGCTTTATAATTGGCTCGTTGATTTCTGCTGAGGTTTTCATTGGGATTGCATTGATCCTTCAGATCACTTTGGGGAGAATTGACACCTTAATTTTGAGTCATCCTATCCATGACTATGTTACATATTTCTATTTATTTAGATTTTCTTTCATTTTTCTCATCAATGTTTTGTAGTTTTCTGTATAGAGGTCTTGCATGTCTTTCTTTAAATTTATCTTGAAGTAGCTTATGTTTTTGAATGCTATTGCAAATGGAATTTTGTATTTTATTTTCTAATTATTCATTGCTAGACTGTAGAAATACAATTGATTTTTATTTGTTGACTTCCAGTTTCCAGCAAGCTTGCTAAATTTGCTAATAAGTTCTTGGAGTTGGTGGGTTTTGTCTGTGGTGTTTCTTGGGGGGCAGTATATTCCTTAGGATGTTCTTTTTACACAATCACGTCATCTGTAAAGAAAGTTATACTTCTTTCTTTCCAAACTGGATTCTTTTTATTTCTTTTTCTTTTGTTATTTCAATGGCCAGAGTCTCCATATACAGTGTTGAATTATAGTGATGAGAACGTACATTCTTGCCTTTTCTCATTCTTAGAAAGGCTTCAGTACTTCATCATTAAATATGATGTTACCTCTAGGTTTTTCATAGTGATCTAGATTGATAAAATTTCCTTCTATTTCTAGTTTGCAGAGATTTTTTTTTTAAATCATGGATGATGTTATCCACAAGGATAACAACATATGAAGAATAGTCAGCTCTATGGGAAGAGAGAGGAGGCTGACTTTGAAGGCAGTGGACTCCTAGCACTAGGCTATCCATGGCGAGTATAGACGGCTACTTGGTAGGCACGTTGTAAGGCCAACCCATGTACTAGAGCATAATTGGCCTGCATTCGGACATCCCCAAGGGTCTGCAAGAATGGAATGACAAAGTTTTTAAAATTTGCATAATTCCCTTCTAAATCTAAATTCAGATCTCAGTATATATATTTTGGCATTAGAGTGAAGATGTCTGTCTAGTCTAGATGTCCAACATTCAGGCAATAAACTCCCTTGTGTGATGCCTACCATTGGGTAAAGGTTGAATCTCCGTAAGAGAAGATAACACACTTTCTTGGTTTATTTTGGAGACATCCAACATGGATCCTTTAGGCTTTGAATTGATGCTGTGATGTCAAGACCATACTACCAAAATGAAATCTGCTCTTCAGAAGATGTGTCATTAGATTGTTAACAACCCTTGGAAGCAGTTGGAATATGGTAGCAATCTGAGGATTACTTCTTCCAACAACAATGATGGAAGGTAATTCTAAAAGCTGATAAAAGACCCAAAGTCAGGAGGAGCCTTGTAGTTATTTTAATATTATGTACAAATCAGACCATAGTAGTCATTTTATAGTCTCAGAATGACTTGCTATACATTTTGGATAGGTTACGTTAGTGTTCCTCAAACTTTAACATGAATTGTTATGGACTATGTCCCCCTAAAATTCATATATCGAAGCCTCAACCCCCAGTACCTCAGCATGTGATTGTATTTGGAGATAGAACCTTTAAAGAGGTAATTAAGTTAAAATGAGGCCATTAGGGCGGGGCTAATCCAATCTGACTAGAGTCCTTATAAGAAGAGGAGATTAGGATAAACGAGAGACACCAGGGATGGACTCACACAGAGAAAAGGCCACGTGAGGACACAATGAGGAGGCAGCAACGTGCAAGCTGAGAAGAGAGACCTTGGGAAAAATCAGTCATGCTGACTTTGTGATCTTGGACTTCCAGCCTCCAGAACTGTGAGAAAATAAATTTCTGTGGCTGAAGCCATGCAGTCTGTGGTATTTTGCTGTGGCAGCCCTAGCAGACTAATGCGTGAATCACCTGGGGACCTTCTTAAGAGACCGTTCTGATTCAGTAGGTCTGAGGTAGTGCCTGAGTCTATATTTCAACAAGCTTCCAAGTGATGCTGTGCTGCTGGTTCAGGGATGACACTCTGAGTAGCAAGGAGCTAGGTTATGCTGCAGCAACAATTTTACCCTGAAATCACAATGGCTTAACAAAGTGAAGTTGACTTCTTGCTGTATATCCAATATGGGTGGGCTTGGGTGAGGGCATCCACATAGATATTCAGGAACTTAAACTGACAATGACTCCACTACCTGGAATGTCATTTGTTGCCAAGTCAGAGAAAGAAGGTGTTGAAAGGCTGCCTATGGACCATTCACTACCTCAGCCTGAAGTGATGCACATTATTTCTCCTTATATCCCACTGGCCAGAACTACTCACATGGCCTTGCCTAACTGCAGGAAGTCTGGGAATGTAGTCTTCCTTGTGCCCAGAAATAAGAGGATACCTGCACATCAGTGAGAGCTAGTAATTTCTACTACACTTCCTAACCAATTTTATCCTTTCAGACATTTCACTATCCAACAATCATACTGAGTGGGAACAGGAACATACTTGAGTTTCCTTTTGAGAAATGGAACGGTAGTATTTCCTCCTTACAACCCACTAAATCATATTGCAAACAGATATTTGGGGTGGTGGAACACAACCTACACTCTCAGGATGTTATTACAAGGCTCTCTTTTGCTTGCGATGATCTCTTTCAGAGACCATCCAAGATGAAAATCCCTGGGGAAAATGTTGATGGGTTTATTATTCTCAGTCCATGTATTCTTCTACGACATTTTAGAAACATAAACTTACCCCCAGATTCTCATTTCCTTAGAGTTTTTGAATATATTCCTAGAAGCTATCTTCCAGAGAATCAGGCTGATTGCAAGTTTTTGAGGAACTCTAAAGTCTAGTTTACATAAAAGAAAAAGAAGCTTGTAAGGAATACAAGGGTCTGAGTCTGGCCTCTGCCGGGTGTCTCAGCAAGATGAGAAGCTCAGAGACCAGAGCAGGGAAAAATGTGGGAACATGAAGGGATGGGCAAGAGGTTCAGAGTACCACTTTTTGAAGGCTCCTCTCTAAAAGCAAGGAACAATAGTATCCTAATCTAGGCCATAAGACAAGTCTCAATAAATTTGGAGAAATGAAATTATATAGAGGATGTTCTCTGACCACACAGTATTAAATTAGGAATTACCAAAAGTAAGCTATCTTGAAAATCCCTGTTCTCCCCTTTTGGCCGTATAGAAATCTAGTCCTTTCTCATAAAATTGCCTTTCAGATATTTGTACTTCACTATTATAACATCTCCCAGTTCTCTCTTTTTCAGGCTAACCACATCTATGTGGCCCTTGGAGGAAAAAACAGGTAGGAAGTTACTCTTTTAAAAACTAATAGCAGGCCCTGCCCAGTGGTGTAGTGGTTAAGTTCGTGTGCTGTACCTCAGCAGCCCAGGGTTCACAGGTTCGGATCCCAGGCATGGACCTACGCACCACTCATCAAGCCATGCTGTGGCAGCATCCCACATACAAAATAGAGGATGATTGGCATGGATGTTAGCTCAAGGACAATCTTCCTCACCAAAAAAGAAAAGGAAAAAGAAAACTAACACCATACTTCACAAAAATGTGAAAAAAATAAGAGATTGCTTATAAAACAACACTTCTGTGACTCTGAGCATTGATTCTGCATTTCCAATAGGCAAGTCATTTGGCATCACTTTAAATTTCACAAATTCTAAGCCCAGAATGCCCTTAAGCTCAGAGAACTGACTTGAGGAAGCAAAGCACAATGGTCCAGAGCTGTGCTGTCCAATATGGTAGCCGCTAGCCACACATCTGACTGAGTCAGGCAGACTTGACTTTACCTCCAGCTCTGCCGCTTGAAAATGCTACTTCACCTCTCAGTCTCAGTTTTCTCCATGTAAAACAGGAATAATAAAAGAACTCAATAGTAGGACTCACTTTACACTATCTGTTCTTGTGATGAAGACGTGATAATGTGTATAAAGTGTTGAATACATGAATACATATTCTTTATCAGAAGCTGAGAGATCAACAGAGCTAATTAGAAACATAAAGTTAGAGGCAGACAATTCAAAAACTGTGTAACTTTGTAAACAGAGGACCAATAAAAGCAACGATCATTGGTAGCTGGGGAGATAACTTGAACCAGTAGGCAGCTCAGCATGGCTAGAGGCTGTCACCTTGGACATTAAAAATGCACAAAAGTAATAGAGTGGAGAGCTGGAAATTAGAGCAAGGCTGACAAGAAGTGAAACAATGTGATTAGAAGTGGAGTTGTGAGCCAATGGGGCTGCCATGAAGGTGGGCATGGGAGGAGTACAACCTGCCATGAGCTGGGGGCCATGCAAGCCTGGGGTGGAGGGCAGGCGTCAGTTTCTATTTTGAATATTTAAAAATACAACTGATGGGGCTTCTGCTGCCAATGCAGCAGCAAGCTAGACGTTTTTCTCTTTCCCACCAGAAGATTATAATTCTACTCTCATTATTCCAGGTCCCTTTGCTAAGAACAAATCGCATATGAACCAATACAATTTCCTTATTATAACAACATCGTTTCTCTTTGACCAACTGTGCATGAGCGAATCCACATTTACAGAAACATGCATTATAACAGGGCAGACCATAGGGGAAAAGGAACCAGGCATAGAATCGGAAGAACCTAAAGTCAAGTCTTGGCTCTGCCACTCACTAGCTTTGTCGACTGTATCTATCATTCATCGCCTCTGAACTGCGAGGCCTTCACCTGTAGGAGATTGATACTATTCCACACCTGTTGGCTGCATGGAGCTGTTAGGAGGTCCAGATAAGGAAGCTGTGGGCTCCTGCACAAATGCAAATTTCATCATTCCTTTGAAGGAGGCCAGTTTGGCTCGTCTCTGACAGGGGGACAAGGGTGTGACCAGCTGCAGTTCAGTCCTAAGGGGCACAAGGGCCCTCCTTTGCTCCCATCTCCTTGCATCACCAAGAAACTCAATCCCGACCACCCCCCATTCTGCTTCTTCCCAGGGGTCTCTGGAGCCTTGGCCAGGTGCAAGGGTCTCTTATCAAAGAACTTCACAGATGTTTGGGCCAACAGATGTCCATTTTGGTTTTGATTTATGTATTTAACCATAATTTCTGCACATGAAACACTTAGAAACAAAAATCCCCTTGCCTCCCTCTCTTCACTGTTCCCCCAGGCAAATCCATTCATAAGGCCCATCTGGGCACCCTGACTTTAGACGGCACACCCCCCCCCCCCCCCCCCCCCCCCCCCCCCGCATTAACTGTTAAGGTCAGTGTTTCAGAAGGGACCCATTTCCTCTGCCCATTCTCACCCCAATGCAAAGAGATGGTGGAGGAGAAAGAGGACTCAATACTGCTTTGTTCTAAGTGCTTTGGAGACAACAGGCCAATTTTGCACTGGGTTTTTAATGTCCATGGCTTGAGATAAAGAGCCTTTTCTCTGTCCTGCTTCCCTTCTGCATTCTCTCCTTCTTTCTCCTCCATCTCCTCCTCTATTTCCTCCACTTGGCCAGCCTCAGAGCAAATTCACAGAGAAAGAAGAGCAAGCTCCTGTCCGACCAGGAAAATGGCATTGCCACAAGTACAAAAGGCATGTGGTCATTAGTGTGTTGTTACACGGAAGGGCACAGCCCAGACAAAGCCTGAAAGATGCCAGAAGAGGGCTGGCTTCTCAGTGTTCTCGGCTCCTGTCATTGTGTCATGGAGGAAACACGGACTGAGAATCTGAAAACTCTGCTTCTGCTCCTGGAACTTCCACCAAGAGCTGGCGAGCTGGGATAATTGACTTCTCCACGGGCCTTAGTCTAATCTCCTCATCTCTAAAGCGAGGGTGGTGAGTAATAAAACAATGAGGATGATAACTATCATTTAACGAGAACTTACTCTACCAGGCATCGTGCTAAGCTTTTTCCATGTATTTGCTCCCTAGGATTATTTGTCACATTTCTACCCTAAGGAAACTAAGGCTGAGAGCAGAGGAGTAAATCTGCCCAAGGTCGTGGAGTCGGTGCTCTGCAGAAGTGTGATTTACATCTAGGTCTGTCTGCTCCAATGCCTGTGTTGCAAACCTCTGTGTCTACAATCACTGTTTCTTCTCTGAAGACTTTTTTGGCCTTCTCCCACCAAAGTTTACCAATAATTGTAACGCATACTCTCCTCTATAGTTTTCACTTATCACACTGCAGTGCAGTTATGTTTGCTGGCCTGTGTCTCCAATTACACTCAATTTCTTCCTGAGGACGGAGTCAAGGATATGCACCCAGAGAACCTAGCACAGCTCTTGGTACATAACAGGTAATAAAGAGATGATGAATCAGCGAATAGTTTCTGCACGGGATACCTGTATGTGATGATAAGCACCAATTTGATTTAATAAACTGGACACCATTCTCTCTTTGAGTTTAAGTACTGCCACCCACTGTCCCCCACAGTACTAATTCATCCTCCAACCTTCTCTTATGGGGAGGGATGGGGAGTAAGTGGAGTTCACCAGAGCTACAAGACAATTTCTATGGGCTTAGTAAGAGAATGTTCAGTTCACACTGCATTATTTTAGTATCACTGCAATCCACTCCTTCAATATAGTTTGACTTAAAGGTGATAAATTATAGAGAAAAACAGCCAGAAAAATGCATAGCCCAATAAGATGTGAATTTCCAATAAAGATAGAGAGTTGTACAGAGAATTTAAAGAGCACATTTAAGAGAAACGCGCTTTAGTCTGATTTTATATAGCTTGAGGAATTTATTTCCATACTCACCCCATGGTATTAAAGAAGCCCAAATAGATAAATCTCTGGTTACTCCAAGAAAGTGGTTCAACTGTAATTATAGACTAGCACACATCTGCAGTGAATGGTCTCTGCAGTTTAGCACCAGTGCAACCATTTACACTGATAATATATGAAACACTCCCTTTTTTCCTCCTCAGGCACAGTGAATGTCTACCAGGGCAGGATTACCTTCCAGTAAGCAGATTTCATAGCTCCAAGGCTTGAATCATTTGTAGCCATTAGGGAAAGCATGGAGCTGAACCAATTAAAAAAAATAAAAACTATCCCAAAGCTCACAAAACCACGTAATTACACTCCTTCACTTAGCATTTTGATTGAGTGTTTGGAAAACCTGATATGAAGGCTCAGAAACTGCCCCCAAACGCCTCATAAACGTGATGCTTTTACCTATGTAAACTCACGTTAAAAAAAACTTGTTTCTGTGATATATACACAGAGGGAGCGATGGATGCAGGGAGAGAGAGGGAGGGAGAAAGGTAGAGACAAATTCTAGTGTTATTTTCCCAATCAAAGTCCGTTAATTGTTACTTTTTCATTCATTGGTGTTTGAAATTTTTAATAGCAAATTCTCATTTTACTTGTAGAAATACCCAGTAGTATTGCCACACTATTCCTCTCAGAGTGTCTATTTGTGGAAGGTTAAAGTCCGTACACCACTGGTAGCAATCAGATGACAGAGTTTAAAGTTAGACTTTCTTCCAGCCTAAGATACATCACTTAGTCATTTTGGTGCTCAATATTTCCATCAGGAAAAAGGGGCTGTCTGCCTACCTCAAGATTAGCCAGAATTTAAAAAAGACTCTGGAAAGACATTCAGCTCCTTGGTCAAAGCCATAATCCAAATATGAAGCAGGTATTTCGGAGAGTGGACGGGGCAATGTGTTATCATTGCATTCTTTTTGGACACTGAGCCTGAAAGCATTTTCCCCCATCACTAATTTTGGCATCTCCCTCCTCCCCTCTCAGCGCCATCCTTGTGCGCTTGGGAGCTTTTGATCCATCCCAGTGCTTCTCACGTTACTTTGCTTACTGAGAAGACACAAGTATGTCTGTAGCCAAGTGCTCTCAGGTTTCATCCACAAACACAGATCCTGCATGGGAACCCGAGTAGAGAGAAATAGGCTCTGTGACAGAAGCAAAGAATAAAATTATAATGAATGTTTCATGGAGGCCAACAACCCCAGGGAGGAAAGCAGAAAAGGAGAGAGACACAGAAGGGGAGCCCACGAACAGGCATGCAAAGGATGTTTCCCAAAGCAGAGGTGAGGAGTGAAAAGGAAAGAGCACAGTGTTGGGGAGCAGGGCACATATCCAGACAATGGCTTTTTAAAAAGTTAGTGAAAATATTACCCATAAAAATCAGACTGCATTCATTGTCTCTTCTATAACCCCCCCAAAACCCTCTTTATTATTTCTTTGACTCCAAGTAGAAGAATGAGACAATAGAGACAAGCAAAGAATTAATATAAATTTTTTTAAATTGTCAGAAATAGTCCTTGATAAAATTAGAGTTTAACCTGCCAGATATATTCACAGTTTGTTTAGGTTTTTGTTTTTTGCACAAAAAGAGATCATAGTTTACTAACTGTCATAATTTTCTTTTTTTTCCCTTAACAGCACATCAAGAATAGCTTCCCATCTCAGTAAATATATATCAACATCATCATTCTTAATGGTAGTCTCATATTCCATTGTATGAATGAATGCGATTTCATTTAACCAGTCCCCTGTTGGACATATAAGTGGATTGTTTTTTGGCGATTACAAATAATGCCTTACCAATTGACTTTTGCTGTATAACAAACCAGCCCAAAACTTCATAGCTTAAAATAACAACGTTTTTTTTTCTTTTCAAGGAAGATTAGCGCTGAGCTAACTGCTGCCAATCCTCCTCTTTTTGCTGAGAAAGACTGGCCCTGAGCTAACATCCGTGCCCATCTTCCTCTACTTTATATGTAGCACGCCCTGCCAAGCGGGGCCATGTCCGCACCCAGGATCCGAACCGGAGAACCCCGGGCCGCCAAAGCAGAACGTGCGTACTTAAGAACTTAACCGCTGCACCACTCGGCCGGCCCCCATTTTTTTTTAAGCTCACAATTCTTTGAGGCAACTAGGAGAGCTGGCACAGCTGAAATGGCTGAGGTGTCTCTGCACATAGTCTCTCATTCTCTAGGGGGCTAGCCTGGGCTTCTTCACGCAGTGGCCTTGGGGACGCAGACAGCAAGCCCCAAAGCGCAAATGGCTTCCACGCCTCTGCCTCCAATACGTCTGCTAATGTCTTGCTGGCCAGTCCAAGTCACTTGTCCAACCCACATTCAAGGGATGGAGACATAGACTTCATTGCTTGGTGGGAGAATCTCTCATGTCACATTACAGGGGGTATACACATAAGGATGGAGGAATTTGGGGTCATTTTGCCATCCTCCACAAATGCTATACTAAATAGCCTTTCAACTATTTGTGCACACTCCTCTGATTATTGATATGGGATAAATTCTTAGAGGATAATTTGTTCAGTAAAAAGAGCATTTTAAGCTATAGATTCATACTGGCACAATTGCAATGTGCAGTCTAATCAAGTCTAGACTTGCAGCAATAAGAACTCAGTGCCTGGTGTAACGTATACTATATTACACAATAAATATTAATTAAATGACTGACAATGAATGAACCAACAAAACAATAAATAAATCAACAAAAAGATGAATAAATCAACAGCCTGACAATACTGATGATACCATTCTTTAAATATTTGCCAATTGACAGGCAATAGAACCCTATTGTTTAATTCATACTTTTAAAATTACTCATAGCTGTTATGCATAATGGCTATTTGGTATTCTTTACTGAATATGAGTTAAGTATATATGGATGGATCTATTTCGGGGCTCTCTATTTTGTTCCATTGTCGATTTGTTTATTCCTAAGCTAGTGGCACTTAAGACTATCATATCTAATTCATTCCTTTCAAGACTGTGTAATAGTCCTTTGCAAGGAAGTGCCCCAATCTATTCAACTGCTCTTTATTTATATGTGGATGTGTTGTTCTTGGTGCTTTGATATTAGATCCAAGCTTAAATGAGCATCCTTTACACATACTTCTTTGCTCTCAAGTGAGGGTATATCTTTAGGATAAATTCCTAGAATTTACCAAATAAAATAGTCACTGAATAAATAGGATGTTCATTTTAAATATTGATATTCACTGCATAAATGCTTCCTGAAGAAGTTGTAGCAATTCCCACTTTTTCCGTCGGTGGGTAAATATGCCTGCGTCCCTAAGCTCTTACACAGCATATCAGGTCTTTGCCAATCTGATATGTGAAGAATGACAAATCACTTTTTAAAATTTTTATTTCTATTTGAATTACAAAAAACATCTTTTTTTAACTTTATAAGCTATTCATATTTCTCTTTTTTTGGTGAACCGATTCAAATTTTTTGTCCCTCGTTTGATTGGGTTGTTGGTCTTTTCCTTGTTAACTCTAAGAGCTCCTTGCATCTTAAGGACATTAGCCTTCACATGTCCTATCCCTTTATTCACAGTACTTCTTTGTAAAAGCGGTTAACTTTGATGTGATCCTATTTAGTATTTCTTTACTGTGTCTAGGCCCTGACTATTTATTCTAAAGTATTTCCACTCCACTCTTACAAAAATTATTTCTCATATTTTCTTTTAGTACTTTTATTTCCTTACTAAATTATTTCAAGTTTAAATTGTTGAGCTCTCAGAAACTTAGTTTGGCATGAGAAGCAAAGTCTAATTTTCTTCCAAAGGCTAGCAAATGCCTTCGTGTAACCAAAAGAATTAGTATATCCGTTTCCCCCCCATGATTTGGATTTTTTTTTTAATCTAATAGCAAACTTATTTGTGCATTTGCCTCTATCTTTGAATTTTATTTTGTGCTGTTCATCTGTCCATATATTCCAGTAACAATACCTTCTAAAATTACTTTTTAGAATATGTTTTAATATCTAGTGTTAATCATCCACTTTTATTTTTCTCTCTCTTTTTTTAAAAAAGATCTTTTGCAGTATTATCTTTGATACAAACTTTGGAATCAATTTATCTACTTTGACAAAAGGAGTACATTAAATTTATAAATTTTTAATACAATCAGCAGTTTTATACTTTGAGTCTTCTTACTTAGAGCCATGCATGTCTCTATTCAAATCAATTTTTGTCTTGTGTAAAATTTTAAGCTTTTCTTCATCTAGATTCTACAAATTCTTGTTAATCTTATTTCTATTTTATTTAAAAAATATTATAAAGATATGGAAGTGAAACAGACTTCTCTGTATTTGAATAATATGTACTACATCGTCTTTTTTAATTATGATAAAATACATATAACATAAAATTTACCGTCTTCGCCATTTTTAAGTGTACAGTTCAGTGACGTCAAGTTCACTCTCCTTGTTGTGCTATCCCGGCCATCCGTGCACAGCACTCTTTTCATCTTGTAGAAGTAAAACCGTGCCCACTAAATGAGAAATCCCCACTCTTCTCTCCCTGCACCATTCGACTCTCTGTCTCTCTGAGTTTGACTACTCTAGGTACCTCATCTAAGTGGAATCATACAGTGTTTGTCCTGGCTAATACATTATCTCTTAGTACAACACAGGAATATGATGTAGAAAAAATTCTACAGATAGCATCAACACTATTTCTTAACTTTTAAAATATATTTTCAGGTGTTCACTGCTTCAGAAGTCAAATAATTAAGATTTTATAACCAAATCAAAAATAACCGCTATATTATACCATTCCTAGTTAAATTTATATGTATAAATTATTCCAAGTTCTATTTCTTTATATTTTCCTTACATCTGATAGACCTCTTCTCATTTGTGTATAACACAGAGTCGTTCTCAACGTAACCTTTAGAGCTGGAAGTTGAATTAGAGACGATCTTGTCTAACTCTCTTTTTCTGTTTGTTTTAGATGGAAATGCTGATTTCCAGAGAAGGTAGGACAAACATTATAAAGAATAAGGTGAGCCCAAGGAAGTACCCCAGCCCTAATGGGCTGTATTTCAAGAGTATTGAGAGAAGTAGAAAATACGAAATCAGAATTATTGTCTGCATTTTTTTGTCTTTTTGAGAAATCATGGAGAACAGTAGAGTTCTAGAAGGCTGAGTAAAGCATATGTCCTTCATTTAAAAAAATTTAAAAAAGAAGAAAATGTAACTTTAAGGGTCACTCCATTGTGAGTTTGAGGCTGACCGTGTTCACCTTCTTGTGAGTACTGAAAAAAAAGTTGTGAAAACTTGTAGCCATCATATATTCACCAAAAACATGTCATGTCAAGTAAATTTGGTTACTTTTATTTATTTTTAATTATTTTCAAGTTCAACAGAGAAAGTAATAAACTCAATTGAACAATAAACTTAATTGAACTCAATATAACTTATTAATAATATACAATAATTTTCCCCTCAAACTTTTTAGAATACATGCATACTATTTCACATTGCTGTAATCAAGATTTATATACAATTTTATTTCCTACTTTTTCAACTTGATATCATTCACATCCTGTTTTCACTTTTCTGTATAAATTGGGTATCTTATGCTGAGGGGGTCAGTGTTACTCAGAATGCTGATCTATTGAATTGGCAGAAGAGATGGGTCTTAGAAATAAAATTAATTACAAGAGGTGAAATCACAGAGGTCTCCTGGGCCCAGCAGAGAAAGAAGGCGGGCAATGCCCACCATCTTCCTTGGCCTCAGGGGTGAGGTCCAAAGAACACAGTGGGAGCTTAACTTAGTGGAGTTCAAGTCTCAAGAAAGGCAGAAACTGCAGATGTCCCATTTCTGGTTGCCTAGTTGTGGTAATCAGTGTATAATGGTAAAAACTGTGTGCAGTTTCATACACAGTGTAAGTGGTAGAATCATATGGGTGGAGGTCTGAACAGGAGTCTGGAAGGACTGTCCTAAAAGCCCCAGTGGCTGGGATCCCAAGCCCCAAGAACAGGGTCTGGTGCCTAGTGGGCTCTTAGTAAATAACTGTTACAGGAACAACTAATGGGGTCACCACACTGATGGATGAGGAGGCGGCCCAAGACATTGTGTGTCTTGATTTTGATAAATAGTGGATGACATATGTGATGATATCCTGTACAGAGGGACACTGCACAGAGTGTGCAATAGTTTTATTGCATGTATTTTTACCTAATTGGTCAAATATACCCAAACTATGGATTAATGGTTCAAGGTCCATGTCCTAGGGCTCTGTTCTTCGTTTTGCCTGGTTTAATATTTTCAATAACCATTTGAAACTGCTATTTCTCCACTGTAATTTCTTTTTTAAAAATGTTTTGACAGCCCCTCAGTGTTTGATTTAAATTATTTTTATTATAATATTTCTTAAATACAGGCGCAAATAAGACTAAATGTTGCTTATGGCTTTTTTTATAACTACAAAGCTAACAGTTAAAAATAAAATGCAAACTCCATGAAAGTGGAACGAACAGCACTAACGTGATGGGTGATCACTGGTTGACGTGAAATCACTGGTCGACCCCCTGTGGTCCTGACGACGATGGGCAGGTGCCTTTGAGCCCTGCACAGCAGTCCCAGAAGGGCCTGATGTTGTCTGTGCAGTCAACATCCCACCGTCTGACCCAGCATCGCTGGCCTTAGCTCAGCACACACACGTCATTTACCCACTAAGTTGCCTAGTTTTCTTTTCTCATTAGCCTGGGCCATTTGTCACAAGCACAGTCTTAAATACGAATGCAAACGCATGCACAAAAACACTATGTTGGTCTCAAGACAATTAGAATTTTTCATTTTTTATACGGCCATCGAAAGGAAAATCAAAAATTTAAGATTCTTTTAGAGAACTCTTTCATTCAACCAATAATGACCAAATACTCACCAGGAGCAGGCAGTTGCTTGAAGCTCTAGATAACCGTGACGAACTAGACAGAGCATTCTCCTGCCCACAGGAGGAACCGAAGCACTGCCGCTCAGATTTATGATGACCCCTGAACGGGAGGGAGAAGCAAAACGTGAAAATAGGACCTGGATTATAAAGGATCTTTATACATTTTTTTCTATTATAATATTTTGAAATTCCTAAATCGTTACATGCTTATTGTTAAAAAAAAATTGCAAGTGATATGGAAGTCTGAAAACTAATAACTGAAAGCTACCGCTCTCTCATTACCTCTAGTCCCACTCCCCAGTGGTCACAATGATGTTAACTTGAATATTCCAGACTTTTCCATGAGATCAGAAAACTCTAAAAAATCTCATTTTATGAGCACAATTTCTTATTTAGCCTCTGGCCTTCTTCTCTACTCAGTGGCGTTTTCTGAAAGGTGTCCTTCTTGAATGAGAGAACTCCCCTAGACCGAAGATAAAAGGATCATAGAGACTAGACTGGGCAAAAGTCTTCAATTTTGCAGAATCATTACCTTGTTCCAAGTTTTCTGAAAAGGAAGACACGGTATGCAAAACACCTGGCACACAGTAGTCACTTAATAAATAGCAATTGCTATTATTACAATTTAAAATAATGGTTGTTCGTGAACAATTATTGGCTTTTCCAGGTGTAGAATACTATATCTTGATTATGAGGTGATGGCAGTTCTTTTTCCAACAATCCTGAAAAAAAAAAAAGTCCTTTAATGTGGCTGCCCATCAGGGATTTTAGCTTTTCATAATCTCTGGAGCACCACTTCTCAGTCGCCCTTCTGTTTAATATAATATCCCCCTTGTCCTGGTGGAGGAGATGTCAGAGGGGAGGTGGAGGTTTGGTCATTTGAATTGAGACAGGGTGTTAGTGTCAGGACCATATTTCTTTTCCAACTCTGAAATCTAATTTCCTCAGAACTGTGTTTAACGGGGCTACGTTTACGGCTCGGGTTCCTGGCGTCCCATCCGCTCTCATATACTGCATCACTTAGGTAATACTTGGAAAGTGCTTTGAAGGAAATGGGCCCAGAAGTGCTAAGTAGAATTACATGATACGAGTCGGCAGTGGGGAGCCACATGAATAGATAAAATCTCCTGTCTGCACTACATTTCATTTTCTCTGATAGATTTTATGGAACCCTCATGTGTTACACTGGAAATAACGCAGGAAGTCACATTTTTATGAGCAGCATGTATGTTGAATATTGGAAAAAAACCCAAAGTAGTGGAATGGAATATTTGCACTCAGTTGGGTATAATAAAAATAGTCAGTTAGAAATTAAGGGTCAGCCACTTTCCATTATGCAATATTGTTTTATAAATAATTTTCAAAAACGAAGATAGGAGAAGGTAAACCATGGGGGGAACAGTTTGGGAAAAATTTCTTGTTCAGGGAAAGTGGCTCTGGAGAATTTGAAAGAAAGTTTACATAAGAATATTCACGCATTCATTCACTTGTTCATTAATTAAATAAATTTTTACTAACTACCTTCAGAGAGCCAAGCACAGTGCTAGCTATGGATGTAGACAAGTTGGGGACGTGCTATACTGGAGGCAAGATAAGTTGTGTCCTTGCAGAACATAGAGAAGGGAATCCTCTGGGAAAATCATGGAGAGTGTCCCTTGAGATGAGATCCAAACTATCATAAGGGTAGGTGTTTTCTAGGTGGAGATGGGAGGAAGGGATTTCATGGTGTGGAACAGCATTTACAAAAGCGCAAAAATGTGACAGACATAGCAGGGTGCGAGAAGGACAACAAGATTTAATAATCTGGAACACATGGAGTTGAGTCTAGAGGTGAGACCAGAGAAGAATCTAGCTATGATTTTGCAGAACCTGGTAAGTATTGCTAAATACATGTGTCCTTTCTCCCTTCTTCATAGAGAGAACATATGCTGACATATTTGTGGAAATGGTGTGTCCTATCCAATTAAATGCAGCAAATACACCCAAGGCAATCCTGAGGACACAGAGATGAACACAAGAAGAACCCAATGGTCCAGTTCTCGCAGTATCATTGGCCTGCTGTTCTTCCATACACCTTTGGTACTCACTTCAATCATTGTTACTCTGTCGGTTGGTACCACACCCTATATATCTTTTCTAAGATCAAGCACAGTAAGGCACAGAGCGTGGGGCTCTAGCATCAGACTTCCTGGGCTCTACTCCCAAATCCCATAAATACTAGTTGTGTGACTTTCGGCAAGCTAACAGGGCTTCCTCCTCTGTACAATGGGAGTCTTAACACTTCAGTCTCCTAGGGCAGTTGGGTGGATTAGGCGAGACAAGGCAGGCACAGCCCTCAGCGTGGCGCCTGACAAGTTGTAAGCACTGGAGAAATGTCAGCTGTTATTACAGGCACATTAGATGTGCATCCGTGTTCCACTGAAGAATCACACGGCTCCTCAGAGCATCACGTGCAGCTCCAGGGGGAGAGAACCAGCACTGCTGATTACTCCTGTCCTGTGACTGCTCTCTGTCCTTCGCAAGATGAAAACAGATATAATTTGGAGTTGTTTGTTCATTATCTTCTGTAGAGCCATTGTCATCTTCATCAGCATTGTCATCATCCTGTCATATTCTGATGGTGGAAGCTACAGTTTCCATGTGGCTTCCAACTGCCTGTAAGTGGATGTGAACCAGTTAGAGAGCAAACCCCAGGCCATACGTCCCAGGGAAATGCAGTACCACGACAGAGGAAATAAACTGATGATCTTTTAAAAAAATAAAGTAAATGGGGATTACACCTGGGGAAAGTGTTTTCTCTTCCTTCCACATAATGTACATAGTTTTGCTTCTGAGTGCATTTTCCTAACCTCATCTCTAGTCACCCAAAATTGAAAAATCAGATGAGGAAACAGAGGTATTCAGGAAGATGAAGTCCAAGAATAGAAATAAAACAGACGGATTATCTGACATGTGTGAATATAGTGAGAAACTATTTTAACTTCTGGCAAGGAGCTTAGGACTGAATCACTGATTGGTATATAAAAAAGTAAACAATTTAAAAATCGTGGCAATTATTAACTCCAGGGAAAATAAAAAGTTCAAGAAAGGAAACGTAGTCATAATATATAACATGGCCCAGATGTGAGAAAATATTCACCTAGTTATATTAATGTATCTATCAAACTTAGAACTATAACAAGAGGATGTGGAAGGGAAAGTGGGCCTGTGTGAGTTGGGAAGGCAGGAGAGGGCAAAAATAAAGGTAAGAATGTTAAATCTGAAAAATCAACACAGGACACAATCATGTTATTTAGAAATATGGAGGTAAACACAAAAGAAACAGTTAACAGAGTTGAAAATGGCTGCTCCAGGAAAGAGCACAGACAGAGGTTACTGTTTTTCACAACAAACCTTGTAAAGTAGGAATTTTTTCACTATAAAAACTATGCATATGTATGAATTTAATACAAATAAACATTATATATATTAAAAGGTATGAAGAGATGGTGTTTAGTTTGAAGTGTTTGAATCAAGGGCTGCAAAGACGGATAAATTTGATTAGGCCCACTGTGCGGGGCTTCAGTAGGCAAGGAAAAGATGCAAGTTTTTAGGCAAAGGAGTGGTATGATCCGATTGTACTCTGGAAAACATCTCTCTCTATATATAAATATACAAATGTATAATTATTAAATATATACTATATATAAGTAATTATAATAATTAAATTAATTATAAATAATTGAATATATAAAAATATGTATATAAAATAAAAGATAACTCTGCAGGGAGTAGAAGGCGTTTGAAAATAGGGAGGCCAGTTTGCAAAGTTTTGTGATAGTCCCGGCAAGCAAGGATGACTTTCAGAACCAAAGCAGTGGGTGTGAGCATTGAGAGAAGGATGTGGATCTGAGTGGTGTGTACGAGACGGGTTTGCTTTGCCTATATGGGTAGTGAGGACGGCAAGGTGAAGACCCCAGGTTCCTGACTTTGCAGACTGGGAGGATGGCGGTGCCATTAACCAAAATGGAACTCCCAAAGGACAGGCATGTCTCTAGAGGGAGGCCAGAGAGAAAAGATGGTGCACCTGTTTCTACACACATCTGAAATACCTGAGGGGCGTTCAGAGGAAGAACCTGTAAATGCCAACCAGGTGATCAAGATGGAAAAAGGACCAGAAGATAGAGATTTGGGAGTCCCCGGTTTATATGTGGTTTTCGGAGCTTCAGGAGGCCATCACAATGCCCAAATGAAGCATATGGCATAAGTCAGGGCAAAGAGCTGTCCTGGAGAATAAAACTTTTGAAGCAATAATCAGTTGGGCAAGGGCCAACAGACAGTAAACTGTAAACAGAGAAGTTGGAGAAGTGGGAGAGAGTGGCACCACTGAAGTCACATCGATGATGGTTTTGGGGAAGGAAAGGGAGTTTCACCAGGTCAAAAGCCCTGGAAAGAAGTCAAGGACAGTGAATGAAGAGATCAGTGACCTTCCCAAGTCACGTGCGGTGATGGAAGGGTAAGGACAGAAGCCCACGTGAGTGAAAGTTGATTGAGTAGATACAGAAAGCCTGGCAACACCATCAAGAAATTTGGTAGCAAAGGGAAATAGGAACCTAGGGTGTATCGTAAAAATCCATTTACTTTTGCTGCCCAGTGCCCTTCTTTCTTCTGGTTATAGTAAGCCCGCCTTCTTTTTCAGATGTGCTCTATCCACATGGTACAGAGAATGTGCAATCAGGGTACCCACTACAGGGTGACACACAGCCCAGGAAAGGCTGATTGAGGTCTCTCTCTGGGGAATTATTAAATTGGAACTAAGAAAAGTTGGTTGTCCCTCTCTGGTGGCAATGCTGAAAAGAGACGAGCCTGGGAGATGCCCACAGCCATGTTTCTAGCTTGGCAGAGAAACACAGTCTGAGTGGTGGAAGCCAAAGAGAGAAAAGCAGAGATAAGCAATATAGAGAAAGAGCATGCTAGGGAGCAACCCTGGGGGTCCCCTGGCGCTAGTCCTCAGGACACCTGAGCTGCCCAAGCCTGTCCTTCCTTGAGCCTGGCTGCTCAGCTCTTTTGCCTCCCACTTCAGTTCTTTGAGGCATCCCAAGGTCTTCCCAATCAAACCCTCTTTTTATTCAAACTCATTCAGATTGTTTTTTCTGTCATTTGCTACTAAAAAAGAAAGTTCTAATAGAGAGTGGTAACTTGAAGGAAAGGCAGGCTTGGGAGATAGATAGATAGATAGATAGATAGATAGATAGATAGATAGATGATAGATGGATAGATAGATAGACATTAATATATCAATTAATATATCAATATATCTGTATCTATCTATACACCTCTAGGGATGTAAATCTATCTATCTAGAGATGTATAGATAGATATAGATTTATTCAGGGAAGTGAGCATCATTTAAAAGCATAGGGAAATGAGCCATAAAATGAAAAGGCTAAACATATAAGGAGAGAGGACGACTGCTGGAGCCTTCAGAGAAAGTGGGATGAGATGGGATTGTGAGCCCAGGTGGAGGGAGTAGTTAGTCCCTGTGAGATAGAAACCAAAGATGGAAGCAGTTAAATTTGGTACGGAAGCAGCTTGAAGAAATTCATCCCTGTGCTACCTTTTTCCCTCTGTGAAGTGGGACACAAGGTTATTTCTGAAAAGTGAAAGAAAGTTTTCAGGTAAGGGAATCTGAGGAGAGTAGAAATAGTTTCAAGCCACTGCCAAGAGCCATGAGAATAAGACTTGGCTAGGAACAAGAATCCAAGTCTTAGTTTCCTCATCTGTAAATACTATACTCTGGCACCATGTGTTAATGTTTGTGAAAGTTATCATTTGTGAAGTTATGTGTGAGGTGTTACATATACAGTCTATTCATTTTCAATAAGATGAAGGACACGTATATAGCCAGTTCTCAATTGTCTAATGCAGAGGTTGGCCAGCTTTTCCTGTAAAGGACCAGATAGTAAATCCTCTAGACTTTGTGAGCCATATGGTCTTTGTGGTTCTAGCTCAGAAAACACCCTCACACAATATGTAAATGAATGGGTGAGGGGGCATTCCAATAAAACTTCATTTCTAAAAACAGGCCGCTGGCACAACCCTATTAAAAAATGGACAAAGAACTTAAATAGACATTTCTACAAAACAAAAAAAGATACACGAATAATCAATAAGCACATGGAAAGCTCAACATCAGTAATCGTTAGGGAAAGGAAAATCAAAACCACAATGCCATCCCACCTCACATCCATTAGGATGGCTACCATCAAAAATACTGAAAATAACAAGTGTTGGCAAGGATGTGGACAAATTAGAACCCTGAGTACTGCTGGTAGAGCTGTAAAATGGTACAGCTCTGTGGAAAACAATACAGTGGTTCCTCAAAAAAATTAAACATAGAATTAACATGTGATCCAGCTATTCCACCTCTGGGTATATACCCCAAAGAATTGAAAGCAGAGTCTTAAAGAGACACTTGTATATTCATAGCAGCACTATTCACAATAGCCAAAAGGTGGAAGCAATCCAAATGCCCATTGACAGATGAATGGATAAACAAAATATAGTGCATATTTACAATGGGATATTATTCAGCCTTTAAAAAGGAAGGGAATTCTGACATACTACCACAGGGATGAACCTTTGAGGACGTTAGGCTAAGTGAAATAAGCCAGTCACAGAAAGATAAATACTGTATGATTCTCCTTATAGGAGGTACCCGGAGTAGTCAAATTCATAGAAATAGAAAGTAAAAGATGGTTACCAGGAACTGGGGGAAGGAGAAATGGAAAGTTGTTATCCCAAGTGTATAGGGTTTCAGTTTTACAAGATAAAAGAGAGCTCTGGAGGTTGGTTGCACAACAATGAGAATGTACTTAACACTAGTAACTGTACACTTAGAAACGGGTAAGACGGTAGATCTCGTTATGTCTATTTTACTACAGCTTTTTTTAATTAAAAAGACAAACAGGTCAATAGCCAAACGTATCCCTCACGCCATTGTCTGCCAGCCCCTGACCTAGAGATTCACGGGGTAACAATGATTAAAGAGTAGGAATAAAAATTTCACCATCAGAGCCGTGAATGCGGTAGAGTCACAGGCTTGTCACAGGCTCTTCTGGGCCTCTCCGCATCTCCAGGACTTAGTCTTCTGGGTGGCAAATCATCGATGCTCAGTACTTATTTACTGAATTGCACTGTAGTTTCTCTGCGACAAACTCCTGGAGAGGGTTGAGTCTGGGGTGAATCAGGTGAAGAGGGAGAGAGGCAGAGGAGTGACAAACGTCATCTCCTTCAAAGGAAAACTGGTTTCAATAACGCCTAGGCTCTCCCTCAAAAGTCAAAGTGCCAGCCGCCTACATTAGAGGTATCCTATGTCCACGGAGTCTGTGATGAGCCTCGGAAAAGCCATCGTGGCTATATCCTCCACAGAGCCGCTTTGTTTCCAGCGCTGGGTTTTTTAAAGGCGTACCTAAGATGATGTCAGAAAGTCTTTTGATAGCGTTTCCAACTGTCCCGCTGTGCTGCAGACACAAGGTTTCTAGGTTGAAATGAGGGAACCGAGTTACCAGTGACCTGAAGGCCCACATTATACACATCTTCCTGGGAGCAGGTGACCTGAGGTGGGGTGGATGAGGGGAGGGGGATGGCTTCATTTTCTAATGCACAAACACTGGCAGCTACACCCTCAAGGATGGCATTTATGCCCCTCCACTGATGCCCAGGCCTCTGGATTCTCTGAACTTCCTGACTGCACAGTAGTTGTGTGGACCGTTGAAGGATACCTCCCCTTGAAGTTTGGGAAACACGTTAGTAAGAAATGGAGGATGGCATGAGGTCAGCAAATTATCAAGGGGCATCATAAAGGGATTTCTGGAGCCTTCGGAACCAATCCCCATTTCTTAGCCAAAGCCCAGGCGGGCAGCTGGAGAACTCTCAAATCCACTTCCAAAGTTGAACCCTGCTCACATTTTATAAGGTTAAATGTTGAAAGTGAAGCTTTGATTGCTGGCTCTGTAAAAATGGAAAAGGAAGAGAAGGGACAAAAATGTGGCTTTTCAGGGTAAGATTTTTATCAAAAGCAGGTACACTGTACAACTCCAAGCCGAGAAACAAAGGGAGCCTTGTGCAGCTGCCTCTGCAGGTCGTTCCAACGCTGCGATGGGAGTAAAAGGAGTCAGGGAAATGGTTTTTGTGTGCCCTGGAAAAGAAAGCGCAATTCACGAGCGCTGCAAACAGGGGGCTGGTTCTGAGGTGCGCCTGCAGGCCTGGCTTGAGCGGGTCATGTTTCCCGTAAGGAGAGGAGGCCTGCTGGATGCTGGAACCTGAGGGAGGCTAAGGTCTCCCTGTGGCCGATCAACCATCGACAGGAGGGATGATGCAGCCTCTCCCTGAAAACACAGTCAGAGTGGGAGTCCAGGACTAGGTGGGGTGGGGCACCCAACAGGGAAGGATAGGGGGTGAGAGATTCGCTCTGTTGCTTAACACTCTGTTCTCTGAGGCAAACCCAGGGGAGTATGCCGTCCAGCATGGCAGCCACTAGCCAAAGGTGGCCACTGAGGACTGAAAAAGTGATGGTCTGAAATGAGGTGTGCTGGAAATTTAAAAGATACACCATGCTTTAAAGAGAAGTGTGTACAATAAAAGGAATGGAAAATGTCTCAGTAATTTTTGTAGTGATTACATGCTGAAAGGACCCCATTTTGGATATATTGGGTTAAATTAAATAAATCATTCATTTTACCTGCTTCTTTTTACTCTTTAAAAATGTGACAGCTAGAAAATTTTAAATTATATATATGGCTCACATTATACTTCCTTTGGAATGTGCTACCTTAGAGAACACTGTCAGAATGGCTCTGACGTTCTCAACTAAATGTCTTTTTGGTATTGGATAAACAGGAGACTAGGATTGTGGAGAAAATCCTGGGGAAGAATGCATTTATGGTCCTAAAGCCCGTAGCTCCTGATTTGGGGTGGCTAGTTCCCTGGGCAGATCCATCCTGCTCCCTTCCTCACTGTCCCGCCCCTTGTGCCTGATTCACGTTGTAGTCCCGGTACCCAGCCTGGCACAGAGAGGCCCCTGCACTTGTCCAAGGAAGCGTTGTGTCTGGCTGGGTGGATGAACAACTGTTTTTTTTACGGAGATTTTCCTGTACTTATTCTCCATCTCTCCCTCGCCATCCCTGCCTCCAATGTGTGGAGAGAGAAATCTGAAAATTAATATGCCGATACAATTCCTTACAATTACTACAAGCCAAGTCTTGGGGAGTAACTGTGTGGGAAAGGTTGAAAACACAGGTAGGACTGGGGTATCGGCTCTCTCAGGGGTGGTTTCACTTTAAAGGTGACAGGATGTCATGTCCAGGACTCTGGTGAGGATTTCAAAGCCTTAATTCTAGCGCAATTTCATCATGAGTAGCCACATGTCTCTGGGCAAAGAACTTAGAGTAGCAAGACCTTATTTTTCTTTTCTGTCAAGCAAAAATGTTAATCAGTGCCCTGATTTCTGTTAGGATGAGGATCAAACAAGAAAATGTACCCAAAGCTCAAGCAGGCATTTGGAGTTGAACAGTTTAATGTTATTTAGTGTTGAGATTCTATTGAATAAAAAACAAAAGGTCTTGGGGCCAGCCCGGTGGCCTAGTGGTTAAGTTCGTGCACTCTACCTCTGTGGCTTGGGGTTCATGGGTTTGGATGCCAGGTGCGGACCTGGCACTGCTCACTGAGCCATGCTGTGGCAGCATCCCGCATAAAATAGAGGAAGATTGGCACAGATGTTAGCTCAGTGACAATCTTCCTCAAACAAAAAGAGGAAGATTGGCAACAAATGTTATCTCAGGGCCAATCTTCCTCACAGAAACAAATAAAAAGCTCCAATCCAAAAGGTCTCAGTGTTTCCCTCTGAAGTAAGAAATGGTACCCAGAATGGATAAGAGGGCAGGGGAACCCGAATCTGACCCCAACTCCATCAGTCAGTCAAGAACTCTGGATGATTACTCAGAGCCTACACCCCCCAGCAGCTGCTAAAGGACTGGAGTGGTCATTAGAAATATGTTCACTCCACCAACGTCAGAACTAAAAGAGATCTTGGGATCCTTTGTGCTACACCCTTGTATATGAATAAGGAACATGACAGGCAAGGCAGCTAAAAAGATGGTCTTTGGTCCGTCACTCAGCCAGTGGACACCCGGTGCTTGTAGAACTCACTTCTCCCACACAGGGCAGTGACAATCCCATGGGGCTGCATGTCAACACTTAGACCCCACAGGACCTACCATCGCTGAGCTTGTAACAGTGTGAGGGAGACGGGGTCTGAAGCCCATACCAAGATGGAAGTGAGGAAACAACTCAATCTGAAACGAGGCTGGCTCATCTGCAAACTGCTAGCAAGGATCTACCTTGCCAGGTTGCAGAGAAGTAACCGAAACTCATGGCCAAACAATGAAGAAACTTTATTTATGGTAAAGTACGAAAAAGCCAATTTTATCAATAGAACGTTGTGTTTAAAGGGAACAAATTGTTAACAGATTATTTCTGTTATCAGTGCTGGCTGGAGACACCGTCAGTGGCTGCATGCTCTGGAGCACATTATGCCGTATGTGCATTATCTAATAAATCATCCAAGCTTCACAAGAAAAGAGTTAAATTAACATTATTAACTCCCACTAGTTTTGAAATCCTGAATAGGACTTAGAATCTACCTGCAAATTGTTCAGATTTGCTAATTACTGTCACTGGGAAGGGCTGACTCCCAGCACAGAGGGGCATCCAGACAGAGGGGAGGTTTAGCGCCAGACGAGGTCAGGCTCTCGGGTCACCCAGGACAACAGAGGGTGTCTCTTTCATCTCCCTGAGCTGAGGGCTCTCCAGCTCCCAGGAAGCTGAATGGGTTTCCCTTTAAGACTGAGGGATAAAGACAGCCCAGATAGAATGACTCTTTTCTTTAATAATTAAAAGAGTTCTTGGAGAGCTAAGAAGTAGATGTAGAATTGAGTGTAAAAACCAGAAGTATCAGTATGTCACATGCCGGGTAACAAAGTCACTGCTGAGGTGGTGAGATTGGGAACTTTAAACAGCTGCCTGAGCCTATGGGGTAGGCGAGGCCGAGAGAGCAGCAGAGGTGAAGAGTGACACCACCCCAATGGTGGGAGGTGGGCAGGAGGAACATTTGGAGGAAGAAACCCAGGCACCTTGCGGGAGGCAGGAAAAAACATTTAAGCCACAGCAAAACCCACTGAAGGGACTAAAGTTCACAGAATTTTCGACCCAGAGGAGCCCCTGGGGATCTTGAGGCACAGTGGTTCTCAAAACCTTTGGTATCTGAGATGCCTGCTGGCCTGGCTGCATCTGAATCCTCAGGGAACTATAGAAAATGACAGACTTTTTTCAATTTTATAAGATTGGGGACAGAATGGCTATGTTGCTTTTTACTTTTTTTTTATTGCATTCATAATAGTTTATATCATTGTGAAGTTTCAGTTGTACATTATTTCTTGTTCGTCCCCATATATGTACTCCCCTTTACCCTCTGTGCACACCCCACCCCACCTACCCTGGTAACCTCTGAACTGTTCTCTTTGTCCATGTGTTTGTTTATCTTCCACATGTGAGTGAAATCATACAGTGTTTGTCTTTCTCTGTCTGGCGTATTTCACTTAATATAATACCCTTAAGGTCCAGCCATGTGGTTGCAAATGGGACGATTTTGTCTTTTTTATGCCTGAGTAGTATTCCATTGTATATTTACACCACATCTTCTTTATCAGTTGATGGGCACGTGGATTGCTTCCATATCTTGGCTATTGTGGATAGTGCTGCAATGAACACAGGGGTACACAGGTCACTTTGGATTGTCAATTTCAAGTTGTTTGGGTAGATACCCAGTCATGGGATAGCTGGGTCATATGGTATTTCTATTTTTACTTTTTTGAGGAATCTCCAGACTGCTTTCCGTAGTGGCTACACCAGTTTGCATTCCCACCAGCAGTGTATGAGGGTTCCATTTTCTCCACACCCTCTCCAACATTTGTTATTTTTAGACTTAGTGATTATAGCCATTTTAACAGGTGTAAGGTGGTATCTTAGTGTAGTTTTTATTTGCATTTCCCTGATAATTAGTGATGTTGAGCATCTTTTCATGTGCTTATTGGCAAAATGGCTATTTTTAACAAGCTCTTAGGTGGTTCACACATACAAAGAAGCTTGAAAACCACTTATCTGGTCCACTTTCCAGGGTCTTTAGTTAACAGATGGAGAGGCTGAGGTTAAGTGTCTTGCCCAAGGACATAAACTAGTTGGCAGCAAAGGAAGAAGTAGAATCTGATCCTGTAAATCTAACCAGCCTTCCTTCCTTGGCCCCACAATGCCTCTTCAGTTTCCTATTTGGAGCCCTATCTTAGCTCTAGTTAAGTAACAAACTGCCCCAAAACATAGTCACTTAAAATCACCACCACATATTTAGTTCATAATTCTGTGGGTTGGCAACTTAGACATGTCTCACTTGGGTCTTTTTTCTGGTCTCCACTGGGCTCCATCATGTGTGTGGTCAGCTGCAAATCAGCTAAGTGGCTGCTTCTGGGGACTGATGGCTAGGAGCTGGGCGATGGGGGATGACTGGGTCACAGGTCTCATCCTCCAGCAGGCTAGCTGAGCCTGTTCTCATGGCATGTGGGCAGGCTGCAAAACAGTGTGGAAGATGCAGGGCGCCTTGCGGCCTAGTCAGAACTGTACATTATCACTTCTGTCACATTCTATTGACCAAAGCCATTACCAGGCCAGCCCAGATTCCAGGGACTGGGAAACAGACTCTCCCTCTTGATGGAGGAAGCTGCAAAGTCACGTTGCAAGGAGTGTATACAACAGGAGGGAAATAATTTGGGCTGTTTTTGCAACCCGTCTACCACAGGGGCCTTGTCTACTTCCCTCAGATCCCCCATCCATTATACCCTGCACTCTAGCCAAACTGTAATCCCCTTTTCCCAAACATGATGACAGATCCTTTCAGAAATCTGTTTTTGGACTTGCTATTTCCCTGACCTAAAGTGCCTTTTTCATTCCCCCAGGCCTTCACCCTTAAATTGTCCTTTAATGCTTAACTTACTATGCCACGTTAAAAGAGGCCAACTGAAGATGCATTCTCCTCTGCTCCCTCACAAAAACCTAATGACAGTCTATAAAAAGGACTTTTACAAAGATACATAAACCCACAAGGGCAAAGAGAAGAGAAGATGACAGGTGATAAAGTATTTCAACAAAACTTTGGGATGTGGAAAGCAGATATACGGTGCCCATCTTAGTAAAACCAGAAGTGGCTGAGTGCCCACGGGGTGGGGGAACCAAGCAATAAAGTGAAACTCAACGCAGAACCCCGAGGACTCAGGAACTCTGGGGCTGGATGCCTCAGCAGGGAGTGGGAGGCGCTGAAATCAGGATTTGTGGGACGTGCAAGAAGCTGTTGATCCCTGGATCTACTCACTCTATCCACAGAGCCAGGTGAATACCCTTCTCCACCCAGGAGCCCGGAGTTTTAATCCTAGGGAGATTAAACCTGAGGAGCCCTGGAGTCGGAAAGAGCAGGCATAGCTCATGGCAGGGGCGCCATTGTGAAAAGAGGGATTAAGGGGAAGTCTACACACTAGAAGGTGAAACTCCCTGCTGCATGCCTGACTGGGCAACCAGACTTACACATCCCAAGCAAGAGACTGTAGGATTCCTCTTTAGGGAAATTGACCAGCCCAAAAGAGGTAAAAATACTGACATTTGTAAGCTGCCCAGTAAAATGTCAAACTCCTGCCTGATCCCCAGAGAGGGAAGCCTCTAGCCCTCCACACAGATTGTTCCAGGCAGCTCTAAACAGGAACAATCTGCCAAAGTCAATAGACCTTTGAACAAAGTCTCTACTATGACAGACGGCAACAAAACCAACACCCAGTCAAAAAGATGGGAGGTGGGCTATGGAGGTCAGGTGGTAAGAATCAAGCCCACTTTGCCGTAGACACAAGTCAAGACCCAATGCTTATGTTTGAAAAAACGAAGAGACAGCATCATATACATATTATGTAGAAATATATTGGTAGCAAAACTAAAACTGAAAAGTGCTGGAAATCATTGTCTCTAAGGAGTGGGACTTTAGGAGAGAGCAGGGCTTGACTGATTTCATGAAAACTTTGTAAAACTATTACACAAACTAAATTACGCACGTTCATTACTTTGATACAATGAAAATTTATTATTTTTTAAATAAACAAAACTTGGGGCTGGCCCAGTGGCGCAGCGGTTAAGTGCACACGTTCCGCTTCAGTGGCTCAGGGTTCACCGGTTCGGATCCCGGGTGCAGACATGGCACCACTTGGCAAGCCGTGCTGTGGCAGGTGTCCCACATTTAAAGTAGAGAAAGATGGGCACGGATGTTGGCTCAGCGCCAGTCTTCCTCAGCAAAAAGAGGAGGATTGGCAGTAGATAGCTCAGGGCTAATCTTCCTCAAAAAAAACCACCAAAACTTACTTAAATGTCCTCTTTTTTTAAAAGACTTCTCTATCTCCCAGGCAAGTCCATGGCTCTACTTTACGTGTTTTCACATGACTGTGTTCATAGCATTAGTTTATTGAAATATTCGTGAATGAATACACGTATGA
The DNA here is from genome assembly GCF_041296265.1 of Equus caballus. Taxonomy (NCBI): domain Eukaryota; kingdom Metazoa; phylum Chordata; class Mammalia; order Perissodactyla; family Equidae; genus Equus; species Equus caballus. Next base: position 47,818,694 of record NC_091706.1, read on the forward strand.
GAACACATTCGCAGCTTTAATCACACTTTATCTGTAATGTATCTGTTTAATTGTCTGTTTTCCTCCTAGGCTTTATGCTTTTTGAGGTCAGCATCAAATCCTAATTTAGTGCTGGGCATTCAGAAGACATTCCCTACATGTGATTGGGTGGGTGGGGAAGTCATGATTAAATGGCAGCCAAATCATAAGGCAAAATTTTCTCCCTTTATTCATTGTCCTTCCATTTTATTTATTTTTAATGTATCTATTCATAATTAGCCTTGTTCCTAAAAAGAATTTAAGTCGACTTATAAAAACATATGCAATTATAAAAGAAATAAATGAAGAAATGAAGACTAACAGAAGCCTTTTAAAAAGTCACACCTGGGGCCAACCTGCTGGTTGACAGTTAAGTTTTCATGCTCCGTTTCTTTGGCCCAGGAGTCACCAGTTCAGATCCCAAGCATGGACCTACACACCACTTATCAAGCCATGCTATGGCAGCCGTCCCACATATGAAGTGGAGGAAGATGGGTGCAGATGTTAGCTCAGGGCCAATCTTCCTCAAGAAAAAAAAAGAGGAGGATTGGCAGCAGATGTTAGCTCAGGCTAATTGTCCTCAAAAAATGAAAAATGAAGTCACACCAACATACTATTTAAAACAAGAAAGAAAGAAGGGAGAGGAAGGACAGGAAGGAGTGAAGGAAGGAAATTTAAACAGCTACTGCTTTCAGTCTTCAATTTTCTCATCTAGTTATTATTATGTGTATCTAGTTAATATCTTTTAATCATAACATGATAAAATTTTATATTAGGATTTATTCTGTGATAGTTTTAAAGTCACAAATTATTTTCTTTGATGAGAGTAGTGAGTTAGTGAATTTCGATCTCGGTAATTATTCTTTTTTTCTTTAATTTTTATTTTTTTCAGATGTACATCATATTTCAAATTCTGGATACATTACATCATGTTCACCACCCGAACACTAATTATAGTGCATCCCCTCACATGTGACCCTAATCACCCCTTTTGCCCTCCCCCCTCCCCCCTTCCCCAATGGTAATCAGCAGTCCAATCTCCAAGGCTATGTGTTGTGGTTTTTTTTGTCGTTTTTATCTTCTACTTATGAGTGAGATCATATGGTATTTGAATTTCTCCCTCTGACTTATTTCACTCAGCATAATACCCTCAAGGTCCATCCATGTTGTCACAAATGGCTGGATTTTGTCATTTCTCAGTAATTATTCTTAAGGGGGTAGACTTATAATACATGCTGTCAATATGCCATAATTTAATAACTCATTCTCTTGTTCTTATTGGACACTTTTAACCAAATGCTACAATGATATCTTGTAAATGTAGTGGGTTCTGTTCTCTTTTTAAAAATTATTTCCTATAGACAAACTCTCAGGCATACAATTACAGGGTCTAGGATTGGCAAATTGCTTTTCAACTTTATTCAAATGTTTTATACTGCTAAGAGGAGTGCAGTAGTGTGCAAGTCAAAGTCATCATTATTAGATATTGGAATTTTTTTCTAATTTAATTTCATTAACATTTTAACATGTTCATCTTACTAGCTCCATTTTAAAAAAATTTTATTGAGGTCATAATAGTTTAGAACATTGTGAAATTTCAGTTGTACATTATTATTTGTCAGTCACCACATAAATGTGCCCTTTACCTCTTATGCCCACCCCCACACCCCAACTCCCTTACCCTCTGGTAACCACTGATCTCTTCTCTTTGTCGATGTGTTTATCTTCCACATATGAGTGAAATCATATGGCGCTGTTTGTCTTTCTCTGTCTGGCTTATTTCACTTGACTTAATGCCCACAATGTCCATCCATGTTGTTGCGAAGAGGACAATTTTGTCTTTTGTTGTGGCTGAGTAATATTCCATTGTATTATATACCACATCTTCTTTATCCATTCTCCAGTGGATGGGCACTTGTGTTCCTTCTACATCTTGGCTATTGTGAACAATGCTGCAATGAACAAAGGGGTGCATAAGTCTCTTTGTATTGTTGATTTCAAGTTCTTTGGATACATACCCAGTAGTGGGATAGCTGGCTTGTATGGTATTTCTATTTTTAATTTTTTGAGAAATCTCCAAACTGTTTCCCATAGTGGCTGCAGCAGTTTGCATTCCCACCAGCAGTGTGTGAGGGTTCCCTTTACTCCATAGCTTTTCCAACATTTGTCATTTTTTGTTGGTGATTATAGCCATTTTAAGGGGTGTAAGGTGATATTTTAGTGCAGTTTTGATTTGCGTTTCCCTGATGATTAGTGATGTTGAACATCTTTTCATGTTCCTATTTGCCATCTGTATCTTTGAAGAAATGTCTGTTCATATCCTCTGCCCATTTTTCGATCAGGTTGCTTTTTGTTGTTGAGTTGTATGCATTCTTTATATTTTGGAAATTAACCCCTTCTTGGATATACGATTTGCAAATATTTTCTCTCAGTTGGTGGGTTGTCTTTTCATTTTGTTTCTGGTTTTCTTTACCTTGCCGAAGCTCTTTAGTCTGATGTGGTCTCACTTGTTTATTTTTCCTTTTGTTTCCCTTTCCCAAGTAAAGATCGTACTCAAAAAGATCCTTCTAAGATTGACGTCAAAGAGTGTGCTGCCTCTATTTTCTTCTCGGAATTTTATGGTTTCAAGTCTTTGATCCATTTTGAGTTAACTTTTTTGTATGGTGAAAAATAATGGTCTACTTTCATTCTTTTGCATGTGACTGTCCAGTTTTCCCAACAGCATTTACGAAAGAGACTTTCCTTTCTCCATTGTATGTCCTCAGCTCCTTTGTCAAAGATTAATTGTCCATAGATGTGTGGTTTTATTTCTGGGATTTCAATTTCGTTCCATTGATCTGTATGTCTTTTTGTACCAGTACCAAGCTGTTTTGATTACTGTAGCTTTGTAGTATATTTTGAAGTCAGGGATTGTGATGCCTGCAGCTTTGTTCTTTGTTCTCAGGATTGCTTTAGCTATTCGGGGTCTTTTGTTTCCCCATATGAATTTTAGGATTCCTTGTTCTATTTCTGTGAAGAATGTCATTGGGATTTTGATTGAGATTGCACTGAATCTGTAGATTCCTTTAAGTAGTATGGACATGTTAACTATATTTATTCTTTCAATCCATGTGCATGGAATATCTTTCCCTTTCTTTGTGTCATCATTGATTTCTTTCAATAATGTCTTATAGTTTTCATTCTATAAGTCTTTCACCTCTTTGGTTAAATTTATTCCTAGATATTTTATTCTTTTTCTGATATTGTATTCTTAAGTTCTCTTTCTGTTAGTTCATTTTTAGAGTATAAATAGGCAACTGATTTTTGTAAGTTGATTTTGTACCCTGCAGCTTTGCTGTAGCTGTTGATTATTTCTAATAGTTTTCTGATGGATTCTTTAGGGTTTTTTATATATAAAATCATGTCATCAGCAAACAAGAATTCCATTTCTTCATTGCCAATTTGGATACCTTTTATTTCTTTTTCTTGCCTAATTGGTCTGGCCAAAACCTCCAGTACAACATTGAATAAGAGTCGCAAGAGTGGGTACCCTTGTCTTGTTTCTGTTCTCAGAGGGGCAGCTTTAAATTTTTCCCCATTGAGTATGATGTTGGCTGTGGGTTTGTCATATATGGCCTTTATTATGTTGAGGTACTTTCCTTCTATACCCATTTTATTCAGAGTTTTTCTCATAAATGGATGTTGGATCTTGTCAAATGCTATCTCAGTCTATTGAGATGATCATGTGGTTTTCATTCCTCATTTGTTAATGTGGTGTATCAAATTGATTGATTTGCGGATATTGAACCATCCCTGCATCCTGGTTTAAATCCCACTTGGTCATGGTGTATAATGCTTTTAATATATCGCTGTATTCATTTGCCAATATTTTGTTGAAGATTTTTGCATCTATGTTCATCAGCAATATTGGCCTGCAATTTTCCTTCTGTGTGTTCTTGTCTAGCTTCGGAATCAGGGTGATGCTGGCCTCATAAAATGTGTTGGGAAGTGTTCCATCTTCTTCAAATTTTTGGAATAGTTTGAGAAGGATAGGTATTAAATCTTCTTTGAATGTTCAGTAGAGTTCTCCAGAGAAGCCATCGGTCCTGGGGTTTTATTTTTTGGGAGGTTTTTGATTACTGTTTTGATCTCTTGTCATTGGTCTATTCAGATTCTCTATTCCTTCTTGATTCAGTTTTGGGAGGTTGTATGAGTCTAAAAATTTTTCCATTTTTTTCTAGATTGTCCAATTTGTTGCCGTATAGTTTTTCATAGTATTCTCTTATAATCCTTTGTATTTCTGTGGTATCAGTTGTAATTTCTCCTCTCTCATGTCTAATTTTATTTATTTGAGACTTCTTTCTTTTTTTCTTAGTGAGTCTGGCTAAGGGTTTGTCAATTTTGTTTATTTTCTCAAAGAACCAGCTCTTAGTTTCATTGATCCTTTCTGCTGTTTTTTTTTTTTTTTTTTTTTTTGGTTTCAGTTTCATTTATTTCTGCTCTAATTTTTATTATTTCCCTCCTTCTGCTGACTTTGGGCTTTGTTTATTCTTCTTTTTCTACTTCTGTTAGGTGTAGTTTAAGATAGTTTATTTAAGATATTTCTTGTTTGTTAAGGTGGGTCTGTATGGCAATGTATTTCCCTCTTAGGACTGCTTTTGCTGCATCCCATATGATTTGGTGTGGTGTATTTTCATTTTTGTTTGTCTCCAGATACTTTTTGATTTCTCTTTTAATTTCTCTAATGATCCATTGGTTGTTCAGTAGCATGTTGTTTAGTCTCCATATATTTGTCACTCTCCCAGCTTTTTTCTTATAGGTGATTTCTAGTTTCATAGCATTATGGTTGGAAAAGTTGCTTGATATGATTTCAGTCTTCTTAAATTTATTGAGACTTGTCTTGTTTCCCAACATATGGTCTATCTTTGAGAAGGTTCCATGTGCACTTGAGAAGAATGTGTATTCTGCTATTTTTGGATGAAGTGTTCTACATATAAGTCCATCAGGTCTAGTTTTTTGTTTAATTCCACTATTTCCTTGTTGACTTTCTGTCTGGATGATCTATCTATTGATGTAAGTGGGGTGTTAGGGTTCCCTAATATTATTGTGTTGTTGTTAATATCTCCTTTTAGGTTTGTTAATAGTTACTTTATGTACTTTGGTGCTTCTGTGATGAGTGCAAATATATTTATAAGTGTTATATCTTCTTGGTGAAGCATCCCTTTTATGATTATATACTGCCCCTCTTTCTCTCTCATTGCCTCTTTTATCTCAATGGCTATTTTATCTGATCTAAGTATGGCTACATCTGCTTTCTTTTGTTTGCCATTAGCTTGGAGTATTGTCTTCCATCTTATCATTCTGAGCCTGTGTTTGTCTGTAGAGCTGAGATGTGTTTCTTGGAGGCAGCATATTGTTGGGTCTTGTTTTTTTTAATTCATCCAGCCACTCTGTGTCTTTTGATTAGAGATTTCAATCCATTTAAATTTAGAGTGATTATTGATATGTGAGGGCTTAATGCTGCTATTTTACCACATTTTCTGGTTGTTCTGTATTTCACTTGTTTCTCATCCTCTGTATTTTGGACTGCCAATTCAGTTTGGTAGTTCTCTATGATGGTTTTCTCAGTTTTCTCTTTATTTATCATTTGTGCCTCTGTTCTGATTATTTGTTTAGTGGTTACCATGAAGTTTGTATTAAAAAATCTCATAGATGAGATAGTCCACTTTCTGATAGCCTCCTATTTCCTTAGACTAAGCCGATTCATCCCTTTCCTATTCCCCTTCGAAGTTTTTAGTGTCACAACTTATTCTATCTTGTGTTGTGAGTTTGTGGTTAAAATGATGAGGTTATATTTATTTTTGATGTTTTCCTTCCCTTTATCTTTAATGTTATAATTGTTTGCTAACCTGTTCTGATAGAGAGCTGCAATTTTCTGGTATTGTCTATCTATTTATCTCCTTGCTCAAAGCTTTGTAACCCCTTTTTTTTCAGGTATCAGGGTCTTCTTGAGCACTCTTTGTGTGTGTGTTGGGGGGTCTTGTGGTGATGAACTACCTTAGCTTTTGTTTTTCTGGGAAAATTATTATTTCTCCGTCATATCTGAAGGATATTTTGATTGCATAAAGTATTCCTGGCTGGAAGTTTTTGTCTTTCAGAATTTTGAATATATCATTCCATTCTCTCCTAGTCTGTAAGATTTCTGCTCAGAAATCCAATGAAAGCCTGATAGGGGTTCCTTTGTAAGTTATTTTCTTCTTCCTTGCTGTCCTTAATATTTTTCCTTTGTTGTTCACTTTTGCCAGTTTTACTACTATATTGGAGTAGTAGTAAAGACCTTGGAGAAGGTCTTTTTACATTGATATAATTAGAAATTCTATTAACTTCTTTTACTTGTAATTCTAGCTCCTTCCCCAGGTTTGGGAAGTTCTCAGCTATTATTTCTTTGAACAAACTTTCTGCTCCTTTCTCCCTCCTTTCTCCCTCTGGAATATCTATAATCCTTATGTTTCATTTCCTAATTGTGTTGGATATTTCTCAGAGAATTCCTTCATTTCGTTTTACTCTTAGTTCTCTCTCCTTCTCCATCTGAAGTATTTCTATATTTCTTTCCTCCAAATTGCTAATTCTGTCCTCCATAATATCAGCTCTGTTATTCAAGGACCCCAGATTTTTCTTTATCTCATTCATTGTGTTGTTCATCTCCAACATTTCTGATTTTTTTATAGTTTTAATCTCTTTTGTGAAGAATTCCCTCTGTTCATTAATTTTATTCCTTATTTCATTGAACTATCTTTCTGAATTTTCTTGTAACTCATTGAGTTTTCTTATGATAGCTATTTTGAATTCTCTGTCATTTAGATTGTAAATTTCTGTGACTTCAGGAATGACTTCTGGGTGCTTGTCATTTTCCTTCTGGTCTAGAGTATTAATATACCACCTCATGTTATTTGATGGGGTGGATTTGTGCCTTTGCATATTGGTAGTATCTGGTCACAGGTTCCACCTGCCACCACTGGGGCAGGAGAAGGCTGTATATTCTGAGCCTGCCATGATCTCTGGAATTAGTGCCTGTCCTTTGGGATCTATGCTGACAGGGTCCATCTGCGATTGTCCACTCACACCTGCTGCTTTACTAACACATGTGCAGGTGCTCTGGTGGGGGTCCCTTGCTCTGGCCAACTGGCCGAGCAGCTGTACCAGGCAGGGTGAGGAGCGCTTTCTTTCATGTGCACAATCCTGGGGACTTTCTTGCTCTAAACTCACTGTATGCCCTCCTGGGGTGCTGGCTTGATGAAGACACCCCCATAATAGCTTAGCTTCCTCTATGTGGAGCTTTCCCATGGCTGGGAGGCAATTCAGAGAGCAAAGGCCTTCCCATGGAGAGCTGCCCCTCCCCACTCTCCTCTCAGAGCTGCATGCAGCGCTGCACCCTAGGTCGCTGCTGGGGAGGGAGAGGAGATCCCCTTACCTCCTTTCACTTCCTCCTGGTCGGGGTTCAACACCTCCACCCTCAGACATATGGCTGCATGGGTCTCTCAGACATCTATTGTGTTGTGTGAATGTCCTGTGTTGGTTTATGAATGTCCCTTTCATTGTATCTTACAGGGGAAACTCTAAGAGCTCACTCCACCGTGATGCTGATGTCACTCTAGCTCCATTTTAATCTTATGTCAATTTTATGTTCTCCTGCCCTCTCCTCATTTATCTATTGTCTGCTTGATGTTTTTCTCATTAATGTATATAATTTATATAATATAGATATTGATCCTTTGTCAGTGTAGTTATAAATATTTTTTCCCGTTGGTTTTCCATTTCATTTTGGCTTCATGTTTTTAATATAATAGAAATTTTTCATTTTAAAAGTAGACTTGAATAGGTAGATTTTTCCCTTGTGACTTATTCTGCCCATCTATTTGTTGCTTTGAGCCCCTGGATAGTTAGACACAAGCATCATTTGCTTTGTTTATAGCTGAATTTATTGCTAATCATATTCAGATTCTCATTCAAATAAACAGCATTCTGAAACTAGGAAACAAGTTCACCTAAACAACATCCAGAAGCTTAAGCCAATACTAAAGTTCTGAGTTAGAAATTATTCTAACAGAAGATATGAAAAATTCTCATAATGAGTATGAGTGATGCCAGGGTCAACCAAAAAATACATGTTTTAAAAATGTTCATTTAATTTTTAACAAATTCCACTCCTTTTCCAGGTTTTAGGTTCAGAAAATTAAAATGTGAGACTCACCCTTGATTCCTTTAATCCTTGAATTTGAATTTAAAAGGTTCAAATTCATCTGTTGCATTTATACTTAGAATCCTATGTGCTTTGCAAGCTTGAATATCCAACTCTAGAATGTTAGAATAAGAATTTGAAGTGTTCTCAGACAGGAACTAAGAAGGGAAACGGAGCAGGTCCCCTGGATCACATCTTCCCTTCTTTCCTTTTGTGTCATGATCCCATAATATTCATGATGACACGTTTGGAAGGAGATGAGGAGAACACATATCTCCTCAAAGGAGAGAACATATCTGACAGAAGAGAAGAGATTGAATGGAAAAAGTCGGAGGGAGTACTCAAGCATAGCTCACATGAGCCAGGAGTAAGAGACAGTCATTCAAATGACCAAAGAATTTGCCCAATGCTTCCACTTCATCCCCAGCCCCACCTTCCACTTGTGAAATCTCACAGTGGGCTGTATCTTTGCTCGGGCTGTCGTCTCCACTGCCCAATCCCTTCCCCTAGCTGATGGCTGATGTCTGCACATCATTTAAGACAAGGCCACTCAAAGTGTGGCCTATGGATTTGTGCCAGACTCTGAACTGTGTTTTGTTTTGTTTTTAACTGGTGAATTGAGGTAAGTCTGGAGGTTGAAGGTAAGCATTTAGAAATGTTGTATAGAAATATGTTAGAATAATTTTATGTCTGTGTAATAACAAAATTGAGCTTGCAGTTTTTTATTTTACTTTTTTAGTCATTTTTCCTGTATTTACATGGAAAATTGGACATTAAAAAGAGATAAAAGCTTAGCCCTTTAGTATGAATAGTTTGAGAAGCTGCATAAGACTCATCTAAATTATCTAGGAAACCTTACTACTTCCTCCCAGGTGGGGTGAGTGCTTTCCCTCTGTATTTTCATATATCCAAGCAAATTTCTAATCTTGCACAGTTGTCTTAATTATCTGTTTTTGTGTCTATTTCCTCCAATAAACTGTGAGCTTCTTGAGGGCAAGTCCTATATCTTACCTATCTTTGCATGCCTGGCACCCGTACAATGCATGGCCCACAGCAAACGTTCAATAAATGTTTGCTGAATATAATTAACTGAATGGTCCTGCTCGGGATGTACAGCCAACATTTGACTCAGTGACACTTACTTATCTAAGTTTCCATTATTAATCAAATAATCCTCTGATTGACGATCTTACCAACCAGTGTATTTCCCTCAAAAGAGAAGAACTGGTAAATGTCAGTCTCCCTCTGGTTTTACTTGACAAGGTAGGAAATCCTCGTTCTAGGGCCGAGGCATGGAGAGTGAATGAGTGCTTCAGATATAAAATTAAGTGAAAAAGAATACAAAATTGTATTACCCTGTGAGTACAATTATGTAATAAATACTCATAGCAAAAAAAGACTGGATAGGAATACATCAAAATAAAGATTGTGGTCTCTCTTAGAATGTAGTTATGGGTAATTTTTTCTGTATTTTTTTGGATCTTATATAATGTAGTTTCATTAAAAATAACATTAAAAATTAATGAAGTGGCTGTTGCACATTCTACAGCTTTCTAAATAAAAGATACACTTAAAAATAGGGCAAACAGGGGTCTCTCAAGTTGTAAGGACCTGAAGCAAGGAGACTGGGCAAGTAAGCGATGAGCATTTTGTTGGCTTCCTGATTCTTGGCTATGTACAGAAAGAGACGCAAACCTTTCCAAAGGCAGCCATATGTCAAAATTATAAAAAACCGTGACTCCCATATTCCCCAAGAAGTGTAGGTCGTGGTGCCTCAATAAGAAAACCAAGGATTGATTCTCTAACTGTACTATTTTAGCGTATGCGTGTATGTCTTTTGAGGTCAGAGGTAAGCACGGACCATCTGGAATTAGTCTTTTCTTTGTATAACCTGGTTTTATTCCAGAAGTACATGATAGAGTTACCTCATCCATACAGCTTGCAAACTGTAAGTTTATGTATTCTCTTCAAATACTCCAAAATTGACTGAGTGTTTTTTAAAGGGACCATTTTAATCTGACCATCACTGTAACATGTTACAGAGACAGCAGCTTGCAAAAAATAAGGGAAAACAAAAGAATGTTGTCTTTTTGTTGTAATCTGTTTGAAGAGATAAGATGAATACTTTGAAATGAAGCGTTTAATAAGAGAACACTGAAAATTGTGTTTCTATGAGGAAGTCGTCTTGTTTATCTACAAGATAAGGGCCATGTGTAGCCAGGTGCATCACTAGCTGTTTCCAGAAACTTGGTGTCTGGGTTGGAAATGATGAGTATTTTTTCTCCCAGAGGCTGTAGTTTTCTCTCCTCTAATTATTACTGGAATGTTGTACAAAAGCCAACGTTCTGATCTTTTTTTAAGTTTCAAGTTCATTTCCATCCTGTGGTATCGTATTTTCATCCATCCTCTTTAGAATAACTGCCTTAGAAATCTCTCTCATGTTGTTTCCTAGCACTTAAAAAAATTTTTCTCCAAATCTCCTGAACATACAGATTCATAGATAAAAAGACTTATACCTCACCCTCTTTGACTTGAATGCAGCATGCCATTTGACATTGCAAAACAGGATTCAATTGATCTTGTCTCTTGACTTTTATTGACAGATTTCTTGGGAGAGTTAGCGGCCCATTCATTCTGCCTGGTCCAGCTCATTCACTTCTTAACCTGTTTTCGTGGCTACCCTACCGCCAACCCCTCCCTATTCACCACCACTCTGGAATCAAACTCGCTCTTAAGATCCTATCAATGATTTCAACTTCCTTGATAGTCTGCCCCATTTCCTAATGTTAGTCATCTTTTTTTTCTAGACTCCTTCTTTGATGTTCATGGCATTGTACTTTCTTGGTTCTCCCTCTACCTTTCTGCTTACTTCCTTATCTCCTTTAAGAGCTCCTCATCACCTGCCTGCCTTCTAAATGTAGGGATTTCCAAAAGGTATGCCTTCTGTCTCCTCTTTTTGTGCCTGCTACCTCAATGGCCCAATCCACTATCACCTTCATTTGAATGCCTCCTCCAACTATATATTTGGTTGCATCACTTTCCACTCAAGTTGATATACTTCAACTTTAATAACCTGCCTGTACTTTGTAGTTACCCTATTCCAAACTGAGATCACTATCTCCCCTCCTAAATTAACTCTTCTTTCTTAATTCCCTATTTTCTTTTATAGCAACACAATTCTTTTAGGGACCTGGGCTCAAACATAGATCTATATTTGATACCTCACTCTCTGTGGCCCCCAATATCTAGACAGTTGTGAGGTTCTGCCAACTCTACATTGCAATGGTTTTCTGAATTCTCCCCTTCCACACTTTGACACTGGTTCAGATCCTCCTTCTATCCCAAGAACCATAGCAACGGTCTCCTCCTAGTCCCAGTGTTGCCTGCCACAATGATCTTCCTTAAAGTACGGCTTTGATCATGACACCTTCCTTGCTCAAAAACCTTCAATGGCTCCCTATTCTCCTACAGTGCAAGAGCAAATCCTTCAGACTTGCATTCAGGCACAAATAGCTTTCTAGTCCAGTCTCCCAGTACACCCTATGTGCACCTCATACCGTGGTGAATTTATGCAAGTGTATCTGTTGCTTTCTGAACGCTCCATGTCTTGTCCTTTCCCTCATTCTCTTGCGTTCATCTGAAATATCCTTCTTGTTTATTTCCATTTCTAGAAATCTTATTCATCCTCTTAGGCCTAGTTCACTTCCTTCATCAGCCTTTTCCTTTCTATTTCCTTTCCTATTCTGCCTTTTGGTATGGCTGTTGTATATTTGCTTAATCCTCTTTACCAGACTGATCAGAAGATAGTGGCTTGAAGTTCAATCTAGCTGTGATACCAAGGGGAAGTCTACAACCCCTTTGAGCCATGGTTTCCTCATTCATAAAATGCAGAAAATAGTAGAGTATAACAGTGATTAAGTCTTTGGGCTCCAGAGGCAGCCAGACCTGGATGTGAGTTTGGATCGTAGAATTCCAATATTGGTTGCAAGGGCCTTATCTGTAAAATACGGGTCAATAGGACCTACCAGTCATTTTAAGAATTAAATGAGACAATATGGAAATCTCTTCGCATAGTGCTTGGCACATGATAAGTGCATACTAAATATTGCCCATCATTATGATTGTTGTTAGTTCCTTCATAAGATTGTTGTGATAACACACAAGACAAAAGTATTCCCTTAGTATCAAGGCCCCCACAAAATGTGGTTATTATCAGCTCCGTAAAAGTAACATGGAATACAGGACAGGGAGCAGCTCTGCGATCTAAGTCCTCAAGTAGAACATGGATGTGCTTGTAATTATAATATGCTATATCAATAAGGTCAGACCCTGTTCCATCTTGACCTTTGAACCTTGTGAGGTGGGATGACAAAGTGGAAAGAGTAGAGCCTTGGGTCTTATAAAATACTAGAACAATGAACTCTAGTAGTCTCCGTTTCTTTATCTGTAAAATACAGCTAGCAGTATCAATCACAGATAATAAATCAGGTGATGACAAAGTTCTTAGTACAGTTCTTGGCATAAAGCAGCTGTTTAATAAATGTCAGATTCCTTTCTCTTATTTCCTCCTTTTTCCAAAAGTGCCTCACACCTTGTATAAACTTACCAAATATTTGTCCAAATTAACTGAACTTAAAAACTACTAAGCGTATGTGCCTAGAAGATGTGTGTTTGTCACAGCGAGATTGGCGCCTTTTCTGGCTAACAGACTGACTCCCAGAGAAGCCAAAAGTAATTCCTTTAGAGCTTTTTTAAAAATAAAATTAACTCTTTATTAAAACTGAGTTCCATGAGGCAGTTTTTAAGAGAGAGATAAATTAAAGCAAGAATTAAAGGAAAAATCTGGCACTGGAGGGTAACTCTATACACTCTTTCTATGCCTAGATATCGTAATGGCTAAACAGAGGTAGGTCAAGACAATTTCCTATTTTCCCATAGGATTCAAACAAAACATACCTCAAGCAAATAGATGGGCATTTTTCTTTCTTCTAAGTAAGTTTACACTTATAACAGTTTATTGAGGGGCTGCTATATCCTAAGTGTTTTATATGTGCTAATTCATCTGATCTTCAAACCACCCAATGAGGTAGGTACTGTGATCATCCCCATATCAGACATCAGGAAAATAAGGCACAAACAGGTTAAGTGTCCATGATCACACAGCTAATAAGTGGCAGAGCCAGGACTGGAACCTTCACTCTAGAGATCTTTCTTTTAATTCTTAAATACAAAGAATACATTTAGTGTCCCATTTTAGAAAGCACTAAGGTAATGGTTCTCAACCCTAGCTGCACATCTGAATCCTCAATGGGTTGATACTTGGATGCAGATTCCCAAGCGCCCATCAGGACCTGCTGAATCAAACTCCCCAGGTGAGGTCTGACTCTGTGTGGTTTTGGAGGCATCACCGGAAATTCTGTAAGGGTGCAACAGAGTGGTAGCAAGGCTTGGCAAGCTGATTCTGGGGCAGGAAAAGCCCGAGGCTATGAGACATCATTGAAGGAGGCTCTGGAGAGCCTCATTTCCTACTGTGGGCCTCACCTAGGACCAGCAATACATCTGAAACCTAGACCAACTTACTACACACCCATGTCCTCTAAGCAGCAACTGTCAGGGGCTCTGCAGAATGTGTAAGAGACTGAAGTCGCTGTGCACAGAGTGAAAGGCCATGCTGGGCACTCTTATTGTGCCCATGGAAATGTCCCATTAGTGCTGTGCCAGCCATAAGGCAATGCCAGGTCCCTGTGAAATTCCCAGAATCCAGATACCAAATAACTGCAGATGCCGTAAGATGTGCTGCTAGGGAGGGCTGCTGCCATGTGACCCTCCTTCTCCTTGACGGTCTTTTCAACTCGATAGTTGTGAGTGCTTTTCTCTTGGTTAGGTGTTTTTTCAGGGGTTGGGGAGCAGGATGGGAAAGGGCCCTCATTTCTATATTACTGCTGCTGCCACAAAGAGGCAAAGTTGAGGGTAACTGCCAACAGCTTCCCCTTTCTCTTCTTTTTGTTCACTCGATCTGTCTGGACCAATGCACAAGGAAAAAAGACAGAGAGAATGGCCCTCCAAAGTTGCACTCTGTTTTAAAGCTGATAAAGGATGTTTCCCACAGCTTGGGAGAAAAATATATTATAAAGTGCCTGAGCAATTAAACAAATGGTATTTGCAAACATCTGCTGTCCAGTACCGTTGCTTGTGTTCAGACAAAGCCTCACAGTGTCTTTGGCAAACCAGGGTGAGAAAAGCTGGGTGCCATTTGCTAAATGAACTCTTCCAGATTAAAATTCTGTGGCCTGAGGGAATTAATTCACATCCACACAGGGAAATTCATTCCCATAGAGGTAGTTATTCCCTAAGAGAACCACAGATCCTAGGACCAAGAGTAAAGTTGGCAGTAAGTCAACGAATGTTTTATTAACCTCACTAAATCATATTTATTATTTATGTCTGAATCACAGAATCCTAAAGTTAAAAAGACTCCAAGGGAAAAACGAGATTCCTCAATAAAGTATGTCATTATTATTAGTTATAAGGCTGATGAAGCAAGGTTTAAAAAGAGAACCACATAGAGGCTTCAATTCACAACCAACTCTGGCTTTATTTCATGAAACAGAAATAGCCTGAGAAAAGGCATAAAAGGTTCCACCATAAGCCCACTGACTCAGAAGACCAAGCCTGTACCAAGCAGGAAACTGGGCTCCTATCCCTCTCTACCCATTAGAAATTGCTCCATGAAAACAAATTTTCCTATAGTAGTCCTCATCAGCATTTTTTTCAACCAAGCAGGTAACAGAAACACACACACACACACACACACACACACACAAAAGGCCTGGCTCAGAATACCAGAGAAACACATGGGAAAAGAAGAAGCAACTGCTGAGAGCAGAGGTTCGCCAGGTCAGAGTCTCCTGGAAAGGAAGAATTGGAAGGAAAACAACATAAACTAATTTATCTTTTAGCTAAAGAAAGATCAAGTCAGTGAGTCCAGTGAGGCCTATGACCACTTGAAACACAGACATGTCTGGGGGATGAATTCAAGAATCCAAAGTATTCTTAAAATAGAAGATTTTAATGATTTTTTAAAAAAACTACTTTATTGAAGTATGATTGAAATGTAAAATGGTGTACATTTTTAATGTATACAGATCAATGAGTTTGAGGATAAGTATACACCTGTGAAACCATCACCACCATCAAGACAATAAACAAGAAGGAAATCTTACCATTTGTGACAACATGGATGGACCTGGAGAATATTATGCTAAGTAAAAGAAGCCAGACACAGAAAGACAAATATTGCATGATCTCACTTATATGTGGGATCTAAAATAGTCAAACTCAAAGAAACGGAGAATAGAATGGTGGTTGTTAGGGACTGCGGGGAGGGAAAAACAGGGAGGTGATGGTCAAATGGTAGAAACTTTTGGATACGCAAGATAAATAAATTGTGGAGGAACATTGTAAAGCAATATGTCTACAGCTAACAATACTGTATTGTATACTTAAAATTTGCTGAGAATTATGTTAAGTGTTTTTACCACACACACAAAAACAATAAAGGAGGTGGGAAGAAACTTAAGTGGTGATGGATATGTTTATGGCCTTGATGGTGAAGATGTTAAATGTTTAAAAAGTAATACAGGTCCCCATAACAACTAAAAAACTGGACAAAATGTATAACACAATTGTTTTCAGACACTGGCCTGACAAGAGATACAGGGTTATGACCTCTTAAAAAAAGGCAAACAAATGAGGTAACTCTTAAAATCCCCTGCTGTATAAGGAGGGCAATCCCAAGCAGAGCATGGTAGTCTCATTGAATTGAGGAGACAGAGATTGGAATATAGGGAGGCAGAGGAGCCTGGAATTTTCAGAGAACTAAAAGAAAATGTATCACACAGAGCAAGAACTCCAGAAATCTTCCTGGGGATCTCTGAGATTACTGCTGAATACTGAGCCATACTTGTGTCTGTTAGTGTTCTAAAGGCTGAGTAAAAAATGACTGGGAGGGGCAGGCCCCACGGCATAGCGGTTAAGTCTGGCACATTCTGCTTTGGCAGCCCAGGTTTGCAGGTTTGGATCCCAGGCGCAGACCTACACCACTTGTCAAGCCATGCTCTGGTGGTGACCCAGATACAAAACAGAGGAAGATTGGCAATAGATGTTAGTTCAGAGTGAATATTCCTCACCAAAGGGGGAAAAAGAAAGACTGGGAAATGTGAGCTGAACAATTTTCAGAGCTCACACAGGACTGGAGAAGTTCAAGTTGAGCACTCATGCCTTAGTACTAGGATCACACTAGCCTTTTTAACAAAGTTGAAGAACAAGCCTTGGGGGCTGGCCCAGTGGCACAGTGGTTAACTGCACACGTTCCACTTCAGTGGCCTGGGGTTTGCCAGTTCAGATCCTGGGTGTGGACATGGCACTTCTTGGCAAGCCATGCTGTGGCAGGTGTCCCACATATGAAGTAGAGGAAGATGGGCACAGATGTTAGCTCAGGGCCAGTCTTCCTCACCAAAAAGAGGAGGATTGGCAGCAGATGTTAGCTCAGGGCTAGTCTTCCTTGGAAAAAAAAAAAGTAAAAAACAAGCCTTGGAAGGATCAAGCTGATCAGCAAGTACTTTAACTGCCTGACATAACAAAGTCCAATACTGTTAGAGGAAGATAATATCCACCACTCAAAATTGTCAAATTCCCAAAGTCCAGCATCTAACCAAACATTACTAGACATAAGAAAAAGCAAGGATATGTAACTCATAATGACGAGAAAAGTTAGTCAATAAAAACAGATGCAAGAATGATTAAATTAACAGACAAGGGGCTTAAAACACAGCTGTTATAATCATGTCTAAGTATTTAAAGAACATGTACATCATAAAAAGAGAAATGAATGATATAAAGAACTAAATGTAACTTCTAAAAATGAAAACTATATCTAAAATGAAAAATTCACTGTATGAGATTTACAGCAGATTAGACACTGCAGAAGAAAAGAGTGAACTGGAAACTTCAAAATATAAACTATTCAAACAGAAGAACAGGAAAAAAGACTGAAGAAAATAAACAGAGGCTCAGTAATCTATGAAACAATACCAAATGGTATAGCATATGTTTAAAAGAGATGGGGTTGAAAAAATATTTGAAGATATATTGACCAAGTTTTCAAAATATGATGAAAAATAGAAACTCATAGATTTAAGGTGTTCAATAAACCCAAGAAGGATAAACACAAAGAAAACCACACTGAGATACATCATAATTAAACTGCTGAAAATCACAAATAAAGGGACCGTTTTAAAAAAGAGAAAAATAACACATTGTATAGAGGTGGAAAAAACACAAAGAATTACAACAGACTTCTCACCAGAAAATTTAGATGCCAGAAAACAATGGAATGGAAGGAGCTGAATGCGGGGTGATGAAATCCCACCAATCTAGAATTTTATATTCAACAAAAATATCCTTCAAAAATGAAAGTGAAATAAAACCTTTCCAGACAAACAAAAGTTGAGTGAATTCATTACAAGCAGGCCTGAATCACAAGAAATGTAAAAGGAAATTCTCAGGCAGAAGGAAAAAGATATACATAGAAACCAAGACCTACAAAGGGAAGAAAAGCACCAGATATGGTGAACAGGTGAGCAAATTTTTAAAATATTTTTCCTACTTTTAAATTTATTTAAAGGATAACTGATTGGTAAAAGTAATAACAATGTATTGTGAAGTTTATAACACATGTACTTGTAAAATACACAACAACATCCAAAAGGAAAGAGGAGGGAAATGAAGCAAAATGTTATATTATTTTTAGATTATACATGCAGTGAAATAATAATATTTGAAAGTAGACTGATAAATTAAAAAGTCATATTGTAATTTGGGAGAAACTATTAAAAATGAAGTGGCACAGTTAATTAACCATTAGTGGGGATAAAATAGAATATTAAGCAAATATTAAATTAATCCAAAAAAGGCAGGAAAAGAGAAAAAAGATAATATAGAACACACAGTAAACAAACAGCAGGATGACCAATTCAAATACAACCATAATGCTAATTGTTTCAAATGTACATCACCTAAATCAGCAGTTCTAAAACGGTGGTCTACGTTCCATTAGCATAAATCAAGACAGAATATCAAACTGTACAAGCAATCATTATTGTCCATTATCATTAAATCTGTTGGAAAAAAAGTCAGTCTCACTTAAGAAAATTCTTCTGAAGCAGTAAAAATTATTGCCATTGCTAAATCATGACCCTTCAGTATGCCTCTTTTATAAAGTATCCCTGTGTCTCCAGGAATATTTCTTGACATAAAATCTTTGTCCAATATCATTATAGCTATTCTAGCTCTCTTAAGATTAATGCATGCATGGTATATCTTTTCTAATCCTTTTATTTTCAATCTATTCATGTTTTTCAACAGAAATTTTGCTTCTTGTAGACAGCATATAGTTGGATCTTACTTTTTTATCCAGTCTGAACATCTATGCCTTTTGATTGAAGTTTTTACTGCTTTTACATTAAAGTAATTACTGATATGGCTGGATTTACATATACCATTTTACTATTTCTTTTCTATGTCTTATATCTTTTCAACCCTCTCTTCATCCCCTACTGCCTTCTTTTGTCTTAACTATATTTTTTTAGTGTACCATTTTAATTCCTGTACTGCTTTTAAACTACATTTTATTGCATTATTTTCTTAGTGATTACTCCAGTGATTAGAACGTCCATTGTAACTCATCACGATTCACTATGGCTTAACACTAACAACACAGTAAACAGGTCCATTTCCTCTCCTCCTTTGTGTTATTTTGTTGTGCATATATATATATCACATATTATATATACATATCATACATATATGTACACACATATGTGTGTGTGTGTGTATATATACATATATATATAATCTATGTTCTAAACCAAACAGTACAACAGTATGGAATACAACCAGGAAGACGGAGCAATTATAAATCCATACTCATCTAATAATAGAACTCTAAAATACATGAAGCAAAAACTGAAAGAATTAAAAGGAGAAATACACAATTCAACAACAATATTTGGAAATTTCAATATCCTAATTTCAATAATTGATAGAAGAACTAGACAGAAAACTACTAAGGATACAAAAGACTTGTATAAATATATCAACCAATTTGCCATAACTGACACTTATAAAATGCTGTACCCCAAACAAGTAGAATACACATTCTTTTCAAACACTCTTGGAACATTGTTCAAAAGACATCATATGCTAGGCCACAAAACAAATCTCAATAAATTAAAAGGACTGAAATCATATAAAGTGTGCTTTCCAACCACAATGGAATTAAATTAAAAATAAACGATAGAAGTAAATTTGGGAAATTTGTAAATTCTTGCAAATTAAACAACATACTTCTGAATAATCCATGGTCAAAAAATAAATCACAAGGGAAATGAAA
This sequence comes from Equus caballus, assembly GCF_041296265.1. NCBI lineage: Eukaryota > Metazoa > Chordata > Mammalia > Perissodactyla > Equidae > Equus > Equus caballus. The sequence goes on from NC_091706.1 coordinate 47,838,382, forward strand.
ATATTTTGAATTGAATGAAAACAAAGACATCAAAACGGGGAGATACACATAAAGTGCCACTAAGAGGGCAATTTATTGCTTTGAAAGTCTATTTTAGAAAAGAATAGGGGCCGGCCCGGGTCGCAGCAGTTAAGAATGCACGTAACGCTTCTCGGCGGCCCGGGGTTCGCCAATTCAGATCCCGAGTGCAGACATGGCACCGCTCGGCACGCCATGCTGTGGTAGGCATCCCACATATCACGTAGAGGAAGATGGGCATGGATGTTGGCTCAGGGCCAGTCTTCCTGAGCAAAAAAGAGGAGGATTGGCAGTCGTTAGCTCAGGGTTAATCTTCCTCAAAAAAAAAAAAAAAGAAAGAAAGAAAAGAAAAGAATAAAGGTTTCAAATCAATGATGTAAGCTTTCACCTTAAGAAACTAGAAAAAGAAAAGCAAACTAAACTCAAGCAAGCAGAAGAAAAGACAGAGAGTGGAAGTAATAAATTATAGTACAAATCAATGAAATAGAAAACAAAATATAGAGAAAATCAATGAAAACAAAAGTATGTCTTTTAAAAAGATTACAAAATTGACAAAACCTTCAGCAGACTAACAAAACAAAACAGGTTACCAGAATTGGGAATGAAAGAGGAGACATCACTAGTGACAGCAGAGAAATTAAAAGGCAGCTAAAGAAATACTATGAACAATTTTGTGCCAACAAATCAGACAACGTGGATAAAACAAATTCCTAGAAAGACATAAATTCACAAAACAGACTTAAGAAGAAATAAAAAACCTGAATAGACCTATAACAAGTTAACAAGTTGAATGAGTAATTAAAAATTTTCCAGCAAAGAAAAGTCTAGGTCCAGTTAGCTTCATTGGTAAAAGCTATCAAATCTTTAAAGAAATCATACCAATCCTTCATAATAGCTTCAGGAAGCGAAACAGATGATAAATTGAGGACTATTTATACAACAGAATTCCAGTCAGCAACAAAAAAGAAACTGACACAACATGAATGAATCTCAAAAATATTATGCTGAGCAAAAGTCTGTGTAAAAAAGAGGACATACTGTATAATTCCATTTATACGAAGTTCCGGAAAATGCAAATCTAATCTATAGTGAGAGAATGCAGATCTGTTTCTCCTAGAGCTGGGAGTGAGCTGCCCCAGGGAACTTTTTGGGCTGACTGAATAGTCTGTATCTTGATTGTGTTGGTAGCTCCATGAGTGTAAATATTTGTAAGAACTAATTGAAATATACACTTAAAATGGGTATATTTTGTGGTATGCAAACTATACCACAATAAGGTTGATTTTAAAATGCAAGATATGAAATGACTATAAAATGCTAAATTATAATCACAAAAAGTAAGTGTGGGGGGGGCCAAGCCCCGGGGCCTAGTGGTTAGGTTCCGTGTGCCCCACTTTGGTGGCCCGGGTTCAGTTCCCGGGTGTGGACCTACACCACTCATCTCCAGCCATGCTGTGGCAGTGACCCACATGAAAAATAGAGGAAGGCTGGCACAGATGTTAGCTCAGGGTGAATTTTCCTCAGCCAAAAAAAAAGAAAAGAAGGAAAGAAGTGGGAATGGGGAATACAAATGTGAAAAATTTCTTGTTTCAAATGGGCGGGAGTATTAAAAAAATGCCATTTCTTACATGAAGTTTACAATTAGAAAAATATAGGTGAACGCCTCTGAAATTTTTAGCAATACTTATCAGAAGAATTAAATGCAAGCTATATACCTTCAAAAACACAAGAAACACTACAAATCAGATATGAAAAAATGAACTATGTAAAAAATTGTGTTGGTGATATTTTGTACATCTAAAAAAATTAAAAGTTAGTCTCCCACTATACACTTACTACAGAATAAAAGTTTACAGAAATACACAAAAACATTGACGTTTATAAAAATTAAAGTTATATTGCAGTTTATAAAGATAGACTCCAAATGGATTTGGCAGCATAATACAAGAGTAAAACTATCAAAAGCTTTTGAAAAATAAAGGAAAATACATAATCTTGATTTAGGAAAGGCCTTTTTAAATAAGATAAAATGTGGAAGTCTTAAAGAAAATGAATAGATTTCAAGACAGTTTCATTCTTCCATGAAACGTAATAATTGTGGCAAATTTTATTTTCCACAGACGTCCTTAATATCTCACATCCAACATGCTTTTCTTGTGAAATGTGACTTTGACAGTCTCCCCACGAGGTGGAGTCTATGTTCTCTTTCACTGACTCTGGGGCAGGTGTGTGACATGATGCCACGTCTCAACAGATGAAATAGCTTCTGCTTGGTTCTCTTGGGCCACTCTCTTCTGGAACCTGGCCACCGTGCTGTGAGGAAGACCAAAGAGACAAACAGAAAGGCCCATGTAGCTGTTCTTGATGACAGCCCGAGCTGAGGTTCCAGTTGATAGTCAGCATCAACCATCAGCCATGTGAGCGAACGAGACCTTGGCCGATTGGAGTTCCCAGTTAAGAGACTCCTTCACAGTCTTCAAGTCTTTCTAGCTGAGGCCTCACACCATGGAACAGAGAGAAACTGCTGTGCCCTTTCTGAATTCCTGACCCAAAGAATCTGTGACCATAAAAAAATGGTTGGTTGTTTTATGTCACTAAGTTTGGGGTTGTTACACAGCAATAGTTACAGAACAATCACTATAAAGAAAAACAAGATACTGGACTAAAATTTAGAAACATATTGAATAAGTAAAAAATAATATCTACAAGCTATAAAGAGTTACTACTATTCAACAAAAACAAGTAAACAAACAACCCAGTCAAATGCTATAAACAAGGAATTTGAAGAGGGGAAAAAAATGAAGAGATGTTCATATTTATTAGATAGGCACAAATTTTAAAGATTAATAGTATCAAGTGAGGCTGTGTGTAAATTAAAGAATTTTGGAAGACAATTTGGTATTTCCTACTAAAATTTAAAACACGCACAGGGGCCGGCCCTGTGGCATAGTGGTCAAGTTTGCGCACTCTGCTTCCATGGCCCGGGATTTGCTGGTTCGGATCCTGAATGCAGACCTACACACTGCTGTCAAGCTGTGCTGTGGCAGGCGTCCCAGATAAAATAGAGGAAGATGGGCATGGATGTTAGCTCCGAGTCAATCTTCCTCAGCAAAAGGAGGAGGATTGGCAAGCAGATGTTAGCTCAAGGCTAATCTTCCTCGATAATAAATAAATAAATGAAAATTAAAAATGTACATACTTTGACTTATCAATTTCACTTCGAGGAATCTACAGAAATACTAGCAAATGGGCACAAAGATCTTTGTGCAAGAGTATTTACTGTAATGTTGTTACTGGTAGCCAAAAAAAATCTATTTGATGTTCATTATAGAGGCATGGTTAAATAAACTATAGAATATTGATATGATGAAATCTATAGAAATGTAAGTAAGAATGGGGTAGACTATTATGTCTTGATATAGATGATTACCAAGAATATTATCAAGTTAAAACTGCAAATCACAGAAAAGTTGGGTCTCCCTTGAAAACCAAACAGCCATGCATGTGCGATATATATACATACATATCACACATCATACATATACGATATGTGAAGGAAGAGAAGAGGAATGACGGACACCAAATTATTGCCAGTAGCTACCCTGAGGGAGGACAGTGGGAGAGGGGATTTTTCATGTTTTCTTCTAGATCATGATAAGTGCTATGGAGAAAATAAAAATAGCGGGGATGAAAGATAGGGACTGCTGTGAGGCTTACGTAAATTTTTAAAAATTGATCAAATGATAAAATATTTCTCATGTTTACACATAGAAAAGTATAAAAACCTGTATGGGAATGATACATTCTAAATTTAGAATAGGGTTGATCTCTGGTGACAGAAAAGATTCTAAGAGGGTTTGAATACCAGGTGGGGCTCACTGGAGGCCCTCTTTGAGGTTTTCTACCACAGTGATCACCGAAATCATTGAAATTATTTTTAAAATATAAAAAACGCACATGGAAGATGGAAGGCAAAAATTAGAGCACTTTGCAGGGATCGATATTTTGCATATGGTGGGTACTTTTCCACGTGGAGAACACCTCTAATGCTTTCGAACATTCAAGAACTCTCTAAATCAGACATCAAGTTATAACAAGTGTAGATTACCCAAAAAACTTTGATACCAGTCACTTCTAGTTGCCATTAAAATATGAACCTGTTAAATGAAACGAGGGTATTTGGCCTACAGCTACAAAGCTTATACAATTCATAGAACAAATTTCATTACCTTGATGGCCATTACTTACTCATCAAGGATTACTCATCCATAGTTTCAATGTGGAACTATAAAACCTCCACCTCGTATTAGATCCTCAGTCATTCAATTTTCGCCAAGAATCATCACAAGGTAGAGCTAAGGAACACTTCTGGTTATAAGGAGAGTCAATTTCAGTGTTAAGAAGAATAAATATCCAGACCATGCCACAATTAAGCTACTCCTAAAGACACACTTAAGTGCACAAATACAGGAGCATCTGAATGTTTGGATTTGTGTATTCCAAGTTCTCTCTTTCCTGAAGGATTCTGGCTTTTTTACATGCAAAACACATCTCTGTTTGGGTGTTTGATCTGTAAGCAGAGGCGCTTTTTTGTTTGGAGAAGAGGGCTAATTTGAAAAACACTAGGCAACCAGAGCACATATAAAGAATGTGCTGTGACTGATACAAATATTTTTTTAAGTAAGCTTAGATGTATTTTTTCGAAACTAACACACATCCTCTACCCTTCCTCAGTCCTGTTTGCTCAGCTGGATGTCCACAGGGTCCAATTTTCCCTCCAATTGCCCTTGCACGCTAATATAATTGCTGCTCATATGGGTAATTGGTCAGCCTAGAGCAGCATTTGTATGCATTTGTTCATCTGGCAGCTTCTCAAGTGATCTTGCAGTATTAGAACACTACCAAGTATTTTTAGTTTTTGTCTCTTTATAACAAGGCTAAAAAGATGTGAATCTTTACAGATGCTATATTTTAAGTGCTTCAAAAGCAGGAATATAGAATACGAATTTTCTTCTTAAGTAGCTGATTTTCCTCTTCACTTATCAAATACAGAGCAAATGAACTTGAATTTCAAACGCTTAGTGTTCTGTCCTATCTTCCCCCATTGCTTTCCTTCCTAAACATCACCAACTTAAATAGCTTCAAACTTTACCTTAAAAAGAGAATGACAAGCCAGTTCCACTTAATGCCCTTGATGAAGCAATAAAAGTGATTAATTTTATTAAATCTTGATCTTGAGGACATTTTTAATATTCTTTTTGACAACATGGGAAGTACCCATAAAGCACTTTACCTGCACTTACAGCATCACTAAGTTTATTCTTGAGAAAAGCACTGGTGCAACTGTTTGAGCTGCAAGCTGAACTAGCCATGTTTTTCATGGAACATCATTTTTTATTTAAAAGAATAACTGTGGCCGGCCCAATGGCGCAGCGGTTAAGTGTACACGTTCCGCTCCAGCGGCCCGGGGTTCACTTGTTCAGATCCCAGGTGCAGACATGGCACTGCTCATCAAGCCATGCTGTGGCAGGCATCCCACATATAAAGTAGAGGAAGATGGGCATGGATGTTAGCTCAGGGCCAATCTTCCTCAGCAAAAAGAGGAGGATTGGCGGCAGATGTTAGCTCAGGGCTAATCTTCCTCCGAAAAAAAAAAAAAAAGAATAACTGACAAACTATGGTTTTTCAGACGTGGGTATTTGGCAAACATTTTCTCAAAAATGAGTGACGTGAACCCATCGCTTCAAGGGAAACCACTAACAGTATGTGGTTACCAAAGATAAAATTCAAACTTTCAAGTGAAAATTAGAATTTTGAAAAATGTACTGTGTCATTACAATCTTAACAGCTTTCCAGTACTTACTTTTCTGACAAGATCAGTGGTAACATTAATTTTTTTTAAAAGATTTTATTTTTTTCCTTTTTCTCCCCAAAGCCCCCCAGTACATAGTTGTATATTCTTCATTGTGGGTCCTTCTAGTTGTGGCATGTGGGATGCCGCCTCAGTGTGGTTTGATGAGCAGTGCCATGTCCGGGCCCAGGATTCAAACCAACGAAACACTGGGCCGCCTGCAGCAGAGTGCGTGAACCTAACCACTCAGGCACCGGGCCAGCCCTGGTAACATTAATTTTTAAAATTTAATTTTTATTTATAGAATAAAATGTGTCAACACTTGGAAGATCTACATTACTCCAACATTTTCCAAACGACCAACGAATGATGTCACAAAATCATGTATGGGTTACGAGAACTTTCCAAAGTGAAAAACAGACCAGGGGATTTTAATGTAACAGAGAATGAAAAATTCCTCGGAATTGTTTCTGATTCTACATTGCAACTAAACTTTAAGAAACTATCACTTGTTGAGTTTTTGAGCAGTATCGAATAAGAATATCCACAGCCACTTGAAAAGACTACTAAAATACCCCTCCTTTTTCCAACTACATTATTTGCAGGAGAGCAGACTTCTCTAGATGCTTCATAACAATGCAAGGATTGACTGCAGAAGCAGTATGAGGATCCACCCTTTTTTTTTTTTTAAGGATTTTATTTTTCCTTTTTCTCCCCAAAGCCCCCTGGTACATAGTTGTGTATTTTTAGTTGCGGGTCCTTCCAGTTGTGGCATGTGGGACGCCGCCTCAGCATGGCTTGACGACTGGTGCCATGTCCGCACCCAGGATTCTAACTGGCAAAACCCTGGGCAGCGGAAGCAGAGCGCGCGAACTTAACACTCGGCCACGGGGCCGGCCTCATGTATCCACCTTATTATTTTTTTTTTTAAAGATTTTATTTTTTCCTTTTTCTCCCCAAAGCCCCCCCGGTACACAGTTGTGTGTTCTTCGTTGTGGGTTCTTCTAGTTGTGGCATGTGGGACGCCGCCTCAGCATGGTTTGATGACCAGTGCCATGTCCGCGCCCAGGATTCGAACCAACGAAACACTGGGACGCCTGCAGCAGAGTGCGTGAACTCAACCACTCGGCCACGGGGCCGGCCTCATGTATCCACCTTATTTTAAGAAGTCAAATACTACAGCTTTGCAAAAAGTGTAAAATCATGGGTCTCTAAATAAAAATACATTATTTATGTTAACATGCAATGGGTTTATTATTGTTATGTTTAAATGAACTAATAAATAAGCATTCCAAATACTTCCCAGTTTTAATTTCTGATACAGTCAACATAGATAAAGACAATTTACATAAGCAAAAACTCTTTGGCACCTGCAATAATTTTTATCAGTGTAGAGGAGTCCCAAGACCAAAAAGTTTAAGAATTGTTGCAATTTATCATCACTAATAAAGCACAATTATCATAAATGCTGCTTAGAATCAGCGCAAAGGAAACTGAAAAAGGAACAAGATTAAAGTTTTATAATTCCTGAAAGTTTGTCAGAATGCAACAAGTTGCTTTGATTTACCAATGCAGCAAAGTCGATATTTTATCTGAAACTCCGCCAAGTATCTGTTAATCCAGAATATTTATCAACATTAGTTTTCTAGCAACAAAAATTTAAGAACAAATTTTTAAAATAAAGGTAAGCCGCTATCTTTCAATCTCATGGCAATTTCTATTCCTTCACTGTTTCTAAGACATGTGGATTTGTTTTTCCAGATGATATTTTTGACCAATTTATATTCATTAATATACACCTCTCCTTTGTGACTTCTTGCATGTACAAGTAAAGCATTAGTTGAGACTTAGGAAATGTGTCAATAAAAAGCTATCCAGATACTCTTAGACTCTAACTCCATAAGAACAAAGGCTTTAAGTAATTTAATCTCCCTAGATCGAAAACAATGCCTAGTTGTATACTTAAGCCTTCTGCATTCTATGTAAATTATTCCTCAAAGAAAAAATATTTCCATAAAACAGTGTCTGGCACAATAAATGTTAAATAAATTGGGTGACTGAATCTAATCATCTGGGTCATCTCTAAGACAAATGTGCCTAACTAGGAATATTATGTTTGGCAATTTCAACCCTAGTATGTATACCTAGTTCTTCTTGAATATGTAATGAATTCTGAGATTATGGCAGAACAATATCCTCAGGCTACTAAGTTTGAATAACCATCCAAATTGTATAAAACTGAAAAAAGTGGCCTATCACACTGGTAGTTCTGAAATCTAGAATTTGGGTTGGTTTTAATAAAGAAAGGTGGGGGAGAAAAACAGTCCTATGTTTTTAGAAAATATTTATTTAAAAATAAGATTTCTAAAAATACAGTACATAATACATTTCAAGAGAAGTAAAAATTCCAGAATTTAAATAAAAAACAATCTGCAAAGAAAAATAGAAAGCTAACATGATAAAACTAAACCACTAAAATAAATTAAAAAAAAATATTGTTCTTAAGGTAGATACATGGTTTATTTTCCATTTTAAGAACCAGTGTAGACTTTTCGCTTAAACAGGTATATCTTAGATACATGGCTCCCACTTGATATTTTCCTCCTGCCTCTTCTCATCTCTCTCAATTACTATTTTCTTTATTACCATTAGCATTAGAAATGTTAGTGAAGATTTTCTTTCAATGCTCTTAGGGGAACAGACAGGTGACACAGCAGACAACGCAGCAAAACAGCCCTCCGATTTAAACATACGCACTGAATGAAAGAATGCCTGACAAACTTAAAAGCAAAATCTTCATACGGCACTTGGAACACACCACTATTAAAATAAAAGTCTTTTATTTTAGGAATATAGTATTAGATACAATCTGAGGTTGACACAACATTTTGGGAGCCTCAAAATATCACAGATTTTGCCTATTCATTAAACTCACCAGTTGAACTTAAGACTAATTCCAGGGACACAGAGCTCATGCAAGCAGGGTCATGTGTGCTCAGGTCTCACCAACAGCCTGCCTTGTTCCCCGCATGTCAGACCTGCACGTGATCATCTGAGTGTCTCTGATTGTGGTGAAAATTCTTCCTAGGATATCACTGATTTGCTTTATTCTACCTATGCTAAAGTAGAAATTTCTTTTTAATGGTCATCTCTGGAGGACGGCAGAGAGTGGTGAACTCTCTACTACTGTATAACTTGAACAAACAGCTGCATTCAGCTATGTTAATTTAAATAATACATAAACAAGCCAGATACCCCAGAACCGATACTGTGGCAACAAAATCTGGGAAATATATTGTTGACAATTAGAGAGACATGTGTTGCTGCTGCTTCTCATTTTGCTTTCAAATTTTGCTTTGTACAATGACATGTACGTCTATATTTCTATATATCATTCAAACGATCCTAAGTCACATTTCATGTAAGTGTCAGACTTGATTCTTTTTTTCCATTCAGAATTCACTGCAAAACCATATACTGTATCTACATTCAAAGAGAGATTGATTTTAGTTGGTGATTGAAAAATAATGTAAAACATTCTCAAACGTGATTGTCTACCTTTCCAGTACATACAGATTGTATCTTCTGGCCAAAATTTTTAACCATTTCAGCTACAGTGTTAAGGACACTAGATGAGTGTTTTGAAAGTCTGTGGAAACAAATAGGGAATCAGAATAGGATACACAGCAGTATTACATTTGGACAATTACAAGTACTTCTAAAGGGTGCTTTTTCCCATTTTTTGTAAAATGAATCACTAAGCAGAATTAGTTTTTAACATAATCTAACTTTTTATGTAAAGAGTAACAACATCAAGACTTTTTTTTTGTAAAGTTCAGTTTTCTACTAGTAGTTTTGCTTAAATCAAAGTACATTTGCATTTCCTATTGGGCAAGTGTTTGTATATGTATATTTTAAAAGTGTTCTTTAATTTTATCTTTATTTGCAAAATAGACAAATGGCAATATCATTCTTTAATGCCACTAAGGATTACACACACACATTCACATACACAGACACAGAATTCTTCATTTGTAATCAGAATGGCCCTTAACTTTCATTTTAGCATTTTGTTTCAGCATTCATTAAAAGAGCCCAATAATCAATATAGTTCATTTATAGAAATAAAAGTAGAGTTCTTATTATTTCTTTTTCTTGCAGAAATAAAACCAAACAAAACAAATCTTGTGAAAAGAGCTTCAATTATCTTTTGTAACTTCAACCTATTAAAATACCTTTTAAAGTAGCCAATCTATGCTAACATACAAAATGAAAAACCACGCTAATCTGCCTAACTTAAAAAAAAATGCCCAAATGAGAGACATTTAAAACCAGTAAACTGAGGCAGCAGTGTGCAAAAACTACAATCCATTAAGCAAAATTATTCTTAGTAACATTAACTTCTACTTTATAAACACAAGGATGCGAGAAGGAAACTCTCAACCAAAAAGAAGATGAACTCTTTGGTACAGGAATTAAAAATATCACTCAGGGCTGAAGTGAGCAGCACCACAATGTTGTTGTTGTTGAGGTTGTAAAACACTGACTTCAGGCACCAGTAGGTTCAACTTCACCCCATGTGCATGGCAAGAACACAGAACTCTCACTAGGCAGACAGCTTTCCATTTAGTTAACAGCCTATGCAATTAAACCCTGTACTTCGTCAGAGGCAAGCAAAGCCACAAGAAGAAATACACCTTTCATTCTTGCTGTTTTGTCCACATCTTTGTTTATGTATAAAGCTATCAATACCAAAAAGACGAGCGTGTTGAACTGTGTAAGCACTACGTTACATGCTACAGGTATTCACAATACCAATAGATATGGAGACCCTCAAGGTAGCAAGAACTCCAAAACGGCCCAAATTTTAAAGTGAAAATCACCCTTTATAAACAAGTTGTTCATCTTTCCTCTGGTGACAGTTTACTATAATACTTAGTATCCTTTCTTTGCAATAGGAGACCTGGAAAAAAGGTCAGCTTTTTCAACCAAACTTTTGGCAACCTATTTATTTTTCCTCAGCATTAAATAGCTGCCTCGTTCACAATGTTCTTAACATTTCATGTTACCAAACACTACACAATTATATTTAAAATTTAAAATAATTTCTCAAAGGCATCTGACCAGCTGAAAAGAATGAGCAATATAAATTGCTTAGATAAAATAACTCAAACGAAATGCTTAGATGCATTAACAACTCTTACAGTAAAATGGTATCAACAAGAGATAAGCCTACATTGATTGTAGCAGGGGGTTTTCCAATGTCACAGAAACTATCAGCAACTACCCAGATGCTGAGACGCTGATTATCCATGTTCCATCTAGCCTTCTCTCCATCTTACTGTAAGTTCCTCTACTCTCTTCATCCAATTTTGGCTACTCACTACTCATTTGAACTTGTCCTCTATGGTGGACAAGGGAAAAGAACATGATAACAGTAAAAAATACAATGATAATGGAAAATACTGGCAATACCAATGACTTGAGAATTTTAAATACCATTGTTATCTCTGCTTCAAACTAGCACTAGCAGGCAATATTACAACATCCGAAAAACAGAAAAAAATGTAGTAAATTTTGTTGTTAAAAGTTGCACAATGATAATGAAAGGAGACGTCAGAGAAATTATCAATTTCCTGAAGTTAAACCATCATCGTCTCAAAGGCAGCAGAAATGCTAAATATTGACTGATATACAGAAGGACAACATTGGTTCAAAATACTCCAAGCAAGTTGGTTCTATTACTTTCTCACATTCTACTGTAGAATATTCTAGAATTCAATTGAGAATGGCTAAATTCAGAGCATAATGAAATTTGTGATTTATAGATAAATCCAGAGGATTCTTAGAATAGAAGGTAACAGACGTGGACATTAAATAATACACTCATTCATTGTTAATTATATGGTTACTAATACTAGCAAGTAGAACATACTAAATGCACAACTTACTAACTACTTTTGCCAATACTTATATTTTTGAAAGCAACAATAGTAGTGTTGAGTAAAAAATCTAATACTTCTCTCTATTAGTAAATTATTTAGTGTTTCTAACTGTAAACTTTACCAAATAAATTCTAGATATATCTATGTATATTAGAGGTCACGTCAAAAACTTGTTTAATGAAGCAGCAGTAGTTAAGTAAACTTGATCTGGGTAATCTACTCACACACGAGGCACAAGGGAAGCGGTCAGTGACTAGAGAAAGGTCCAGGGAGACCAGCAGCTCTGTTAGTATCAATGCCACTGTAACCAGGGCTGGACACACTGTGATTGTATAGCAACACACGTGAGAACACTAGAACTTCCCCACGACCTAACACATCGAAAACTGTGTGGACGTAATCGAAATGACTGCACATTTCCTGGTTGGAAGTGCTGTCCTAACTTAAGTCTTGATGATGAGCAGTCAGAATAAATACACCCTGTTGGGTGAAACACATCTTCAACTCATTACTTGCATGTGAGTGACTTGAAAAAGCCTGATGAAGAATAGTTACAACTGGCCACCATCCTTAGAGAAAAATACCTCTAAGCACTAGCAAAAATGCAGTGATGTTCATTCTGACGGAAGTGTTGACTTAGCTGTTAAACTGAACTTTATGCATGCTTATGTTCTCAACTTCGACTACTATTAAAAGTAAACTATGCTTTCTCCTGTTAAAAGAGATGAATACATTAACTGAAATTTTAAATATAGCTATCTCTTATGTTAACCACCAATATTTTTAATACAGCTCTTAAGCAAAATAGCATTTTTCTTATAATGGAACATCAGCTAACTTAATATTTTTAAATGATAAGTCTTGGTTTCAAAGTACCAAGAGCTCTTTAGCTGGATGCCTACTGTGTGCGGGATTTTGAATTCAATTTTTGCCTGCAGTCTTGAGCCCAAAAACATCTTTGTTTACAGAAAAGAATAATAACAAATATAATTGTTCAAGAGGCGTAGTTTATAATATCTAGGTAAAAATCTTTCATTCCAGAAGCCCAATTAATGACTTTGCTGATGTAACACATCCTTTAACATATATTTTGCTTAAAATGAAACGGAATGTTTGTAAGAAAATACTTCATCCAACATATAGATTACATCAGTAATCTCATTGTTCATTATTATTTTCTAATGCCTAACATCATTAGTTATTTGCCAGGTTATCCAGAATATAGAATAAACTGGCTACTAAAGCTACAGCTATAACTCTGAGTAGGAAAGTTTAAAAAGAATGAAGAAAAGTATAGAAAGAATTAGTAATCTCTTACTATTTTAATCCAATAGAATCAGTAAAAAAAAGTCATTCCAAAACTGAGATTTAAAAAACTAACTTTTTTTTAGCTATTCAGTAAAACACATTAGATATTTGCTTGCCATAGTAACTACAATAAATTTCTGTGTTTTGTAATAAATTGGTAATTTTAGGGTAATGGCTCTTCTAAATCTAAGGACTTAATTTGCCAAAATAAGGTTTAAAATAAAATTCATGAAATGGTTGACATTTTTTATCCTGATCTGATATAAATTTATAATTGATAGTAAAACATATAGTAAGAATATACATAAATGAAGCGAAGTAGTCATCATATTTGTATGAACCAGACGTTGACACCATAAACAGGAACACAGTTTCATAAAATCTTACATTTTTGTCCATTATTCTCCCTAAGTTTGCACCGCCGACATGTTCAGAATTTGGCTGCACAATTTCCTCGTGGGGCAGTTCAGTCTCTAGAGCCAGTGCAATTACATCACTTAGCCAAAAGAGGGCGCAGAGAGAACATCGGACTTTACGCACGCCCTAGGAAACTGCCAGGTGGGTTCTCTCAAGTCGTCTAACAAGAATTAGAAAACCCACAGTTAGGGGTGCTAACTTGGTAATACTGAAAGTTACAGCATAAGTATATATATACTTTAATATAGATTCTTATATAAATATATTGATATGTAGCATTTCTGCCATTCAAACAAAATAAATATATGCCTTGCCTATACTAGTTTGTATTCCAGTAACTTAGAGGAATCAGGACCAGGGAAGATAAAGAGAAAAGAGGGAAGAGTATGCACCCTAGAAGTGGTAAGTCTAAGGATAACAACAACAAAAGCCCTCAGAGCGGGAAAGGAACCCCCTCTGCTTCTTACTACTGAGGCCGAGGGTGGCTCTGAGGACCGCCCAGGTGCTTTGCAGGGTAGCTCCTGCTACTCTATGAAGTATAAATATGTCCAGAAAGCTCTTTAGGGCTCTTCACTTGGCTTTGCTGTTTCCTCAAGGTCCTCATTTCAAAGGAATGTATACAACATAAGGCATTCAACTGATATCTATCTACTTTATGTATACGTTGCTTCCTTATAACAGTTCTGTCACCAGGCCAAATTTGGTCAATACGTTAGCTTGCACAAAACCCAACCCATGTGCCTGACACAAACATACTAATTTTGTGGTTCATTAAGCTCTATAAATATATTTCTCATATTAAATTTACTATGCATCTTATCAGCACCAATAAAATATTTTCATCTGCCACTTCTAAGTGCTTAAATAATAAAGCATTGTAATCAGAACATGAAAGACATGGTACTGACATCTCTGAGATGAGCTTATTCTACTATTTTAGAGGATATTTACAATTTCTGAAAGAACTAACCATAGTATAAGTTAAGTGGCTGACAATGGCAATCTTCTGTTTCATGATTTGTCAGGTATGACTGCTTACCATCCAAACTAATTAAAAGGAAAATATCGATATGCTCGAAGAACAGCAGCCCTCTTCAAGGGAAAGACTGTGAGTACACATATTTTTTAAAAAGATATACGGATTTTGCAGTATTCTAATGGAAAAAAATTTAAAGGCTGAATTTCCTTCAAAGCATGCTATATGCCTTTTCACACAAATGTTCTATGATTTCCAAGAGACCATCATTATTAGCAATTTAAATTTGTATAAAGCTAATGATAAGTCCAAATCATTATATTTCTTATTTTAAGGTTATTTCCTAACATTAGCTACTAACAAAAGGTCTCTCAATCCAAATTATAGTTGGCCAATTAGAATTTAATTTCAATTTGGGTGACTACAGGTACACAAAAGTTACTGACTTTTACTATAAATAAAATTTCAATATTTGTTGGCCAATATCTATTATATATAAACCTTCAATGTGTAATTTTAGATCTACCAGTAGGTAAATAAAAAGTATATATATTTTTCCAAAAGCACAATATTCCTCTTTATACTGTACATTAAATATTATCTAGTTATATTAGCATTTTAAAACATACACCTTCTAATATAACTGCACTGGAAAAGGTATCTGTGGAGTTATTGCAAATTCTCTAGCCTTTTGCTCATCAGAATCTCAGGGTAAGATAGGAATACATGCCCACTTGGTTAAAAATTTCTCCTTGGAGCAAATATTTTTAAAAAACTCAATAATTACAACAGTACAGGGAAAACAGATGGGAAAGGTAATGTGAAAAAACATTTTAATCCCTCCTTTAAAATAAGGTAGGTAGTTGGTGTTTTATTTTAGTGGTATTTTTATTTTATTTTTGGTGGACAGAATAAAACATTAGAAACCTACTGCTAAGAAAACATTGCCCTTTTGTTGCTGTTTTTGTTTTGTTGTTGTTCGATCCTATGCTGCATTTTAAAAAATCCTGCAGCACATATAAAAGGAAGTACTGTGTATTTTAAATTGTATTTGATAAAGAAAACTTACATATAAGGTGTATCAACTTTTGTAAAACCTGAAGAATTAATTTCAGATTTGGTTAATACTGCTTAAGAGTGAGAAATTTAAATAAACATCTGAAATTTCCCATAAATTAAAATCCATAACATCGTCAGTACTACAAGAAATTATGTACAATTATTTCATCCCAATCACTGCCTTGTGAGTTTAATAAGAAAAGCATTTAAAGAAATCCCTGTGGAAAGCTAATTTGAAAGTAAACATGCTTTAAAACTTAAATATAGACCTTGTATTAGTCCCACAACAGGATCAAGATCACTATTAAAATAAAGCCTGGGGCACATTATGATGCCTAAGATTGGTGGGTGGATTTTAATTGACTTGAAGACTGTCATAGTTCTATTATCAGAAAACCTGTAACGCATTTCCAGCATGGAGGACCCATCTGTGCCCACCATCCATCTGTTTAGACGTGATTGGCAAAGTGGTAGGGAACTCGCAGTGGTTGTCTCTGCCTGAAAGGAATAAACCACAGGATCTTCCAACGAGTGCCAAAAACTTCTGAGAAGGTCTGCTGCCATGGCTTTCGGGGCCTCGATCTACAGAAGACAGCATTATTAGTGAAAGACAGCACTCCCATGGTGCACTTCAGTCAGCTAAAACAATAAGGTTGGCTGGGGATCCGTTACTGGACTCTGATGAATTGCGTCCCAGCATCACAAATACAGCTTTTCTTTCATTATGGCATGCAGCTGAGTTCTAACTCTGGAGAGCAGATATTGTATCTGTGTCGTCAATCAACCTAGGGCAACTTTTGAAGCAGAGGAGAAGCTCGGGATTAACAGAATGTGTGTCAACAACACAGTAGCAAATCTCTTTGATGTACTTTCAGAACAAATAATTTAACTTACTTTAGTTAGACAAGGAGCAAGAACGATCAGTACTTATTTTGTTTGAAAACTATGATGGCAAGAAGACCCCTACTGTAAGACTGGGTATGCCTGTCTAGCTCAGGTCTTAGACAAGGCACCAAGAAAAAGCCATCATTATATTATCTTTCCACTACACACAGACATTTTTCAAATGGGGCTAGTTGTTTCTGTTTTTAAATAAGAACACTACAGACTTCACTTTTATACTTACATTTCTTCACAACAGTTTGACATCTTTTCAATAGACGTTGTATCCTATTAAAATTGAAAAAATTACACTCAGATGTAACAAAGTTATCAAGGCTTTATTCTCTATCTATTTTATGATGTTTTTAATCATATTCAGAGAATACTCTGAAGATTTAAACAGTTCATATATGGCTACTAAGAATTTTAAATTATCTACACACTTTGCTGAAATTCCCGTGGAAGCACAAAATCAACATCACATTGTGCAAAAAAAAAAATTTCTTCAATTACAAAACTTCATAAAAATTGTAGAAGTCTCACTTTATTAAAATATAACCTTTTACTACACTTGCTTTCTTGATAATTCTTTCAAAAGACTAGTGTCTATTTTTATTTCAACTGTCGGTGAATATGCATTAAAAATAAATAACAAAATGACAAATGAAAGGCACTAATGAACAGAAAAGAGCCAAGAACCAAGAGTGCTATTGGTTCTGGACTTCTGTAAACACACACAATTCACAAGGCAATCTACGCATCTGCCACACTACAACATCTATTTTTATGAAAAGTAAAGTTAACTGATGAGCATTCTTTGGTGACAACTATTCCCTTTTTCCAAGAGAAAAATCAGTCTCTTCAAAATAATACAATTTCTTAGTATGTGTTCTCTTTAAGGCTCTAACAAAAATATATAAGAAAAACAATTCAACAAAAAGAACATAGCTCCTAGACACACGGGTATAATTCATGTTAAGAGATGATGTATCTTTCAACTGAGAAACTGTGATAAGTATTGTCCAAATAATCAAAACACAAATTATACAACCTTATTTTAGAAATATATTGACATTTTAAATATAAAGTAGTACAAGAGAAAATATATTCTTTTAAATATAAAAAAAAGTTAGAGATGTTTTCCTCCCGTTATCCTTTAGGAGCTTGCTCATATACAGCAGGTGGACTGTGCTGTCATTAAGCAGTACTATTCACGCAAAATATCTGTGGCTGCAACTCCCATCCCAAGAACTACTTTGGTTGTAGAACTTTCTTCCAATGACACTAAGAAAAAGCTCCTTTACTTTAAAATACTCCTCATAAAAGTTACATGAATAGCTCATAATAGTAAATGCTCATGTATGAACAGCTGAAAACTACAGTTAGCCCACAAAAGGGAAAACAAGTCTATGTTTTAGATGACTAGTAACCAATAATAGCATTTCATTTCCAGATTTCCCAAGAATTTGTGACAAGATTAAAGATCAGCTATATATTCTATACTCATTAGTTTTCCTATCATGCTTTGAAATTCATGTTATCCAATGACAATTCTACTTATAATTAAACTTTCTTGGTTCTGTTGCATAATTTCTGTTGCATAATTTGTTGCAACATACTATTTTGCTTTGCGAAAACAGTCTGCAAACACATAAGAACATTGATTAGAGTCTTAGAGGGAAGTTGGGCCTGTGGTTCCACATCTGTTAAGAAAGTAACTGAAGTAATTTTAACGGTTTCTTAGAACTGATGAGTGATGAGTTGTTTCAAAACAATTAAGATAGCTTGTGCAAAAATACAAAGGGAAAGAGAACAGAAGTCAAGAAGTGCTATTAGGAAAGGTACATAAACGGCCTAAAATCACAATTGTGGGTAACTTAAAAATTGGAAACTACTTCAGGACAAGGAATGCAATTACAAGGTCAGACTACTGTAACTAGCCAATATTACATAAAATGCTTACTAGGCAGAAATTTACAACTTGATACAACTTGGAGGAATTTACTTGTGGAGACAAAAGAATCAACTTTAAAGACTTTGGATTTAGACTTCATATGGGAAGAGTTTTTATTTTCAAGTGCTTTTGAAATCTCTTCTAGAATCTGGTTCAAGAAATAAGTAGAATACTACCTATCAAGTTATTATAAACACATGGTTATTCTATCAAAGGATGTGATATTCACCGTGACTTTATGAACAGGATTTGTGAGGCTAGCCAAAAAAGGCTATTTTTTTCTCTCTAGAAATGGCAAATGTTTCTCTCTCTGAAACTCAGCTATCCAGAATACTGTTATAAGAAAAAAGTACAATTTGTATTTGAACAGCCAAACATGTTCCAAAGTTTTTCCACTGGCACTTACACAACATACTCAGACCAACACAAGTTATCACACCTTCACATTCATAAGCGCAATAGAAACAGCAAACTAGAAGAGGAGAGAGGTTACTACTGGCAGGAACATTGGAAACCATAAGTTATTTCCAAGTGCCAAATTAGGTTTAATGTACTTTTTGTTTTGTTTTATAAAGGAGGGAAATGTGGAATACTTCAGAAAACACGAACTAAAAATAATTAAAATAGATTTTGCTGCAGATAATTCCATTCAATATAAGACTCAATACCTTTAGTGACCATCAGAAAATGACAGTAAGATGATTGCTGTCTTCAAGGAGTATAAATATAATTGATAAATTCTTAAGTTATATGTAAACTTTGACTATCCAGAAAAATGTATTCTTCAAGGAATCATAAGAAACAAGCTTATTGTATGTTGTCTACAATCAGGATATCTTATTTCCAGAGAAATATTTATGTCTTGATTATGGTCTAATGATCAAAATACCTAAGACTTCCATCAGTCTGCATAACTAAGAGAGATATGCAAATGCTTTCCTATTTTAAAAACTGGAAGTTTTCTATTTTCTAAAAAAGGATAAACTAGAAAGAGCAAGACTTACAGAAATATAGGCCTTGTCTATTTTATCAAACAATACTTTATCTTCTTCTGATGGCTGATGTTGCCCTAAGAACTGATCTTTCAGATTCAGTCTAAGAAAATATGTTTGACTAAAAAATAAAGCTGTGCCCTAACTAATAAGAGTACACCCGGAATGGAAAAAAAAAGTTCCTAGAAGAAAGGAAGAAGGAAGTAGTTATTGCCTATTGAAAAAATCGGGAGATGAGCAAGGCCTGATGGTCCAGTGGTTAAAGTTTGGTGCTCTCACTGTTTCAGTAGCCAAGGTTCATTTCTCAGTGGCGGCACCACACCATCTGTCAGTTAGTTGCCATGCTGTGGTGGCGGCTCACGTAGAAGAACTAGAAGGACTTACAACTAGGATATACAACCATGCACTACAGCTTTGAGGATGAAAAAAAAAAAAAATGGGAGGGGTGAGGGGCAAAGAGCAAGAATTTATCACCAGACATTACCTGGCTAACAGACTTGAGAATCTAGTCCTCTTAGAATAGATAGCTTGATGATACAATCCATCCAACTAACTCACCCTGCTTTGAGTTCATTCTCATCAAGCAACACTTTGCCACATATGTTCTTGTATGGGAGAAAGAGTGTGCTGTAGAGTCCTTTGGCGTAATTGAAAATTGTACATAAGCGAATAAACAGTCCATCTGGTTTATACGACTATCGCTTTTGAGTCTGGAAGTAAGAGTCATTGCCCCTGTGCCTGATTAACTCTGGAAACATTTTCAAACTGAAGCTTCTAGACCTGCCAACGTGAAGACCTGATGAAAGTAAGAACATTGTATCAGAAAGATTCCTTGAAGATAGTTCCATCTATCCTCAATGATAGCCTATACTCTTTATTCGTATTATAGGTCTTTCCATGCTTTTAACTCTGTTGCACATACCTAATTCAACAAGTGTTGATTTAATCTGGAGTTAAAAAGACTATTTAGGAAAGTTTTTCACAACCAGAGACTATATACCTGTTTTATCTATTACTAATTTCTACTAATTCTAAGATAGACTTTTGCTTGCCTTCCTAGCACCTCTGATCAACAGACAGACACCAGGTCATTTAGCTTTCTATCTTCCATAGCACCTAGTGGCATATATTGCTCAAAGAGGGCACCCAATATGTGTTTGCAGCACTAAACTAATTGAACATAGAACTATCATGATTCCTTATTTTTATTTATTTTGCAGTCCAAAGAGAGAAAATGTTCTGTTAATCTTAGTTTTTTCGCCTCCTTTGAAGCCAGAACTCACTATATATCCCTCATTTGAAATACGTTGTTCTTTAAGCATCCATCTCCAACAGCGGACCAGCTATATCTTTTATTAGAGATCTGAAGTTCACATAAACATTTAATCAATCATGGAACCAAAGAGAGAGGGCAGTAGATCTTACATTTACAGCCACTGAAAATCTCTTTCCAGAATAATTCCCATACTTTTCTAAATCAACCTACTTTCTGGCTGTATAAAATCTTAGAAAAGTTACTAAAACTCTCTATTTCAATTTTCAAATACTACTACTTAACCTCATAGGTCTTTGTAGGGATTAAATGACTTAATAAATGTTGGAGCCCTTAATAAGTCCTCAATAAAGGGCAGCCCTAGTTTTTACTGATATCGCCTACTGAACACTTTCTGAGAGGGACTGGAGATAGAATATCTCAGTTACATCAGAATGTAACTTTAAATAATCATATTTAAACAAAAAAGGAGTTTTTATAATGAAAGATAAAATGACAGAGACTATGGGAGACTACACAGATAAAATCCAGTGTCCACAAGGGGTTTATAATCTAGTTGAAAATACAAGTACTAAGGACATAAGCCATGATTCACTTTCTCATTTACCCATCTATCAAGAATGTACTAAGTATCTATTATGGTACAGCCCTTGGCATCAAGCAGCCTACAGTCTAGGGCAAGTAGTCAAGGATGCAAGAAATAACTACAGGAATATACAGACTATGCCAGGGAGGATAACTATACCCAATAACACGTGGCATAAATAAGCCTTACACTAAATATTTGAAACAGCTGAAAAATTATGTTTGCAATCAACACTTAGGGCAACTATTCTTACACTTTTAATACAAAATTACACTTTCAATAAGATTTTTGGTTATCAGTAGAGGTAAGATGGGCTAATGTGCCCCTTCGGCTGGGATTTGGGTGTAACTAATATATTGATAGAATGTGACAGAGAGAAGCACATGAATCATTGTGGAAAAAGATATACAAGTTAACCATAAATATAAGATTCACTGTGTTTTTCAATCCTATAATATTTTAAAGTCAGATTAAAAATTCTTGTAGATTCAGGGGCCGGCCCGGTGGTGCAGCAGTTAAATTCGCACGTTCCACTTTGGTGGCCCGGGGTTCACCGGTTCCGATCACGGGTGTGGACATACACACCACCTGTCAAGCCATGCTATGGCAGGAGTCCCACATATGAAGTAGAGGAAGATGGGCATGGATGTTAGCTCATGGCCAGTCTTTCTCAGCAAAAAAAGGAGGTTTGGTGACAGATGTTAGCTCAGGGCTAATCTTCCTCAAAAAGAAAAAAAATTTCATGTGGATTCAGAACATGAGATAAAAAAATGAATATCTTTGAAAAACATCAAGTAAAAGGTAAACTCATGTTTAGCTTCTGTCCAAAAAAAAGCATCTACTTAATTACTCGAGCAATTAGCAATGCTTTAAGAAAATTAAACTGTACTATTCCTACAGAAAAAAATTATAGAAATAGATTTAAATTGTTTTTAATTACTTTTAACCTTATCAGAAATACTTCCAAGGAGTTTATTATACTGAGCAAAGAGAGATGATGCAATACAAACACATTTTCACACAGGAACGAACACGTTTATGCGAAAGAGCAATCCAATTCTAAACATAATTTTGATGCTAACAAGCATTTTTAAAAAGTATGCTTTTATGTTACCATGCAATGTAACTTAGTAGGTATTTAAACTAATTCCTTGGCAAGAGGGAAGCCTAGTTTCTATAAAGTTCTCTATTGTATCAAAATTCAAAGAACTACTACAGCCAATACAAGATGACATTAGAAGCATATAATGTGACATTTTAAATTTTTATCAGTTTTCTACATTTTTAAAAGCTACTGAGAAGGTATCTTGTATAATAATTGGAAATACTGTATTAGAAATACATTTTGTTTTTATTAAACAAAAATATAATCCAGAAAGGAAAACAAAATGCTGTACAGAGCTCCCTTTACAGAAATGTGAGTGAGTTGGGTTTAGCATTATTACCAGTGATTTCCATATGTGCAATGCTGATTTGGAGTTATGTAAACCAAACATAATTTGTACAGAGATGGTACTGAATGCTGCTAATTCACCACTCTGATGCAGTGGGATACCTGGCAAAATTTAATTATAAGGATTAATAATCTCAGAACCACATTTCTGGGTACATATTAAAAGGCAGATAAGTCCACTAATTGTCTGATTAATGAGAATGCTATTTAATAGATAATCTCACTTAAAGTAATCTGACATTTTGAACATAAGACATTTTTCATTGCATAAGATAACCAACTTAATATTAAGTCACCCCTGCATTTGTGGCTCTTTCTGTACTTATTTAGGTAAACACGAGCCAGTATTTAGAGGGAAAACATTTTCCCCTTTTAATTTGAAAAGCTTTGCTTTAAGCTACCCTCAATAATTCAAGTAGAGTCCAACACTCGTACCTGTGAGACCAAATGCAAAAAGCTCAATTTTTTCTTTGAGAACTTAAAGCCTTTTACAAAACTGCCACTGAATACATCTTCCCAACCCTACCCTCAACCTCAGCACAACTGAGAAAAGCACTAAGCTCCAGAGACGCCGTCAAAAGCTGAAGCTATTACATAAACTCCACGGTGCCCAGAAAACAAAAATGCTTGTATATAAAATTTAGATAAACTGTCAGGGCAGTGTCATGGTACACAATAGCTCACTGTCAGAAGCGCACCAGAAGGCACTGCACCAGCTGTTCCAGAGCTTCTTGATGAACTCTGCAAGCCCAGTGACGGAAACATGACTAATACAATCACCCGGCACTATGAGGACTGGTGCTCATCAGAATGGACATTATTCTTGGCTGTGTGTGAACTACTGCTCAGTAAGAAATTCTGACAACATCAATTACTTTAATAACAACATCACTATCCATTTCATTCAGAAACAGAAAAAAAGGCTAAACATTCTAAGTAAGGAATAATTAGAATAATCTGTTCCCTAAATAAGGAACGCTTCAAAGCACATTGCTTTGAAGACACTTTAACTTCAATATTAGTTTTAATAAAAATGCACAAACACATATTTAAATCCTGTTTGAAATTAAATCTAAAAATAATCAAAGGTAATCCTTTAAAATTGGGTTTAAGATTAGTCTATTCCACAGAAACATCTGGTTGTGTTGAGATCTTTTAACCTGGGAAATGAGATTAGAAATACACTATTTTTAAATTTAAGTAATTTTTAATTATTTTATCTGGGTCACAGATAATCTGCTCTTGCTAGGTCTAAAATGACATCAGATTATCATTACTATGATTATCCTGCTACCTTCTACTATCAATAAGAAGACGGGATTTTTCCTCTGACACAGGAGAGAAATGATTTATTTATTCCAAGTAAGAATAAATAACGAAAAAAAATTACTGCAAATTGATATGCTGCTTCCTCAAAACCTCAATCTACACCTAAAGAGACAGCATCTGTTTTGCTTGTTTGTTGTCTAATAGGTCTGTATTCAAGCTATCGAATTACACAGTTTATATAATGAAATGATACCAGTGTTTTCCCAAAATGCCTCTTGGTCTTTGGGGTGCAGGAGGAGGGGAAGGAGGAAGACTTCAGTTGGAAGGGTTAAATTTACTGTGATTCCTTCTCCTCCTTTTCTTTCTTAAGCTACCTGAAAAATTCATCACTACTTTCACACTGTAAAGAGAGATCCATGGATTCAGATTACGATAAAAACACGTCCAGGTGTTAAATTTCCTGTAGGTAGCATTAATTTTTCACAAAATGAAATAGCAAGCATCTTTTATAAAGAAAGTAAGCAAAATACTGAATGCACGACAACTTTCAAGAAATAAGCCTTAAAGAACCTGAAATCAATGTAGGGAGGAGTGCATTCTGAAAACCTTTTAAAATTTTTCGTTAGATCCAAAAAGAGTGGTGCCTGATGTTCACTATGAAAGCCTAGGTAAATGCCATTGAAATTTACCATAACTTTTCAAACTACTTGGGTTCAAGAAGTACAGTGACTAAAGACTGGACTAACAAATAGAATATATTCTCTCCCTTAATTCTTGAATTCTTTTTTGAATGTTTCCCAAAAACATAATTTCTACAGGCATCAGACCTGTCTAGTACAGATGTTCTGAGAGGACACTATGCGTATACAGAAGGAGATGAAACTTCTGAAGGCAGCATTATTAACAAGTGTGATTTCTACTCAGTTTTAGAAATATCACAACATCAGAACCAATCTCCCCATCTTAAGACAATGAAATGTTCAATATTATAGCAAAAAAGAAAACAGTGAAATTTGAAAATTAACATGTAGTATGGAATAGAGTTATAATGGAATCTGATGTTATACATACTTTAAAAACAAAAAAACAAGATAAATAACTTTATGTCCAACTCAGAAGTGAATGCTAAAATTTTAGACTAGGGATTCTTAAAAGATCTTGAAGACTTCGCTGCCAAACTCCACTCTCTGAAGCTACTAGGGCTTCTAGGTGAGAAGGAAATTGTTACCCTCAGCTACAAACCCTGCCAGCCCTCCTAAGTTACGTGACACCTTAGCAGGGATGCTCCCAAATGTCCATTTCCAGTCATTAATCATAAGAAATTGGGGAAATCTGAGAAATCCTATTCCAAGGGATATAAATACATACCAATGATTTTGGTAAATTCAAAAGTAGAAATTCAAAAAATGCAAGCATAATTTGGCAATTTTGACATGACTTATAAACAGACTATAACCTAATTATGAATTTGTACGAAAGTAGAGACAAAAGATTTTAGGGGAAGACCCACTCTGATCCTCGGCATTGTTATTAATATCATGTCATTCATCATCATCCTTAAAGAAATGGCAAGAGATATAAGAAAATATTTCAAGCTAAATAATAAAAATATATTTAGATAGACATTATACAATCCATGAACAGCCAATAAGCATATGAAGAAGTGTTTGATATCATTAGTCATCAGGGAAACACAAACTAAAAAGAGATACTATTAAAACCTACCAGAATAGCTACAATTAAAAAGACTGACAATAACAGATGTTGACAAGATGTGGAAACCAGAATTCTCATACATTTTTGGTAAGAGTGCAAAATGGTACAGTTACTTGGGAAAAAGATCTGGCAGTTTCTTATGAAATGGAATACTACTCAGCAATAAAAAGGAATTATCAATACATGCAACAATATGGATGAATCAATAAACATTATATTGAGTGAAAGAAGACTTACATAAATGAGTACATATGAAAATCTATAATCAATGATGGTGAATCATTCATCCACCATCCCTGACCAATGGTGGTCAATCAATCATCTGTGGTGAAAAAAATCAGATCAATAGTGCCTTTGCAGAGGATGCAGATTTACTGATACGAGGTATGGGGGACCTTCTTGGGGTGATGGTAATATTCTGTATTGTGAAAGGGGCTTGGATTGCACATGTGTCCATTGATCAGAGCTTATCAAATAGTACACTTAAATGTAAGCCGTTCATTGTATGTAAATTTTCCCTCAAAAGAAAAAAAATGTAAACAAGTATTGAGCTCTAGTTAATGATTTGCATGGTGAACTATTTGATGCCTGCAATCAACTTTGACATGTATCAAAACATATAATGGATTGACAGATGGATTGTTTGAAATGAGACAGCTAGAAGGATAAAGACAGAGAGATATCTCCTGCATTATTTCTTTTTTTGAAAGTTAATGTTTTAATTAACATTTCTTATTAATCAATAATAGAAAAGGATACCTTAACAGAAAATAGACAAAGGATATTAACAAACCATATATATAATGAATGAACAAATGAATGAAAATGAACAAGTGAATAAAATTAACATTTAAATTATGCTAGAAATTAAGCTTATTGAGATACAATTCATATACAGTTCACCCACTTAAAGCATACAATTCAATGGTTTTTTACTATGTTCACAGAGTCATGCAAACACCATCACAACTAATTTTAGCACATGTTCATCACCCCATAAAAGAAACCCTGTGCCCTTTGGCCATCACTTCCAGCACTCCTAGTTCCCCAACCCTGGGCAGCCACTAATCTGCTTTCTGTCTCTATAGACTTGCCTATTCTGGACATTTCATATAAATGTGATCATACAAATATGTGACCTTTTGTGACTGGTTTCTTTGACTTAGGATGTTCTGAAGGTCCATCCACACTGCAATACGTGTCAGTATTTCATTTCTTTTTATGGCCAAATAATATTCCGTTGTATGGATATACTACATTTTTTGTACCCTTTCCTCAGCTGATAGCCTTTGGATTGCTTTCAGTTTGGGGTTATTACAAATAATGAATAAATATTCATGTACAAGTTTTTGTGCAGACATACTTTTCATTTTTCTTGGGTATATACCTAGGAGTGGAATTGCTGAGTCAAATGATAACTCTACCTTTAACTTTTTAAAGAACTGCCAGACTGTTTTCTAAAGTACTTGCACCATTTTACATTCCCACCCGCAGTGCATGAGCGTTCTGATTCCTCTAAATCCTCACCAACCATTGTTACTATCTTTTTTTATTATAACCATCCTAGTGTGTGAAGTGGTACCTCATTATAGTTTTGATTTTCATTTCCCTGATGACTAATGATGTTGAGCATCTTTTCACATATTTATGGTCTATTTGCGTATCTTCTTTGAAGAAATATCCATTCACATCCTTTGTCCATGTTTTAATTAGGTTGTCTTTTTTTATTATTGAGTTATAAGAGTTCTAGATATAAGTCCCTTATCAGATGTATGATTTGCAAATATTTTCTCCCATTCTGTGAGCCTTCTTTTCAGTTCCTTGATAATGTCCTTTGAAGGACAAAAGTTTATACTTTGGATTAAGTCTAATTTACCTATTTTTTTCTTTGGTTGCTTCCACTTTTGGTGTCATATCTAAGATACTATTGCCTGACCCGAGATTTACTCCTATGTTTCCTTCTAAGAGTTTTATAACTTTAGATCTTACATTTAGGTCTATGATCCAATTTGAGTTAATATCCATTTATGTATACAGTGTGAGGTAAGGGTCCAACTTCATTCTTTTGCATGTGGATATCTAGTTGTCCCAGCAGCATTTGTTGGAAAGAGTTTTCTTTCCCATGCTAAATAGTCTTCAACCACCCTTGCTGAAAATCAATTGACCATGGATATATGCATTATTTCTGGACTCCTCAATTCTATTTCATTTGTCTGTATGTCTATCCTTATGCCAGCACCACACTTTCTTGATTACTCTTGCTTCATAGTCAGCTTTGATGCATTTTTTTCTTATTATTTTTTTCACTGAATATATTCTGGTAAACACAAGTTTTCATACACAATATACATGTTATATATAATATAATAATGGAGATCTTTTTTAACACACGTTTACTTACAAACACGTGAATTAATCCCTACAAAATAAATTCGTAGAGGTTGGTCAAAATGAGTGCACATTTTCAATTTTGATAGACATTGATAATCAGCCCTTCAAAAAGACTATACCAATTATACCCCCACCAATAGCATATGAGAAAATCTGTTTACCCTATATCTTCTGCAATACAGTGTATTATCAAACATTTAAATCCTTATTCAATATGATCTTTCTCACTTTTTGATCTTCTCTGTTGTGATAAATCCTATTGGGCTAATAAATACACGCAAAAATTTTAAGACAACTACTAAAAAAAAGTTTCTACTAGCAACTCCATTGTTTGTAATTTACCTTAAATAAATAGTTTAAAGAGGAAAAAAGAGATGTTCAAAGTAATGTTATTTGTAATACAGAAAAAAAATGATCACATACCAGATGTTGATCAACAGGAAAACAATTAATTAAAATATGATATATTCACTAAACAGAGTATATCCAACTATTAAAAACTATAAACGTGAAGTCTATAGCCATATAAAAAATACTTTACGTTAATTTTTAAAAGCAGGATACAAAATTCTATGTATACTCTGCACACTGATTTTAACTACCTTAAAATTACATAGGCCTATGGAAATGAGAATATACAAAGGACTATGGGTAACTTCTCCTTTAATTTCTAAACTTTCTGTAGCTTTTTTGAATTAAGTTCATAATTATGGAATATGTCCATAAATACATTACTTTATATTAAAAATATACTTACTGTGATGATGCCAATTAGTTGAGTATAAAAAAGTCCAGTTATTCCAACTAACAAAGTAATGCCCATAAAGGCAGCTAGTCTCATTATGGCCAATTCATGTCTAACAACAAAGAGGTCCTATAAGAAGAAGAAAAAGAAAGTCTTAAAAATAATTCAATAAGTTACTTATAGTTGTAATAATAATCAAGAATTAAGCCATAACATTTCCCCTTACTATCTTAAAAGAACTACTCCCCTCGCTTTTGAGTTTATTCCACTTAATCAATGTATAAATATTTGAAAATTTCAAAAACAATTGTTTTTAACCCATAGTAGCAAGCTGAAAAACAGGATTTTACTACTCCACTGGGTCAAAAAACCTCAATTCTACAGTCGCAATTCAGCCATGCTCATTTACTATTTGTAGTAAAAAACACCCAAAAACAAAACCAAAACAGATGGTGTACAATCTCTGATTTGACAAAAGGAAATTTTAGTATTGTATTGCTAAAAAGGTTGAATGTATGAGCCTAATTCATAGTATTAAACGTCACGTGGCCAAAATACTTAGAGATTATGTAACAGTCAAAACACAGGGAACATAAATAGTAGGATCATAGAGACAGTTCTCTTCAAGCCCACTTCATTTATTCACCCATCCAACCACCCAACCACCACTGCCAAGCACTGTGCTACGTAGTAGAAAGGTAAAAATGATAGATATGATCCGTGCCCTCAAGAAGTATGCATTTTATTTAGAGAGAGCGCTCAACTTTGCAAAACTCCAAAACAGCGTGATACGTGCTATAAAAGGGACGTGCGCACAGGACTCTACAAACATAAAGGAACGCCTGGACAGGAGGGAGCAACGGAAATGCTGGGAGGGAAGGCTCATTTTCTGGCTCAGGGTATAAAACTTGGGTCTTGAAAGTGAACCAAAGAAATTATAGTGGAAGAAGAGGAAAGCAAAGAGAAGCAGTTCATGACCCTCGTTGTTACCAAGCAGACAGGCCAGCGAAAGAGAGTGAAAGAACAAAGACTTCTCCTGGAACCTGTCGTTGCTAAGCTTTGGAATAAAACAGCCACAGTGGATAAAAACAACAAATGAATGGGAAGGACTCCAAAAACATAACCACTCACGTGATTTTTTAATACTGATTAGGGTTAAGGCTTCAAGGGATCCTGGTAGCAATACCAAAAATAGGGAGGTGACTGAACATAATGCACTAGCTCGACACAAAGGAACTGATGCTCTTCTGTGTTTCGCAGTGATCATCCGCCAGGCTCAAGCAAAAATCAGTCAACTCATTAGCCTGGAAAAACTGAAAATTCACCAAGATACTTAAGGTGTTACGTAGCAGTCAAATATTAGGCAATCCTTTCAAAACTTCAGTAAAAAGAGCCTAATGCAGACTCCTTACAAAACATGTAAAGATGAAAAGATGGGACTATAAATAATATAAAAAAGTACAGTAAGTTCTGCTATAACGCTGTTTGAAAACACAAATGTATTCCAATATGACTGATACATTAAGCAACAATTTGAGCATAGCAAGTTTTTGTGTTTGCTTATGCATGATTTTATCTGCGAGAAACCCTAGATGAACACGGAAAACTGCATCCAGCTAAACCAAGCCACAGAGAAACACACAACACACAAACACCCCCTCAAACATCTACCAGCTACCTCAGTTTATCGTGTGTGTGATGAGCCACACTCCCCCACATCTGGTATTACAACTTGGCCTCCAACTTCAGAGGACCTTCCTCCATCACTTCACGATAACTCACACACTGCAGCTCTTCCGAGTCCCACTCCACAGGAAAACTTCAGACCTCTTTTAAGTTAAAGGGCCATGTTCACTATAGTATTTATATATAGCTTAACTATTTAACGTGTATAAGACTGTGCCGCTGTTTTATCAGGTTCCTACCTTCTTAAGCGTCACTGACAAAATTTTTGAGAGCTGTGCTTCCATTTTCCCATAAGCCCTGTGGCCTTCACTGCACAATTCTGCATAGTGGGGTCAATTTTAGGAATGCATATATTGTCTTATACTAAGATTATTGTAATAAAAACATCATATATGACCAAATAAAATGCATCTGCTCTTGTCCTAATGAAAAGATTTAACAAATTTTTTGCCAACTAGAATTTATAAATGTTAGGGATGAAGGTGAGAGGAAAGGATTTACTTACTAAATTTATTCACTTGGTTACACATTTATATTTAAAAGTATTTGTGTAAAATAGTAAAATAACTTAGAAATTGTTTTTTATCACTCTTCGATGTTCAAAAAACAATTGTATCCCAAGTTTACACAGAGATAATTAACATCATCAGTACTAAATCCATATTTTGAGTAATTTAACACCATTCTCCAGAGTACAACATCTTTACTTCTACCTTAGTTTTTTTTTAGATACAGCACCTTTTGAATTCAAAAATTGGCTTGGGAAGTTTTATCCAAATCACAATAAGCCATCTGCTATTCAAGATCTTTACTACATAATCAGTGATATGGCAGAATGTGTCTCCCCAAAAATTCACACGTTGAAGTCCTAACCCCCGGTACCTCAGAACGTGACTGTATTGGAGATGCGGGCCTTTAAAGAGGTAAATAAGATAAAATGAGGCCCTTGGGAGGGGCAATAATCCAGTCAGACTTGTGTCCTTATATGAAGAAGAAATTTAGAAACACAAAGAGACACCAAGGATGCTCAAGCACAGAGAAAAGACTACGTGAGGACACAGCAACAAGGTCGCCATCTGCAAGCCAAGGAGAGAGACCTCCAAAGAAACCGAACCTTGATCTTGGGCTTCTCGCCTCCAGAACGGTGAGAAAATGAATTTCTGTTGTTTAAGCCCCCCAGTCTGTGTTATTTTGTTGCGGCAGCCCTAGCAAACTAGTGCAATAACTGTATTTCTTCATTATTTTCATTTCTTCCCAATTTTTTAAGAAATGTGCTTATATACAGATAAACACATAAAACATAAGTTCAGTTTAGAGAAAAGTAACACCGCCCTCTCAAGAATGAGAACATTTGAAACCCCACAGAGGCTTTCCTCGGTGCATTCCTTGCCTATCACATTCTCCCCCTCATCCCTACCCTAAAGGTAAAGCTTCCTGATTCATTTGGATACGCCCGTGTTTCAGCAGCACATTGCAAATATCTTCTCCCGCTCTGAGTCCACCTTTTCACTCTGTTCATGGCACCTTTTAATAACCCCAAGTACTCAATTTTATTGTAGTCCAACTTATCGGACTTTTCCTTTAGTGCTTTTTATTTCCTGTTTAAGAAATCTTTCCCAACTCTGCAGTAATAATGACAGTCTCCTACATTATCTTCTAAAGCCTTCAAAAACTATATAGCTTTGTCTTTCACATTTAGGTCGGTTTCTTTAAAAAGCTGTCCTTTCCTCAGTGATCAGAGGTCAAGCGTCCATACAAGCACGAGTTTGATGTGGGCTCCCTACTCTGTGCTCCAATTTATTTGCTCATCCCTGTACCACTGACACACATCTTAGTTACCATGGCTTTGTAATAACTCTCCATACCTAGTAGGCCAAGTCAGTTCGTTTGTGCTTCTTCAAGAACGTCTTGGCTATTCTAGATAATTTGTATTCCCATAAAAATTTTAAAATTAGATTTTCAAGTTACAATATATACTCATACACACACATATAACATATTCTCTCCATTAAGCTTCCCAATTTTCCCCCTAAGGATCCTGTACCCTTTTTGTCAGATTAAATTCAGGAACTTCCTGTTTCTTGATTCTATTATAAATGGTTTTGCTGTTAATTTCATTGTCTAAAGGGTTGTTTGCTAGCATATAGAAATATAATTGATTTTTTTAAATCTTGTTTTTTAGTCACACTTCTTAAACTTTCTTAAAAATCCAAAAGAATCTATAGATAAATCCTTTACACAATCATATCACCTAAGAGTAATGACAGTTTTTTCTCTTTCAGCAGTTATACCATTTCTTTCTTTCTCTTGCCTCACTGCACTGACCAGAACTCCTGGCACCACGTTTAATAACAATGGTGATGGGGGCAGAGTGGGCATCAACGCCTTGTCCCCCCAACTTGGAAGGAAAGAGGTCAACATTTCACCATTGAGCATGCTATATTTGTTGTGTTTTGTGGGGTTTTTTTTTGGGGGGGGGTACCTTTTATCTCATTAAAGAAGTTCTCTAGTTCTAGTTTGCTAAGAGTTTATGACATGAATGGATGCTGAATTTTATCTTTGTCTTCATACATTGATACATACATTGTCTTCAGATATTTGATTTTTTTCTCTAATATGTTAATGTGATAAAATACACTGACTGATTTTCTAACATAAAAACAATCTTTCAGCCCTAAAATAAACTCAACTTGATCAGGCTAGTTACATATGACCAGATTCAGTTTGCTAATATTCTATTTAGAAGTTGTTTATCTATGTTCACAATCAGACTAATCTATAATTTTCTTTCTTTCTCTTATGATTCTTGATAGGTTATGTATCTACCATATGCTATACACATAAAATGAGTTGGGGAGAGTTCCTTCTTTTTCTATTCTTTTCAAGAGTTTGTATAACACTAGATTTACTGTTTCCTTTCATCTGTGATAGGGCTAGAACTCATTGGTAAATCTGTGAATATTCTTCGAAGGAAAAGTTTTAACTACGCACTCACGATTACAGAACTACCTATGTTTCCAATTTCTTCTTGAAGCAAGTTTCTTCTTGAAGCTATACTATGCTTACGATCAGGAAACTCAGCAATGGAAAGATGTCAACTATCCAAACTGATGCAGAGAATTAATACAATCCCAATAAAAATCCCCCAGCAGTAGATTATCTACTCTACTGCTGGGAGTTTTTTCATTTTAC
This sequence comes from Equus caballus, assembly GCF_041296265.1. NCBI lineage: Eukaryota > Metazoa > Chordata > Mammalia > Perissodactyla > Equidae > Equus > Equus caballus. The sequence goes on from NC_091706.1 coordinate 47,872,095, forward strand.
TTTGATTTGGAGAAATTGCTAAGGAAGCTGTTTCTAAATTTCATAGGAACAAACAAACACAAAGAATAACATAGCACTCCTACGTGAAAAGAACAAGGTGGGACAGCTTGCTCCACTGAACACATTCTCAATAGGGGTACTACCACTCCCAGGGTAGATACTTGAATAAGTATCAGAGGGGGAAAATTGGTTCTTGCAGGAAAAAAATCTTAGCTATTACAATGGTTTGTGGCCGTACACAAATCAATCCTACCTGACAAAATCTTATTCCTCAGTATTTAACTTCATAGAGAGAAGGAAAGAAAAAGTCTAGAAAGGTTCCTTAGGGAGCAATAATAATGACAAAAAAGGTTGAGAAACACTTTTCTACTGGATAACAAGATTTATTGTAAAATTACAGTCATGACACTGTGGTACAACCACAAGGATAGACAAATAGACCAACAGACTAGGAAAAAAAACAGAAACAGATATATACATATACAACTCTTCATTTATTACAAAGATGGCACTGCAGGGTAGAGTAGAAAGAATTATCTTTTCAATAAATGGTGCTAAATCAATTGGATATCCATCTGCGAAAAAATGAAACCCTGATCCTACCTCATAAGAATCACAAAAATCAAATCCAGGTGGAAATATGAAAAATATAATACTTGGAAGACAATATAAAAGAATTCTATTGACAACTTGGGCATAGAAAAATATTTCTTAAATTGAAATCAAAAAGCACTAACCAAAAAGGAAAAGATTGATAAGCTGGAGTACACTAAAATTAAAAACTTCTGTTCATCAAAAAAAACATTAAGAGAGTGAAAAGGTAAGCCACACGGTAGAGATACTTACAACACACACAATCAGAAAAAAGCTCAAATCTAAAACATCCTACAACTATAAAAAAAAAAAAAAGTCAAATAATCCCCCTTCCAAACGGGTAAAATACTTAAACAGAAGCACTGCACCAAAAAGGCTATTCATAGTCAGTGAACATAAGAAAAGGGGGTCAATACCATTAGTCACTGGAGAAATGCTCATTAAAACTCAATGAAGTACTGCTCATCCCCACCACACTGGCTAACTTTAGGAAGACCTGAATAAGTATTAGAGAGGCTGTAACCAGAACTGATACTCCACTAGTGGAGGTTCCTTACCAAGACCATTTTAGAAAAGCATTTAACAATATCTAAAGGAACATACACATAACCTCTAACACTATCACTTCTAGCTATATATCTGAGTGAAGCACGTAAGGCAAGAGACAGGAACAAGGTTGCTTCTGGCAGCATTTTCGTACAGCCAAAAACTGTAAACAATGTAAATATCCACCAATAGAACGGAGAAATAAATTGTTTTATATTGTGAAATACTACAAATATTTATAGCAATAGTCATAGCAATGAAAATAAACTATATCTAATGTAACAAAAAGAATAAATCTTATAAATATTGCTCAAAGAGGCTTTGCAATAATTCACTGAGCTACGCATATTTTTATTTTTGTGCACTCTTCTATATGTGTATTATATTTTACAATACAAAAGTTACAGAAAATGTAATTATAGTAAAAAGAAAGTTGTGATTGTGAAATAAATAAAAAACGGTTTTTTAATTTTAGAAATAGAAACAGAACTCTTTTAAAATATATTTGACAAAATGTAAAATAAAATTTAGTTAAATATGGCCTGTGAAAGGACAGACAAAAATATGCCAAATAAGTTACAGAAAAGGATATAAGAGACAGAGGAAAAAAAGACAGCTGAAGAGGCAGACTGGCTATCTGATCTCATCCAGCACTTTCTTGCTGGCCCACTCTGATCCAACCACAGCGATCTCCTTGCTAGTTCCCAAAGGCGACATCAGGGCTGCAATATCGTCTTCCCACAAACTTTTTCCTCAGATATCCATATTTAGTCTCTCACTTTCCTCAGGTCTCTGCTTACCATCACCTTATCAAAGACTTATTTGCTTATTTTTTCAACAACCAAACTACAGAAAACCTCAGTGTTCCCTATCCCCTTGGCCTATTTTATTTTTCCCATCTGATACATATTTATTTATAAACTGTCTTTGTCTCTCAGTAGGATGTAAGTTTTTTGAAGATGGGGACTTTGGCCTGTGTTGTTCAATGTTGAGTCCCTGCAGCCTAGAACCAACTTTATCTCAAAGCTGGTGCTCAATAAATAGGTACTGAATGAATGAATGAAAATGAGGAAGAAAGCTAAGGAGCAGAGTCTCCTCCCCCAACACAAGAAGAGACAGACAGTACGACCTACAAAGACTGTCACTCACAGGTAATAGCAGACATAAACACAGAAAAACCACACGGGCAACATGTACTACACAGACACACATCACACAAACCAAGAGAAGAGGAGAGGGGCAGTTACATGAAATAATATTCCTCTAATCCTATCTGGTAATCTTCTGGAATTACATTATTTAAAATTTCAAAATGTTACAAAACTAGGGAGTAGTGGGGACATCACCTCTCGATGCAAGCTAAATGAGAATAATCCAAGAGTCAGATTTTGCTACTTAGGATCTAGTAAATAATTCTTCTAACACTTGGTCTATGAATTCTTTGAACAGATTTCTTTCAATAATCTTGTCTTCTATCCTAATCTCAATCCAAATTCTTTGATTACATCCTATACCTTATCATTTCCTATAAGTGTATCCATAAGATAAACTGCAAATTCAGCACACCACTCTCTGAATACTACCTCCTGTCTTTTGAGCTAACTCCCTTTAGGTCATCAATGTGAACAAATTCTCAGCCTCAATGGGACTTCCAATCTGCTCACCCACCCATCATTTCAGTGTCCACCACTGCCTTCCCCCAATAGTTCCATTTGACTCCCTACTTGTTTATATTCCACAGTGCATTGTTATAATTTCTCCTTCAACAAACCATCAACTTTCTTGACCCTCTCTTTCACCATTGTTCCCCGCCTGTTTCACTGGCTGCTCCTGCTTAGTCACCTTTCTGGTTCCTCCTCATCTTTCTGACTTCCAAAATTTCAGAGTGCCCAGGGCTTGGTCTTCAGACCTTTTTTCTTCTCTATCTATACTTACTCCTAAAAAACCTCCTATTAGGTCCCATGGCTTTAAATACCATCTTTATGCTAAAAGCTCCCCAATTTACATACCTAGCTCAGACCACTCCACTGAAATCCAGATTCCTATGTCTGTCTAGTTAACACCTCTTCCTGGATGTTGAATAGGCATCTCAAAGTAATCATGCATAAAACCAAAGTCTTTAATTTCTTCCTAAAACCTACTCTTCCTCCAGGCTTCTCCATTTTGGTATCTGTTATCTCTCTTTTTCCAGTCGTTCAGGCCATGAAATCTTGGAATGATCCTTGTCACTTTCTATCTCATACCCCAGATCCAAATCATCACCAAATCCTGTTAGTTCTACAAACTATAATGGACCACTTCTCAATAATTCCACCACCACCATAATCATCTCATGTTTGGACCATATTTTAATAGTCTAGTAACTGGTCTTCCTACTACCATCCTTCCCTCTCAATTTATTCTTCCTAGCAATCAGTTTTCTTTCTAAAATGTAAATGAGTTTGTGTAACTTTGCTCAAAACCCTCCAGTAGCTTCCAAAGCCCCAACCACTAATCGTCCTGACAAAACAAAGTCTCCACCTCCAATCCTAGGCCCCAATCCATCTCCTACTACTCTCTCCCTACCGCCCTCCACTCAAGATACACTGGCCTCCCTACCGTTCCTTGAAATATCAAGTATGCTCCCACCTCAGGGTCTTGGCCTTGGTTCTTTCCTCTCCCTGGAATGCTCTTCCTCCCATATCAGTGATTTGCTTGAGTTCCAGGTCTCTGCTCCAGTGTCACTATGAGAAAGACCTTCCCTGACTTCATCATCAATCATTCTTTCTTTATCCCTTACGCAGCTTTATTATACTTCATAATATTTATCTTGTATACTATGTATTTGTGTACTGCCTGTCTCCCTAATTGGAATGTAAACTCCTTAATGCAGGAACTTTGTTTTGTTCACTGCTGCATCCTCAGAACTTACAAGAGGGACCAATGCACACAGTAGGCACTCAATATTGGTTGAATGACTAAATGAGTGTTCTTCATAATTTTTGAAAATAAAGAAGTATATTTTACAAATAAAATTTTACATATAAAATAATAGTTTTTTATATCAAACTATTATTAATAAGTAGTTTTCTGGGTTTTTATGAGACTAGATTGAAAATTAATAATATGCGAGGTACCTGTGATCCTCCTCCTCCTGAAGGGTCTCTCAACCTCAGCACTACTGATACTCTGGGCTAGATCATTCTTTGTTGTAGGGGACTGTCCTGTGCGTTGTAGGATATTTAGCAGAATCCCTGGCCTCGACCCACTAGATTCCAGTAGCACTCTCCCAGCTGAGACAACCAAAAACATCTACAGACATGCCCAATATCCCCTGGGGGGTGAAGTCTCCTTCCTTCCCCCACTGTACTACTAGGAGAGATTTGGTTTTGTCTGTTTCCCAAAAATGAAAATAGCTTAGATCACGACATATCTAAAGTAAACAAATTTGAATTTTCAAATGGCTAAATAGCCAACTTCACATGCTGAGGTTAGGTTCCTGTGGGAATTACTCTTGTACAAAATAAAATCCTATTATATCTTTATAGTTATCGGCACTTTTTGGAATGGGCCTTAGCTTAAGTTTTATCACTATGTTCAAAAAAACAAGGAAAGAAGTTACAGGACTATTCTGTACATCCCTCTCTAGCCTCTGGCCCCCAGGTAAATGCACTTTTTCAGTCTTGTCAAATCCTAATGAAAATTAATAACTAAATGAAAAAAATCAATATTGATTTCTAACTAATGATTATCACTGAGTGTTCAGAATTATACATTAGATTTTGATGCAAATATAAATGCAGCTTTCTTAGAAAGCAAAATTCACTGGCACCTGACTGCCAGGTTCATGGCTGAGGGTAAAATATTTCAGAAAAGTAATTTTGTCTGCCTTCCCTTATTTTAGCAGTAAAACTCTAGAAAAGTTGGAGCAATTCAATCAAAAACAAGATAACATATTTGCTTGCTAAATTTACCATTTAATACAGTGCAATAGTGTTTGGTAAAAGTAAAAGAGAAATGAAACAATAAAATTACCACCAGGGTTTAACCATTTAAACTCAAAGTGACTGAAACATTCTTATAAAAAAACAAAAACTGATAAATCTTTTATGCTAGATGCTATAATATTAATAATCAGTTATATAAACAAATTAAATGAGAACATACGTCAGTAGACCCGGTATTGCAGGGCAAGGTCAAAATTTATTAGAAAGTTCCTGTGTTCCATCTGTCACTAAAGTCACAGGGATATACTGACACACAGAATTGACAATTGCTAGAAAAACAGGGTAATCTTAAACTTTTTTTCCCCATAAATATAAATTAATTATATATCTGACACTATTCCTTCCAAGCAACAAAAAAAATTTTACCAAGAAACAGTATCTCCATTAGCATTTCAAGATATATGAACAAAAACGCCAAATTATCTTTCTACTAGCATTAAAAGTAATTTTCATCTCATATTCTATTTACTTAATTCCACACTACTCTTGGCTATTCTTGACTAGTCTTGCCAAAAAATCCAAAAAGCTAAATATATATTTCAGCAATTTTATCTGTTATAAAGTGACCATGATAGATAAATGACCCCACAGATATCAAAAAAACAAAGGATATTTAGTAAAGCTTAAAATATTTTTTTAAATAGCAATAACTACCAGAAGTACTCAGGATACTTTGATTGTATAAGAAGATGAAATAAATTATAAAGAGATCTAGCAATATCCCAAGCTACCTGCAACCAAGTCTTCTGGCTATTTCTACTCTTTGTTAGCCAAAAAGCTAGGCAAATAATTCTGTGGCATGGTTCTATCTGACATCCAATCCCTAGCAACGCTATTAGATATGAGCTATTTGGAATAACAATGTATCCTCCTAGCTGAAGAGCTGGCTGGACTGCTAAACATTATTTATTTTCCTCTTCTGAATATTGGCAGCGTGTCCTTTATTGAAATTCTCTCCCTTCTTTCTCCACTTCTGTCGCTCTCCCCATAGCCTTAAATGCAGTTAGTATATTAGTTTTTGCCCTTCACATAAAAATAGGTATAAAAAATCAATTAGACATTATCTGAATCTATGTCATCTGAAAACAATCTGAAATATGTAACTTTAGAAGTGGTATGCCACAAATGATTAGTTGCATAATTTCTACACTGATAACCACAAATTATTTATTTAAAAAAGAAAGCAACCGCTTATTTTCTCATGTAGACAGTAGTGCCTACAACATGTGATTGCAGCAGGTATATAGTTAAAAAAATATTTTTAACCGACTCTAATGCTTTTTGTAAGATATATTTTGACAGTCTTTATATTAAACTACTAAAAATAGGTTGTCTCAATGAAAAATGAGAACAGCAAAGCAGGAATTTACCAATCATGAGATGCAATGAGCTTTCTCTGAAGAGCAGATTTTGTGATGCTTGAGCATATTTTAATCTGTATTGTTTTTAAATGAACAATGCTACAATCATCTTGCTAAAAAATTTCCTCAGGGAAAAACGCAAAAATTGGAATAGCAGCTTGATACTTCAGAAAGAAGACTGACTTAGGGGCAGACAGAAATGGGACCAAATCGCGCCTCTGCCAAGTGGTAATGCTCTGCTTAGACAAGTTATTGGACCGCTCTGAAGCTCAGTCACCTTATCTGTACAATGGGAACCATACACTTGTCCTCTTGGAGCTATTTTAAATGAGTTGACATTTTTCAGTAATCAAATGCTTACAAATGCAGAAAAATATAAAGTAAAAATTATGAAATATATGACTAATGAAATATTCATGGATCAATAAATAATAAATTTTAGAAAGTATACTCTCTAAGTATAGTGATACCTTCCTTCAGATTTAATTAAAAAGCTATAATTTTCTAATACTGGATTTGGTAAAAAACTAGCATACAATAAAATGAAATACATTATTATAATTTAATAATATACCAAATGACCAGGCATTTACTTATAAATATTTAAATGACTATGTAAAAAATAGTCAAATATTGACCTTGGTCGAAGAAAATTCATTTTCTTTAATACCCATCTATTTTATTCATTTCAAATGAGAATCACTCCCCAATCTACAAGTTTTGAAATACTTAAAATAATTTTCTTTTCAATAACTACTTAAAGTAACAGATTAGTTTCAAGAAAGATTTTAAGTAAAATTTAATGTTATATTGGCATGATAAATGCAAATGATGATCAAACTAATTTTACATCCAACATCTGAAAATCTCCAAATATCTCAAAGCTTATAATCTTTATTGATTTTGGATCCTGTGATTCTAAATAAAAATGTTTAATTCATTCCCATTTATTTAGAAAGATACCTATTAAAGCTGCTGTAGCTTTTCTAAATATGAATTTTTGTCTTACTATTAATTGAGAATTTTGAGGTTTCTTTTTAGTTACTATTTACAAAGAAGATAGTAATACTAACTCTTCTTACATTTGTAAGTCTTTAGTATAAGACAGAATATATCAATATCTACAGCTTAAAAATAAATCCTTATTTTGGGCATTGATCCATGATGAATGAATTCCTTATCTCCTATGCCTTTTCCTACCTCCTTCCCTCATTAAAGGACACATTAAAGCATTTCCTCAAACTGCACACAGTAAAAACACAGAAATCCTTGGAAGTCCATGAGAGGTGGACATTTTTAAAGCAAAGATTAAGAAAAAATCTGAAAAAACATTAAGTTACTCTAAAAGACAATGGAGCAGTTGCAAAGCAATTAAAACAATCCAGCACAGAAGAATTCCCCTTATAAGAGAAGGCTAAGAGAGCATTGGGAGAAAATCAGGGTCCCAAACTCCTCAATACCCAGAGTTTGTGAACAGCCTGCTTTCTCTCAACTCTCCTTCCCATGTGCTTAACTATAACGTACCAGTTTTCTACTGAATACAGGTTAAGTGGCATTACAACAAAGTTTAAAGGGCAATCCATTTTTTCTTTTGTTTAATGAATAAACACTTTCATCTTAAAAAAACGAAACGAAACAAAACAAAAGAAGCAAAAACCTAAGTAGGAGTTAACACTTTCTTTTCCTACTCAGAGTACCACTGAGCTTTAGAATTTAAAGATGGGCTAGAAAAGATACTATGCTGCCATCTACCTACCTGAAAGGGTATAAAGAAGAATTCAGACTAGAGCTTTCACGTCCTCTGGCTGACAGACAATACAGGGTCAAAGTCCATGGCATACTTTAACTGTACTATTATCTCCTCAAGAAAGATGCACAGTAATCATTAATATAGTCTGAAAATATAATTAGGAACATTTTGGGATCTTTATTTCATATCCCAAATAATGGAAAGGGTAACAAGGTGAATGAACAAGGTTGCTAACACTATCTGGTCAGCTTTACAGACAAAATGAAGAGCCAGATACAGTTTTCTGCTTGTTTTAGAGAAAAATGAAAGAGACACATGCAAGGACTAGGGGTAAAAAATGGTGAAGCAGGACTGTTTGAAGAATATTCCACTACTAAACACTATTTTTTTTTAATGTCAATGGTAATAATGGTGACTTTCATACTGAAATTACTGGTAACTTTTTTCTACCTTTATAAAAATAGTACAACAAATGTCATCACCAAAAGAAATGCTATAGTAAGCACAATGTTCTATTTTGTAGCCTTAGAATATTTGCCATACGGTATATTAGTACTTTAGAACACATTTGACCTTAAAGCCAATTATTCCAATTGCTGCCTCAAGCCTTTTGTTGTTCTCTTGTCCAGCACGACTTCTCTCATCTCTCCATCTAGTTAACCTCTACCTAGGCTGTAATGTCCATCACAAGTCTCATTCCCTATAGCACTACAGCTCTCAAACAGTGTGGCTACAGGAGTACTCTTCTCACCACTCCACAGGATACTGTTTACATAGACCACGACCCGAGTGTTGACTCCCGGAGCTGTGCACTTAGGCAGCACTGATCAGAATCACTTGGGAAGAAACGTTTAAACAAAACGCTACTGCGAATGACACCTATAAGGGAAGACATTGTATGAGCCTAAACTTCCCAATAAAAACACTACCAAAAAACAAATAAAATCCAACTAATTGATCAACAGCTAACTGAAGACATGGGAAAGTAGCCAAACTAGCCAGAACTTAAAAGGCCAAGATCCCAGAGAGAGTAGAAATGCATTAAGGTGAGTCCTACATTCTACACTGCTTTTTACCTTAAGGTCCTCGCCAATTTATAAGCAGTATTGCACAGAAGGCCAAGCAGATGTGGAGGCTCAGAGCTTTCTGCAATCTCACAAAGCTGGAGGAACAAGGAGAAGGCACAATCCGCAGTACATACCTAAGTTTTTCAGCTGAGATTCCCCAAGGGCTGCATCATAAGAGAAAAGGCAAACTGAAACTAGACCCTCACAAAGACAAAACCCAATAATCATAAATACTTGCAAAATCTCAATAAACACAATAAATGTTATCTTCAAAAGAACTGCTGTATTAAGACCAATGTTCTGTTATTTAGCCTTAGAAATATTTGTTATACAAACTCTTGATTGGATCAAGATGAGCCTTCTCCTATTCCTGTCCAAAAGGAGTAAATCATATCTTGAAAAAGAAAAATCAACCAGATCTTCTACAGTTTGTCATACAAAATGCCCTGCATCCAACAAAACTTATCAGATATGTCAGATGAAAGGACCAAATATCTGGAAACTAAGAGAGAGAAGAAAAAAAAGTCAACGGAAACAGATCCACAAGTTGATCTCAATATTGAAGTTATCAGACATAGACATTAAAATGACTTTCATTAAAACGTTTGAAAATATAGATGACAAATGGAGAATTTCACCAGAGAAGTAATCTATGAAAAGAAGTACCAAATGGAAAATCTGAAAGTGAAAAACATAATAACTGAATTAATAACTCAACAGAAGGGTTTGACAGTAGATTAGACAGAGCAGAAGAGCTGATCAGGTCAGTAGAAAATACTCAGTCGGAAACACAGAGGAAAAAAAAGGAAAATGCAGAAAAGACCGCAAAAGTTACATAGTGCAGTGAGATCTCATATACATATAATTAGAATCCCAGAAATGCAAGCAAAAAAGATTGGACAGAAGTAATATTTGAAGTGATTTAGGCCATGAAATGTCCATAATTTAAGAATGTCATCAAGCCACAGATTCAAGAAGCTATATAAACTCTCAAATAGGAGAAATGCAAAGAAAACAACAATGAAGCAGGTCATAGAATAACTGCTAAAATATAAAGACCAAAAAAATTCATGGGAGTTCTGATCCAAGATGTCAACAGATGAACTCAATTCTTCTCACAAACACAAAGAATCTACTGTTACACACAGAGCAATTTCTTTCGGAAAAAATCCGGAAACTAGCTGAGTGACTTCTACACATCAGGCACACCACTACATAAAATCATCAAATCACAAAGGAAGAAATAAAGGAATTACAAAACTGCCAGAAAACAATTAACAAAATGGCAATAGTAAATCCTACCTATCAATAATTACTTTAAATGTAAACAGAATAAATTATCCAATCAAAAGACATAGGATGGCTGAATGGATTAAAAAAAAAACAAGACTCAATTATATGGTGCCTACCAGAGATTCATTTCAGCTTTAAGAACACAGAGACTGGAAGTGAAGGGACAGAAAAAGATATTCCACGCAAATGGAAACCAAAAGACAGCAGAGGTAGCTATACTTATACCAGACAAAATAAACTTGAAGCCAAAGCCTATAATAAGAGACAAAGAAGGTCAATATGTAATGATAAATGGGTAAAGGCATCAATCCAACAAAAGGATATTACACTTGTAAATATTTATGCATGCAACATAGAAGCACCTAAGTATATAAAGCCAATATTAACAGACCTGAAAGAGAAACAGAGAGCAATACAGTAATAGTAGGGATCTTCAATGCCTCACTTTCGAGAAGAGATTAATCATTCAGATTTAGAAAATCAACAAGGAAACACTGGACTTAAACTACATGTTAGACTACATCCAACAGCAACAGAATACACATTCTTTTCAAGTGCACATGAAACATTCTCCAGGACAGATTATATACTAGGCCATAAAAAAAGTCTTAATAAATTTAAGAAGAAGGAAATCATATCAAGCATCTTTTCCAACCACAATATTATGAAACTGGAAGTCAATTACAAGAAGAAAACTGGAAAATTCACAAAAAGCGGTGAGTAAACCATATACTACTGAACAATCAATGGGTCAAAGAAGAAATCAAAAACTATCTTGATTGGATCTTTCTTTGAGGCAAAGAAAATGTAAATACAACACACCACAATTTATGGGATGCAGCAAACAGTTCTGAGGGAAGTTCATGCCTACATTAAGAAAAAAAAAAGATCGCAAACAAACTTACACCTCAAAGAACTAGAAAAAGAGGAACAAACCAAGCTGGAAGTTAGTAGAAGGAAGAAATAACAAAGATAAGTGCAGAAATAAATGAAATAGAGACTAAAAACACAACAGAAAAGATGAAGGAAACTAAAAGCTCGTTTTTTTGAAAAGACAAACAACAGAGACAAAACTTTAACTAGACTCACTAAGGAAAAAAGGGAAAAGACTCAAATAAGTAAAATCAGAAATGAAAGAGGGGGCATTACAACTGATACCACACAAATACAAAGGATAATAAGAGACTAGTATGAAAAATTATATACCAATAAATTGGACAACCTAGAAGAAACAGACAAATTCCTAGAAACATATAACCTACCAACACTGAATCATGAAGAAACAGAAAATCTAAACAGACCAATTACTAGTAAGGAGACCGAATCAGTAATCAAAACCTCCCAACAAAGAAAAGTCCAGGACCAGATGGCTTCACAGGTGAATTCTACCAAAGATTTAAAGAAGAGTTAACACAAATACTTCCCAAACTTTTCAAGAAAGTTGCAGAGAAGGGAACACTTCCAAAATCATTTTGCAAAGCCAGCATTAACCTAATACCAAAACTGCACAACAACAATAGAAGAAAAAAAATTACAGGCTAATATCCTATGAACATAGACACAAAAATCTTCTACAAAATATTAGGAAGCCAAATTCAACAATACATTAAAACAGATCATACACCATGATCAAGTGGGATCTACTCTGGAGATGCAAAGGTGCTTCAACATCTGCAAATCAATCAGTATGATACACCACATTAACAAAAGGAAGAATAAAAATCACTTCATTATCTCAATGGATTTAGAAAAAGCACTGGACAAAATTGAATATCCGTTCATGATAAAAACTCTCCAAAACAAAACTCATTATAGAGGGAATGTACTTCCACATAATAAAGGCCATATATAACAAGCCTACAGAAACATCACACTCAGTGATGGAAAAAACTGAAAGCTTTTCCTCTAAGATCAGGAACAAGATAAGGATGCCCATTCTTATCCTTTTACTCAACAAAGTACCAGAAGTCAGAGTAATTAGGTAAAAAGAAAAAAAAAGAAAGAAAAGGCATCCAAATAGAAAGGAAGAAGTAAAATTGTCTCTATTTGCAGATGACATAATATTATATATAGAAAACCTAAAGACTCCATCAAAAAACTTAGGACTAATAAATGAATTAAGTAAAGTTGCAGGATACAAAATCAATATAAAAATATTTACATTTCTATACACTGAAAATGAACTATCAGCAATATTAAGAAAACAATCATATTTACATATGCATCAAAAAGAATAAAATACCTAGGAATAAACTTAATCAATGGGGTCAAAGATCTGTACAGTGAAAACTATTAAGACATTGATGAAAGAAATTGAAGATGACACTAATAAATGGAAATCTATCCTATGTTCATGGATTGGAAGAATTAAATATTCTTAAAATGTCCACACTACCCAAGCCATCTACAGATTCAATGCATTTCCTATCAAAATTCCAATGGCATTTTTCACAGATATAGAATAAACAATCCTAAAATTTGTATGGAACCAAAAAAGACCCTGAATAACCAAAGCAATCTTGAGAAAGAAGAAAAAAGCTGAAAGCATCATACTTCCTGATTTCAAACTATATTACAAAGCTATAATAATCAAAACAGTATGGTACTGGGATAAAAACAGACACACTGATCCATGGAATAGAATAGACAGCCCAAAAATAAACCCATGTATATGTGGTCAATTAGTTTTTGACAAAGGAGCCAAGAGTAGTCAATGGAGAAAGGACAGTCTCCTCAATAAACGGTATTGGAAAAACTGGATAGCCAGATGCAAAAGAATGAAATTGGACCTCTATCCTACACCATACACAAAAATCAACTCCAAATGGATTAAAGACTTGAACATAAAACCCGAAAACATAAAACTCTTGGAAGAAAACATATTGGGTAAGCTCCTTGCCATTGGTCTTTGCAATGAATTTTTTGGATTTGACACCAAAAGCAAGGGCAACAAAAGCAAAAATAAACCAGTGAGATGAGAGCAAACGAAAAAGCTTCTGCACAGCATGGGAAACCATCAACAAAATGAAAAGGTAACCTATGGAATGGGAAAAAATATTTGCAAATCATATGTCTGATGAGGTTAATATCCAAAATATATAAAGAACTAATACAACTCAATAGCTAAAAAAACAAACAATTTGATTAAAAAATGGGTAGAGGACCCGAATAGACATTTTTTCAAAGAAGACATACAAACGGCCAACAGGTACTTGAAAAGGTGCTCAACATCACTAATCATCAGAGAAATGCAAATCAAAACCACAACGAGATATCACCTCACATCTGTTAGAATGGCTATCATCAAAAACACAAGAGAGATGTGTTGGCAAGGATGTGGAGTAAAGGGAACTCTTGTGCACTGTTGGTGGGAAGGTAAATTGGTACAGTCACTGTGAAAAACAGTATGGAGGCTCCTCAAAAAATTAAAAATAGAACTACCATATGATCCAGCAATTCCACTTCTTGGTATATATCCAAAAGGAATGAAACAGGATATTGAAGAGATATCTGCACTCCCATATTCATTACAGCATTATTCACAATAGCTAAGATATGGAAGCAACCTAAATATCCATCAATGGGTAAATGGATAAAGAAATTGTGGTATATATACACAAGGGAATATTATTCAGCCATGACAAAGAAGGAAATCCTGCCATTTGCGACAACATGGATGTACTCTGAGGGCATCATACAAAGTGAAAAAAGCCAGACAGAAAAAGACAAATCCTGCATGATGGTATCACTTATATATGTGGAGTTAAAAAAAAAAGTCAAACTCACAGAAACAGAGAGTAGAATAGTGTTTGCCAGGGGCTGGGGATGGGGGAAACAGGGGGAGGTTGGTAAAAAGGCACAAACTTTAGCATGAATAATGTCTGAGAATCTAAAACACCATGACCATAATTGATAATACTGCATTCTATAACTGAAATTTGCTAAGACAGTAGATTTTAAATGTTCTCACCAAAAAAAGATAAATATGTGAGGTGATGGATGTGCTAATTAACTAGATGGGGGAAATCCTTTCACTGTATACACATATATTAAATCACCATGGTGTACAATTTAAATATCTTACAATTTTATATGCAATTACATCTCAATAAAGCTGAAATAAAACAAATAACTGAATAACTAACTAAATCATAAAAGCAGCCAGAGAAAACATACATTTACTTCAACGGAGTAACAATAAGACTAATAACTGACTTTACAACCAAATTGATGGAAACCACAAAACAATGGAACAACACCTTCTAAAAATTAAAACTCCAACCTATGATTCTATGCCAAGCAAACAAATCCTTCAAAATTGAAAGAGAAATAAAGACTGTTGGAAGAGGTAATCAATCGAGAGGACACGGCCGTTGGTTTACCCTCGAGCTGAACTCAGGCAATCGGAGGCTTCTAATCCCCTCCCCTGTCCTTGGAACATACGCTCTGCCTACTGTTCCCACACTAGGGGCTGTTTCAAGGGCACAGCCTTGAGAGAGTAAGGTGTTGTTGAGACCATCTAGACAGCTAAGGCCTCTCTATACAGACTTTTAAGATTTGGCAGGTGGGTGCAGAGATCTACTCAACTTGTGGCCACCCAAGACAAGCCTCGTATACAAGCTCCCTTGCTTACTAACCTGCCACCTGCCGATCTGAAGTGGTCTGCCTCTTTCTTCAGTCTCTCCCTTCCCTCCGTGTATGGGGCTCAGTTTCAGATTACACCTGGGAAGCTCCTGGGGTTGCAAACTAACAGGACATTTTCAGGCGAACCAAAACTGGGAGAATTTGTTCCAGTAGACTTGCACCAAAAGGCAGAAAAAAATCCTTCCAGAAAGAAACTGAGAAATTTATGAAGACATGAAGGACTAGGAAAAGTAGCAGTACGTGGATAACTCCACATGAAGCCTGACTTCATATGGATACGCATCATAACATATAATAAATAAACAACAACAATAGTGTCTTATTGTCATGTGTTTTAGTTCTACATTTATTTTAAACCTCACAATACCAAAAACGATGATGATGGCCGTTCTAAGGCCACTGTGTTCATTATCCAGGCAATGGTCAAGTACTAATTTATATTAAATTTCAAAAATCAAAAGAATATTTTCATCTCTGGGAAAATAATTAAAAGAAGATTAAAAAAAGAAAAGCCATCACAAGGGATAAATTGGTATTTTTTTTCAATTGAAGACTCCAAAGCAGGCAAGAAAAGGAGAAAAATGGAAGCAAAGAACAGATCGGTTAAACAGAAAATAAATAGTAAGATGACAGAATTAATATCAGTTACACTAAATAAAAATGGACTAAATATTCCAATTAGAAGACAAAGATTATCACACCATATTTTTTTAAAAAATGAAATATTCAGTATCAACAAGACACACAGATAAGACACAAGAACCGAGAAAGACAAAGTAAAAAGATAGAAAAAGATATACCACGAAAATAGTAACCAAAGGAAAGCTGATAGAACTAAATTAATAACAGAAAGAAAAACACTTTAAGGCAAGAATCATTACTAAGATAAAGAGATATGATTTATGATGATATAAGAGTCATTCCATCAGAAAGATGTTAGAATTCTAAGATTATATGCATCTAGTATCATAGCTTCAAATTACCAAAATCTAAATCAATGAAATAACTAGAATTCATTTCAATGAATCTTGAGTGCCTACTGAACATTCACTTTGCTTCAGATCCTTGGAGTATCTGGGTGTATATAAATTATAAAATATTTTCCCCAGGTTTAGTTATAATTCCTGTCCTAGAATTTAGCTTTACTCTAGTAAATTTAAGTAGGCTAGAAAAACCAATAATAAACATTCTATTTTTATGAATTTAAGTTAATCAAACAAAATTGTCTTTCCTTATGTTGCACAACATTATGGCAAAGTTCTTCTCTCTCTGTACATAACTTGACAATATATGAATCACTTCATTCATTCAGAGAATATATCTCAAACAAGGTTAAAATGTACTAGATTCCTCAATAGGATGTTAAATGATCTTGGAAATATAACATAACCTCTTTGGATTTCAATTTCATTATCTCTAACATGAAGGTAATTATAACAGCAGCCTACTTAACACAACAAAGATGCTACAAGACTCCATCTAAGACAACAATTCCTGCTCAGCACTACTGGATAAAACAACCCTGCCAGGTCACTAGGACTGTTTATAATTTACTGCTTATTACCAACACAATGCTACTACAACCAGCTATGATCTCGCTAATTATTTAATTTTCATTTGGTAATCCTATTAACTAACATATTATGATTTTTAAAAAATCATTGCTTCTATAATTGATTAAGGAGAACTCAGTTTGAATTTTCAAAACCCAAAACTTGTACTCATTTTTTTATATTTTCTTCCTAGATTTTTAATCTCTTAATAAACTTTGACTATACTGCTAGTCTTTTGTCAACATTCTGTAAGCATGTAAATATATGTGTGTATATATATTTCTAAGTATTCAAATATTATTATCTAATAATCAGTTCTTCCATTTTAAAAAAAAGTGATTGCTTCTCTAATTGGTAGTAATTTTTCCAGTTTCTATCTTTCATTTGGAAAGGGAAATTAGTTTGTAATTTCAAATGTCTTTATCCTTCAGTTAAATAATACCATTATATTCTTTTTTTTTTGCTGCAGAAGATTAGCCCTGAGCTAACATCTGTGCCAATTTTCCTCTATTTTGTATGTGGGTCACTACCATAGGATAGCTTGACCAGAGGTGTAGGTCTGCACCCAAGATCCGGACCCACCAACACAGGCTGCCAAATGAGCACGTGGAACTTTAACCACTTGGCTACTGGGCCAGCCCCCATTATATTCTTATTTGAGTATTGGAATTTCATTAGTCTGTCATTAACCTCCTAATAATACTGTTAAAAGTCTATGAAATTTTCATAAAAATTAATAGGCCAAAGAACATTTGTTCCCTCCTTTAAGAGCTTTAACTAAAATCAAATGTAATATAAATTGAATGTCTATTATATACCAGGTACTTTTACATGTGTAATCTCATTTAATCTCATTCTTATTCATATTTTTCAGAAGAGGACTGTGCAATTCAGAGAGGTTAAATGATGTGTCAAAGGTTACACACATAGTAAGAAAAGCCAGACTTTGATCCTAGGCGTGTCTGTCTACAAAGCCAAGATGATTCCACCACCAAGGGTTGACAAATTCAATATAAAAAGGCAGAGAGTTCATATTTCAGGCTTTCCAGGCCATATGTCTCTGTCACCATTACTCAACTCTACTGTTGTGGCGCAAAAGCAACTGTAGACAATATATAAACAAACGAGAGTAGCTGGGCTTCAGTAAACCTTCGTTAACAAAAACAGGGGGAGGGTCAAGTTTAACCCAAGGCCCAAAGTCTGCCAATTCCTCCACGATAACAAGCCAGTCCCTCCCAGAGAACCTCTATCGGCTTTTCGTTACCACCATTAAATTTTCTCTCTCTCCCACTTTTTAAAAAATTATGACCTTAATCTTACCAAGCAATTTTATTTTAATGCTTTTCTTATTAGCTCAATTATTTGAAACTGGTTACTCTTAGGTAAATATGTACAACCTTTTACATATTCTAACTATAATATAAATTATATCCGAAATTAATCTTTATTTAATTTTAATTGCCTCAAATTAGTATCTGATTAAAATTTATATCTAATAAGCATAATCACTACATGCATAATCACTACCCCACTAATATACGTAGTGAAGCTACAACAGCAAATATCCTCTTTTAATTATACAAAATGATCATGTGTACAAAAAAGATGGGAATAGATAGAACTTAAAGGCCTTCTCACACTCACTCCCTTCTTCCAAAATTGAATTGTATATACCAAGAAACTTATGATTTTTAATATAAAAGATTTAAACACTACAACATGATATAAATAGGAAAGAAAAATTCCCCTTCTCCATCAGGGATTCTATTCTTTCTTCCTCTCTCCTTCCCTACCTTGCTTTTTCACATGCATGTTTGCACACTTGTGCGTTGCTCTCTTTCTCTGTCTCACACACACATACACACATGAACACACACACAGGGTATTTTTAAAACCATTCAAGTCCAAATAACACACAAGATCCAGCTCCATACACAAAACACACAAGAGAAGATCCAGAAAACACAGGATCAGGTTCAAATCCCAGCCCTTCTATTAAAGCCAGTTGAATACTCACTTCCTAACTTTGTGCTTTCACAATTTATTTAACCTCTATTAGTCTGTTTCCTCAACTATAAAAATGGGGACAAGAATCGGACCCACTTCATGTGGTTGTTGTGAGCATTAAAGTGAGAAGTAAAATGACATGCCCACAGCATAGTGTTGATATATAGTCAAGAGCTCAAAACTCCTAGTTGCTGTGGGGCTGGCCCGGTGGCACAGTGGTTAAGTGTGCACATTCCCCTTCAGCGGCCCAGGGTTCACTGGTTTGGATCCCAGATGCGGACATGGCACAACTTGGCAAAAGCCATGCTGTGGTAGGCGTCCCACATATAAAGTAGAGGAAGATGGGCATGGATGTTAGCTCAGGGCCAGTCTTCCTCAGCAAAAGGAGGAGGATTGGAAGCAGATGTTAGTTCAGGGCTAATCTTCCTCAAAACAAACAAACAGAAAAAACTCCTAATTGCTGCTATTACCATCATCACTACTACCACCACCATTTTGGGCAATTCTTATTAACATCCACTGCAGTTTCTCTACAAAATGGGAAAATCACTGCTTCAAATGGTATATATAACAACTTTTTAAAGCATCTTGCAAATTTTCTTATTACTGTTAAAAGTCAGGGACAAACAAGTTCTTTTTCACAAAAATTTAATGTTCCTTTGAGAACTTTTATAAAATTAAAGTGTATTTTCATTCCTGAAAAGAAACAAACAGTTAACATGTTTGATTTTGTTTTGATTATTGTAGATACTTTTAAACCAAAACAAATATATTGAAAGACCTAATATGTTGCTTTTCAAAGAAAGTCACTCAACAGTAACAAATAATTATAAATGAATTTGGTTAAAAGGGAATGTCAGATTAGGGTCTACTTTCTCAATCCCAAGATATTTCAAAATTCACCAACTTGAGGGTTTATTTTTGTTGTTTTTGTTTTCAATCTTCCGCACTTAAAGGAGCCACATTTTAACAAGCGAATGCTACAGCTGCTCTGCGATTAGTGGACATAAACATTTCTTACCAAGTTACGCTTTTTTAGTGGAAGAAAGTAGTAATAGTGGCAGAAAGAGAACATCAGTGCGTAGCAAGTAAGAAGTTCAGTGTAGAAACACAACTGCAGAAAAAGCCAATGATTATCTTCACCAACACAATTGTTAATCCTGAAGGAAAAAAACGAAAAAATAATCAATTATTTTAAACTTTAATAAGACAATTTCAGGATTGGTAAAACTAAAAATAAACACAAATGACTTCATACATGCTTAACGTCATGGAGATACACTAAAGCCACTCAAACCTAAAAGCAAACGGTACATAGGAAAAGATATAAACATGCCACCTCACATTTGTAAAGCACTTTCTACTTCACAAAAGAAGTGCGTGTATATGGTTCCCCTTCAAGTCACAAGTCAGGGAGACAGGAAGAGCAGATGGCAGTCTCCTTGTTTCATTGATATGGAAACGGGAACAAAGGAGTTGAGACACTTGCCAGAGGATGCACAGTTAGAAGACACAGTGGCCAAGAGAAGGAGAACCCTCTTCTACGTGCGCCCTTCCATTACAGCATTCTAGCTGCAGAGAGCAATTTGAACCATGTGAAGTGAAATAACCTAAACCTGACACTCTAACATGGCTGCTAAGTCTCTACGATTTGTATTACTTTTAAAATCTATCCTTGGTTGCTGAAAGTAAACACATACCCAAAACTATTTATAAACTCTTATAGCTACACTTCCACTAACACAACGTGAATCATAACTAGGAAAAAAGGATTAACGTTATAATCCCAACATTTTCAAGGCTAATGCAAGCTGAACATTTTATGGTTCCAAATGTATTTATTGTATCCAAATTTTCAAAATATTTTACAATTCCAGCAGAAAACCCTAGTTCAAAACTATAAATTACCTTGTACAAATGTTTTCATTTTAATATAGCATTATACTACCACTGTTCGGGAAAAAAATGGTACAATAGGTTCTATTCCTAACTTAAATTCTTTTAAAGGTGAGTTGTTAAACTGCTTTTTAAAATCAGATATAGAACCGAACCAAAAATCTTGCAGAGGAATTTCTTAGACTCAAGAGCTTACGCTTGGTAAACAAGAAAATTTCCTGTGTTTTGTTATTGGCAAGCAGGCCTATCAGAGAAGCGCGCTTATATATGCACTCGAGAAATACTCTTCAACAGCTGTTGCTTCAAAGATGACTTATCCTTGTCCCATTCTTCCTGTCCCCCCAAAATTTGAGAAATAACTGCTATGATCATGGCATTCTTCTTAATCAGTGACCTTTAAGAAAACACTAATGTACTCAATCTAGATGTAAGAGTTTTTTTGGTAACAGTTAAACTACTTAGAGAGTGAGCATAGCGAGCAATAGAGAAAATCTTAAGGTGATCTGAGAATAGGCCTCCAAATCTAAAGCTGTTAGGGAGTTAGGAGAATGCAGTTTCTGAAAATAGCAAAACTTCGCCTTGCTTCCAATTTACACTGTACATTTCCCTCACTCTGAATGTCTCAGCAACGCTCTATCAGGGAATCCCCAAACCTATCCAGGCCCACGGTCTACCCCCCTTTCCTATGCTCCAACTTTTTCTACTGCCACTCTCCTTCCCACCCATACTCTGACAAGTTTATTAAACTGCGGAGGCAACAGGCCTAGAAAGAGAGAACTCATCCCAATCGTAGAATTTAGGTTAAATAGTACTTTATTTTGTCACCAAGTTAGTTTTTATTCCATAAAAATAAGTAAATAATATCTCTAATCTCTATGTACCAAAGCATTTCCTAGCTGATGGAGGTTTTTTTAACTTAAAACTACTGCATTCTTTTAAAAGGAAGTACCAATATCCCACAGTATCATGGACAATTATTACATTTTTAGTTAATCAGAAACATTACTCTAAAAAGCATAAAATTGAGTTTTTCAGTGTGATGACTACTTATCTGAATACCCGTTTTACCTAGCTTTTTAAAATCTATTACCATTGTAAACAGCTCATTGAGATTTAGAAAAATCACTTGAGAATTAATCTGTTTAAATTCAAGGCACATATTTTAAACACCAACTATATTCTGTTGATGGAATTAGATGATTTTAAGCTTTTTATACGGTAACAAAGTGCTTTTATCTAAAATGCTTTTAGTTTTTCCTGATCTCAGGAAATTACCTTCTATTTAAATAATAAGTTTATAGTAAAAACTAAATTTCCACTAAAAGCTTGGCTAATAATAACTTGTGCTATCAAAATAAGTTATCAAAAATAAGTAAAACTCTAAATTGATTTGCATTATTAGGCAAAGCAAAACTCTACCCTTGAGTCAACTTTAGATAAATGCGATGATAAATTTAAGAAGCCAGCTATGTAGTTCACTTTCTATATATGCATGCATGTGTGTACAAACATAAATACAAATGTATATAGATATATTTATAAAGTGCTACATTATACCAGTTTAAATATTTATACAGAGAACTCATGCTAGGAAAACAGGATTAAATACAATATCTTGTTCACAGATTTTTGTGACAGCTTTGAAATGAGATACAATGCAGAATTCTCACAGCATTTGTTTTCAAAAATTCTATTTCTCAACTGAACATTTTCTTTAAATAGTACAAGAGAGCCCCCTATTGACCAAAAGTGTTGGCAGTTTGGCAGAATCAGTTAACTACCACTTACACACATTCGGCCGGCATGTAATGTTAATACCTATATCCAAAACATAATACTGAAAAGGCTTCAAGGGGGAGAAATGAGGTATCAGGGTATCTGGAGTGTGTTATTCTTGAGTTAAACAAATGGGAAGGAAAATACAAACAATGGGATGTATATGGTTTATTACAGTTAGAAACAGTAACAGCTAGTATTTAAGTACTTTCTATGTGTGAGATACTGTATCAAATGCTTTACGTACATTGCCTCCTTTAATACAATCACCTTACATATTTTGTATATTTGGGTGCATGTTAATTCTTAGTTTTCTGCTCCAATATCCCCTTGTTAGAAAAGCTAGGATTTCTTTCTTTCTTTCTTTCTTTGCTGAGGAAGATTCACCCTGTGGAAAAATGACTTTGGGAGCTGATAGAACCATATGATCAAATAAAGCTATCCTTATTAAATGAGTTTTTTAAACTGTATAACTTTAATATAACTATGGTTTAAACCTGCTATGTACTAAGATTTATTTTTTCCTGTCTTTTTTTTTTCTAAAAGTGAATTATTCATTTCTTACCACGGACAGTGATGATCCATTCTCCTCACACAGTGGCCGCAGCGGCTGCAGTGATGGGAACGCTTTGGTCTCATCAAATTACACTTGTTACATAATTCCCAGAACTCCCTTTCTAGAGAAGGAAAGTAAAATCCGTTTAACGAAGGCAAATGAGTAACGGTGAAATTTCACAATAACTGTTTAGAAGATTTTATAGGAAGTTTTCGACATATATATCTAAGAGATTTTTCTTCTTCCAAGTCTCCAGTGTATATGTGTTTCCCATGAAGGCTGCTGCTCTAGTCTATGCATGTCATATTTTGTAGGTTCCTAATTTTAAACAATATAAAAATAAGAAACTATTAATAGTCAAACTAAGGGACAGAAAACAAGTATTTGAGTTTTGGACATATTGCTATAATAACGTAAAATAAGTACAGTTTAATGACAAAAACCCTAAAGTACAACCAAGTTATTACATTAAAGCAGAAATTTAGACAAATTAATTTCTAGAAATTTTATTATCTAGTTTCTAAAGAAGAAATAATACTGAGTCTTGGTTTCATAGATTAAGAAGTCAAAATCAATCCTACAAACTCATTAGAAAAACAGAGATGGCATCACCCACCAAACCATTTCATATTTTTAGCATCAATGGATTCATTTGGGGATGTTTATGGGAGAGAGCTGGAAAAGAATTTCAGATACGTTTAGGAGGTATCAGAATAGCTTTAGAAGTAAAAAAGATTATAAGAAAATCACTATTTAATGGAAATAAAAGAGTTCTTTACAAAACTCTGCCCTAGCAACCAAGCAGCAATCTCCTCTAGCCTGCAGTGAAAGAGCACACAATTAAGTTTTGTGCCAAAAACATGGTTTACAGAAATAAAGAGAAAAGTCATTTGTTTTCATTATAAATTGTTCTAATGAGGTCCATAAAAATTATATAGGAGAGTCACCTATCAAGACAACTGCTTTATTATACAGAATGTATCTTTTTAATATTTGTTGAAATGGAATTTTACTTTTACAAAATTCTTAAACCTCCCATCACTTATGTTTAAACTATATCCTACGCTCATTAAAAGTATGGGCATAGTAACCTAACTCCCATATTCAGAGTGAATATTAGTATATGCAAAGTGTGACCCTGGCACCCAGTAGGTGGTCACTAAATGCTTGCTAAAGTATGAAAAGTTTAAAATTTTAAAAAACGAAAGATCCTAAACATAAGTAAAGAAGATAATAGAAGGTAGCGTACAATTTTCCAAAAAGATATTCTATTTTAGTTCCATTATTTTAGTTTAATGGCCAGGAGTAAAATCAATATACTGGAATTTTATATAATAAGGTATTAGAAAACATTCTGCTATAGACGTCTCTGAATCAATCAGTAAAGTAGGAATAAAAACCTCTATCAAAGTAATTGTTTGCTCTAATAATGTGAAAGTTGAGAAATTATCTTTTACATTTAAAATCTCATTTTAAAATAAAATCCTCTTTCATTTCGTACTTACAGATCTTATTTTAATGAAAACATATCATATGAGAGAGCAACAATATTAAAGCTTAATTTAGATACAGTTAAACCAGTGTTATTTAAGTGCAAGTGAAATGGAAACTCATTTCATACATAGCATAACACAATGTCACAAGCATATCACTTTTTTCCCCACTTAACTAGATTCTCCTAAAGATCCCAATGTTAAAACTCCCAACTCATCTATTACAAGGAATATAGTCAGAAAGGAGATTCTCATCAATGAGTTAATTTTCATTATAAGACAACATAACTTATTTTCTTAAACCAGTCCCTTATAACATAAATATGGCATATTCCTTACTGGCAATTTTAGCATGTAATATTCTAAAGAATAAAATTCTTTATTTCATACTTAAAATGTTGTAGCCTCAGAAAAGAAGAGAGCATTTGACTATCGTCAGAGAAAGCCTGTAACTCCGTAGTCTAGACCAGAGGGTGGAGAGCCACAGTCCACAGGCAAATCCAGGCCACCACCCGTTTATGTGTGACCCAGACCCATGAGCTAAGAATGGTTTTTACAATGCTATTTTATTTTAATTTTGGGGTTTTTTTTAAAGATTGGCACCTGAGCTAACATCTGTTGCCAGTCTTTTTTTTTCCTTTTTCCTTCTTCTCCCTAAAGCCCTCTGGTACTTAGTTGTATATTCTAGTTGTGAGCACCTCTGGTTGTGCTGTGTGGGATGCCCCGACAGTGGTGCCATGTCTGCACCCAGGATCCGAACCGGTGAAACGCCGAAGCAGAGTGCATGAACTTAACTACTCCACAACAGGGCTGGCCCCTACAATTTTAAATGATTGAAAACAATAGCAATAATAATAATTTATGGTGTGTTAAAATCATGAAATTCAAATTTCAGTGTCCATAAATAAAGTTTTATTTGAACACAATGTCCATAAATAAAGTTTTATTTGAACACAGCTATGCCCGTTCATTTATGCATTGTCTATGGCCGCTTTTGTGCTACAATGGCAGAGCTGAGGAGTTATGACAGAGACCACATGATCGATAAAGCTGAAAATATTTACCATCTGGCCCTTTATAGTAAAGAAGAGTATGCTGATCTACGGTCTGCACCATAAATTCGTTTAAAGAAAGTGCTCGAGCCATTCCTCTGGCTAAATTTAGCATACCATACAAGTATCTAAAATGAGAAATACCTAAGAAAACTCAGATCTTCACACACACACTTAACATGTTTAGAGAACAAAGAAAACACTATTGTAAAAGACTAGAAATTTAAAGTGTCATTTATGTTTTTGCCTTGTATGGCAAGAAAAAAATCCACCTATCTTAATCTACTCTACAGATCTATAAGCCATTTCCTAGTCTTTTCTCTTTCCTTCTTCAGGGTTTATTCATATCCAAATAGGACCATGGTGACTGATACATCTGATGTCTGATGATTACCTACAAGACTTTTGTACTAGCCATCGACCAACATAAAATAAAAGCCTATGGGAGAGAGTATCCAATTGCTAATTTATGGTAGCTATAGAAAAATTAAAAACTAACAGACACTTTTTTAAAGAAAAATCAAAATATAAAACAACTCAAAGAAAAAAAGACAAACTCCATAAGTGATTGAGGCTGTTCAAGGAAAGTGGGAACAGCATCATACAGTTTAACACAGATCCTCATTAATGCTGTACATGCATAAACGAACATAAAGCAAGGTTTTGTTTTGTTTATCCCTCAGACAGGAAGGAATCACCTTCTATTTGAGTCCTTTAAAAGACTCACTAGCATATTAGGGCCCCCCCCCTCAATTACTGTATTTCAAATCACAAAGTAATGTTTTGGGGAGAAAAATACAACTTGAAACTACCAAAGTCAATACAAGGTTTGGGTCTTAATGAAGGTTCCCTGCCCGAATCAGCTGTCAAGGTAGGAAATAAATGTCAGCAATTCTCTTAGAGATCACCTTTAAAAAGCAATACAAGATGGGGGACAAAAGCAAACTAAGAGCGAGTACATGACCCCAAGTACTAACAGCACACGCATCCCTACAGCTCAGGGTAAAATCTCAAGGGACAGTAGCAGACAAATCTAACACATACTCTATTTTTAAAAAACTTGGAAGATTTTGCTCTGCATCAGTGTATCAAAAAGCGGCTCTAGTGATGACAACAACACTGAAGTCAAACATGCAAGTTAAGGCTTGATGATGAAAATGTTCTAAGCTTGATTGTGGGGATGGCTGCTCAACTCTGTGAATATAATAAAAACCACTGAGCTGTCCACTTTAAATGGGTGAATTATATGGCATGTGAATTACGTTCAATAAAGCTGTCTTAAAAAAAGTTGAGAATGACTAAAATCATTTCATAAAATTTGAATGCGACAAGAAGTAATATTCCTATATTTCAAACATGCATTGAGTAATTGAGTAATCTGAATAATATTGACAGACATCTAATGATTCCTTTTGACTATTTCATCCATATACCCAAAAGTTCATAAAATCAAATTCTTGGGATCTTTGCGTAGGAAAATGGAATATTCTCTTATATTGAAATTGCCTCATATCTGGTGGGTTATATAGATACTAAATTTATTCTGTTTAAAAAAACAGAAAGGCACGTAAAATATGTCAGAGTAATTCAATAAAAAATGGTTAAAATCATAAAACTATTAGGGTTTAAGTTTCCTTTTCTAAAAAATTCAATTATATAACACGGCTCAACCTTAAAACAATGCTGAATAAATGTCACTACCATAGCCTCAACTCTTTAGTCATGCTATATTATTTTTCACTGGTAAAATTTTGCATTTTTTCACTAAGTTAAAACCATATTTACAAAATAATCAGGCATCCAGCACCAAAAATCACACAATGACTTTAATTTTCCAAAATCAAGGCAAAGGTGAATAAAAAGCTAAAATTATTAATCTGTATATAGATCCATAGTGAAAAGATGACGGAGACAAGGATCTTGGCCTCAGAGCAGCTCCATAACAACCTGCGGGTGACCTACAAAGCACAATCTATGCTCCTGATTCCTTAGTCTACCTACCTCACACAACTACCATGAGGAACATATGATACGAGACACCAAAAGACTTTGGAAACATTTAGAATACAATAAATGAATGTATTTTTTTTCATTTGGGCAAAAGGGAAGTCTTCTGGACTCAGTGAAGAAAAAACAGGCCAAATGTCAACTGAGATCAGATATAATGCAGACATCCAAATAGCCAGGAAGATGCCATGGTGTCCTCCGTCACTAGAGTCTACAAGCTAAAGGTAACACAGTGGTTTCACATGGATTCAATTAGGCACAAAGATATAATGTATTTGGCATGCATTTAAAAACAATGCTTTTAAAATTTTTAATTAGTTGCCAATATTTTTTAAAATCATGAAATTCCTCATAAAAATTGAGATTCCCTGGTTTTGCTTTAAAAGTTGTAAGATCTAAGAATATCAGGCCTGCCTGACAATTTCACTGTAGCGGAGCAGCTGCTGCTGCCTTTAGGTAAGATACGAGATTTTCAATATGAAACAGTTCCTCCCTGGTCCCTTTCATAGATGTGCAGTATCTGACACACTTCGGCACTTGAATGTTTGACCGCTGCAGACTAAAGACTTCATCAGAAATGGGCCCTGAGTTAGGACAAACCTGTTTCTTTGATTTTTCAGGGAACACTGGGTTTTAGAGGTGAAGTAGACAACACAACTATCGATATTTTACAGAACCTTTGGTTTAGGCTAGTTGAGAAGAGGGATTCTACACAAATTCCAAGTGCCACTCCCCTCCCAAACGCATGTGCACGTGCACATACAATACCTGCTCAGGGACAGTGACACTGTCTCTATAAGTTAAAAACTAAACATTTAACACAGTTTTCAGAAAGTTCTGCAGCTACACAGAACATCAGTGTCATATCATTCCCATTTAATCATTAAACTTGCAAGGCCAAGTAAGCGCCTAAGTGATGCGTCTCAAAAAACAACAATCAGGAACTCAAGAGAGGCTCTATGAGCGACTCCCCACTTAATCTAATTCTGGAAGGAATTAGTACATTGATTCCCAAACTTTGCTACACACTGGAATCACCCCGAATCTTTCAAAAATACTGATACCTGACTCCCATCCCCAGAAATTCTAATTTAATTAATATGGGATGTGATCTGGGGGACACTGAGAGTTTTCAAAGCTCCCCAGGTGATTCGAATGTGCAGCAAGCCTGGAAACCACTGAATTACTATAAAAAGCATTCTGGTTCTGGGGGCCAGCCCGGTGGCGCACCAGTTAAGTATGCACATTCCACTTCGGCGGTCCAGAGTTCGCCGGTTTGGATCCCAGGTGCAGACATGGCACTGCTTGGCATGCCATGCTGTGGTAGGTGTCCCACATATAAAGTAGAGGAAGATGGGCATGGATGTTAGCTCAGGGCCAGGCTTCCTCAGTGAAAAGAGGAGGATTGGCAGCAGTTAGCTCAGGGCTAATCTTCCTCAAAAAAAAAAGCATTCTGGTTCTATAATGTACAAAAAAGACAATAAATTTCTCACTGGAAGAAAGTACAGAGTTTGCAAAGCCTACAGAGTAAATGATCAAAAAAAAGAAGGTAAATGAGGTTTACTATATCTGACACGTAATAAAACAAGGAATACATTGTCGATTCATTTTTGTGGTTTGAATGGTTACTATGCAATAAGGAGATCAAAAATTATCTTCAATTAACACTAGAATAAAAGCCTTTCAAATTTTTCACTGAATTGCTAGAACTTGCAAAAATATAGGCAATAGTACCATAATACTACAACCATCTACTCCAAGTGAGATTATCTGTATAATATCATAAGCTAAGTGGCACCATCAAAAACAACTCCCTTATTAAATAAAAATATAATTTCTCACATAATTATATATCATTCAACAAATATTTACCCAGCATCCACTAAGTGACAGAGACTGTTCTGAGCACTA
The DNA here is from genome assembly GCF_041296265.1 of Equus caballus. Taxonomy (NCBI): domain Eukaryota; kingdom Metazoa; phylum Chordata; class Mammalia; order Perissodactyla; family Equidae; genus Equus; species Equus caballus. Next base: position 47,901,587 of record NC_091706.1, read on the forward strand.
AATGAATTCGTTCAGTACTGAACTAATGAAGAAAACAAAACCAAAAATCTACACCCTCACAGAGGTTGTATTGATCTAGAGCGGGAGGACGGAGAGACAAACAGTGAACTGAAAAGGAGAGCCAGGGAATGAGGGATGTGAGGAGGCAGCTGGGATTTGCAATTTTAAACAGAGAAGTCTGGAAAGGAAACATTCCAGGAGAGATTTGAAAGTGGTGTTAGATGACACATGTAATGAATACACACTAAAGACAATAAAATATCTTAATAAAGACAATAATTCCAGTACAGTAAAACTCGCAAGTCTGCAGAGGATCATACCTCCGTGCGGGATCTTCGGGTTCTCAGGGAGTCTGCCCGGATCTGCTATCGAGGCCCTCACTAAGGCAACCAGACAAAAGATGGCAATGCCATAGAATACTATGAAACAAATAAACGAATAAAATTAGTCATTCACCCTTCAAAACATTTTATCAACAAGCATATTTAAAGATTAAATGTTTATCTTAATTATTGCCATCAGGATAATTTTCAAAACACAAAATTAAAAAATGATTAATTCATTTCACTCATCAAAATACTGCTAAGAGGACCATCTTAAATGTACTAATTTTAAATATTGTTTTGCATGATAACAAATGATAAACTTGTCCTAAATCAGATTCTTTATTAACAGAGATTCCCTATCAATAATGGTGTGAATGAATGGGTTCTCTTTTAATTACTACATGTACTATATTTGAAAGAATCAAAGCAGCACTTTTAAACCTATTCTACGATTACACTTTTTCATTAACTCTACCCTGGCTATCTTCAAAATTACTTTGAGTTAGTGATGCTCAATTGTTCCTTTCAACAGATCTTAAGATACTTAATTTGAAAATAACCTAGAAATGTTTGAGTTTTAAGATGAATAACTAGAAAAAAACAGTAAGGGAAAAGAGATTCATTCACCATAATTCTACCTTTTGAAGGAATAAGAAATAGACACTTTGTTAGGGGCGTGCTTCACCTGTAATAGGAAACAGTTCGCATGCTAACTCCAGGACTGACTGCATGGTTCTGGTCAGTTTTATCATTTGTATTATATTTCCAAAAGCTCTTGTGAGATCAGAATGACATAATGTACATGGAAACTGTAAATGCCAGGTACATACAAAATATATCATTTCAATCTTATTTTTTTTTTAAGATTTTATCTTTCCTTCTTCTCCCCAAAGCCCCCCAGCACACAGTTGTATATTTGAGTTGTGGGTCCTTCTAGTTGTGGCATGTGGGACGCCACCTCAGCATGGCCTGATGAGCAGTGCTAGGTCCTTGCATCGCCCAAGATCCAAGCTGCCGAAACCCTGGGCTGCCGAAGTAGAGCCCGTGAACTTAACCACTTGGTCATGGGGCTGGCCCCTCAATCTGATTCTTTTAATCATAAGCAAGCCATCACCAATGAACTTTGGCAGAAAATAATTATCCAGAAGTTCAAGGTATTATCGTAATCAACATCATAAGCAATAATTTTTGTATCATGAAATTCTCATTTCTCAGTAACGTATACCATCTTCATTCTTAAAACGCCTTCTACATTTGCAATAAGTACATAACAGAAACATTAAAAATATACAGACACACAAATTAGCACTACTGTACCAGTTTTTTCCTTAAACAAAATGGCCTTTATGTATTTTGCAGAGTAAGATACAGAGATATCACATTTATCTAACCCGAAAAATACATAAAGGTCATGCTTTTTTTAAAACTTTCATAATTTAGTAAATAACAATATTACTAACACTAATAATATTAGTGGCACTAATACTCCAAAAACATTCACAGTAAGAAAAATCTTTAATTATATAAGAAATAAATAAAGATCTAGAAACTTACTTATTATTAATATGCCTGGAATATGTCCTTCTTCATAGTGAGGAAAGAGGACAATTTTGGGAATTAAAAAAAAATTGTATAACCAGACAAAGACAATCAAACCCATGCAGCACCAACCATGTGGGTCAACAACAAAGTGAATCCGGAGACCCATTTTGCAGTCCTACAACTGCGTGCCAACCCACAAGGAGAGATGATCCTAAGGAGAGGAAAAAAAGAAAAAGTTGCTTATATAGAAAAAATTATTTGACTAAAACAAAACTACTGGCAGCTATAAAATCACACAGTTTTCTTTGTATATTTTTGACAAAATAAAACACTTTGGAACACAAAGAGAAGATTTAGGATATTCAAATTTCACAATAAGCTTCAAATAACTTAATTTCAATTTTCATTATCAACTGCTATCATAGAGTGTAAACCGGCATTACCTTGTGAAGCTAAACACAGTCTGCCCTTAACTCAACAATTCCACGTGTAAACCCAAGAGAAATGAGTGCACTAGCTACCAAAAGATATGTACAAAATTTTTTAGTAGTTTTAATCATAAGACTAACTGATGGTCATACAAGTCAAAATAGTGGTCATCTTGTGGTGTGAGAGGTATTTACTAACTCGAAAGGAACATGAGGGAACCTTTGAGGCTAGAAATGTTCTATATCTTGACCTGGGTGGTGCTTTATGGGTATATCCATATGTAAAAATTCACTGAGCTGTACACTTAAGATTTGTGCAATTTAGTTTAATTTTAAACCACAATAAAATGCTTAAAACATCATTTTGAAAAATCATAATAAAAAGTGAAAATTACAAATTGCCAAAAATATTTAAAGTAATGGACTGAAGCCCAGCCAATCTTATTACTATCAATTCAAGAAGATGTCTGTTGAAATGGGGCTTTTTCAGTTGTGTTAACAAAATGCTAACAGACATCCCAAAGAGACACTTAAAGATACTTTGATACATATGGTACCAAAAAAGTGACTTAAAATATATCTGTACTTATTCACAATTGCTACAAAAAGAACAAAATACCTCAGGGTGAATTTAACTAAGGAAGTGAAAGACCTATACAATGAAAATTACAAGGCTTTTCTGAAAGAAATGGATGACGACATAAAGAGATGGAAAGACATCCCATGCACATGGATTGGAAGAATAAACATAGTTAAGATGTCCATTCTACCTAAAACAATCTACAGATTCAACGCTATCTTAATCAGAACCCCAATGACATTCTTTACAGAATTAGAACAAAGAATCCTAAAATTCATAGGAGGCAACAAAAGACCCCAAATTGCTGAAGCAATCCTGAGAAAAAAGAACAAAACTGGAGGCATCACAATCCCTGACTTCAAAACATACTACAAAGCTACAGTAATCAAATCAGCATGGTACTGGTACAAAAACAGGTGCACAGATCAATGGAACAGAATTGAAAGCCCAGAAATAAAACCACACATCTATGGACAGCCTATCTTCAACAAAGGAGTTGAGGGCCTACAATGGAGAAAAGAAAGTCTCTTCAACAAATGGTGCTGGGAAAACTGGAAAGCCACATGTAAAAGAATGAAAACTGACCATTCTTTCTCACCACTCACCAAAATAAACTCAAAATGGATTAAAGACCTAAAGGTGAGACCTGAAACCATAAGGCTTCTAGAAGAAAATGTAGGCAGTACACTCTTTGACATCAGTATTAAAAGGATCTTTTCAGATACCATGTCTTCTCAGAGAAGGGAAACAATAGAAAGAATAAACAAATGGGACTTCATCAGACTAAAGAGCTTCTTCAAGGCAAATGAAAAGAGGACTGAAACAAAAAAACAACCCACTAACTGGGAAAAAATATTTGCAAGTCATACATCCGACAAAGGCTTAATATCCATAATATATAAAGAACTCACACAACTCAACAACAAAAAATCAAACAACCCGATCAAAAAATGGGCAGGAGACATGAACAGACATTTCTCCAAAGAAGATATACTGATGGCCAATAGGCACATGAAAAGATGTTCATCATCGCTGATCATCAGGGAAATGCAAATCAAAACTACACTAAGAATCACCTTACACCCATTAGAATGACAAAAATATCTAAAACTAATAGTAACAAATGTTAGAGAGGTTGTGGAGAAAAAGGAACCCTCATACACTGCTGGTGGGAATGCAAACTGGTGCAGCCACTATGGAAAACAGTGCAGAGACTGCTCAAAAAATTAAAAATAGAACTACCATACGACCCAACTATCCCACTACTGGGTATCTATCCAAAGAGCTTGAAGTCAGCAATTCCAAAAGTCCTATGCACCCCAATGTTCCTTGCAGCATTATTTACAATAGCCAAGAAGTGGAAGCAACCTAAGTGCCCATCAACAGATGATTGGATAAAGAAGATGTGATATATATATACAATGGAATACTACTCAGCCATAAAAAAAGAACAAAATCGTCCCATTTGCAACAACATGGATGGACCTTGGGGGAATTATGTTAAATGAAACAAGCCAGATAGAGAAGGACAATCTCTGCATGACTCCACTCATTTTTAGGAATTTAAAAATGTAGACAAAGAGAACAGATTAGTGGCTACCAGGGGAAGGGTGGGGGGTGGGCACAAAGGGTGAAGGGGTGCAACTACAACATGACTGAAAACAATAATGTACAACTGAAATTTCACAAGATTGTAACTTATTAATTCAATAAAAATTTAAAAATATATATATATATATCTGTACTTTAGTAGATAAAACTTATAAAGCCTAAACAACAAATTACTATATAAGGTCTATGGGGCACCTTTTATATAAAATACAATGCAATAATACAAAAATAAACTAGGACAACGTTTCTCAAACTTGTCAGCAAACCAGAATAACTGAGGAGCTTTTTAAAAATACTTCTCCCCAGGACCCATTCCAGACCTATTGAATCATAATTCTTTACGGAGTAAAGCTCAACAACCAACAAAGTCTCTCTGATACAGCTGACTGGTATCTGAGAACCACTGATCCAGGAGCAACTAAGACTTCAATGTCACAGCAATGAGTTGAACTCAGTTCAACAAATATTCATTGAGCCTCCACTATATATCGGTCACTTGCTAGACACTGTAGATACAATGAAGAATAAGACATGGTCTTTGCTTAAAGGAACTAACAGTCTAATAGGGAAGAGTCATAAAATGGGTTTAACATAATATGGTAAGTTCCAGAGATGTGGACATGATGTTACCAGAGGCACAGAAGATCGGCACTAGTTAAATCAGGGCAAGACTCCTTATTGGGAGTGAAACTTGAGTCCAATCTTAAAAGATGAGTAAAAGTTACCCAAGCAAAAAAAGTGACAACAACACGGAAGGAAACAGAAGGAAGACCAGGAGGTATACAAGAGTAAAAATTGTAGGAGGTATCACAAACTTCCATCATAAATCATAAAGCTTTTAGTGGAAAGTGAGTGGTGAGAAATAAGGGGCCATATCATGAAAGGCATAAAGACGCCATGATGGAACGCTAAGACTTCATTCCCACGCATTGGAAAGCTGCTGAAGCAGGAGGTTAACATAACGAGATTTTTACTTTTAAAAAATTATTGAAGCTCTGGGGGCTGGCCCCGTGGCCGAGTGGTTAAGTTCGCGCGCTCCGCTGCAGGCGGCCCAGTGTTTCGGTGGTTCGAATCCTGGGCGCGGACATGGCACTGCTTGTCAGACCACGCTGAGGCAGCGTCCCACATGCCACAACTAGAGGAACCCACAACGAAGAATACACAACTATGTACCGGGGGGCTTTGGGGAGAAAAAGGAAAAAATAAAATCTTTAAAAAAAATTAAAAAAAAAAAAAAATTATTGAAGCTCTGGTGTGGAGGACAAAATTAAAGACAGAGATCAGTTACGCTGAGAGAAGACAAAAGCCAAAATTAGTTTTAGAGAAGAGATCAGTTGAAGACACAGTTAGAATCAAACCAGTAAGTTTTAGTAATTGATTGCATATTAGGGAGTCATGGAGGAAAGGGTAAAGGATGACTCCCAGTCTTTCAGCTTACATCCAAGACTACTTCATTCTAAGAAGAATTTCACATCGGTTGAAGAGCCTCAGGGTACCATCCCTTAGAGGCCTTGCCAATGTCCTATAAAGCTACAAAGCTACAAAAACAAACAAAACAGCATTAAGGATTATCTAACCTTAAAGGAACAGCTCTATCCTATCATCCCTAGACACTGCAAATATTGGGGCAGAAGAAAAAAAGACAAGAACTCAAACGCAACGCCACCCAACTGTTTAAATCAGATATGGTGCAAGTTAGTACCTATGTATGAATCCTAAAACAGGAATAGTGCCTAGGCCTTCACAAACGTGCATGTTGAACTTTATTACCTTTTAACTAGGAAATTAAAAGACCTATCAGTATCATTAAAGTGAGGAAAGTCACAGAGGATAAAGTATGCTATTTAACTTGCTAGATATCATTATTTTAAAAACTAAAGGAGCTAAAATATAAATGATAAGCTGTCAACAGAGCAAAAAGGAGAGACATTAAAAAGAATGTTTAATTTTACAGTCTTGCCAACCATCAAGTGCTGAAGGAAATGACAGAAAGCTCTGTCTCTCAACATGGTCAACATTATTAGCTTCATGTACCTTCTTTCTTTTAATGTTTCAGTTCCATTCAGGACTAAAAAACAGACTATGAATTTCAGTAATTATATACAAGAAGGAGTAATTTCATTACTTATTTCTAAAGTTATTAATACTAGAAACAGAAGCATACAAGACAGAAAAACAAGTAGCAAAGTTATCAAATACTCATTTTTGAACTCTATTTTTACTCTCTTCTATCAGAGAGTAACAAATTTTTCTTATCACTAGAAGAGATTCCTCACAACAGGAAACCACTAGATGGTGGTTAAAACGTGTCTGTTTTTCCTGGATGTAGACACACGCAGCAACAAGCTCTCAAAGAACAAGCATCCCCAAGGAAAAGCGAGCCAAGGATGGAAAAATAAAACAGTGAGCAAACAAGGTGTTGAATATTTTTACAAAAATACCTGATTAGGGAAAATTACTGCCATATACTCCTTACACTTGGATCGTAGAAAAGAAAACAGTTGTCTTCCAAGAGCTCGAAATCAGATGACAACCCAAAACAGGTAAGTGGTGGAGCTGCAGGACTGCTCCGCTCAGTTCATATCCACCAGGCGTGGCTCACGGCCGAACAGAAACTATTACACACCCTGAGAGGTAACCCAACTGAACGCAATGCTGCTGCTCAGCCTTAAGGGTGGCATTTGTAAATACTTTCATTGGCTGGAGATTCCAACATACTAATTCGTATATTAAATGAGGAGCTCATGACTCAGACTTTGATGCAACTAGTGGACATACTAGTACTTCAACATTGTTGAAGACTGCTATTTGGTAACCACGCTTGAGCGCTGTGACTAACTTCATGAATGATGTAAATTACTACAGCCCAGACTTTTTCAAAAGGAAATTATAACTCAACTCTAATAAACTAGACTCTGTAAATATTTACAATGATCAAACTATTCTGGTAGGAAATCATCTCTCCTTTTTCACCCTTTCAGGCAACTAAATTTCACAATATATTTTCCTCCGGAAGAATACTCAAGTCACTATGAAAAAGTGAGACAGAACTGTAACATCAGAGCGCAGGTTTTAGAAAAGGATAAAAGTTGGCCACAATAATTAGCAAGATATCTAGCCAAACACGTATCTCTAAACTTACAGTTTTTCATGACGCTCCACCTCAGCCAGGGGTCTTACTACAGTCCCATGAATATGAAAAATACATGCCCCTCCCATTCCTCCTGTCTGTCTGACACGTCCCTACCATTTTGCTTACTCTATTTAAATTCCACTCATACTTCAAGGTCAATTTGAATCTCACTCTCCATGTAAAGTTTTTCCTGGCACCTCAGTTCACAGTGATTTCTCTTTCTCTTCTAAGTTTCAAACAAAAAGCAAAACTAGTAGAAGAAAATAGCAAGTGGTTTTAGAATCTTGGAATGAGGAAGGGCTTCACAAACGAGACCCATAAGCCAAGTCTGACCACACAAAGATTACAATTTCTGAAGCCCAAAACACACCAAAAACAAAGTTAAAAGACAAAGCAACCCTGGGAAAAATAATGTAATATATGACTGATAAGAGGCACATAAAGTCAATACATAGGGAGTCAAGTCACAAAAGAAAAAAAATCCAACGGCTAATTATTAGGAAAATGTGAAATAACTAGGTATATTTTTCATCCTTTGTACTGACAAAATTTTAGAAAGATGATACCCACTGTGGAGAGGGCACAGGGAAAAGGACACTCTCCTACATTACTGGTATGCATGAAACTGACACCATCATCTCTGAAGGTCAATTTGGCAATATCTATCAAAACGTCAAACTCTTTGACCCAGCAGTTTTATTTCTAGAAATACCTACAAAACTACTCATCAGCATGTACAGGCATATATACACACAAGGATGTTCCATACAGCAATTCTTGTAATCACAGAAATATGGCACAACCTAAATGTCCACGGAGGGGGAGGGCAATGATCAAATTATAACTCATCCATAGCGGGGACTATTCCAAACTACTGCAACTTAAATGAAAGAAAAAGAAGGGAAAAAAAGAGGTAGATCCAGATCTGCAAGTGACTACCTACATATAATGATGAGTGAAAAAAGGAAATTACATAGGCAAAGTCTACAGTGGGGGTAAAAAATCTTAACACTGGTTTCCCATAGGGGAGGATAAAGACAGACTAGGAAACGGCATAAGGGAACTTTCTAGGGTGCTAATAAAGATCTCTATCTGGAGTTTGAGATACAGAGATTATGAATTTGTCAAAACTTGGCAAACATATACTTAAGATTGGCGCATTTCATTATATGTAAATTAACCTTTAAAAAGCCCTGTAAACCAATAGTGAACCCTATTTAATGATATGTACGTTGAAGTACTGGGGAGAGGTGGGAGGAACTGTACTGCTTGTACCGATGTCTGCAATTTACTTTGAAATGGATCCAAAAAAGATAAAGTGGATTGATGGACGGACAGAGAGACGGATGAGCAGGTGATGAAGTTCAGTAAAACCTCAGCTGTAGAATCTAGGTGTTACACTCTAAAATCCTTTCAACTCTTCTGTCTAGAATTTTCCATAACTAAATATTGGTGGGGAAAGCAAGTTACAGGAAAGTTCATATAACTTGATTCTTTTTCTGTTAGAAAGAAATATACATATAAGTAATTTCTGTATAGGTATAAGAAAAAAAGTGTGGAAGAAAACACTTCTACCAAACTGTTAACAGTGGCTCTCACCGGGCTGAGGGAGGAAAGAGTAGTGAGAAGAAAGGTTTTCACATTTTATGTATGTACTTATGTGTTCTTTTAAGTTTATTAATAAACATATGTACTTCTAAATTCTTTTCAGCCAACTGAAAAATAAAGATAGCCTGGGCGGTCTGATCAGACACAACCACCTTACAAACAAAATGTTTAATATAAGCCTCTCCTTATCATTATGTATTATCCCTATATTAAATGTTCTTAAAATTAATTTTTTTTAAATGCAGTGCAGAAACATCAGCTGTAAAGCCATATAATATTTGTAATTCAGAAAGAAGTCTCTGAAACTCATGTTACTTACAGATTATTTTTCTCTATGGAAAAGCCTTAAGGAAATGTTTACTTAAAATTTAATACAAAAAACTTAGAAAATAAAGTAACTACAATTATTTAACAAATGAACAATTGTTAAATGCATCTAAACATAAGACTTTAAGGATACTATGTCACACAATTCAGAAACATATTTCCATGTAAAATTAAATGCAGACTTACCACTAGCAAATTCACTGAGATGTGCTGTAATCTTTCTGGTACTTGCATTTAGAGGTTTTATCTTGAGTCATTGTTTTTTTAATTACATCCCAACAAATGGATCTCTTCTCAATAACAGTTCTCCATGAGACTCTATTAATGGTTTAACAAATAATGATCTGTCACAAAGATAAAAAGCAGCTAAATATTCTGTGAAAACGTCAATTACACAAGTTTAAATTCAGAAATAAGATGCTTCAACTCCACCTGATTCTGTGCTTTCATACCCCACCCCATTCCCCCGGAAATCTGCATTTGACTACCATAATACATGAAAGTTCTTCTCTCTTTTGAAGCCACCCAGTTCCCATAAAATCAAATTAGCATATGTGTCCACCATTTGGGCTTCATCAACTTCCTGACCACAAATCATAAAACGACAATAGATTCTGAGGTCACTGCTGTGACAAAATGCAATGTAATGTCTATCAAGATGTGAGGCTAGAATCTATTCATAATTGATAAATACAAAATAAAGAATTTAAAATAGAAGCAAGCTCTAGTTTAAAGTGTTTTAAGGAAAAATGTTATCCTCCTGTAATGAAACTATTAAGAGAATCAATCATAAGTTAGTTTCCCAGTTCAAGCTTAAACAGTAACATTGTAAGGAGTTCTAGATAAAATATACTGATTCATCATTTCATCAATTCAATCAACATCTATTGACTATATCCTATGCCTTGGTACTAGGTATAGATATAAAAAGACGGGCCCACCCTCAATGGAGACAGACTAGTAAACGGACAAGATCAACATCACCTAACACAAAGCAAGAATGAGAGCAAGGGGGCAAGAATGCATCTCATACAGGAAGGGTATTGGTTCAGGAACATTTTTCAGTTAAGTGAGTATTTATGCATGTACTAGGTTGCAGTACAAAATGTATTCCTTACGGTAAGTTACTGTGAGGACCCGGAATTGGCCACCCCAAGATATGTCTCTTTGGCATCAGGATTATTTGAGGCTGATTGCTTTTGATAAACTGGGACAGGGAAGGAGGTTCTGAGGAACAGAACTTGCCCTTTGTTAGGACACTTACATTTGTAAGGTAAATCTCTATCTGTAAAAGGTGCCTCCCTCTCTGTACCAGGAAGAAGAAAGGAGATGACCTTCTCTCTAGAAACTCTTAATCAATACCAAAGGCAAGGACTTAAATCTGCATTTTATTGTGTTTCTCTGGTAACCTCCTGTAACTGACTTCCCTCCCCCTCCAAACATTGGCATCTCCTTAAAGATTAAGCATCTTTCTTTAGGCTGGGAAGCGATTGCAGCGCTCATCTGTGACCCCCCAGCCTGAGGTAACACACCTGCCACCCCGCGGCGGTCACTGAGACAGCAGACCTATCTGCCGTTTCCATCAAGAGCTGTGCTGAAAGAGCAGTCTCGTGATTAGTGTAAAAGGGACATTTCAATCTATGTGAAACACCCTGTTTGGGGGTATATAACCACTCTGTGCACCCCACTTCTTGGGTGCCCTTTCTTCCTTCAGGAAGAAAGGCCCCGGGCCATGGTTCCTCAAAAAGCTTTGTTTAATTTTCTCTTGCTATTCTGTCTCATGTGAATTTAATTCGTTCTCCTGCCAGACGAACCCCCATTTGGGGAGAGGAAATGTCTTCCTCCCCTACATTACCATCAGAAAAAGATTTCCAGGGAGAGTGAAGCCTGTGAGTTAGCTAGAGGAAGAATAGAGACTGTCTTGAACAAGGGAGCAGAATAAGAAAAGGTACAAAAACAGGCAGAGAAAATCTAAGTAAACAGAAATAACTAGAGTCATTGCATATGGGATGGGGGAAACATGTCTAACCTCCGACCACAATCAACTCTAAGAAATATATTTCACAATGTTACCAGTACACATAGAAACATATGAGATATATAAGTGATATATGAGTATATTTTAATACAGAACTGAAAAAGTTTACTGAAATGATATTTACCCTTACTACATGGGATACACTGATAACTGTTATTCTCTTATTCTACTTCACATTAATAAAAATATATAATGCTGGTCACAGCATACTAAACAGATTTCATGACCCACAAGTAGAGAGTGAGCACAGAGTGAAAAACACTGTTAAGTCATCCCAATGAGTTTGGACTTCACCCTGAACACAGTGGAAAACCACTGAAGGATTTTAGGCAGAAGAGTGCCCTGATGAAATCTGCATTTGGAAAGAACAGCAACACTCTGAAGAATGGACTTGGGTGGATGGATAAAGTTCCAAGACTGACTACATGAAATAAGCTAGGCTTACTGGTCACCCAGATGAAAAACGAGGACACATGGAAAGCACCACGAAAGCACTAACTTATAAGGGGAGTGGGGAGGGGAGGGGGTGAGGAGGGAACACTTCAGACAGCAGGCCTGCTGGAAAAGGGCAGATTAAGAACTTAATGAGTAAAACTTACAGGACTTGGTGATCAAGTGGAAGCAAAGGGCAGATGCTAGGATGGCTCCCAAGTTTTTGGCTTAGGGACTAGGTGGTATCATTCTCCAAGACAGGAAATAAAGGACAAGTTATGAGTTTGTTAAGCATACTGCTTACCATAGCAGCAGGAAACTACTACATACTGAGGATGTGAAAAATACAACAAAATCATTATCATTACATTTCCATTCCCTTTACAGATTTTTTTTTAAAAAAACTGTACTTTCTCCCAGGGTCAATTTTCCTATGGTCCACGATTGTTAGGATTGTCAAACGTAATCTGTTTCTGCTCTAACTTTCCAAGCTAATTTAAAGTGCTCCTTGGCTGCACCTTTGCTTCTTAAGAGACAAAAGATGGAACGACAAAATAAAGGAGCCGCTACTCTAATGGCAAATGAAGGAATTCACCTTCTTCTAGAAAAAAACCTCAAGCAGAAATATGGTACAACAAAATGTTCTGAAACATGGCCAAAGTCAATAATGCTACTAAGGCGAGGAGTCTAGGGTGGCTTCCTAATGTTTCAGCAAAACGGCAGTTTCCATCAGCAACAGTGTTAGGTAATAGCATAGGTCAACAATCCATGAGTCAAACCCCAGTCACTCACTGGCTTAAAATCCAGGAAAAATCCTACTTTACATTTACAGTTATCAGAGCTACACTGCAGCCACAGCATCCAAATGAGATGAACATTTCATCTAGTTCAACAGCACCACCATTGTGGAGTCAAATCTTACCTATGTGGTATAAAACCAATGCTAGGCTTAAAAATCCAAGAAATTCTGGGATAAGAAAGAATATCCCACGGTTTCATAACTATAAAATGTCATTAAATATTTTTACCATTGCTATGTCTAAAAGAATACAAGCAACAATTATAGGGCAAACCAAAAAACAAAAGCAAAACAAATTTTTCCCCCAAAGGGCCAAAATAAAATGGTTAATATATGAATCTATAAAATTTAAACCTTATAATTACAGCTTAAAATGAATTTTAAATATAAAGTTACAACTATATACTTTTAAACATATTTATAGAGCTATTTAATTTCTGATTTTATCTACCCTGAAAATTGGTCAAGTGAAATAATTCTACCTATCAAGCTACAGCTGTCTCTAATAATTAGCCAATGAGGTAATTCAACTTTTAAAATATCACATAGGTATGCAGTTTATTCCAACAGAGCAGGAAATTAATCTTGTACAGATATTAAAAAGACAACCGCATTCAAATCATGACACAGCCTCTTATTAGCTCTCCAAGCTTCAGTTTCTTTTCAGGCTTTAGTTTAACCATCTGTAAAACGGTGATAAAAATATCAACTCACGGGGTTGTTGTCATGCTTCAGTGAGAAATGACCTGGCAAATGAGAGGCATCTCCAAAAATGGTAACTTTAAAGGGGAGTGGGGGAGGGGAGACGAAGGGAGACTTAAAGATGAGTTTTCCTAGTCTTAGAAACTCCGAATGAAACGACGTTTCTGGGTCCCGGTGACTAAGGTAGTGATACAGTTTACCCTCAGCTATCTCCTTTCTCTAACAGGAAAGTCTGAGAACTACTTGTCAGAGATGAGAAACCTCAGATAGTACAGTCTTTCAGCTAGCATCATACTATAAGCATGTAGGGAGGTTGTATTTCCACATGTTGGCATGAGTTCTCTTCAAGCAGCAAACCAAAAATAGAGATTTGCTCTAAAATAGAGTGATTGAACCAAAGCCTGTGAACTAAATCTCTTTCAAGTAAAAGCAGGACTGGTGAGTTAAGGACTGAAGCACTGGAGAAAATCAGGACCCGATTTCAGAAGCTAATAAGAATGCATAATTAAAGTTGCGAATTCTGACTGAATTGCTGAGTTCTCCAGGAAGACTCTGCGAAAATGTGGGTGGGCAAAGAGTCAAAGTATAACATACTTGCACCATCCATTTGTTTCAAGAACCCACTTCCTAAAACAAAGCTTTAATCACTACATTCTGGGCAAAACTGAACATAAGCCATTGCTGTTTTGTGTACCTGCCTCAAGGGGGAAAAATAAATGTAAGTTCCTATCTCTGTTTAAAATATTACACTACAGTGACACGCTTCATCAGAATCTCCCAACAAAAGGTACAAACAACTTGGAAGGATGATATGAATTAAAGACTACCAAATATTGTTTCAGTCAGTACAGAGTGTCCGTATGGGACTCGTCACTTAGGAAGGTAGGGGTATGGGAACAGGGACAGAAAAAGCAAGAGAAGAACTGGCGTTAAATGCAGGGTAGGGACAGAAGGCAAGAGATAACATTTGCTCCGAAAACGGCACAAGGAAAAATCGTCAGAGACAGTCAAAGCCAGAAATGAAGAGGCTCTTGCATTTCCTAGGTGTGAATCAGGCATCTTCTTCCAACAGGGAAGGGAAGCCAGCTACTTACCTCTACTACCCACGGCACCAAGACAGACTGAAAAAAAAAAAAAAGACTAAATTAGATTTCCTTCACACCAGCCTTTACCAAAGCAGGCATGATTTAAGAATAACACTAAAAGAAAAAAAAAATCTCTCCTTACTTGCTTGCTGAAGCTAAAAATCCTGCAGTAGGTAAAAAAGTTATTCATTCCATCGCTATGAATAAAAGGCTTAAAATCAGAGGCCTGATTGAGATCACCCTTGAGCACGTTAACTTAGAACTAAAATCAAATTAATGAGTGAGGGGTAAAATACTAATTTTTACCTAACCTGATCTTTGTGGAAGTGGCAACAGACGGATGAAGCCAGCAGCTATCTATTGAGCCTGTTCAGTCAAAAAAGTTAATCCAACTGAGAGGAAAAGTCCAGGGAAAGAGGCCAGAAAGGCAGAAGACAAAGTTTAAAAATGTCACATTTTGGGGCCAGCCAGGTGGCACAGCAGGTAAGTGGGCATGTTCTGCTTCGGCGGCCCGGGGTTCGCTGGTTCGGATCCCGGGTGCGGACATTGCACCACTTGGCAAGCCAAGCTGTGGTAGGCGTCCCACATATAAAAGAGAGGAAGATGCGCATGGATGTTAGCTCAGGGCCAGTCTTCCTCAGCAAAAAGAGGATTGGCAGTGGTTAGCTCAGGGCTAATCTTCCTCAAAAGAAAAAAAAAGTCAGATTTTTGCCCAGGGTACATCAAAAGAGGGAAGTAAGTAAATAAGCTACCTTCACACTGTGGCATTTTTGGTAAGGCAGCTACTAGTGAGAGCGAGAGCTCCTTCACAGCTATGAAGATGTACTTCTTAAACTAGGCTAACTCAATTTATCAAGGATCTTTAACCAAAAAAGTCACTAGTCTGACAGTAAGAAAGACTGGTGTGTTTCCGTTTATTCTTGTCTTTCACCTGTCTTTTTCACCCATTTAAAATAGTTCAAACATTTTCAACTTTAATAAAAGGTAAGAATGCACTGATTATTCTACCAGATGCTAAAATGCTATTTACATTTAGTGCACTTGAAAAGTTAAACCTGAGCTAAACATTTAGTAAATGTTTTACTAAAGCAATATAAAATGTCTCCGTTCCTTAGTATGAAAGTAAAACTGAGCTTAGGGAACACTTCCTGATAATAAAAATAGCTTTTCCTCGGCCTTCCCTGTTACACCAAGTCGTACTAATACCACCACTATGTAGCCTTCTAAGCTGAAAAAGATTTTGTGGACTCGCACTCAATTACAGCTCCAGAAAAAAAGCTCTATGGAGACATTAACAGACTTCCCAACTTCTTTTTGTTTTTTTGAGGAAGCTCAGCCCTGAGCTAATATCTGCCAAGCCTCCTCTTTGTGCTGAGGAAGACTGGCCCTGAGCTAACATCCATGCCCATCTTCCTCTACTTTATATGTGGGGCGCCTGCCACAGCATGGCTTGATGAGCGGCGCCACGTCAGCACCCGGGATCGGAACCACCAACCTCGGGCCGCCGAAGCAGAACGTGCGCACCTAACCGCTGCGCCACTGGGCCGGCCCCCCTCAACTTGTTTCTTCACTAATATAGGGCACTATTTTATCCACACGCTTTTCCACAGGTTCTAAATCAGCCCCTATGAATTAAAGAAATTAGGCAGTAGGCAAACAAGAAGTAAAAATTTTATGATTTACTGATTACTTTTTCATGTTTTAGGACCTACCGGTTAAGCTGATGGTTATGTGGACACATTTTAAAATGCTTAAATTTCTTTTATGAAATAAAACACCCCAGAGATACGCAAGGTGACACAGTTATCATTTTATTTAGAATATGCTCTATTTCATTTATTCCAACTATAGTTTTAAAGTATGTTAAGTTTAACAGAAATCACAACAGTTTAAAGGGACATAACGTAATCCTATTGTTTTACATCCAAAATGAGGGATTCTGGAACAGTCCTAAACCAAATTCTATTCCCAAAGTATGGAATTATACACGTTCTAGTTATATTTTGATATAATTTTATTAATACTTCTTCAGGTGTTTTAAATCTACCTTTAACACGTTAAAAAGGTCTTAAACTATTTCCAAACACAGCATACGCCAAGCAAGCATGGAAAAGCTGAAATAAGCCTTAAGGAATTTACCCTGACTCCCTAGTTGTCTAGATGAGAAAACAGCGTGGGTCACTGACCTACCCATGACCCCACAGCCAGATTATGACAGCAGTGGGACTAGAATTGAGTTTTTCTTCCACAACACCAAACCTCATTTGGTTCTTTCTTTCTGATTGACTTGTCACCTAATCTCTTCTTCAAAAATCTTTTTTGAAGACATTAAGACAAGGGACAACTAAGGCAAAATAAAATGCCTCTCCAGATTTTATCTTTAAAATAAATAAAATCTAAAGAGTTGGAAGGATTCAGCAAGATATGACACCAAAAGCCTTTCAGTCCAGGGATGGCACATACTAGGCTGTCATCAAAAGATAACTATAATTATTATTGTTATTTTACAAGGAAGGTAGTAAATTTAAGTACACATATTAGCCTACTAGGTCCAGGATCCATTTGACGCATCTCTTTAACTTGAGCTAAATTGTTCTCAGTCGTCTTTATTTTAGACTGCAACTTTACACTATGATTTATGACCCTGATTTATTTTTCCTCTTGTACTTTTATGGACTGCTACAGTGTAATATTTTCAGGTAATAACCGGTCAGGTTCTCTCAGCCCTAGAGATACAGGCATCCTCCACCAACTCACAAGGGATCTTAAAATGTGACCCAAATATAGCTTGAGAAGGACCACAACTTTAAATGGACTCTCCAGTTAAAATCCAGTGACCTATTACAGTGAATGGTCACAAGTGCAAACTGCTGCCATCCCCAAGCCATGTTTTCAGAACCACTCTGGGATCTGGAGGAGGGAGGCGAAAGGTCAATAAAGGAGCAAACTATCTCGCCTCCTGCTCGTCCTCTGCAGCCTCACACCAGCGATGCGGCAATGAATGAAAGGCAGTGACAGCAGAGATAAATCTGAGATCCCTGCGCAGGCCTCCGGGCGGGGCGAGACAGGGAAACTGCAGCGCACAGGCGAGAAACTCAAGAGCCAGATTTAATCAATTAAAAAAAAAAAACTACCCCAAATCATCTCGACTACAGCAGGAGCCCACCCACCACCAGATACGGGAGGGCAGCTGGCGGGCGGCTCTGGCTGAAGATGCTCCGAGAAAGGCCAGGCCAAGGGCGAGCCGGGCACCCAGAAGCCGCGAGGTTCCGCGCCGGCCGAGGGCAGGTGCGGGCGCGCGGCCCGGGGAGGGCGGCCGGCGCCGGGGAGCCGCGGCGGGGCCCGGCGGGGCGGGGGCCGGGGGCGGCCGCGGGGCCCCCGCGCCTGCACACACTCACCGGCGCCGGCGGGCTGGCCTCTCGCCGCCGCTGCTCCCGCGGCGCCAGCGGCTCTTTCCCCCTCCGCCTCCTCCTCCAGCGCCGCCGCCGCCGCCCGGCCGGGCCGCGCTCCCCTTCCGCTTCCGGGAGCCCGGGCGCCGGGGCCGGCGGGGTGGGTCTCCGCGCGGTGCAGCGCCCCGCTGCCGCCGGCGCCGTCTCCGCTCCGCGCCCAGGCGCCGCGATGGGAGCCGCCGAGGGCCGGAAGACCAGAAATCGCGTCCCGGGCGGGAGGCGCCGCGGCTTCCAGACCGCTTGTTCCGCCGGATCGCCATCGCCCGAGCACTTGTACCTGACGCACCTCCGCGCACCCCTGCTGCCACCTGCCCAGCTCTGCCCCGGCGTCTTTCCTGTGTCCCCACACCCTCCCCGTCCCCCGTCTCCGGGGGGCCTGCAGAGGGGCTTTCCTTTAAGGATTGCATTTATCCTCCTTCCTTCGGGGGAGATGACCAACGGGCCTCTCTCCCCCTAACACGTTGTGGATGTGCGTCGTACCTTGCTTCAAAATGCAGTCCCCAGCATCAGCATCCTCTGGGAGCGTGTGAGAAATGCACAATCTTAGGCCTGCTGAACCAGTCTCTGTAGTTTAACAAGATCGCCAGGTGATTCCTAGTGTGCACCTTAAAGATTGAAAAGCACTGACCTCTAATGAATGGTCTTGCCCACTTCAGACCCTCCATGGAACAAGAGCCAGAGGTGCCCCAGGCATCCAAGATTTTTTCCTATTCCTGTTGTTAACCCAAATCCATTTCCAAACTACCTTTACTTAGTATTTCTGGAGATACCCAAAAGTTGCCAGCTTTCTCATCCCTGCAACCTAGGGGAAAAAATGGACTCAACATTGCAAATAATCCACCTCCCTGTCTAAATTGGTACTTTTGTGAACACCAGAGATATACTAAAACCTGTCCCCTCCCCTCAGCTGAACAGTACATACTTTGGGATGGTTAAAATGTTTGCAATAACGTGGAGCTAGATCTTTGTGCCTGCATGCCACGGGAGACAATGTGTGGATGGAAGAAATATTACCTGCTGCATAAATCTGAACTCCTTACATGACAGCATTGAAAGTGCTCCACAAACTGGTCCCTACCTACCTCTCCAGTCTTAGCTCTAACTTGGTTCATCTACCCATCCTAGAACACTGTCCATCTTCCTCTCTGATCATCTTAATTCTTTTTTTTTACAAAGTGCTCAGACATATTTATTGCAATCATAAATTATTCAAACTCCAAAAATTTACTTTCTAAATATTTCAAATAAATTTACTTAGCTACAATTATACAATTACATAATATTTTCAGTGGCATGCTACAATATATTATTTATTATTGCCTAATTCAAATCCATTCTCCTGTAATCCAATTAAGACTTTAGTCACAATAATCTATTTGAAAGGCACAACTAATCAGTGGACGTTTCCTTTTACATTCTTCATCTCTGTCTTCAGCAGATATTTGTAGAAAAGGAGATCATAAGTCTCATTTGATTCCTGTTATCCGGGTATAATTATTACTAGCAACCCTTTAATTACTGAGGATGTCCCAGTTTGGAGGGAAAATTATTTGCTCTCTCTATTGGTAGAGTACCTATCACATGCCAAGCTGTGTACTAGAACCCGTGATCCAGAAATAAACATTAAAAAGTCACTGCCTCTATTTATTTTAATATTGGTTAGAGCAAAGAGCATCATGAATTTCTATTATAATGCCAGGTACAGTTAAATGCTGGGATGAACAATAACACAGAAAGAGAGAGAGGAGAACTAAGGAAGGAAGGGGGGAGAGAGAAAATGAGGGAAGAGGGGGAAGGAAGGAAGAAGACAAATAAATTACCTACAATTCAAGGGAATGAGACTAGGGAAGTACTAATCTGTGACATGATATTTGACAACAGAAGTGAATAATAATCATCATAAAAAGGTAAAGCACATTTTGGATAAAAAATTTTTCAGAGGGGGACAATTTGAACAGTGCAAGCCAAATACTACTTCCCCCTCATAGTGATGTGGTTGGTTAAAAAAAATCTGTGTAATATCGCAAGAAATCTTCATATACAAAAAAAGTACAATATCTTGAATATTACTCAACAAACATTAACACCTAGGAAACATCTTTACGTAAGATACTGTCTTGTTGTAAGAGCAACCATCCACTAACTTAAAGAGGTTTCACAGAAAGGAAAAGCACTCAGAGGACACCCCTGCTGTCAGTATGGACTCCACGCCTCCTAGAGGAGGCCAGCCTGGAAAACAGGCTGATGGAGGTCCCCTCATGGTCACAGAGCTGTGCCGCTGTCCCCACTCCCAGTGTGCAGGCAGCCTGTGGCCTGCTGGAAAATGCAATGACCTCCACCTCCGATGCCCCCTCTATGGAGAAAGAAAGTGGATAAACCAATCAGTGGGTAATCCAAAGGAGACACCCTGACCCACATCCACAGCACCCAAGAGACTCCCAAATCCTTCTACAGAAACACAAAAATGCGGGGTTATTGACATTGTCAGATGCAGTCAGCAAATGAAAATATTTAATACATTTGTGCATGGGGGATGGTATATGCACTTTCTATCAACATTTTAATCTGATGACCTTAATTCCATCCAAACTTGAGAGTCAGCTCAAATCCTACCATCCCAGAGTTCTCTCTCACCCCTACACTTCTATCACACACACGGTAGCTTATTTTGGGTCCTTATGTTACCCTGTGTAGCTAGGTATTTTAAAACGTGTCATGTCCTGGTTTCTGAATTAATTACCTTGCAGACCTACATCAGTGGTTTGCAAAGTGTGGTTCCCACACCAACAGCGTCAATATCACATGGGAACTTGTGAGAAATCCATATTTGCCAGCTCCACCTCAGGGCTACTGTATTAGAAACTTTGGGGGTGAGGCCCAGCAATCTGTGTTTTCACAAGCCTTCCAGGTGATTCTAATGCATGCTCGAGTTTTAAAATTACTGACATAGAATATTGTCTCCTACCCCCAAAGGAACTCAGTGGTAGGGATTGATTTGACTATATGGAAGTTTTTGCCTTTCAAATTAAGAAATAAGCTCCTCCATTCATGCATAGCTAGGTTGGAAGACTGTCACAATTGCTTTTGGAAGAATTACCTTTGATTTTCACAATGCATTTGATGTAGTAGGATTTTTGTAAGTGGGTTTGTTTGAAAAGAAAGAAACAAAACAGACAACTAGTCACTTTGGGGGAAGAGCAGACATATGGAGTTTTATCCCCTAAATCCAGGTACCTGAATTGCATATTATTTTGCTCTTTCTTAGCATACCCTTGTGAGAGAGAATAATTTGCAGCAAATGATCTCAACAAGTGCCAAAATGAGGATTAGTTGATGGGCATGTGAATGCACATGATAATTGGAAGTGTACGTATTCTTCATGCCTTTTTTTCCTGAGTTAACCTGTCTCTTATCAGCCACATGAGTTCCAGAGAGATTTTTCTAAGAAAGTCGTGGAAGGAGAGAAGTGGCAGGAAAAATATTCTCAAAATCATGAGCCTTTTAACATGAGCAGTTGAGAAGTATCATCAAGCGCCTATCTGTCCTCTACACTGAAGGCCAAGTCACCTATTGTATTGTACTGCAATGCAATATTGCAATATTACAACAAGACTGTATTGTATTACAAGCCGTATACTTACATACCTGTGTCCTAATGAGAGAGTAGGGAGATATGGCGTCATGTAATCCTCTTTAAGAGCTTCTCTATTTACTGTAAGGATGGAGAGAAGATATATATCATGCACTACTTTTTCCCTCCAGAATTCTAGTCTATTTCGTGGTGCCTGTGACGGACTGAAACATGATTATTAATCAAACTAATATTTATCTGGGAATAGGAAGAGTAGACAAGGACAGGTAGCATTGCTGCCACTGCCAATTTAGCTTCTCAACAAAGGCACAGTCAGGGCATTTATGGGGATAAACTCAGCCAACTACTGTGCTTCTGTGCCGTGACTGGGGAGGACTGGATTTTACTGCCATTTCCAAAAGTCAGTGCAAGTGCAGTCCAGAGTTTAATCAGTACTGGCTAATAGCCCTTGGCAGCTTTGGGTGGATAGCGTTCTCCACCTGCCCAGCTGGGTACCATGCCCTAAGCACCCACATTTGATGCACATTCATGATTTCTCGGTTGCTTATAGTCATCTCCCCCATCTGTTTGAGTGGCAGAGTGCCCGTTCCACAACAGTCTAAGATTCTAATAGCTGTTCTTAACCTCTTTTGGGTTACGCATCTCTTTGAGCATTGATAAAAGTTACGGAACCCTCTTCCCAACAAAGTACACATATGCATGCAATTACATAAACATATACATAAATATTTATATATAAAGTTTCACAAGCTGCTCCACCTTCCCACACCTTCAGAGGACCACATTGAAGTCATGAACTTCAGGTTAAGAACTTGCCCTAAGACATAGAGAGTAGGTAAAATAAAACTTTTTTTCCAAATATCAAAGACAACTCTCAAAAACCACTGTGCTCTCAGGAGACAGAACAGAAGCAGTGCTAAACGGAGTTACAGGCAAAGTGCTGTGGGAGTGCACTTAGTCAGGCCAACAGCGTCCTTCGGGAGTGGCTTCTTGGAGAAAGGGTCTTGCATCAGGCAAGTGAGAATAGGACTTTAATTGGGACAAAGGATCCCTGCAGGATGAGGGAAAGTGTAAGCAAAGGCATGGAGATGTGAAAGTAAGAGTCCACCTGGTGTGCCTCCAGTGTAAAATATATGGAAAGATAGAGAAGAGGACGGAAAGGTAGAACACAGTCAAATCAAGGTGAGCTTCAAAAACAAGGCTATTTGCAATGAGGAGCCACTCACTTTTGGAGTAGGGCAAAGACCTGCTCTAATCTGGAAAGACTATTAGTGAGGGCAGTGGCATCATCAAAAGGCAGAATGGTGGGACATCTGGAAAAGTTCTAAATCTCCTAAATAAGAACCTATTAGTGAAGCCACATGGCTTTGCCTCAACATTTTAGGGTTGCTTGATGTTTTCTCTAGAGGTTTCTGTTACGCTAACTCAAGATGAACCCAAGATTCTTACGGTGGGTTAAGTGCCACTGGAAAACGTATTCTCATGAGTGATCAGGTGAATTTAGAGTCCAGGACGCCGAAAGAGTTAAAATCTGGAATAGAAAGAATGAAAATCACCTTGGACTGAAAAGAGAAAGGAAGCCCTGCCACTAATCAGGCTGGGAGGACAGACGCAGATAAAGCCAGCTGCAAAGTTAATGGAAAACACTGTTTCTGCCAAAGTCATGCAGCAGTTATAAATTACCATAATGACCTCTCTTTTGGGTGATTACTGACCAGGGATGCCCCAGACCACTTGCTATTTTCATTTATTGCTAGGGATACCCAATTGCTCAGCCACCTTCACCTCATGACAGCACCCAATTCCTAATTAATTCCCTCCTTTTCTAATCCCACCTCAAAGCAACAACCAGTCCAAAACTGATCCCTGCTTCCCTAGACTATCTTCAGAATCATTCAATGAGATCCCAATTGCCTCGCTCCTCCTTGTCTAGTGGCACTCCTCTGAAGTGCCCTCCCTCCTTGCAAGGCAATAAATCTGATTTTGTCAGGCTACAGGCTTGTTCTGGTAGTTTTTGACTCATTAAGTTTTAACAACCCATGCAATAATGAAAGCCACCTGTTGTTGGGATCTGAAATCAGGATAAAGGTCTCCCTTTCTGTGTCAATGGCACAATCAAATAGCTGCCGTTCTCAGCAGTAAGACGCAGCAGTTTCACGCATGGACTCTTCCAGCATGGGAAGAAGTGATGCTTTGGGCAGGTCACCCTCATCCTTTGGAGAAATGTGGAGGGAGCTGGAAGGCAGAAGGAAAAAGTACTTTTAAAAACAATTTTTGTGAGTAGTGCTTTTAGAAAACAGCTTAATTTAAGTAAATTGGATTAACAGAGTTCCAAGACAGAAGTAAAATGGGTCTAGAAGAATAATAAAAGTTCTGCCCTGGTTCAATGTAAAGAACATATTAAAAAGAGGGGTGATGCCAATCTCTGCTTGAAGAAGAGAGACTAAGTGAGATTTTCACTGAGAGGTTTTATCATAAAGAAAATAGCAAAAAGAGATGGAGGAAACCTGGGTTTGTCTCCCAGACAAACCCATAGAAATAGAGAACAAGAAGACAAGTTAGAATTGGGAGCTTAACCAAAGTGTGGGGCAGCAGCACCAGTGGAATGAAGAGTTCAAATAGGAGGGTTCTCTTTGGTAGAAGGAAAAATAGTTACTTAGTTTTCAAAGTCAGACGCAAAAGAAGAGCCAGAGGGTGACCAAGTGGGAGATTTTGAAGAGGGAGGAGGGGATTCGAGAGTTAAGATTCAATGGTTTCCACCTTTGTGCAGACACAGGAACCAGAGGTGTTAAGTTCTCCAAAAGGGAAAAGAAAGAGGGGAGGGTTCAGCACCAGGAAAGGAGATGAAGAGACTAAGGAGACAGCCCACATGGCTCACGTGCAGATAATGTTGACTTGGGGAATAAAATAATCTCTGCATCCTTCAAAGAAAAACCAGGTACCAGAGGTAACAAAAATACTAGTTTCTGCTATAAGTGAATGGCTCTAAAACACTTGGGAGAATTAACTTTTGTTGATTTCCAAATATACTAACTCAACAACCTGCTTTGGCTTCATGGTCCCTACATCTAGTAGATGAAAAAATTTAGGCCACCGGACATTCCACCTTTTGACGCCCTGCAGTGCCACAGCAGGAAGCCTCAGCCTTAGCTGGTGAAAATGTGGTTGACATGGGTGCAACAGCAAATAGACGCCTGAGAAAATTCCATAGGCAATGCAGGCTCAGAGTGCCATGATGAAGAACAGCAGGAACGAGCAAACTTGTAATTGAGGAATTCAGTGAAAGCAATGGTGAAAGATTGACCAAGTACGTAGGATGCACTGACCACATCTTGGGTTTATTAAATACCTGGGCTGTTTTGGATAGTAACACCTGCCAAACTCATAGACATGCACGTAGCACACACACACATCATTGCTGTTGTTATCCTTCTTCTTTGATCTCTTAGTCAAGGAGTAATTTTCACTGTAACTGCATTACAAAAACAAAAAGTTAGTCCCAAGCTCATACCTGTTTCATCAAGCAACCTCCTTGTTCAGTCATCTCTTCTTATTCTATTTTTGCTGTTTGGGAAGAACCTGGAGATTTGGCCCTCCAGAACCATATAGGCAATAATGAAATGGAACTGACCTTAGGTTTACAAAATCCTGCATCTAAGAATCATCCCCAGACCTGAATTTGTGAAAACCAGCATTCCGAGAGAATCTTTCTGAAGCAATCTGATCCTGGTTGTGCTGTCATTCATTAATTGCCACAGGAATTACCAACTGCCATCATGAAGTATTTTATGGGCACACTATAAATATTAAAAGAGCATGTTAAAATTACCCCATGTGCAGCAGCAGCTGATGCCGTTTTATGGGGAAAATATTAAAGAGTGTGCAGAAGTACACACTACAACTCCCATGATCTCTATTTCTTACAGCTCCCCTGAAGCATGACGCTGGCCACAATTTTAACTCTTTAATCATAAGCAGGAAATCATTCAACTGATCATTTCTGCTGAAGCAAATCTTATCCCTTAAACTAGGTGTGTAGTTAATGCTGTAGTTGCCTTTTTGTACACTCATCAGTCAACTTTCTATTGTAAAAATGAGGGCAGGAGGATTTTCTTTCAAGTTTCCCAGGGCAGGAAAGAACATTTCACCTTTCCTATAGTTAAAACCAGTGCGTGGGAGTGCATCCTAGGAGCTGGATGACCTGTCTGGCTTCTCTTAGGCTTTGTGTCAAGTGGAATGAACATTCTGGCAAGGTAGGACACTGCCCTGATTTGTGAAATCTGTGCAGAGCTAATCAAGACCTGTTTGGGTTGTCTCATAAGTCCTGCTTTCTCCCCAAAGATCTCTTCCATTAGCCCACCATAATGTCTGAAACTTCCAACTCTGTACTTGAGAGAAAGAACTAGATCCAGAAAATGTCTGTTAAAATGCAAATGACTAGATGATGGAAATCTTGTTGTTTCTCCTAGAGATGATGATGATATCATTATCCTCATTATGTAAGAGAATATCCTCATTCTTAGGAGATGCATACTGGAGCATAAGGCGTGAAATGCCATGATATGTACAATTTACTTTCAAATGGTTCAACAATAAAAAAAATATGCAGTGAATACACATACATACACATTCATACAAACTGAGAGATAAAGCAAATATGGCAAAAGGTCAACAATTGTTGAATTAAGGTGGAGACTATACAGATATTCTTGGTACTATTTTTTCAATTTTTTTATATGTTTGAAAATCTTCATAATGAAAAAGTGGAAAATGCAGATTCCTGGGCATACAACAACCCCAGTGAATCAGACTCCTTGGATGTGGAACTAAGAACACATTGCTTGTGAGCACCTGAAGTAAGTTTTAGGCACACTATTTGAAAGTTATTGAATTATGGTGCCAAATGCCAATGGAGAAATAAGTGCAATCGGTACGTGATTAAAAGAGCAACTTATTTGGGGAGAAAAAAATCAACCCAATTAAATACCTCTATTTCCTCTGGGCAAAACACGCAATTTCATTAACTGGGCAGGAGTAAATGGTACCCATGAACTGCACAGAAGTGAAATTTGAGAAACTTAGAGTTTCAGGGGAGAACAACAAGAGGTTCAGGAAGGGCTGGGAGACAGCACGATGCTCTCATTCTGGAAGAAATCTGAGCAAGTGTTTAGAATTCCTATGATCAAAATTCTTTAGTGACTCCCACCTCCTCGTTATCTGGCCTGGTGGTAAAATCATCTGTGGAGCTTTAAAAATATATCGACTATTGCCTGCTGTCCCCAATCCCTATCTCCACCCATTGGAACAGAATTTCTGTATTTTAAAAGTTTATAAGTAATTCTAATACACAACCAGGATTAAGAAGCAGTCAACTGTAGAATGAAACCCAGACTCTCCAGCCAGGGAAATTCTGTCTCCTCAAAGCAGGACCCAGTCATAACCAGCTTGGTACCCAGAATGCCTGACACTTAATAGGTTCTATGTAGATGTTAGTTGGATGAATACATTGATGGACTAGAGAGATAAATAGACATGAATTAGGAGCTCTGGGCAATTGGAGATCATTTGAATATCCTGAAATGAAGGTGAGAGAGGGAAGGGAGCTCAAGGGTGAGATCACAGGCAGAAAGGACAAAGAGAAGACACCAAAGAAAATTCCAGCTGCTGTACGATTTTCCTTAGAGCTATGCCAGGACTCATACTCTCCTTTGTAGATAAGCAGAAGAATGGGAGCATAAAGTCTCTTTTTGTGATATCTGCGCATTTGGAAGCCTCTTCAATTGTAACTTCACGCTGTGTTCTCACGGTCCTGAAAAACTCCAGGATGTTCCTTCTTTTTTATGTTCAGGGACACTATTAAATCCCCTGGACCCCAGGCCCCCTGACGGGCATCCTTTTAGTGTCTTACCTGAGTTGATGTAAAATGTGAGGTGCCCAACCATGGTGGCCTAGTGGTCAAGATTCAGCGTTCTCACGGCCGTGACCTAGGTTCCTTTCCCAGTCAGAGGACCACACCACCCGTCTGTTGGTTGTCATGTTGTGGCAGCTATGTGTTGCTGTGAGGCTGAAAGCTATGCTACCGCGACTTCAAATACCAGCAGGGTCACCCATGGTGGACAGGTTTCAGACTAGGAAGAATTTGTGGACCTGGCCACCCACTTCCAAAAATATCATCTATGAAAACCCTATCAATAGAAGCAGAGGATTGTCTGATAATAGCGCTGGAAGGTGAGAGGATGGCGCAAAAAGATGGGGCAGGGTTCTGCTCTGCTGTCCACAGTGTCACTAGGAGTTGAAATTGACTCAATGCACTAATAACAAAGATGAGAAATCTGTCTGTTCATTAAGTTTTCATCTAGTTCTTGCCTGAGGTTTGGGCAGGACACAAGTTTCCTTTTAGTTACCGAATTGTGACATAAAGAAGCGCTTACTGGAAATTCTTGTTCCTTGTATATTGGACATAAAGAGGTGTGTTTTCCTTAGCTGGTAGACAAGAGGCAGTTGTGATGATTTCCTTGAAAAACATTAACCCGAGTCCCCACCCACAGGTAGTCACTGGTGATTGTTTCTTTGGGAGGAAAGGAGGAGGAATAAAACAGAATCAGAGGGAGGCAAACAACAAGATGAACATCTGAGCTCTCTCCCGGAAGTGTGGGTGAGTAAGTGGGGCCTGGATCTGGAAAACTAGTAGTACAGGAAAGTCCATTCCTTCGCTCAGGGTATTATTACTCACCTGTTTCACCACTGCAAGCTCCTGAATGTGAGCATTAGATTAAACAAGGTGAAGAAGACCCACTCATGTGTATTTAGAATTCATTCTCTGTTCCTAAAATGGAAACTTGACTTTCCTGAGTTCCAGTCAGAAGAGGTTTGTGCACCTGATTTCCAAGGTTTCTTCCAGCTCTTCTCGCCTCCAGCTTTCTCTCCATTCCAATTTATCATACCCACGATAAAGATTTTTGGCTCATGGAAATCTTTGAGAAGCTCAGGAAAATTCTGGACCTTCTCCCCTGAAGTATGCTCATCCCTACAACATTTGCACACATTTCAGGGGGTTCATGAGCTCCTCTGAAGCTACTGTTGTAAACCCCTACCACCCTAATCTGAGAAAAAACCTTCAAAAACTCCCTATTGCCTGCCAAATATGTTCTTAAAACCTGTTGGCTGCCATTCAAAACTCCCCACACTATGAGTACTATCTATCCTTCCAAGAACGGCTCCCAAAATTCATTCATTTAGCTTACATACATTTGAACACTTATCCCTTATAAAACATTAAAATTATACATTTTATGTATATGTTTATATTTATGTATATATGC
This sequence comes from Equus caballus, assembly GCF_041296265.1. Taxonomy (NCBI): domain Eukaryota; kingdom Metazoa; phylum Chordata; class Mammalia; order Perissodactyla; family Equidae; genus Equus; species Equus caballus. The sequence continues at coordinate 47,930,561 of NC_091706.1, forward strand.
AAATATATACATATTAAAATATAAATATTATACTATAGAAATAATATATTCATGTATTAAATAATATAATATATAAAGCATAAAATATTATATTAGAAACAGAGGGGTATCAAAGATGTATAATATACAGGGCTTGCTGTTAAAGACTTTACAATCTAGAAAGAAAGATAAGATAGGTAAATAAATTATAAAAGTTAAAAAGTAGCCATGGCTGTGGCAGATACTGTTGCTTGCCTACTCAACAGCCATTTTCTCTTTATTTCTTGCTGTCAGAGCAAAGATTTTGTTCCATCGTTTATCCCCAATGGAACTGATTTTATTCAGCACTTTAAAAGGTACACAAGTGAGAGAGGATAACTTTTTTCTACTATAGACGTCAGTGTGTGAACAGTGAAACATGATGTCTGGAACTCCAGCAGCCATGTTGTGACTGAGGGGAGTTTTAGCTAGTGGAAGACCCACTGAAAGCGACAGATCAGAAAGAAGGAAGGAACCTGAATCCTTGATGGAATGGTGGAAATGACTTGACCAACCAGGGAACCAGTTGTCCTCCAGACTTCTTGTTAGTGAAATAATATATCCCTTTATAATTTAATATATTCTGAGTTGTGTTTTCTGGTACTTGAGTTGAAAGCATTCTCATGGATATAATTGCCTTAAGACAGGCATGGATAATGGGCTTTAGGAATCAGAGCGGGAATAGACAAGTGAATGAATCAGGTGTTTAACTCTGACTATGTATGGATATATATGGATGGATATGGATATGGATATATATATATATGATGCTTATATAAATATATATATTTCTTTCTTTGCTATCTTGAGGCAACGTGGCATAGTATGAAAGATCTGGGACTTTGGAGTCATTCAGCCTCTGCTACTCCCAGCAGTGATACTTTGGGAAGGCTATTTAATTTATATGAGCCTCAGCATCCTCATCTATAAAATAACACGATACTCCCTTCCTCACATGGTCTTGTGAGGGTTAAATGAGATGATATACACAAAGTGCTTGGCACAGAGCCTGACGCATGATACACTTTCAGCATATGATATCTATCAATATTATTTCTTTTATGAAAATAAAAAATTTTTCTTGAGTAGCTCCTGCATGCTGGGCACTTTCATAGGCATTGATTACAACAGGAAAAGAAATCCAACATGATCCCTGCTCCCCCGGAGCTTATGATCTGACTAATGGTGACACCAATAAAGGTATAATTATAAACTGAGGTGTGTGCTCTGAAGTGAAGGCCACAGAGCCATGAAATCATGTGAGAGGTGAACCTGACTTTGCCTTGGGTTAAGGAAGGGTTCACTGGGAAAGTGGGGTTTGAGTTTGGGGTTGGGGTCATCGTTCTAGCTTTACAGAAGCAAATACATTTAGTTACTTGTTCCTGGACTGTAAGCTTCTTAAAGTCAGGAATTAAATTCAGATAATCATATATTCATTTATTTATATTGTTTGTGTCCAGCGCAGTGACCAGGCTCATCACAGAGAATCATAAATATTTGTGGACTGAATGAATGAACCACTATGACTTTCACTCTCCTTGTCGGAAAAATGGGTATAAAATGTCTACTTCTAGGAGATGAGGACTATAAAGCACTTGAACACATAGTAAGGGCTCAATAATTGGTAGCTTTTATTATTATTACTATTATTATTGCTTTATAATTTACATGCATTAACTCTTTTACTATATTATAAGCTCCAGGGTGGTGAGAAATGAGTCTTATCTATCTTTGATTATTCCAGTGTTCTCAACACAGTGTCTTGCATAGAATAAATTCTCTGTAAAAATTCAGAGAACACATGACATTCTCAATTAGGAATTAAATTGACATGTTAAAGAGACTATGTACATTGAAAAAATAAGTTAGCAAAGCTAAGTTAATCACTCTCTGTAGGGAATACTTACTGCCAAATTTCTAGAATAAAGATAAAATATATAGAAAAAAGACCTCTAAAAACTGTTGTAAAAAGAAGCCAGAATCCTGTGTGGAGAAGAAAAGAACTTAGAACAATTCATATCGAATGCCATGCATGTAATTAAAAACTCACAGCTTTAATGTCCCCCTTTCAGAGACTACCCAATCTAGGGTAACTAGTCTCGAACACTCTTCTCTACTTTAATTCTTTGCATACCACGTATAGACACCTGGTATTTTTGCTTTTCAGCTGATCGATTTTCAAGTTGCTTGACTCTCCCCACTAGAATGTAAGTTCTCTAGGACCAGGGATCTTGTCTGACTAGTTTCCTTGCCATAGTCACAGCACCTAGAGCTGTATTTTGCACATAGTTGGTGGACAAATGTATACCTGTTGAATAAAGGAACACGTACGCAAAAGTAATACTCTGTATTATTGACGGATGTGCATGTACCTTTGCAAAAATCTAAAAGAGTATTGGAAGAATAAACAAGAATCTTTGGGGGTAGGGTGGGTAGTGAAGGGTCGGGGCTTGGGGGATGGGACTCAGCATGGTGGTTAGAGGGGACATTACTTATGTGTGAAATGGTGATTTCCTTTAAAAAAAATAGATGAAAAGCACAAGATGACAAAATGTTAAATATTTTGATGATGAGAATTTAAGTGTCTGTTATATTATTCTTTGCACTTTTCTGTGTCTTTTAAATTTCTCAAAACAAAGAAAAAAAAGAAATTCTGAATGGACAAGAGTGAATTAACCCCTTGCAGTTTTACAAGACCTAAAGCTCTCCAATGTACTGTTACCTACACTTGATCATCACAATAATTTTGATGTAATTATTATCTACTTTATTTTATGCAGAAGGAAAATGAGACCAAGACCGATGAGGCGGCTGCCGTGACCACCTCTAAAGTCAGGGCATGCTTGACTGAACTTGACCTGGTGATGATCTCTCTTTCAAGAGATAACATCAGGGCCAGCCTGGTAGCGCAGCAGTTAAGTGCACACGTTCTGCTTCGGCTGCCCAGGGTACGCTGGTTCGGATCCTGGGTGCGGACATGGCACCACTTGGCAAGCTATGCTGTAGTAGGCATCCCACGTATAAAGTAGAGGAAGATGGGCACGGATGTTAGCTCAGGGCCAGCCTTCCTCAGCAAAAAGAGGAGGATTGGCAGCAGTTAGCTTAGGGCTAATCTTCCACAAAACAAACAAAAAGAGAGATAACGTCAATGTCCTTCAAATCTGAGCACTAGATAAGAAGTAAAAAGAAAACAGCTTTGAAGCCTATAGGCAAGAGACCCAGAAGAGTTAAATCTAAATGGATGGACAATGAATGAGCAAATATTTTAATACAAAGAAAAAATACACTCCAAATGACCTTAGGTAAATTGCTTAAACTTTTTAAAGCTTATTTTCTTCACCTATAAAATAGAGTATTTACCTACCTCATGTGTATTTCAAAGGGATTGTATAATTTATGCATTTATGTAGTACATAAATTGTACAATTTGTATAAAAGACACGGCACAGTATCTGGCACTTAATAGATTGGATACTTTTGTGTTTCCTCTTGGTTTCTTATGCTCCCATGTATTATGTTGAACCACTGAAAATTTCTTTTTTTGTGAGTAAAATTGATTGACTATGGACAATTTTGTGAGGTTCATGCTATCACTCTATGAATGTAAGCTCTGATTCTGCTGTCAGCTATCTCATCTCAAATTCACATGTGTGAAAAGGGCAGACCAGAGTTTGAATAAAACTGGTAATTATTTGGGGCTTGGGCTTGCAAGTCCATTTGCAGGATAGATAAAAGCGATTTGCAAGCGTGGAATGAAGAAAAGGATAGTCCAATTGGCAGAGACAGGTTTACATAATCAGGGTTAAGCAATTGCAAACTAGACAGCTGCTCAATAGCTTTTGGCACCAAAATATATTGACCAGCTGGGATATCATTAATACCTAACAGTTTTATCCTTATGACCATATTTTGGCCAATGAGGTTGTCTTTGACCACCAAAGGGTATAATATATTCTGAAGTAAATGCCACGTGTGTATCTGTGTATCACATATTCTATTACATTGATGTGTGATAGAACATACACTAAATATAAATGCATTCGCTTCTTTGGAACACCAGGTTAGATGGTGTGATTAAAGAGGAATAGAATTTAAAAATATTGATGTCTTTTTTTAAAAAAAATAATCATTATTCTGGGAAATGCTTTTTTTGTGTATACTGAAAGTAAAGAGATCCAAATAAAATAATTTTTAAAGACGAATTTTTAAAGAATGATTATAGAAAAAGAAATATGGCTAGGGAAAACCAGTTCTGCACAATGTATGCATACAAATGAGTACAGACAGGAGAAATGTAATCACGGAAAGATAGTGATTAAATGACCTTAACAGAAAGCTGTTTGAAGTGTCAGAAGAAACACTTGGGCCATTGTCATTAGCCTCTGAAGCCATTTCAGAAATGCTACTAGCTAGGTGACCTCCACATAGTGCCTTTCAATTATGAGACAGACAAAATAAATAAGGAAAAAATATAAGACAATTGAATGCCATGACATTTCCCAGAATGTTTCATACACTAAAATTTAATACATTAACGTATTCAGAATATCTTCAGGACTCACAATTGCAGCATTTGAAGAATAAAATTTGTAATACCAGGTTTTTACATAGTAGTAAAAAACGGTCCTCCAAACGCAGAACCCATACTTGCTACCTAATCCAAAATGCGTGTGGATAAAGGATTTCACTGTAAATTGTTTCAATGTTAAATCCTTTGCATTTTATTTAATTTGACATCTACTGGCATTCCTTGGTCACTTTTGTTAGCATCTCTGGTTGACCTTTAACCCAGGAAAGGATCATGGCCTTTTCCTTGACCATAATACAGGTACTTTTTTAGCCACAGATGATTGTTCCTGGTCCCTCTGTAAACCACTAAAAGTAACGTCAATGTTCCTTCTTCAAAGCCGAAGACCCAACATTATGAACTTTATACGAAGAGTATCAAAAGTAAGGAGGTAACCAAACAACTTACTCCTTACATCTATGAAGCTACTGCCTGACATGCAAAGGCAGCTACAAGTATGAGGAATCCTTTCTAAGAATACGCCCCCTGTCCTTTTTTCCTGATGCTTTGACAAGCTATTAAAAAAAGCCCAATCTTATGGCCTAGTTTATTTCTTTTGCTTCTTCAGATGGCTTTTACCAAAACTTGGAGACAATAGATCATGGAATATTAGTAGTGGAAAGGACTTTAGCAATCAACTAGTTCAAGTCCCTCATTTATAGGAGAAAAAGTTTAGGTGGAGAAAACTTTTCTACTTGTTAACTTGTTAGCATCCTATGGCCAGTTAGTGGCAGAGCCAAGACTAGATCCCAAATGTGTACTGATAATTGGATGAATACCATTTCCTCTAAATTGTTCTATCTTACTACTTTTTAAATCACCTTCCCTTAAAATATTATGGACCCACTAAATGTTTCCATACTGAATAATCAGCAACTTTGCCATTGTGGTTTTGCTTTTCAAAAGTAACAGTGGGATAGCTTTTTAAGTTGAAAATCCTGGGATAAAGGGATCCTGGGCATGAAATTCTGCCCGGGAGCCTGCCTGTAGGAGGTATCCATGCTCGTGCTCCATCTTCACCTTGCACTGGCACTCCTCCACCAGCATCACCACCTTGACCACGGGGGCAAGGCCAGTGCAGTTCAGCTGCAAGTGCATCGTGGTGAACTTGGCAGGCAAGCAGTGGAAGCAGAAGGTATGGGGGTGCTGCGCAGCTCCAGGAGAATGAACAGACGCACACTTCCCAAAGCAAAGGTTGTTCTGTACAACTACTTTCTCACAGTCTTCATGGCTGATAGTCTAAAAGGCAAGCACATCTCCATTAAATTATCTTGAGTCATTTCATTAACACATATGATGCAAAAGCTATAGACTGTAAGTCTGAGGATAATTTAGACTAAAATTTCAAAACCTTTTCAATTTTGGATATTTTGCAATATCTAAGTAATGGTATCTACAGGGGCACAGAGTGACCAGAAATCTTATCTAGTTGGATGTTACCAGATGAAAAAATTCGAATGGCTAGCTTCTTATATAAGTAATGTGCCATATCTTTGTATTCCTTACAGATCATTGTGCATAATAGATTCTCAATACGTGTTTGTTCAGTTGCTCAGAGAATAGATCAGAACATCAAGAGTTTAATTCTATCCTACGTCTCAGGGCCTATCATACATTCAGATTTAGGAAGCTGCATGAAACAAGGTTGCAACACATATGCCTGCGGATCCTTATGCATTATATCACTTTTGCCTCTCCCATAACCCTATACACCTAGCTCCAAGTGCACTTCAAAATATATGAGTCAAACACCTTACATTTAATTTAATTAGCAATAGAATTCAAAATAAGAGTTTCAAAGGAAATTTGATTGCATGATTCTTAGGAGCAATTTTCTAATTGCATACGGCCAACAAAGCAGTCATTCTTGTTTGATATTTGACTCGTCATTGTTACACATCCTTGCCTTTTCAGGCAGAATACTTAACTGCCCTGCACAGTCAATTACTTTATAATACTGCCTGCTTAATTGGGCAGCCTTATTGGACTGTAAAATTTTACTCTACCCTGTGTTGCTTTTGGTTGAGTATCTTCATGTTTAAGGGCCTGATGCAATTTCTCAATTTTAATTTAAGATTTGGAATGTGGGGGTTGCCAGGACTGACTGGGGGAAGCAGATATGGAGTGCCCCTTCGTGTTAACAGTGTAGGATCAATCACAATAACCACAAATCAGCCAGTGCGACATGAGTTAGGAGACAGGCATTTCTAACGAGAGGAAAGGTGATTTTGCACTGAGATTATTTTTTGGAAGTTTATGAGAAAGTAAGTTGAATCAAATCACTTTTGCTGTTGTAATACTAGAAATGATATGGCAACTTCTGCCTGACAATGTCAACATATTTGATAGAACTTTGAAGTAGTTAGGAATGAAATACAGGGGTTAAGACCACCATGCAGTTGTACGGGAGTGTTTGGGGAGGGGTCCAATTATTCCAACTTCTCTACAGATGGAGTCGACTTACTCATCCTTATCCTAGTAAAGTGTAGAGATAGAGCTAAAGAGAAGTTCTGGCAATTGCTGTAAATTCCCAGTTTCCTCAATGAAGGTACAGTCTTACTCATCTCTCTGGATAGACCACCCCTAACATAAAAATAAGTCAAGAAATCCCCATAAAACCAAGCTCTGTGTCATAAATATGAATGATTACAATATTGGCGGTACCATCATACTATTTTTGCAGCATTTCCACAATACCAAGAGTCAATGGAAAGTTTAGAAGGCAATTTGGTATGTTTTGCCAAATCCTATGATGAGTGCCAGAGGACCAAATCTGAGAGTTAGGCTTCTGGCAGCTTCTTCTCCTACTCTCCACCTACCTCAGCTCTCCATCCCCTTCCTGCAAACCCTGGTTCCCTCTCCCCCAAGAACACATACCTGGCTGAAGGGCACTGTTCTACAGGTCTCCTGATGCACTTCATGGCTTTTGATGGGCAAGATGATCCCCTGAGAAGCCGGACTCATTCTGAACATGAAGTGGTGCCAGAATTTTTTGGCTTCTTCCCGAAGAGGAGATTTCTTCACTTGCATCCCATCCTTTGGCTGAGTGGGGGCATGCAGCCCAGGTGGGAAGTTCTCACTGATCAAGTCATGAGGTGGGTGCACTTCTTTCTCAGGTTTCTTCCAGAACCTTCCAAACCTGGAGAGCATCTTCTCTCTCTGCCTCTGGCCTTCCCCTGCAGTGCTGGCACCTATCAGGTGTGGCACTGCAACAAACAGATCTGGCTTTTCCTCTGCTTCCTCGTGGTTGCCCACGGGGAGCTCTCTGCGATTCCTTTCTAGGAGCACGAGAGAAGCAGACCTCGGACTCTGGCGGCCAGCCCAGTGCCTTGCAGCCTTCCCTAGAGGCAGGAGCACCAGCAGCTGAAGTAAGAGGAGATGCATGCTGTCGGGGGCCCACACTTCTTTGAGATTCACAGATGGCAAGGCGCAAAAAGGAGGCTCACTCTCTGCAGGACTATGAACAAGGAGATCCTATATATAGATACCTGCCTTGTGGGATGGGAAGGCAGGTGGTCAGTAGCCAGGCAGGGTAAACACATTTATTGTTTGCTTGGATTATGTAGTGCTAATGGTGTCCTGCCTTCACTTTGGTTTTGTGTATTTTAGAAGGCCCCAGTGAAAGCCTGGGACCCAGGGGGTAATTAGCTGACACTTTATTGTCTGAGACTGAAAGAGCAGTATTAGCAAAAACAACACATTCTTTGCCGGGATTTCCCATCACTGCTCTTAGAAGAAGGACCAGAGTCAGCTAACATTTGCGGTGCATCTGCTTTGTGCTGGGATAGAATAGATGAGATGTGTTTTTATGAGAGAAGTGTGTCAGACAAAACTAGAGGCATATATTTAGCAAAATCCCAGGTCTTTAGGCTCTTCTCACACACACTCACACACACACACACACAAACACACTCACAGGAGTGGTCAAAGAAGTATATCAAAATTGTGTGGAAGGGAAAGGAAGAAATAGAAGGATGTTAACTTTGGTGAGCAGAGGACTCTCCATTTACTTAGATGTGGTTGGGGTTGTAGATTTTTGTATTGTAACAGAGTAAAGGGAATATATCCTCCTTCTCCACACATGGAAACTCACAATTCGCAAGTTAATCCCCTCACCTTAAGAATCAAATACTTGGTGCTAAATTTCACAACTGGTGGGTCATCAGATAAACTCTTTCAATTGTTCACAAATTTCTCAACAGGATCCTAAGTAATAGTCAGCTCATCAGTCTTCAGTGAGGATGGGGAACTGTCTCCCTCAAGCCGCCCTATTGATTTTTTTCCTTTCTCTAAACAAAGAGCCAGACTTGAGAACGTGGATTCTAAGAACCAGATTTGATAGCTCTGGGCATGAAGCTGGCTGGTCAATTCTTTACCTCAGAGAATCCACACCATCTTTTTTATTCTGTAGCAACTGATGACGAGGTTAAATAAAGATGGAGACAAACATATTTCTTCAGGATCAAAGGAAAACTTGTTAGGTGACTCTCATTCAAAAATGTTATAAATTGATGTGGATCAAGGCAGCCCCAGGGAGAGAAGCCCAAGGCGTCTGGCTTACATGCTGATCTGTATCATCCTCTGGGAAGCACAGGACATCCTGACTTGATTCGTATCTAAAGTTGTAAGACCACACAATAACCAGACCCCACCTGCACTGATACCATTTTAATGACTTTTGCACGTGATCTTTCCTTTGTCTAGTAAAAATAAGTCACATACTCATGCCTTATAAATTTAGCCCTAACCCTCAACACATTGCAGCTCTTCACTGCCCGTGGGTCCTGCCCCCATGCTATTCTCTGAATAAAGGAGCGCTACTACCAGACCTTGAGAGTTCAAGAAATCTTTCTTTCGACTCCTCAGCTCACCGAGCCCACGTCATAAATCAGGCAAGGATATGAGAAAGAAACACATCTAAGGGCCAGCCCAGTGGTGCAGTGGTTAAGTTGGCACGTTCTGCTTCAATGGCCTGGGATTTGCAGGTTCAGATCCTGGGTGCAGATCTATGCACTACCTGTCAAGCCATGCTGTGGCAGGCATCCCACATAAAATAGAGGTAGATGGGCATGCATGTTAGCTCAGGGCCAGTCTTCCTCAGCAAAAAAAAAAGAAAGAAAAAAAGAAAGAAACACATTAGAAAACTGAAACTCCAGAATTGAGACCAATCGACTTTCCACACCATTTGAACAGTATTTTCATTGGGAATCGATCCAATACTTGCTTATATTTCTCCTCTTTCAACTTAATCACCCTATTCCTTGCTTTCAGTAACATACATAATCCTGGAACATGTCCTCTTTTTTTTTTCAGTACTGATTAAGCTTTCTTCCCAAGAAGAGACCCATTAGAATCTTTTTTCCAGACACTTGTGTTCTTTTTAATCGTCATGTCTGATTTCTGTGAGATAAAACCTCAAGTGAGTTCCTTTACCTACAATAATGCACTATTTTATAATGCACCACTTTTTCAGAATTCTATCAAAAGAGATATATTTTACTTGAACCAAATAGCCATAGAACCTGTGCTACTATTAATGACGGTAGAGCTGATTCATACTAAATGAGCATTACTATTTTCCATATTGTTTTAATTGCCTGCTGTTGGAATTTCTTAATTCCCCTCGGCCACCCAAGGCAATAGGCTTTCCAGAGCTGACCACTCTGCCCCTTGATTATAAATATAGTATGGACCCAGCTCTGATATATTTCCTGATCCTTTTTAAACTCCACATTTAGTGCCTGAAGTTCCATTGCCATGGATGAGAGTATCTAGCATTTCCCCAAAGGGAAGACTATTCCAAGGATTCCAGGCGGGGTCTCAGGTTGCTCGTCTCTGAACATAGGATGCAATTCAAATAATTTCTGTTGAATTAAAATTTGTAGCAGACTCACTTTGGAGGCCATGCTAGATCTAGAAGATGATAGAAAATGATACGAACTTGGCTCCTGCCCTCAAGCAGGTTGCATCGTCTAGTGGAATCATACATTTCATAACTTTATTATATTAGCTGTAGGGATGTCACTTATTCATTTGTAACTTTTTTTTAGTCCTAAACTCCTCTTCTTCTGATCCTAATTTTGCTGTTTATAAATGTCATTTAAAAACTACTCGTGGAGAATTTCCTTTTGCTGTTCTGTCATTCCTGTTGAGAAAATGTGCAAATATCTTGAAGGGTAAATATAGCAAAATAAAGCCTTCTGTGATGAGAACTATGGTCCCTAAGTATGGCTTTTACAGCTAAGGGCAGATGACGTTCGCCTTTCACCACTGTGTCCTTTCATCAAGCCTAAAGCTATGTATATGATACGCTCTATTTACTTTTAAGAACATAGACAAACATTTTGGAGCTTTCAGCAAAAGCATGCTGCCTCTTGGGTCTCTGGTGATACAGGCATCTAGTTACCTCTCAGTGTGAATGAAGCCAAATGGAGCTGGGTGTGGAGAGGGCCTCCAGTCACAGCAGGAAGCCTGTGTATGGAGAGAGCCCCACAAATTGTTGGTGTCCTTAGTACCAAATGCCACAGTGAAAGGCAGGCCTGAGCCTACATGACCCCAAGCCTGCTAAGTCCACTTCCTGGGACAACGTCAGGCCTTTGTGAGAGCCAGAGGGGCCAATCTCATAATTCATTCCAATTTACAATTCAGTCTCAGCACGACCTGAACTCTCTGATTTCAACCTGACCTGGTTTTCCTAGGCACTAAGATGTCCTCAGGACCAGATAGAGCTCCCAGTGTGCTGTGAGAGGACAGTAACAGCTACGTCTTCTGTCCCTCTTATGAATCTCAGAAGGGAGCCAAAGAGCGGTCTCGTGTGCTCTGAGGGAAAACAGAGAGGCTAAGATCTTTCCTGAAAACCCTGGATCTAAACCCACAAAAGGTGAGAGGCAGTGTTGGGGTAGGAGGTGGGCACTGGAGTTAAACTTAAAGACAGAAAAGGGAGTGGGTTGATAAATTTGTGGAAGGAATCTGTTTAGGGCACATCCATTGCCTCACAACTACCTCTCTCTTCAAAATATGGAATAGCAATAGTGTTATGGGAGTTTAGATTATTTAAAACAAGCAAACAAACAAAACAAGGCAGAATCGTTCTTTTCTTTTCCAAAGGACAGGAAAGAGGGCAAGTTAGGGTAAGTGGTTTCCACCTAAACCTTTTAACATGATTCAGTTTGGTAAATTATTCAAAGTGTAGAACTCTCCCCCCACTGCACTCCCCTCCCTGCCACTTTCTGTGGAAAGAGCACATGAGGAAGGACCTCACTCCCCAAAGCTGCTCACTTATTGGACTCATTGATGCATTCATCCACACAGCATGTATTTGAGTGCCAACTCTGTGCTAGGTCCTGGGAGTAAAATGGTGAGGGTCCAGGCCCAGTGGAGTTTGCAGTCTGTAAGGAGAGTCTGGTTTATTCAACATAAGTTACACAAAGAAAACCTAGGCAGCACCATTCCTGTACTAATCAGAGACTTTCCAGTAGATCCAAATCCCAAAGGCACTGTGCACTGCCACATTGTGTTTCTGCTAATTTTATTCAATAAATATTTGTTGAGTGCAAGGAAGTGCAATAGATGTGTGATAATTTTCTTTTATTTTTGATTAGGTAATAAATATAGGTAAGAACAAAATTCAAATAACACAAAAAGTTGTGCAATGAAAGACAAATCTTCCTCTTACCTCCCAGTCCTCCTGTCCTGCCATGGAGGCAATCGCTGGAATCAACTTCTTTGTGGTCAATCTTTTTAAGTTGTCACCTGTTGTGGGCCAAATTGTGCCCCCCAAAATCCGTATGTTGAAGTCTTAATCCTCGGTACCTCGGAATGTGACTGTATTTGAAGATAGGGCCTTTAAAGAGGTAATTAAGTTAAAATGAGGCCGTTAGGGTAGGTCCTAATCCAAGAAAACCGATGTCTTCACAAGAAAAGGAGATTAAGACAAAGACACACACAGAGGAAACACGGTGTGAAGACACAAGGAGAAGACAGCAGTCTACAAGCCAAGGAAAGAGCCCTCAGAAGGAAACAATCTTACCAACGTCTTGATCTTGGACTTCCAGCCTCCAGGACTGTGAGAAAATAAATTTCTATTGTTTAAGCCCCCCTGTCTGTGGTCCTTTGTTATGGCGGCCCAACAGACCAATTCATCCCTTGAAGAGAACAAAATGTGTAGCCAATAGAGAAGGACAAAGATTAAATGGCATAGCATGCCACAAAAATTCCCCATTTCCGCTTTTAGGCACTGATCCCTGAATTCCCTTTTAAGGTCAGATTATTCTGTTCACAGTGTCAGTGTTCTCATTGTTCTCTGTCCGAAACACTCCCACACTATGGAGAAGCATTTTATTTTTTGCAACTGAGGATGTGTCTATTACAGTGTACAAGTCACGGATAATACCTAAATGTGACTAATGAACTTCTTATCAAGATTGCAGAGGGGGCTCCTGCCAATCTGAGAAGTAGGCCAAGGCGGCTGAGGTGACTTCTCCATGTGCCCTGCCATCCATCCATCCCCCACTGCCCACAGCCTCTATGTATGGCCAGCCCAGGATGCCTTCACTGGTGCTAAACCTGTGTCGTGCTTCTTCTTTTCCATCCTTAAAGTTTACCTTGATCATTTTTCATTCTGCAGAAAGCTGCTCTCAGAGAGAGTAATGTAACTGGAAGTAACTCTGGACTTGAAGCCAGAAAAACTTTATCCGATTCCTGGCTCTGCCTTACAGCTTGTAAAATACATGATCTCAGGTATTTAACTTCACGTCCATAAGCCTTGCCAGGGACAATACCAGCTGCCCTGTCTTCCTTACCTGGCTCATTGCCTTTTTTGTTTTTACTCCTCATCCTATTACCCTGGGTGACTTCAGCGTCCACATGGATGCGTCTGACCAATAACATGCCATCAGTATTACATGATGTCCCATTCAAACCCCTGATAGAAATCTGATGACCCCGCTCCAACTGGTCTCCCCATCCCCATCACATTCTGACCCCTGTTATTACCAGGAATTGCTCCACCTCTAAACTGTGAATTTCACATTCTACTCTCTTGTGACATGCTGTTCTATCAGTTCTCTCACTCAGTTGTGCCTACAGCATCTGTTTTCCGCTTTATCCTTGCAATAGCACTACCACAATTGTCGTTAAATAATTATCTGTGTCAACATTTGTTTAACATCTGTCTCCACTTTAGATTTTAAAGTCCCTGAAAGTAGGGGCTATGTCTTTCTTAGTCACCATCTCAGGCTCTGGAACAGTTTTTTCCATGTAGTAGATGCTCAAAAATATTGTTTAAAAATAAAGGAATGTATGAGTGAATATTTAGAATTGTCTGGTCTTCACTTCCTTCCCTATCTGGCTTGGATTCATGGCCCATCACTTAAAACTTTTGCAGGATTGCCAACTCCCTTGCTCTTTTTTCCTTTTCTTGCACCCATTTAGTAAAATTTCACCCCTGGAAATACCCAGCTGTTCACTTTCCCTTGGCCACACCTGGGCTGTGGAATGCAGAGATGATGACAAAATGGCAAAAACTGAGTCTATACAAATTAACTATCTCCCATCTTAACAGAACCCTCAATTCTGCCCAACAATCTTTCTGATTACTCTAGTCAACTCTCTCTTCATTTTCCATATAGATTATTTAAAAATCTTCTCTGATTATTTCAAACCTTTGTTCTGCCTCTTTCCTCATTTTCAATAAATGACCTCACCCCTTCTTCCACAAAGAAAGATCAAAGCCATCAGATGGGAGAGCTTCCTCCCAAATGGAAGAGTTTCCTCCCATTTGACCATCACACCATACCAATTCACTCCTCCTTTCCAATCTGCCCTTGGAATTCCATCCTTTCCAACCTACTTTAACGAGTAGTCTCCTCCCGTATCATCAAACTCCCTTCACTCCAGTGGCTGCCCCCCATCAGCATTTGTAAAATGTTTGCTTGTTTTGAATCATTTTCAAATGTCTCGATTTAATAAAAGGTTTCAGGTTCTGCACTTCGGCGTTGTCTTCTGCCTTCACAGGCAAATTTTGGGAAGAATTATCCAAACCCATTCTCCACTTTCTCATATCCTCTGACATACCACCTCACTGAAGTCTAGCTTTTTGCTCCAGCACTCCTTTAAATCTTTCTTCCCAGGATCAATCATCCATGCCTTCTTGTAGCAATTGGAACTCGGCAGCATTTTACTCATTTCTCATTAATTTGGTCCTACATAAAATGGAGAAAGAAAGGGAGGTCAGAGTGGGAGAAAGAGCCATGAGAATCCTAAAGTTTTAAGCTACAAGAACAGACCTGCCATCCAGCCAGCTCTCTAGATAGTAGAGGATTTTTACAAGGAAACCAGCTCACTCATAACACCAGGATTTGTTTGGGGCTCCAGAAGCCAGGTCCCTTCTTTACTCTGCCATTTAGTGCTTCCTCAAACTTGGCTTAATTTGGGTGCACAAATATCATCCTATCCAGGGAATGAAGGCTCCTCCAAGGCTGGGTCTGTGTTTGCTGGAAACTGCACTGTCAGCAACTTTGACAACAGGGATTTTTGTTTAAAGCATCTTTCTGTTTCTTTCCCATTCCTGGCTCCTCGCTCGGCACTTTGGAAGTTAATGAATATTCGTTTTAACATACCAAATCCAACAAAAATGTGGGCAGAAACTTCTGACACAGGTCCTTATTGTGCTTTGCTTTCTAAGAGGTATCTCTCTGTCCTGGAGAACTTATCCTTAATTCTCTGTGTTTAGACCCTGTTTTAAAATCAAATTTCCACTGGATCTGGGAAGACTCAGAATAAACCTTTCTTTATTTTCCAGCTTGGCTCAGTCTCAGAGTAGGTCTTTGAACTTTGTCCTACCAGACACAGTTCCCAGGCAAGTCTCTCCTGGAGAATAATTACACTCCTAGAAAAGGTAACTCATGCCAGAGGACTCTATGTGTGTTAGGTAACTTTATGTAGCTTGTAAATTGTTTTCCTCCCTTTGGAAGATGGGGGTAACGTATCACCAACAGAAGTGAGTGTAGGGGACATCCGTCTGAAAACCATTCTCCCACTGGCCACCTTGCCAGTTTCTGCTTATACAATGCAGACAGCTTGGGGGAACCATATTGTCCCTATAAGCTCATAACACATGGACAAATGATTAAAAACACATGGAAAAGAGTTCCGTGGCTAAACTAAAATTCAGATGGGAATGGAAAATCAACTTGCAAAGCTTTCAACTGACTCAGGGCCAAATGTAGGACAGAATGCAAGGAGAAGTTGCCAAAAGGGAGGGAAGTTGGAGAAAGAAGCAAGTCCCGGATAGGAAACCTAAAACAATGACACCTTGTATTGACAATTCTCTCTAAGTCTCTCCAAGAGTAGGCACCAAAATCAACTCTGGAAATATTAAGACCATCATTTCATGAAAGATTTTAGACAGATTTATATTTTCTACCCTCTATAAATAAAGGTTGGCTTGACTCTTTTGGCACCTTCTACGCAGAAACATAATGTTAAGTATCTGTAACATAAATATTAAAATATTACACACTTTTCCCTCCAAGGTGTGGGAATTAAATAACAAGGTGGCATGAGACAAACTGTGAAAAATCACGACAATAAAATGCAAAAGCAAAGCAGAACTTTCCAACCAAGCTTGCCTTCTGTTGTGCACCTGACCCTGGGCCCAAGTTTGCCATAAAGCTGGGTAGGCTTTAGTCATATCTGCAAAAGTTAAAATCCTGGTTCAAATCTGAAACTCTAAGAAGCCTGTTATTTGCAGCTAGTCACTAAAATGATCCGATTCTGACAGGTAGGAACTATGTAGACAAGAAGGTGATTTACTAGGAGCCAAGCTCTGCTAGTCTTCCACTGTGAAACACCTTTCTCTCTGTTTAGCACCATTTAAGTCTTCATGTGTTCATCTGGGGGCATGGTGAATCCTCAACACTTGCAATAAGTGTGTTCCTTAAATACTGAAGGCAAAAAAATTTTTGAAAGTGTGGCTGCATGGAGGAGCCATTCTTAGAAAATAACTATCACCCAAGTCCTTAGCCAACAATCTTTTAGCAAAGCAATCCTTTCTGTCACGTGGAAAACTATCCCCTAACTTGTCTCTCTTTATGATGAGAGTCGTGTATCATAGATCATATCTGAAAGCAAGACATACGGGGTTTTAAAAAGGGTCTCCCTGGTCATCTGAATTTCTCCCCAAACTGGAAACGTGTCCATGTTCAACACAAATATTCTAACATGCAGGAAAGTTCTTACTTGTAACATGGAACTTTAGAACCCTCCCATGTCACTCTCCCACCCCCAGCTCCTGCTTGGTTGCTTCCTGGTGAGGAAGAGCGCTGTTTGAAATTGTCATCCTCTTCCAAGTACTTTGCATCACACACACACACACATGCACTTTACAGCTTTTAGAAAGATGTCTTTATTGAGTGCCAACTATGTCCCAGGCGTATTCTTTATAGTTTCACATTTAGTTTTCACAACAATTTTTCCAGGAAGTTATTGCTATCCCCACTTTATAGGTGAGAAACCTAAGTTTAGGGAATTTAAGATGCACAGCTAGTAAGAGATGGAATTGAGACATAAACCCACCTCACGTTTTTCTCCCCTGTCAGTGTGTCTATTGCAATGTAGCTGTTAAAATGGTCATACATTATTTTATATTCTGCTATTTTAAATTAACATTATGATAGAATTATAATTTTAATGGAGGTAATATAATACTCCATTAAGCATTCTTCCGTCATTAGATATTTAAATCATATAATTTTGCTCCAATTTTTTATTGCCCCTGAAATAAAGATATCTTCATGCATAGAGTTTTTATTTTCCTTTGAAAATTTTCCGTTATGTAGAAATTATTTTGTTTCTCTTTCTTTAAACAGGTTTATTCAAGTATAATCGACATACAATATACAATACGTATTTAACGTGTACAATTTGATAATTTTAGATATCTACATGCATCTGTGAAACTATTACTACAATCAAGATAGTGAACACATCCGTCACTCTCAAAAGTCTCCTTACATCCCTTTGTGATCCCTTCTTCTGCCTGTTCCTGTCCTCCTCTCCCATTCCCAGGTAAATCCTGATTTGCTTTCTGTTACTATAGATTAGTTTGCACTTTCTAGGATTTTCTATGAATGGAGTACATACACATTATGTATTTTATTTTGTCAGGCTTCTTTCACTCAACGTAAGTATTTTGAGAATCATCCATGTTGTTGTATCAATATCTCATTTGTTTTTATTCCTGAATAGCAGTTCATTGTGAGGATATACTATAATTTGTTCATCCATTCACATAATAATGGACATTTGGTTGTTTACAGTCTTGGCTGTTACAAGTAAAGCTGCCATTGAACATTCATGTCTAAGTATTCGAATGGAAATAGGCATTCTTTTCTCTTAGGTAAATACCTAGGAGTGGAATGGTTGGATCATATGGTGGGTATATGTTGAACTTTTTAAGAAACCACCAATTTTTTTTCCAAAGTGGTTGGACTATTTTATATTTCCACCAGCAGTGTATGAGGGTTCCAGGTCCTTCACATCCTTGCTAACACTTGGTATGGTCAGTCTTTTAAATTTTAGCCATTTTAATAGCTGTATAATACTATTTCACTGTGACTTTAATTTGCAATTCCCTAAGGACTAATGATTAATATGTTGACATATTTTCATGTACTTATTTGTCATCCATATAACTTCTTTGGCGAAGTATCCGTTGAAATCTTCTGCCTATTTAAAAAAATTTTTATTATTGATTTTTAGGGCATTTTTTTTCCAATATGGTCTGGATACAAGTCCTTTATCAGATATACGTAGAGTAAATATTCTCTCCCAGTGTGTGGCTTGTCATTCGCTTGACAGTGTCTTGGCCAAGATGTATTTTCCTTTTGTGTATATTGTTGGATTTGAATTGGTAAAATTTTGTTTAGACTTTTTCCATCTGTATTCATGAGAGATATTGGTCTGTAATTTTCTTATAATATTTTTGTATGGTTTGGTATCGGAGTAATACTGGCCTCATAGAATGACTTAAAAAGTATTCCTTTATCTGCAATTTTCTGGCTGAGTTTTGTAGAATTGATACTATTTCTTCCTTAAATATTTCTAGAATTCAATAGTGAAGCTATCTGAACCTGGAATTTTCTTTTTGAGAACGTTTTAAAATATAAATTCAACTTCTGTAATAGAGGATTTCTTCATTACCTTTTTTTATTGAGCTTTGATAGTTTGTGTCTTTCAAGGAATTTGTTCATTTCATTTAAGTTGTGTATTGGTGCAAGCTGTTTATGATATTCCTTGTTATTTTAGTAGGATGTATTCTATAGATTCTATAGAATGAGAAGTGATGTCACTTCTCATTCCTGATATTGGTAATCTATGTCCTCTCTCATTTTTCCTAATCAGTCTGGTTAGAAATTTGCCTATTTTATTGACCTCAAAGAACAAGCTTTTGGTTTCATTGGTTTCCTCTATTGCTCTTCTGGGGTTTTTTTCCATTAATTTCTCCTCTATTTTTTATTTCCTTATTTCTGCTTTCTTTTTTTTCTAGTTTCTTAAGGTGGAAGCTGAAGTGATGACCTTTCTTCCTCTCTATATAGGCGTGTAATGCTATAAAATTTCCCCCAGTACTGCTTTAATGGCATCCCACAAACTTTGATATGTTGTGTTTTCAGTTTTATTCAGTTCACTCTACTTTCTAAATTCCCCTCTGATTTCTTCCTTAGCCCATGAGTTAAAGAAGTCTATAATTTAGTTTCCAAACACTTAGGGATTTTCTAGAGATATTTCCATGATTGATTTCTAATTTAATTCCCTTGTGACCAGAGAACATATTTTGTATGACTTGCATCCTCTCAAATTTATCAAGACTCATTTTATGTCCCAGAATATGGTCTGTCCTGGCAAATGTTCCATGTCTACTTGAAAGGAATGGACATATATTCTGCTGTTGTTGGGTGGAATGTTCTATAAAAATCAGTTATGTTAATTTGGTTAACAATGTCCACACTTCTATATCCTTACTGATTTCCTGCCTACTTGTTCTATCAATTATTGAGAGAGGGTTAATATTAACATTTCTGACTGTAATTATAGATTTGTCTGTTTCTACTTGCAGTTCTATCGTTTTTGCTTCATGTATTTTTAAACTTTGTTATTAGATACATAAATGTTTAGGATTATTATGTCCTCTTGATGTATTGACTCCCTTAAACTATAAAATAACCTTCTTTATCCTCGGTAATATTCTTTGCTCTAAAATCTACTCTGATATCAATATAGCCACTCCAGCTTTCTTTTGATAGTTTTAGGATGGTATATCTTTTCCCATATTTCTTCTATAGAGTAACTTGGGATTGACTGCCTTTGGGAAGCGAAAATACAGGTGGGGATAGAAGCAAAAGGTGAACTCATGCTTCATTGCTTGGCAAAAGTATTGTGGGGTTACCATAAGGCTTTTAATGGAAGTGTTGGTTGATTTTTTGTTCCTTTCTGTCTTAAGATAAACTAAACTTTATTGCCTAGCAGAATACAAGACCTATAAAAACTGTTCAAAATGAACAGTTATATGTGTAAGTTATGAGGATAGTATATTCATTTCCTGCATGATCCTGTTCTAAAGACTTGTAAAATTAACTTTAAGAAAATCATGGCGTTCTGGACATTACAGACATCCAGACACATTCTAGCATAAGTAACAGTTCTCCCGTGATTGATGGGGAGAAAGAGGAGAAAGACCAATAAAGCAGTACTGTAAATTTAAAAATACATCCAATTGGCATTCCCTTCCCTTTAACCAACTATTTAAGCAAATAAACGAAAACCTGGGTGAGACATGGGGCAAAGACTGGAAAAAGTATCTTGGATGAGTCAGAAAAAAACACAGCAAATATATCAACCCATTTATAGCTTTCTAAAATAAAGTTTTATATGGTGATTTTTAATGGCATTTTTTTATTGAGATATACTTCTTATAACATAAATTCACCATTTAAAAGTATACATGTGAGTGGTTTTTAGTATATTTATTATGTTGTGCAACCATCACTACAATCTAATTCCAGAACATTTTTATCCCCTCATAAAGAAACCCTGTACCTGTTAGTAGTTAGTCCCAAATTCCCCTCCCCCCCTCAACCCCTGGCAACCACTAATCTACTTTCTGTCTTTACAGATTTTCCTATTCTGGACATTTCGTATAAATGGAATTATTCAATACGTGGCCTTGCACATCCATCTTCTTTCACTTACAATATTTTCAACTATATGGTGGATTTTATCATACTCATCATTCAGAGATATTTTACTTGAATATAATAAAACCCATTGCTCAGAGTGGAAATAGATACAGGAATAATTGGAGGAGGTCCAGCCTACAATTTGGAAGACCCTGGTTCTAGTGCTGGTTTCATCCCACTTTAACTTCTGAGGACTTTGGTCTCTTCTGCTGTATAAGGATGTTAGATGAGATGATATCAAAAGTCTCTTTTGCTCTTCCTGTTACTCCAGGAATCTCAAAAACAGAGAGACACACACTGCTTGTCTTTTTTGGAAAAAAATATTTATTGCAAAATCAATTAACTAGATTTGAAAACTTTAGTTCCTAACTTGATCTGGAGACAGGAAATTTGGGACAGCTGCTATCAACAACACTTTGACCTGATTATAAACTCAGGAAGTTAACACCAACTTCTTTATCAGGAAGAAATATAACAAAAGAAAGCCTGAGCTGTTTGCACCGGTGTGTGTTTTCCTCCAATTCTGAAAAGGGATAATGTAATCAATGGTTTCCACTGTGACTTCCTCCCTGATAAAAAGCTCCATGCTTAAAATAAGTATTAGAAAGTTGCATATATGGCACTATGCATTTATACTTTTATTTTCCTATCTCATTCACTACAATACCTCCATATCTAGAACAATGTCAGGAGCAGGGTTGGTACTCCATATTCTATATTTGTTGAATGAATAGGTGGATGGATGGGTGGGTGGGTGGATGGATAAAAGTCATGTAATTAAAGGCCGATCTAAACAGCAAAGATTAAAAAAAACTACGTTGAGTTTTCTTCTCCATCTCTTCTTACAATGGTAGAATCATCGAAACCTAAAATGCATGTGTCCCCAGGAAAATTATAAGATGTTAAAAACCAAAAGAACAGAGGCTCAGAACTAGACATAAGTTTATTTTATTAATTTTCATACAACACTAGATACAGTACATTTAACATGCTGCTTTGTTGCAGAAATTAATCAGCACCAGTTTATGGTTTAAATTACACAGAACCATAGTGTTAATGAAAATATGTGCATATTCTTTTTGGCTGTATTAAAAATAAGAAAAAACAAAAACCTCAAAAATATCACTTGGTTCATTTTAACCACTCCTTAGAAGGAGTTGAAATTATTATTATATGTTTTTTAAGTTTATTTTTAGCAAATGTACGATGTATATTTGTTAAAGATCAAACATCGGAAGATTCTGAAAAGCTACACACTATTTAGCTGGGTTGACACCCTTGGATAAAATGGAACTTTTCCTGAAACAGTATCCAAGTCTGGGGAGAAGAGTTGGATGGCATTCACGTCCTTTTTTCTGCTCCTCTCCTTCTTAGCTACCATCAGTCCCCATCTCTTCCTGCTCAATTCTTCTCTCCTCTCTCCTCTCCTATAATCTCCCATTCTCATTCGACTCATTGCTCCATTTCCTTCCTTCCTGCTCTCACTAGAATCTGAAGGGTAACAGTGACCGTTCAAGTGGAGGGAAACACGACACATTTACTTCTTGACCCCCTGACTCAAAGCCCAATCATAAGAAAGAAATGAAGGGCATGGTAAACATTGTCCAGCATCCAAACTTGCCTGAATTTTTATTCGTATCTTCTTTCAATGACGTAGATTTTACCACCTGATGAATACTTTCATGATCAGGAATATTTTTAAATATTCTTCTAGTATTTCTACTTGCTATAAAAATCAAAATATTCTCTTTTTGGGCTACCATTTGCAATTACATTTAAATACTATTGTCATTGCAGAAATCTATAATAAAACCTACCATGCTGACCAGGTTCTATATAGTTGCCATGGTTCTGGATTTCCAGCTTTAAATAGTTAATATAGTTCTAGAGTTCCAGTAGGGAAGAGTGACCCCCAAATTCCTCATTCCTTGAACTTATACTTTCCCTCCTAGGATGTAACCTCTTAGGTAAACATCTCTTCTCATCTGGCATCCCACCTTTCCACACTGCAGAGCCAGCGAATCAGAAGGGGTTGGAACTGCTATGGAGGATGGGTTTTACATCTTTTGATTGAACGTCAGAGACTGCTGTGTCATCCAGGAGACCTGCATATTGTACTGGTCCAGAGCTTACTTGTGATATCTAAGGTTGGGAGCCTCTTGACTCCACAGTGATGCTTAAATTTAAGTAGAAAGTAGAGTCTAAAGCTTACCCCAACCTCTCTTTGTAAATACTTTATTAATCAAAATCTTGATAAATGAGCAGAAATAAAACAAGCTTGTCATGTTTTTAAATTTCTTCAGTCTTTTTTAGTTTCACTCAAGGTATTATGATAATGAAACCTGCACCAAAGCTTTGGTCTACTTGGCAGCCCCATTCTGATTCTGAAATTACCCTGGTGCCCATATAGCAAGTTACATTTGGCACAACTATATTTTTCAGTGATTATGAAAAGAGGAAAATTATGAGTAACAATTTCAGAAATAAATTTCTAATTTCCTGTAACTAAACCTTGATTTCAGAAGGGAGTTCTTGTAAGCCTGCAAATATACTTCACTGCTGCAAAATGTTTCACTCAGCTGACATTACAAATGAATAAGTTACCTTTACATTAGAGAATCAAGTTAACATGGCATTTCTACAAATATTAAAAGATTTAAGGACTAAAAATTGTATCAAAATCCATTCTGAGAATACAAGCTTTCAAGGCTCTGTTTTCAGTGTTATTTTTTTTGTTCATCAGCATAGTTCATTGGGACACTTCTGAAGAAGCAGTATTTTTCTTCCATATGTTAACAATCATTCATATATACTCTTAATTCCAAATATCCTTGAGAAATGCTAGTTAGTACTATAAACACGAATGAGGAGAGAGGCTTATATTACTTCAAATTTCTCACTATTCTGTAAGGCCAGGGCAACCCAATCATGAGCTTTGCAAACATACGATGCTAACATTCTTTTGGGAAAAGAAGATCTGTCTCATGGGTAGTGATGGGTAGACCTCTGAAGGACAGGTAGCCCCTGAATTCTTACCTGAACTAGAGATTTACAGATGAGCTTCCATCTGCAAGATTCTTCCATCTAAAGCCTTCCTTTTTCACCACAGAGAATTCTCCTTTTTATCCAGAGCCTCTAATCTCAGGTTTCACATTTTAAAGGGCTGCAAAGGGACAAAGCAACCCTTCGCAGTCCAGCTTTGATTTAATGAACTGGTAGGGTTAGCTTCAGACTGAAGTCATAGAAGCACTTGCAATATAGATTTCAAAATGGACGCATTTGAGGTGTTGAGACAAAAAAAAAAAAAAAATCCAAGGACCATGAAATGGGTACTGACTGAGATTTGGAGTGGGGTCGGTGTGGGCATCTTCTGGAATCGGCAAATCTTGTATCTTATAATATTTGAGGCATTTATATTGAAAGGCATTGAGGTGCAAGAATTGTATCACTTTCTCTAAGAAACGCTTGTTTATCCAACTTCCTGGAACTATTCATCTGTGCTCCTTTTTCACTAGATAGAATCACTCATACACTATGATAAAAAACTGTACCAAGTCAATCATGACTCCTTGTTTTCTGTTAAGCAATATGCACAAATCCTGTAAATAAATAGGTGCGATATCTCAAGCGGACACCTGTAAGGCTAGTGACATTTAGGGTTTCCTGGAGCATACATAATTGTGACGCTTGCCTTTCCTACAGTTCTTTGTCTGCCATTTCCCTTGTCTTTGAACCAAAACACAGTTCTTTCCAGACTTTGAATGTTGAGGGGGCCCTCTCCTCCAGTTGGTGAAGGTGACAGTTTCGCCACCGATCCACTCCCAGTGGCCAGCACGCGCTCTGTCATTCAAACCTAACGTGAACCAAAACAATATGTCAAAAGATTTTATTACATTTATACTTGGACATCATATCAGTCTATTGTTCTAAGCTCAATAACCACATGCAAACATGGGCCTAGGTTCTGAAACACAGACTAGGAACTGGAAATCCTGTAAGACACACTTAAGAACATAAGGCTTTGGGTCAGGCAGATCCGAATCCAAACCCTAGCTCTACCACTCGCTAGCTGAGCATTTTGGGGCAGGCTTCTTAAGCATCCTGAGTTTTAGTTTCCTCATTTAAGAAATGGGCATAAAAATAGTATATCTAGGGCTGTTATGAGGATTAAATAAAATAATCCATATAAAGCTTATACATATCTAAGTGTTTAAAACAGCAGCTTTATTGTTCCTATTACCCTCCAGGCAGAAGTATCCCAGGGAGACAGATACACTCTTTTCTATTCTTCTTCATTATTTAAATGTCTTGCTTTTCATATTTGAAAGTAACTTACTATGTATTATTTTTAGTCTGGAGCTTAAGATTTTTTTCAGTCTACTACAATCCCAATAAAAAGCAGCTTTTCGACTTGCCTCTCTACTCCCACTGGGAATTTTTGCAACTTATACTTAAATGTTATAAAGCTCTTGTAATTTTTCTTAAAGAAATATTCCTCCTCCTACCTCTCTTTCATAATAGAAATGAGAATAAAGTGAGAAAAGAATCCCTTGCATGATCTGACATCTCCCAAACCAGATTTGACTGTGAAAACAGTCTTAGTTTCATAGCATACTACCTTCTCCCAACTGATTCTCAGTCAATGTTTTTAGGTAGAATGAAATGAAATACTTTTGGTTAAAAATAACCTATCTTCTTCTGGACAGTTTCATGAACTATTGATCACGTGATGCTGTGCCGTGAGATAGAGCCTTGTGGGGATACAGCCTTGAGATCAGTCATTGCGGGTGCAGGGAACACATCCTCTAGCCTCAACTTAATACTCTAGAAATCTCCGAATTCAGAGACTGACTATCACAGAGCTTTGAGAAGCCAAAAGTGGGTTTATTAGAGTTCCCTCAAATACAATACCTTTAAGGAGAGATGGTGAGAACATTAACTTTGATGGGCCCTGAGAAGTCTATTTCTAAAGTGGCTTCAAAATATTTGTATTATTAAAATTGTAGAAAACATCAAAGCTTCAGAGAATAAGCAACAAAATTACAATCACCTATTCTTCTCATGTGGAGGCAAAATATTTCTAATTCTTTGGCATATTTCTTTTGATATATATGTACATGTATATGTATGGATTATATATGTATAAATCACATGTAAACAAACTTATTTTTTATTCTAAATTATTTCATGCTTCATATAGCTGTGGATTCTGCTTTTTTACTTAGCACCTTGCCACTAATGCCAGAACATTGCATATTTTATATATAATATGCAGCCAACATGTATTTATTGAATGAATCAATAAACATGAGGCATTTTGCCATGCCTTTAATATTTAATGCCTTACAAAGCATTAAATATAAAATATCCCTTCATATGGCTATACTATAATTTATTTGACCATCCCCTATTTATAGCTATTTCTAATTTTTTACTGTTAGAAATATCATTTGTTGAGCTCTCTTACTTATAAATCTGACCACATCTCTTATTATTTCTTTGAGGTAGACGTCTCAAAATGAAAGTATTGTGTCAAAAGGTTTAAGATGAGTTTTAAAACATGGACAGTCTACCATCTAACCATTGCTTGTAACCGTAAGTCACAATCATTTGGCCCATGGGAGGTTGACGCCGCCTTCACGTTGCTGCCTCTCTCCTCAGGGCAGCACAGATACTCGCCTATCCAAAAGGACTTTCTTCCACTGATGCTCCAGAGCCATCGCATGTGCTGCCTGGAGAGTACAGTTACAAGGCTGCCCAGGTGACTACATACAAACAAACAGACATGAGAGCATCAGTGACAAGGAGTTTAACATTTCTGCTGATAAGAAATACATAACGGAAATAAAAATCAGTTTAAACTAGATATGTAGAAAGAACTTTCCAAGATTTTAATACTCTAGTTTTTTACTTTAATGAGCATCTTCAGGGTTTGGGTAGGAGACAGCAAAGAAATTGAGATTTTATTATAATATGTCAGCTTTTTTTCTTTCTTTCTTTCTTTCTTTCTTTTTTTTTTTGCTGAGGAAGATTAGCTCTGAGCTAACATCTGTTGCCAATCTTCCTCATTTTTTCTTGAGGAAGATTAGTCCTGAGCTAACATCTATGCCAATCTCCCTCTACTTTATATGTGAGTTGCCACCACAGCATGGCTGACAACTGGTATAGGTCCACGTCTGGGATCCAAACCCACAAACCTGGGCCACTGAAGCAGAACGTGCTGAATTTAACCACTATGCCATGGGGCCAGCCCCTATAGTATCTGGGCTTTAAAGCACAAATTCAATAGGTTTTAAACATCTTTGGAAAGTCAGCAACTGCCTACTTATAGAGATCAATTACTTAATGCCAAAATGTTACTCTTCTCACAGGAAGTTTATTTCTAAACAGGATAAATTTGGCAATTATCCAGTTAATTCGATCAGTAAGATAACCCAAACTATTCATTTTGGTGTGTTTTGTCAAATACCCCAATAATTGTGACCCTTTCACCATACTCAGTGAAAAGAGCACGACATCACTGTCAAAACTTCATATGTTGTGTAGAAGTCAAAACACCTGTTCTTACAAACATATATAAATATTTTTCCCTAAAATAGAATTCTTTATGAATTATTTTTACAGCTAGCTGAATTATTCCTATAAGCAATATTTGATGGTGTCTAACTCTGAGTAATGCTCATTAAAAGCTCTTTTAAAATGCTTTAAGGAGCCTGCCTGGTGGCATAGTGGTTAAGTTCATGTGCTCCACTTCAGCAACCAGGGGTTTGCAGGTTCAGATCCTGGGCACAGACCTACACACTGTTCATCAAGCCACACTGTGGCAGCATCCCACACATAAAATAGAGGAAGATTGCCACAGATGTTAGCTCAGGGCCAAGCTTCCTCACAAAAAAAAGTTTTAAAAAGCCAATAGGCAATTCTTTTTTTCTTTTCTTCTTTTTGAATACAGAAACTTTCAAACAAAAAACAAATAAATTCACGATGATCTTCGTGCCTGGTTAATATCCATTGACATTAAAAAAGTAGGAAACAAAATTAATAATATTTGCATAAATTTAGACAACTGTTGAATTGATTTTTATTCATTTTGCCTGTGTCTTTCCAAACTTCAGATCCATTTCTCTGCTTTTCCAGATTACAGAGTGAACATAATTTATCCATTTCTTAATGATTTTTCCCCACTAATACAGTACTTGACTGTTCTTTAATGCAGTGGTGAGTCCAGACCTTCTGAGATATGAAAGCCCCTTTACCTCTTCTCTGAATGGCCTCAGGCTGCTGCATTTGGGTTTTGTGACTTGGCTCTGACCTCATTATTTACTGTCAACTCCTGTCTGACAGTTACAGCAGATATGATAGCTCATCTTCTCCCCGCCCCCCATCCAATATGGTGACTGTAATGTGCTGAGGGTTTAGAACGCAGAATATCAAATGTGTGTTAAATGTAGGCTGAGGGAGGGCTTGAGGGGCTGCCCCAGTAAATATGGCGCATGGACAGAGTGGGGGAGACCTGCGTTCCACTTCCTCTTCTGCCCCAAATTCCCCTACAGATGCAACTTGGCAGCCTCAACTCCATCATCAGGAAGTAACAGGTTTACTCAAGGATATTTAACATCAACTCCTGCTTTAAGATTCTTGAAACTACCTTTAAAACAGACTTTGTAAAATCCATTTTAGCTAGTCAAGTACAAGTTCGATTTCCTTTTTGACTCTCCGAGAAGTGAAAAATTCCAAAAACGCAAGATGGGAAAATAGCTGTGTTTAGAATAAGTAAAATGTTAGACCATAGTTATTTATAGAAGAACTATTCAGGCATTTGTAGGCAGTTGATTATTTTATAAAAATATCATCCCTTTTCTTTTATGCCCATATACATATAAAATACAGTAGATGTAATTATTTTTACATCTATATAGATATAAATAGATATAGATATAAAAATAAAATATAGAGACATACGCACACAAGTAGGAATCTTTCGACAGTTCTGAAATTTGAAGGCATTCAAAGCATAGTATTAAAAACAGAGACCTTAATTTATCTAGTTACAGAAATAAACATCTACTTCTTTGAAATTTTTTGATTAAGTATAGATCCATTTCAGAGTAACTCTTTAAGGATAGGCCAGCAGGGGTCCCAGACACTCCTGTGGGACGACAGAATGGTTTCATAGATAATGATCTATAATAATAGAATTACCAAATGTACAATGACTGCCTAAGGAAATGAGCAGATGAGATTACAATATGCAAATTCAAGAAATACCTAATCTAGGAGTCTGGCTCCTCTAGGTTAGAAAAATAATAAAACACCAATGGAGAGGAAAAGAGATTGGAGATAAAGATTGAGTTGAGTTAGCAATCTGATTAGGGACAAGGGATAAAGTAAAATTTGCTGTTCTTCCTGAAACGTGGGTGCTGCGAAGGATCCTCTGTCAAGGATCTTGAGGAAGCAAGGGAGCCCGAGGAAATATAGCTCAGAATCTAATAATGGTTCCTGAGACCAAATCAAAAACATACTAGATGCATATTAATTCTAATTATAGAATCTAAACCCATCTCCTAAATACTTCATGAGAAGGTAAATATCCAGGTTATAAAATGTTGCAACTATGAATTGAATATCACAGAAGCAATCACTAATCCCCAGAGGAATATCCATTTTTCAAACAAAGGGGTTGGAGAAGAAAAGGACAAAATGAACCCAAAATCTAATGGGTGAAGAAGCAGAGAGGCCCATAAGATGAATGAAAACATGTTGAATGGGGGGAGAGGGCTTGGAGTTCAGAGAAAAATTATGCTGAAGAGGTGACCTTGCCACCTCAAAATGTTCCTCTTAGACTGACTGAACCAAAAGAATATGGAAATCTTTTATTTTTCTTTTAGTTTACTTTTAATCTCTGCTAGACATTTTCTGAAATGCCTGGAACTAATATTAACTGTTCTTGGGGTAGTGATTCTTGTCCTTTCGAAATAAAATGCATATTGAAGTATCACACAGACACAATCAGATCAAATATTCATACCCATTCTTTCAATTAAAATTTTAAAATTATAAGCTATTTATGATATTTTAAAAATCTCACACTATATATTTATTTTTTACCTCTCTTACACACCTTGGAATACCATCAGAAATAGATGTTTTAATTTCTGGACCAATGTGGTGATTAGATAATGTGTAATTTGAAAGAATTTATATTACTGATACATAATTAGTCACCTTCTAAAATATGATGGAAAAATTCCAATTGTCCCTAAGCACTATTTCTTGTTTTTACACCTAAAAAGAAGTCACAGTTCTACAGCTTAAAACAATTCCCCGAGACCAGAGTTTATCACAATAAGTTCAAAATAATATGAACAAATTAGTTCTGAACCTGCTTATAATATCATGTCTGATCTGTTAGGTAAGACCACTAATCTCCTTGAATTAATAGAGGAGATGGAAAATTTTGTCATTATTATAACAGATTTTTTTTTTAACTTTTTTTTTTTATAGATTTTATTTTTTTCCTTTTTCTTCCCAAAGCCCCCCAGTACGTAGTTGTGTATTCTTCGTTGTGGGTCCTTCTAGTTGTGGCATGTGGGACGCTGCCTCAGTGTGGTTTGATAAGCAGTGCCATGTCCGTGCCCAGGATTCGAACCAACGAAACACTGGGCTGCCTGCAGCGGAGCACGTGAACTTAACCACTCAGCCAGAGGGCCAGCCCCTATTATAACAGATTTTATGATAGTTTATTCCAGAACAAAATATCTTTCTACTTATACTATTTCTAAACACCATTTATGTTCTTATATACCCAATCAACAAACATTGCTTGCAATGCATATTATTACATTTAGGTCCAGAGAACGCTTTAATTGGACCTATAGTAAGACATCAACTCAATGAAAGCTAAATTCTGCAATTTAAATTCAGCAACTTTCTTGAAAGGGATTTGTGGGAAGGGGAGGTGGGAAGGAATTATCGGGATTGTATGACAACCTTACTCAAGTAAAATGCAAGGTTTAAGGACTTGCCATAAAGGACTTGCTCCATCTGGACAGCTACGGTGTCTATTTCTTTGAAGCTCATCGATGAATGAGGAATAATTTAGTTATTGGGTTGTGCGGCTAATACTGGGGGATAATAATCAAATTGTGGTCTGGTCTAGACGTTTCCAGTACAATAGGCACCCAATAAATATTTGGTGAATGAATGAATCTATAAACTTAGAACTTGATTGCACCTTAGGTTGGCCCTAGAAGATTAGTTTGATTCCATCCAAAGGAAACTTAAAATCCATAATTTAATCAAAATCTTAAGCTGGCTTTGCCGTGAAAGACAAAAAATTAACACAATTTTGAAAACCTATTTTTGGTTAGCCCAACACAAAGTTAAAGTAGATGTGCTTGTCAATGCACGGGAGTTGAGACATCCTCTGTACTTCTGGAGTTATTCTGGATAATATAATGGAAAATTAAGTCCTGTCTCTTCTGTTTACTTACTTGTACAACTATGAGAAAGTTATTTTGCTTCCCCAGAATTCTTTATCTGTAAAATGTAGATAATAGTATCTGCTTCCCTCACAGAAGTGATGAGAGGATCAAATAAGCTAATATCTGTGAAAGAACTCTGTAAATTATAAAGTCCAATATAAAAGTAAGGCATTATTGGGGGCTGGCCCCGTGGCTGAGTGGTTAAGTTCGCGCGCTCCGCTGCAGGCGGCCCAGTGTGTCGTTGGTTCGAATCCTGGGTGCGGACATGACACTGCTCCACGAATCCTGGGTGCGGACATGACACTGCTCCGCAAACCACGCTGAGGCAGCGTCCCACATGCCACAACTAGAAGGACCCACAAAGAAGAATATACAACTATGTACTGGGGGACTTTGGGGAGAAAAAGGAAAAAATAAAATCTTAAAAAAAAAAAAGTAAGGCATTATTGACAAGGAGGCTTTAGAAGCAGGTCAGGCTGGTGTGAAACGGAAATGGTGTGAAGGTGACTCAAATCAAGTTGCAGATGAAATCTTAGGTCAAATGCATGAGGAATTAACTAGACTTTTAGATTAATTTGGGCCTTAAGTTTACTATGCAGGTGAGTGAATTGTGCGATATTAACAGATACATGAAAAATCCCTTTATAACTAGTCTTACTACTCTTTGTACTCACCATTAAAACTCAGCTGCCATTAGATGGATCAATAAAGTAAACTAAAAAAAGATGTTCAGGGACTGATGCAGGATTGTCAATATGAAGACATCAATAATACTACTATAAGTTGCCATTATTTCACAAGAAATGACTTTTGACACCAAAAAGCTAGAAGACCACAATCTCAGAATAAAGAACAGTCCTTCTAAGAAAAGACAGTTGGTGACCCTACACCAACATTGATAAATGGATGGAAAGATATCGCTCAATACACGTTGTCCTTGTTTATCTCATAACATTAAGAACCAAGTAAAGCTTCTCTAGAGGCCAGCAAAGGTACTTGCACTGTCATTTGAGAACCACTGGAAGATAAACAATACGGCTGCTTTCAAAACTTGAGGTTTGGGGTTTCCATTACTTTGTTCATCTATATTTCACCAATGAATCCCAGCAACAATTTGATCTTGATAACCTTGGCTATCACGATGACACTTCTTCATTTGCCCTCGTTTTTGTCAGTAGAGAAACCCTACCTTTCCTTTGTAGCATGTTGCAATCTTCTCCTGTAGTTCAGAGAGCTTTTGATTCCACATCGAAGCTCTTTCCTCAAGGAGGAAAAAAGACCTATACCGCTATTCCTACATGAACTTTCAATGCATTAAGACAAATTTTAAATAAAAGTAGGACATCTGGTTATTTTGAAGGAAGAATGTCTTAGTTTTCTTTAACATACAGCATTATTGGAAGATACATATTCAAACAATGCTTATTTATAAGATTTAAAAAAATATTTTAAGTTATCTTATACCGTCAAGTCATCGACAAAAACCTGAAAGGCACTAACTTCCATGGTACCTTCACTTACACTTGAAACATGAAATACATCAGTGAAGAAAAGGGTAGTTGATTTGAGAAGTTCTTAAATAGACTTTTAAAAGATTTTATTAGCTTTTTAAAAATTCTAGGTATAATTTACATATGATAAAATGCACAATTTTTGAGATATTCAATCTGATGAATTTTGACAATCGTATATATCCATGTAACAACCACCCAGAACAAGACAGAGAACATTCTATCACTCTAGAACCTTGCTTTGTACTATTTTCCAGTCACCCCTCAATCCCTGTCAGAGACAACTGTTTTTTATTTCTAACACCAACTAATAGATTAGTTTTTCCTATTCATATAAATAAAATCATACAGTATAAATCCTTTCGTATTGGGTTGCTTTCTCTCCACATAACGTTTATGAGATTTATCCACGTTGTTGAAGGTTTCAGTAGTTCACTCAATTTGGTTGTTTGTAAAATAATTTATCAAAAAAAGAAAATTTATTCCCTTGTTGATGGAGAAGCTATAAAGAACTCATATTAATCAATAACAAAATGACAAACGACCCATACTATTATTACTATGAAATTCTTGTGACTGTCTTTTTTTAACATGTATTTTTATTTCTGTTGGGTAAATACCTGGGAGTAGGATTGCTAGGTCACTGGGTAGATGCCTGGAACTTTATAGGAAACGCCAGACAGTTCTACAATGTGGTTGTACCCTTTCACACCTCACCAGCAATACACGAGAATTCCACTTGCTCCACAACCTGTGGTATTGTCAGTCTTTGTGATTTCAACTCTTCCGGTGGATATGAAGCAGTATTTCATTGTGGTTTTAATTTGCATTTCCCTGATGTCTACCGATGGTGAGCACCCTTTCATACACTCATTGGCCAATTGTATATCTTGTCTTGTGAAGTCTCCAAGTCATTTGCTATTTTGTTAATCAGGTTGTCTTTTTGCTATTGATTTGTCAGAGTCATTTGTATTTTCTGGGTTTGAGACCTTTATCAGATATATGATTTGAGGTTAGCTTTTCCCAAATGTGATTTGCCCCTTCATTTTCTTAATAGTGTTGTTAGATGAGCATAACTTTTTAAATTTGATGAACTGCAAGATCTGACTGATATTCACCAGGGACTTCTCTAGTCTCAATTTCCAGCCATGGGGCATATTAGTCTAATTGCATTGTTTTGGATAACATCCAGGTAAGCACAAAGGAGGATCAGGGATAGTTACATGAGCATTTTTAAAGTCCTTCTGGACTAGATAAATGTTGTTGTCATTATTTGACCACAAGTCATCCTTCATTGAGTGTTCCATTACTCAATGACCCTTTTCCAACTTGTCTAGTTTCATAACCATCCATGTCTACTACATTGCCATAGGTCTGATGCTACAAGACCTTTCACTGCTATATATTGTCAAATCAATGGGCAGGAATTCCTATTTAATAATAAAAAATTGATAGAACCTGTAATGCTGCTGACTCAAAAAAGCTCCTTCTGACTTTCTCCAAAAAGATTGAGATAGAGAAGCCAAAAAACAGAATTGTGCCAATGGTACAGTTTTAACACAAAAGAGCTAAGTCAAAATACATTATCAAGGTCAGTCCCAAATCCATTCTGAACTACAAAACTCCCCCTGGGCTCATAAAACAAAGACAGGTGGCTATTAGACACTCAGCGCTTGAATGAATGAAGCAACTCTACAATTCCATGGGAAAATGGAGAAACAGCAGAAAAGAAAACGTCAACCAAATGGGAAATGAGGTTTCTTACTGTTCCCTGCAAGCTCGGGCAGCTGTGGTCCAGGTGCCTTTCGGCTCTGTGATCAAGGAGTGGCAGTAGCCCGAGTGATGGTGCCACCCAGCTGGGCAGGATTTGGCTTCCACCTCCTGAAAAATAGTTGTCTGTGTTCACATCATAATGGTCTTTACAATCTAGAGCCTGTCCTCAGCATAAAGAGTCCTATGAGTCCCCTAACATGAATGGTTTTGTCACCACAAAGGAGGTCAGCCCTAGTCCCAATTCTCCATCTTGAGAAGTGCAATGACTTCTTCCAGAAAACACTACTACAGTTGGCAATGTTTCAATTTTACACCTTTGACATTACGATAATTAAACAAAATAAGTAAACATCTTCTTAAATTGTATTGCTATAACTAATGTATTTTGAGATTTTTAAAACAGCGCATGGGCCATTTTTTCGTCTTTACCTTCAAAGTGTAACAAGGGCAGGCAGATGTAGCACAACTTGCCAGATCATTCCTTCCCTACTAGCTTATCACAGGGCACACAGCAAGTAAAGGTACTTGGCTGCTGAGCCTGGGTCCCACCTTAGTTTGGGAGCTCCATGCTTTCCAGGCAACCCCATCGCACTTGTACAGCTTTTGGAGGCTTTCTTCAAAGTGGAAGAGTCCCTCTAATTCCAGTGTGCAGTTCTTTGGAAATGAGGGCAACTGGTCCTATGGGAAGAAAAGGCAATTTAGATTTGACTTAACGTAAGTTGATCACACACCTCCTTCAGGTCTTCATTTGTTGGGTAGCACATGTGTTGAGTAAACTATCCCCAAGCTACAAGGCTGTTTGTGGCCCAGCAAACAGCTTGTTGCAAGGTGAATGGGAAGTAAAAAGATTTTCATACCTGTCTGGGGAAGTGTGAGTCAGTTGTGGATTCCACCTTATCTGCTTGAGGTAGTTCTGCCACTTTGACTGTCTTTTGTGGCTGACTAATAATGGAAACTTTGGCCTTCCTCCTGTGAGTTGGGGAACTGTCGTCCTCCAGTTTCAGCGACACTATTCCATGATACTTTAGGAAATCAACAAACAACAGTAAAGAAAAAACAAACACCAAGATAGCAAACAAAAATATTTGTTGTAAAAATGAGCAATTCAAAAATTGAATCGAAGCAAAAAGATATAAAGGTTTTTTTCCTGGTCACCCAAGCCTCTAAAACAAATTTCATAACAAGCTTTTAAGAGAAATACATAAATACAAAAGATAAAAAATAGTTTCACTAAATATTTTGCATCCATAAATACAAGAAATTTAGCCATGCTTTCAGACCATGCTTACATGATAGATGATGTCTGTTCCATTTCTATAAACAGAGGATGGATGGACCTGAAATCAACAGAGAACAAAATTGGAACAAAATTGCATTGAATAATAATTAGCAATAGATTAAAACCCTTCCAGTAAGATCTTGTTAATGTCTGAAAAATTTTTAAACATTTGTTTCTTAAGATTTTCCATGTCAAAAATCACTGGAATTTTAAAAACCACTAGACCTAATCAAAACTTATTAATGTTGGTTCATACCTTCATAGTCCCAGTTAGAGAGAAAACACATCCTTATTTTGTTGGTACATTTATAGGACACAGAGGTCCAAGAAAACATACACATACACACACCCCCATGAGCAAGTGCCTGGTTGGAATGGCGTGCTAATAAGGTCAATGCCATGGTTTCTACACCCAAGTAGATCACTTAATTTCATTCTATGCCAAGGTCACTGGTCATTCCCTATCTGTCTTGATCACAAAAGGAACCAGAGCAGAAATCATCTGGATGAGTCACTATATCTAACATCTCAGTTAATACAATTACTGAGGTGGGGCAGCATTATGATATTTCTATACAAAAGGCATTGCATGATTCTGCAAGGAACCATGGCCCTCACTATGAGAATCAAAACAGCTTCTTCAATGTTCCAGAATACTTACTAGTGCCTTTAATTCTTTTAATATGTACTCCTTCCACACACCAAATGCCTGAAAGTCCCCATCCTTACTGTTTTGCCATTCCCGCGGGTCCTAAGCTTCATTCTGGGAGGATTCGTGGAATCAAAGCCCTGCAGGGTGTCTCCCCTGGTGACTGCTAGCTGCTTGGAAGATGGCAGGCGTCTTCTTTCCAGATGAGAGGAACCAGAATTGGTGAGTGAGGAAGACTCTGGGGACAGCGGGCGCCAACTGCCCTTCTCCCACGCGCTGTGTTTGTTTGGGTTGAAGGAATATGAAGGATGACATCGTCCTAGAGGCGTGCAAGATGGCAGGTCAGTTCATTTCATACAAACAGATAAGTGATCACATCGACACAGCCCCTGGAGCAGCTTGTCACTAAACTTAGATGGATGGTCTTCCCACCAGATGTTGCCTTTTTACCATTTGCCAGGAACTCCTTTACTCTTCATCAGTTTCCATCCAGGAAAGCTGTGCCCTTCTGCACATCTACAGGGTGATTATAAAGTCATGAAATTGATTTCACAAGCCACCAGTGAAAATCATGGCCATGATTTTATAATCATACCGTCTACGTGGGAAACAGCCTCACTTCCCTTCATGTTGTAGTGCTCCTCAATATATCAGGTTTATTCACTAATCTAGCATCATTCTACAGACACTTCAGAGAGTTCATCCGTTCATCCTTTCCCCAATCTCAGAGAGGTAGAAACTGGAATTGTTTGAAGATGTCAGTGAAATCAAGTAACAGTTATAAAAATTAGCCTTCAACTGTTACAGAACAAAGATCCAGTCAATCTTAATGGACCTACTTCTATTGGAAACATCGCCAATTAGTATGGAAAAAAATCTAAACCCAGAACCCTTGTCTGGATATTGTCATACCTCATGTGTAAAGTGTGTCCTTCAAGTATTTTATGTACTTAATGTGACCAGAAGATTCTACTGAAAACGACATGAATTTGGTGAGGAAAGGTGGCAGAGGAGAGATATTGTGGAAATATAAAGGAAAGAGGATAGTGTTTATTTTTATTATAGGATGAGAAAGAGAAGAGGAGATAATAGATTTCAGGTAAGGAAAACACATGGACAAAAGGACATGACAGGTGTAAAATCAGGTGTATAAGCCTGAGCACAGTCACTGGACACTTGTCAAATGCTAAATAGACAACCAGAAGGCATTTGGCAGAAAAAAAATCAGAGCACCAAGGACTGTGGTCAATCTTTATTTTCTTTAGTTCACAGGTTGTTCTTGAGCATATCCTATCCAGGACCTATTTGGCTCTGCAATCCACGGTTATTCATTAATATTCTCCAGCTGCTCCTGAATCCCCGAGCCAGCTGCATCTTTCACATCTATTTTTCTCCAATTCCTTCCTCTTTTAAAAATGTCCTGGTCACACTACAGTGGGGGCTCAGATTTTAGGCATTAAGAGCTCTCTTTAACAGAGGAAGATAATTACAGCCCTACAAACTCTGGGGGAAAATAATTGTCGATAGATTCCCACCAACATTGTTTCCCCCTTGGTGAGAACAACAAACGGGCAGAGGAAAAAACTATGGCACTGACTTGTTGCTTTTCTCAAACGATAGTTCTTAGCAGGAGGAAAGCCACATGAAGCAGAAACCAGAATAAAGGGCCTACATCATGATGGAAGCAGCTTTCTTGACAAGAAATTAAGCATTTTGATTTGAAGGCGTTATCAAGCATGTTGGCTGTTGAAAGCAAGCAGCTACAGCGCCAGGACTGCTCCTGATTTCAAGATGAGGATCAAAAGAATACCTCCTTTTGAGTCCAAAATTTTCACTGCAGCTTTTGTCTTTGTGCCAAGAACTGCATTCACAGGGGAGTTCAGAATTACTTCAAAGACCTCATCATCTTCCTCTAATCCGTCATAGGTAATTGCTATATTCCACATCTTAGTTGACATTCCTACAAGAAGTAAACATTTTAATTACTCTTTAATTG
This sequence comes from Equus caballus, assembly GCF_041296265.1. Classification (NCBI taxonomy): domain Eukaryota; kingdom Metazoa; phylum Chordata; class Mammalia; order Perissodactyla; family Equidae; genus Equus; species Equus caballus. The sequence continues at coordinate 47,969,073 of NC_091706.1, forward strand.
CTATTTCAATCACCTAGGTGTCAGAGAAGTATATTAATTAACATGTCTAGAGCCAGACTGCAGTAGCCTGAGTGAGCTATTGTACTGCTACCAGCCCACTGACGTCGTGCTGTTCTCCCAAATAATATTAAAAGACCACATTTGCTCCTGGACAATGATGAATCCATATGAAGGCAAACACTGTAACAAAAAAAGTAAGCTGCATTTTGCAAGGAAGGGATGAACAAAAAAAATGGTTAGTACATGAGATCCAAGACTTAATTTTTTCCCAACCTGCCCCTTCACTTCTTAAGAATAAACAAGTACTGCAATCTTAAAATCTTAATAGTTTCAAAAATCTTAAGAGGTTGATGTAGACAGTTAAAACTGATTATTGGATGGTACTTCATGCTATTCATGGAACCCTTGAAATGATTGATTTCTAAAGACAGCTGCATCCTTCTGCTGCCCTGCTTCCTGAGATCCTTCTAGCCTGCAAATGCTTTTTCTGATGATGTAATACTCAGCAGTTTAATATCCTCCTAGACAGAATTTATGGGCTGGGGGTTCTAGAAGTAGATAGAGCCAATTTTTTTTCTCTTTCTGTCTGCCTCTGTTCGTGGAGTTACAATCAAGCTTGGTCCACAGTAATTTTGTGAACCTGAAACAGAACAGTTTTGATGTTACATATCCCCAGCCATCCTGTCGCCACTAAGATGGTAGGCAAAGCAACCCCAGAAACATAAAATATTCAAGCTGGAAGAAACTTCCGAGATTGTCTAATCCCGATCTGTTTCCATGATGTGGATTACAGGACATTTCCCTGAGTTTATTTAGAAGAGAAAGTGGTGGCAGGAAGAAAAGAAAGTACTGTTTAGTGGAGAAAGAATGCTCAAGTTGAAGGGGAAAAAAGATGATAAACATAATTTAACCTTCTAGGGCAAAGTTCTGAAAACTTTACTCCTTCTCATTTACTCATTGGCTATTTGAGTGCTTTTGTTCCCATAAACCCCTCTATAAAAGCAGTTAAGCTTGTTTTTTTCTAGCCTTCTCTTCTGAAAATCTGGATTCTTTTTCTCCTTGTGGATTCTTTGCTACAGATTTATGCCTCTCAATTTTGCCATCTATATGATGGCCTCCTTGAAAGGATGCTGCATATAGATTTCATGATCTAATCAAAGTCTCATTGATTCCCAACAGAATCCAGTGGAAACATGAAACTGTTCACTATCCTGCTCTTGGTTGCACTTAAAAAATTATTTGAAAAGTATTTGAAAAAATTAATTATTTGAAATAATCTTTTAAAAAACTAGGCTGACAGCTAATTTGTTAAGCTTTCACTATAAATTGAGTTCTCAAATCAATTACTTTCATAGTCCTTGCAAAAACAGAAGTTGAAGCATCTAATATAAAATACTATATAATTCCCATCTCATTGATGGATGAATCAATCCATTAACACTTATATTCTGTATCTATTATGTACTTCCCTTTGCTTTAGATGCTATGGAGAATACCAAACGTGTAACACAAGCAAGCCCTGATATAAAGGAATTTAAAACCTCTTTGAAGAGACAAGATGTCAGCACCAGAAAAGTCAATTATTCAAGGCCATGTATAATTAGTTGCCCAAAGATATAGAATAGATGGTAAATACTATATGTGGGCTCCAGAGTTGGAAGGGTTTGGAGGGAGGAAATGGGAAAACAACATGAGCAAAGGCCTGGAGATAGCGAAGCAGATGACTTGACCAAGGAAGGCTGAACAGATTAGCTCGCTGGAATAGAGGTCACCGACAGGAAGTGGTAAGGCTGCATTGGCAGTGTGCAGTCAGATGGCAGAAAGGCCTGGATACTAGGTGGCTGGATTCAGACTTTAAACCATAGGCAACAGGGAAGGCTCTTGAAAATGGATTTCTGAGAAAAATGGAACTGAACATGTGATGTGGGAAGATTGAGAGGCAAAGGCAGAGAGGCTAGAAGTTGGGAGACCACATAGGAAGCTGATATAATAAAAGTGGCAAGAAGAGATAAGAGGGTAGACAATGAAGAAAGCATATGAATACTCAGATTTTTAATATTCAGAGAACTCTTTTGACTTTCAAAGCCCATAACATTAAGCATTATTCAAATAAAAATCCAATACAGAAAAATATTTCCAAGTCCCAACCAATTGCTCCCTCATTTTAAGAATCATTTTTTAAAAATTATAGTACCCCTTCCTTCCTGCAAAAAAACCTTAAAGTTTTTGTCAGACCTTGTGGAGTAGAACCAGATGGTTAGAGAAAATCTATTCCAAGTTTCACTTAAATGCTTCTGATTTGTTTGCCTGCATTTCAGCTTTGTTTCTATGCCTACCAGGTGTGCACATATGACCAACTTTTTTAGGTTAATGAGATTGGAAGTAAGAACTCTTTTGGTTTCTCTTTTTCCTTCCTCTCCCACTTTCAAGGTGCAAAGTATTTGTTAAATCACTGAGATTATAAGCGATTTCAGAAGGTTGGAACTGCCCCCCTGTTCCCATTAAAAAAAGGTGCTGAAGAGGAGAGAGAAGGTGTCATTTTATGCAGACATACCCCACTTTACGGAGTAGGTTAATTCCTGGATATTTTCCTGCAAAGCTATTTTGCTATTGAAAGACATTTTCTCAATGTTTTTTAGTGAATGTCACATTAGAGATCTGTTCCTTTTGAAAACATTTTGACTCTTAGGAATGACGAAGCCTCAATTAAGAATGCAGCAAATCTTTCAAGAACACACATTTAAAGGAAACACATTTAAAGGAAAACAATCATTTTCTTAAGGATATTTACACTTCAACTCAAGATTAGTCACCGTAGCTGAATGCAAAGCAGTCAGGTTTAGTTTTTGGTTTGGTGCAAAGTCTACAAGACAAGCTTCCTTGAGTGGAGCTCACTAGACTGGAAAGCCTCTCAATTTCTCTCCAGCTTGCTCCCAAGAGTTCTCAAACCTTTTACTATCCCACTGTCTGTGATTTCTCACTCTCTGTTTCTTCACCAATCATGGAAGCTGCTATTTTTAAAGAAATGAACAGATTGCTTTGGGCAAAAGTGGAGGGTGTGGCAGGCGGACACCAAACCAAAAGAGGCGAGGAGTAACAATATGAGAGTAAATAAACATTTATAGGACCTGTGGGCTCGGGAACTTCAAAAGTTTCTAAAGTAAGACTTCAGCTTATGAAACCGTTTCTAGCTAACAAGTTCCAGAACAATGAATAGCCAAGTGTCGTTTCTTTTTAATTTAAGAGATATGTTTATTTTTTCTTAAAATGTCTAAATAATCTCTAAAATCATGACTATTTAGGGCCCCTAGAAGTCATTAGTATCTACTCAAAAGAGCATGTAAACTCTTCTAGACAAATGAGTGTTTATCTTATCCAGTGGAATCGCCAAGAGGCAGATTTCAGAGACGCCTCCAGTGTGATACATTCTAGCTCCTATCAATCCAAGCAGAGCACCTGGGGGGCTGCTCAAAATCTACTGAAAGCCAAAATCACTCCTCATCTTGTGACAATCAGACCTCAAATAATAAAGATGACATCTTACAAAGACTCTTGGCTCTCCCAAAGTGAAAGGTTGGAACTGCCTTAACACGAAGTACAAAAGGAGCATAATGCAAATGCATCAAATCCCTTCCTCTTGGGATTGACCAGACCACGCGGGCGAGGGGAGATATCAAATACACAACGGGAATCGTTCTCACAAAGTGTGGTCAGCCTGAGGAGCAAACTTATGCAAGTCAGAAATGTAAATGTCACAGGAAAGAGGCCAGCAACAATTTTTGGGTCGTTGAATGTCAAATGTAAGGCTCATCGTTCTAGATTGAACTGTGTTGCTCAAAAATCCATATGTTTAAGTCCCAACTCCCAGTACCTTAGAATGTGACCTTATTTGCAAATAAGGTCATTATGGATGTCATTAGTTTTAGTTAAGATGAAGTCATACTAGAGTAGAGTGGACATTAATCCATTATGATTGGTTCCTTATAAAAAGGGAAAATTTGGACACACACACACACACACACACACACAAGAAGAACACTATGTGCAGATGAAGGCAGAGATCAAGTGATACAGCAGAAGCCAAGGAACACCAGAGATTCCAGCAAACCACCGGAGCATGGAAGAGAGGCATGGAACAGATTCTCTCTCACAGCCCTCAGAAGGAATCAACCTTGCTGACAATTTGATCTTGAACTTCTAACCTCCAGAACTGTGAGAAAATCCATTTCTGTTTTTAAGCTACCCAGGTGATCCAGGTCCATCCCATCTGAGTCCCAGACCAGAGGGAAAGAGAGAGAACCATGTAGCGCAGTGAGAAAGAACCACTTGCCCCCATCTACAGAAGCCAGGGAAAGAAGGCGCTTTAGGTTCAACTCCCCAAAAGTGTCACCTGCAGGCCCCTTCTTCTTCTTCTCTGCTCAGAATACCACCTCCCCTGGGAAATCTTCTAGGATTTTCCTTAGCCAGAACAATGGCTCATCCTCTGAGTCCCAAAGCACTAGTAATTGTTTTCACGTCTGTATTTCTGACACAATAGACCATCCTTGAGGGCAGGCACTACACTTTGATGTTGACTTTTGCACCTAGAAATTTTTTCCCACAAATTTAAAACAAAATATGTGCTATCTAATTAAATCATAATTTCCCCTGGAATCTCCTCATATCAACTTATTCCAAGAGAGATCATTTAGAAATGCCCTTTAGGAATCCACGTGAATATAACATTCTGAAAATTCCCATAAAAATATAAGGCAATTAAATTATTTCAGCTTTGGGTCAGGCCCTTAAATAATTTTTTAAATGGCATTATTTTTTCTGGATTTCTTGGATGTTTGCTTTGGTATTTGTTATTTGTTATGATCTTTCTTCTCATTTTAAACAAATATTCACCGGTAATGAAACGCGAGGGGCAAAACCTCAAGTCCAAACAGATCTCTCTTGCAGTGGGGTGATATGGGTCCCCGGGGAGTTTCTAGGTGGCTGAAGTTGCGTGATATTCTGCCTTCTCCACAATCTCCAGACTTTCTCACAAAAACATGAAACGAACTGTAGACACAAAACGTACCTGGGTCAAACTGAATCAGTTTAGATGAAGTCAGGGTAAAATCTTTCCCAACTGTAGCTGACACTTGGTTGACCTTAGAGGGAAAAAAAATGTCTTTTTTTAATAAAATAAATATTCTATAATAGAGAAACATGTAGTCTAGTCTCATACTAGACTAAACTCATGCTCTTAAATCTGTTTTTAACATAAAGGTGTTTTTTTTTTTTATTATAGTAAACCATTTTAGATCCAGGCTATATGGGTCTTCCTTACAGATAATGTTTTTCTAGACTAATACCAATAAAAGTAAAAGTAAAGCTTTTTTTTTTGGCTTCTCCTTTATAAATGCTTCAGTTATTGGAGAAAGTAACATGAATTTTAAACAATATTTTTCTCTTTGTTATAAGTATCATTTATTTCATTGCCTTCCTTCTACCCCAACCTGGTTTTAAGATGGTGCCTGAGAGGAAAGGGAGGGGGAGGTGGGGGAGGAGTGGGAGGAGAAGCAAGGCAGGCTCTCCTGACAACCTGAGGGAAGATCTGTCAGGCAGCTGTGAGTTATCCTGAGAGCTCCACAGCACTGAAAACCTTTAGACGAGATGAACTAAAACAAGCCTGGTCCATTTTCCCGTGTGGATGAAACCTCCCTCTTCACAGAAATGAATGAGAGCTTTGTGGGGATGAGAGACCTGGTGAACAGCCCCACAAAGGCAATCCACACTCAGAACCAAGGACTTTAGGGGCTCCATCAAGTAAGTTGTAAAAAAAAGAAAAGAAAAGAAAAGAAAAGAAAAAATCCACTCTAAAGAGACTATTGACTGATCCCCAGTCCCCCACCCCCACGGCTAAAAGCCAGAGGTGATTTAAGGGCTCTGAAATCAAGGCCTTAACTTCCCCTAGAAGGAGCCTAAATATATGGTAAGAATAGTGTCCTTGGGTAGTCTGGGAAAGAGGTTCTTGAATGAGAACCCTGTGTAAGCACAGTAGGCAGTTGGTACCTAGCACATTTCTTTAAGAGATCTAAGATGGTCAGGAAAGTGGGTTAGTATATTTCTTCACTTTCATACAAAGGAAGTGTATTTCTAATCAAAGGCCCTAACGTCTGTGGATGGGTCTGCAGTGGAGACATTTTGCTGAAGAAGGGTATTAGCTCCCAAGATCCCAGTTGCTCTTTGTCTACAATGCCAAGGCTCCTCCTGAACAGCCTTTCATTGTGAAAAGGAAGCCCATTGTACACCTGTATCCACCATATGCTGTAAGGTACATTTCTCCGCATGGTTCTTGCATGTGCAATTACCTAGTATTTACCACCACTGAGTTTACAGAATCTTATGGGTTTACAGAAAAGGAATGGTCTGAGGCAAGGTGGTTGGAGAAATCAATCCGGCGAAGGTACGTGATTCAAACCAGGGCAAACCACAGAGGTAAAAGTACTCTCTTGTTCTTGCTCCCAGTCAAGCAGCCAATAAACTCTGGAATAAAGCAGCAAAGGGTACTGTGGGGAGCGTCGTCCCTGCAGGACTCAGGGCTGTTTGATGAAGGCCTGCACACTCAGCTGGCAGGTTCACAGTGTGCAGTCAGCTTAAGTAGAAAAAAGGTTCCATGTCACACCACGTATGTTCTTTCTCCCTGGCAAGGTGAATGGTAGTGTGGCCCAAAATTCCAGACTCAGGCATATGGTGCTTCCTATGGAGGAACAGATGATTACTGGAAAACCATCCAGGCAGATTCTTTCTTTTTCCATAAACAATCTGCCAGAAAATTATAGAGTGTATCAAGTTGTCTGATGTTTTAATAACAATAAAGCACCCACAGATCTGGGGAGAAGAGCCTATCCCTGCTCACTAGAAACATAAATACTGAGTCTGGAGATGTTGGAATTTAGGTGCACAAGGTTCTGAGGGTGATTTGAATTTATTATTGTAATTGAGACTTAACTGAGATGCTATTTTTCCAGAAGCTAACATCAGTGCCCTTTTCATTAGACTGAGGAGGAAAGTCTTTAAGGCTCGTTCGCCATCATTAGTATGTAAAAGCTTTCCATGCTCTTGTTCTCTTGAAGTGCTATTGTGATAGCAACGCCTAAGAAATTCCGTCAGTTCTGGAAGCCATAGGTTGTGCTCCATGGTCTATGTCAGTGGAAAGCAGTAGCAAGTTGACTAATCCAAAAGTGGTTACCGAATATTCCTTATATTTCGGGAAGCCTGTATTGATATACGCCCTCCTAATTTTGCATGACTTGGGTGACTCTTAGGATAAGTGTGTCCCCTGATTTTCCTCATCCACTGAGACCACAGGAAGTGATCCTAGTGCATAGTAAGAGAAAGCCATTTGGGGACTGAAATTTGCTCTGGGTACCTCACAGAATGTCTTGCATACAACCTTTCTTTCCAAAGCAGAGTTTGGCCCAAATTCACTAGGTTGGATACAATTCCCTGTGAAATCAAATTTCAAGACTTAATGACCAGATTTAAGAACTAAAAACGGGTTAGAAATATCATATCTGGGAGCTAATGAAGCCGGATAAAGGATGGAGGGACCAGGAGATGTTGTTCTCGGACTCTCCAGAACAGTTGGCCATTCCTGCAGTTTGAAGTTTCCTTGGTTACTCTGATTTTTTCTAAGAAAATAATCAAAGGCACCAACCAGCAACCTAAGTTTTAGCTTGACCGTTCACATTTTAGAGATATTACCTTCACACTCACAAAGGCTGAGTCCATGGAATATCCCCTTCTGGTAATTTCCAAGGGCAACATGCCCACGTTCTCACAGATCTCATATTCAGTCTGTGACCATTCAACATGAGACCACTTCAGTTCCAGACTGTGCGTGAAAGGAAAAGAAAAGAGAAAATCATAAGAAATGCAGAGTAAATGCCCAGAGGGATTCTCTGCTGGGGAAGAGACTGAACCACTGGTTCACGTCACGATGACAGAGGTGGTTCACTGACGAGTGCTAAAAATTCCTTACACTTGTTTGGTATGTTTTAGTTCACAAACAACTTGCACTAACATTATCTCGTTTGAGGCTTACAACAATGCCATGAGGTAGACAGGGCAAGTATTAGAATTCCATTTTGCAAATGCAGAAACTAAGGTTAAAAGACTGTTGGCGGTCCCACAGTTATTAATGACAAAAGAGTGACTCAAACTTGAATGTTTTGAAAGGAAAGGAACCAGTTGTGAGGTTCAAGGAGACATTCACTTTTGGAAAGGACATTGATGTGAAATCTTCTCTCTGATCCCTTGGCTTTCTTCATCAGTGCAACAAGAACTGTTCCAGACACAGATCTTCTCTGAACTTGGGTTCAGTTTAATATCAAGTTATCTTTGAGGATGTGCCTGGGAATTAAAATGCGTAAGTGTTTTATAACCATTATCTGTTCCTTCTTCTGGGCCTATAAAAGGGCTGTGCTAATATGTAGCTTGGATGCAGCTACGCAACTGAATAAACCTGATAAATACAGGGTGGTCTTTTTTTCCCATCATATATTTAGTGAGCCCAGTATTTGATGGAAACTGTCTTCTTTAATTCTCATAATATGGAGAGGAACTTTTTTCTTTTTTTAGAAAAGAAAATGAGCCTAAGAGAAGTTAAATAACTAATTCAAAGGCAGAAGCTGTGACAAAGCTAATAGATAGCAGAGACGAAATTCCCAGCATAAACCTGAAGTCAAATGTTCCGTTCCTCCTTGACCGTTCTTCTTCCCCAGTAAAGTTCTTCATGACTTTTGTTGTTTGAGCTCAAGCAGAGGAATACAGTTTTATCTTTACTCTGAAATATTTCCCTTTTGAGGTGAAAAAACTTGAAACGTTTCATCTAAACATTTCTCTCCAAACATGTTCTAATCTTTTTTACCCCCGTAACCTTCAGCAAGATAAAAGACACAAGCAATCTTCACTACAACCATTGAACATATTTCCATTGCTTTTGCTTTTCTCATTTCCCCTTCATTCTGCACTTACAAAACCCTCAGTGGTTGCCTCACTGTATTCCTAAACTTCCAACTGGATTCAGGCTTTTTCTTCTAGATTTTTACATTACTTTTTACAATTTTCTTTCCTTGCAGAACTAGAAATTCTGGGTGCCCCTGTGTGGAGCATGGAGTTCACAAATTTCACAGAGCTCTCCAGACTTTCCCAGGACCATTCATATTAGACGGTATGTTTATCCTCTAATAACCACTTTTTGTTCTTGCATCAATCACATGTCACAGTTACATCCTATAGATTAACTTCACTAGCAAAATAAACTCAATAGCACTGTTTCGTACTCTAAGGACCATGGGCCAGTGGAACAAGAGTAGTGTGGGAGCATGGAATTATTGCAGAGGTCCGTGAATCTATATGAACATAGATGTTTCTTCAATCAATAGACATGAAATTTATTGTTACAGGCACGCTGGGCTTCATAAAATTTTGACACGAAAACAAGATCCTTATGTTAAATAATATTGGGACCCTCATGGGTTTTTGATGCAACTGAATTGAAATCTGGCATGAAACAGATCAACAAATAAAGAAGTAAAAGACCATGCTTAAAGAATCACAAGATAACAAGCAACAAGGATATTATAAATGCCAATAGAAAATGCATGTTGTAAAGAATTCCTAAAGGATCCAGCTAAATGAGAAAGGAAAAAAAATCAGCAAGAATGATTGAAGGAAAAGACAGAAAGATGAAACAGGAAGGAAAGGAGAGTGGTGGGAATGAGTGAAATAGGTAAATATGGATGGATTTCAGCTAAGTCTCAGTAAGGTTCAATATCCAATCTTCTGAGAATCCATCCATTGCTAATGCTGACCATGACAAGCAAAAATCCATCACTGTCACTCTGCAGATCCAAGTGACCTCAAGGCCTAAGGCTAAATGCAATTTGATTTCTCATCTAGATCCATAAGGGGACCACACAGAGAGCTGTTCAGCTTCAAAGCATAAAGAGTCTCGGTGTTTGGGAAAGTGTGTGCATTTCCCTGATACACCATTAGAATGTCACGTAGTGCTTAGAGGTTAAGGTTGTCATTACACAATGTTCTATTTTATTTTCTTAAAACTATTTACTACAAAAAATAAAGATCTATTCAAAAGCCATGAAATTTAAGCCAGGCTATATATTCTCTAGAAAAATATTCAAATCACAAAGCATTTCCATACCTACAGGATATATGCAACACATGTTTTGAATGTGTTTTTTATTTTTTGCAGTATTCTATTTGAGAAGATCTTTCTACACTGAGACTGTGGTTGCTTAAGTCCTTCACAAACAGCTGAAAGCAACGTAAGCGATGTAGTCAATCCCTTGGGAACTCTCCCTGCAAGAAACCACACAGCTGTATGCTTGGCGTCATATAGATAACCACATGCAGGGACCCATGAGAGAAATTTGGAAAGCTCTGGATGTGTAGGTGTCATGTAGACAAGGGTTGGTTCAAATCTTCACATCTTAGTGATCCCTCCCTTCTCCTAACATCATTGACTCAGAAATGAAATTTACAGACACACTGCAAAACTCATGGCGATCATTTCAAGTCATTTAGCGGGAGGTGGGACCTCCTTCAGGGGTTTCTGAACCTTGACACTATTGACATTTGGGACCAGTTAATTCTTTGCTGTGGGAGGCTGTCCTGTGCATTGTAAAGTGTTTAGCAGCACTTTTGGTTTCAACCTATCAGATACAATCATACCACTGCCCTCCAGTTACGACAATCAAAAACAGTTTTCAGACATTTCCAAATGTCCCTTGGGGGAAAACTCATCCTCAGTGGAGAAACACTTCCCTAAGCGATTTTGGGGGAACTCGTGGCAATAGAAAATTTGATTTAATGTGCAAACTAAGTTTGGGGTTCCAACAACCACCGTTGTGAATGAAAGACGTAGGATGGAGCAGCGGCAATTAAACTGGATTAGAGGTCATCATGCTTCTGGTCCCACTGCCACTCACTAACTCGAAGTCAGGCACAAGAAAAGCTGTTTAAACACCCCATTTAAATTTGCAATCCATCCCCAAAGTCTAGCATCTGTGATCACCCTTATCCTGACCAACTTTTTCATTTTCCAATGTATGTATCATGAATAATATACTGTTTCATTTACTTATATACTACATATGCTTCAAGTAAGCAGGGGTCTTTGGTTCCCTGATGTATCCCCAAGTCCCTTGTAGAGAGACAAGGACATAGTAAGTGCTCAATGAATACTTGTTAAATGAGTGAATGAGTCTTATTTAGCCCACTGTTTCCCAAGCTAGTGGACCATGAAACTTTTTTTCTCCCCAGGCTTATTAACATCATATTTCATACAATTGGAAGAAATGCTAGGCTAGATGATCCTCATATGTTCTTTCTAGCCCTGACTTTCTAGCCCTGGATTCTTTGGCTATTACTAGACTTCATTAGAATAGAGAGAAAGATGGCATTGATAAAAGAGCATTCTACCATAAAGCATGACCTCTTAACACACATCTATTCTATTCCCTAAGCATGTGCATGGTTCCTAGCATTTGGCTACATCTAGAGGCAGCTTTGATTGTCACAACTGGGAAGAGGGTGATACTGGTATCTAGTGGGTAGGGGCCAGGGATTCTGCTAAACATCCTGCAATGCACGGGACACCTACCCCACTCCACCCCACCCCCGACCCCCACCCCATGACAATTATCTGGCTCCAAATGTCAACAGTGTTGAGGTGGAGGCAAAAATATATACTTTCTGACATTTTATTTTGTGGCTGCTTTATTCATTTATATAAATGAACAATGAACTGAAAGAAACATTGGGGATTAAAACTCTAGTTTTGGATTTGGGACATTAACTAGGTTAACAAAAGCACGTGACACAGGTCCTTGGCTGCTCTGTGCGTCAGTCCCCTCACTTCCCATTGCGTGAGAATGATGAGTCTGTACTTCAGAGAGTTAAATGGACCTTAATGAATAGTCTTTAAGTATTTTTGGCTTCTCAGTGAAAGTTTTTATAGAAGCTAAAATTGTGATTAAATTATTCTTATAACTAGATCGTCATTTATAATCAAGTAGCATATGACTTAAGGAAATTGAAATGTTAAAAATATTTTTCCAAGTATTCAGTTTAAGACCTATCAATTCAAAGAGAATGGCCTTAAGCTCCATAGTCTAATACTACAGACACCTGTGTTTTCATTTTTGCCTTTCTCCCGTGATAATGGGGAAACAGTGTTTAGTTAGGAGGCAGCACAGAGAGTCCCCAAAACAAGTGCTTTGGAGTCAGACAAATCTTGCAACTACTTCTCGGTGTGCGATTATGGTCAGTTACTCAGTCTCTCTGGGCCTCAGTTTTCATTATCTTTAAAATGAGGAGAATTATATTCACATCAAATGATGAAAATTAAAATTCGTTAATAGGTATAAAGCGCCTGTACACAGTGGGTCCTTGATAAGTGCTATTTCCCTTCCCTTCCTCTGAGCTTCCTTAGATCTAGTCTGGAGATAAATATTTTTAACTTCTGGCTTGCAGGTAATGCAAAAGCTTTACCTAGCCAATAGTTTCAACCTCTTCCCCTACAAGGTGTTTCATAAAAGTTGCTCAAACGTTCCAAAGTTCGCTTGTCAGAAATTCGTTTCTTTTTTATTTCTTTTGTCTCTTCTCTTTTAAGGCTAAGAATGAATAATAGAATGGCTACAATGAGGGTAGCCAGAGGAAGGAGAAGAATCAGAGAGCTTGGAAGCATATGACAGCTGGAGAAGCTGCCGCTGAGTTACTAAGAACTGCAGTGGGGGTCAACTTTTCTTTTGAAGTTGACTTTTTTACACTGGGCACAAGAAACAGGTCAACATAGGAGATATGTTATGAAACTGCCTTGGTCAGAAGTTGGCTACATTCTGTGGTCTGCAAAGGTGTTTCTGATGAATGATGTGGGTCCTGTGTAACTTAGTTTGGGAGTTCTGGAGATCATCTTGCTATTCAAGCTGGACTGGAGAACAGACATGAGCTGATGAGTGAGTCATGCCAAGGCAGGGGCCCATCAGATGAGCACTCACTTTGAGGTCCGGTGGTCAGGGTTCACTTTTGGTTCAGCCACTCATTCTCTTAGTAACTTCTGGCCAATTACTGAAATGCTTTGAGCCTGATCTCCTTATCACCCTCAGAGGCTTGTATTTTGCAGATTAAATTAGACATTTGTTAAAAGCACCTAGCACAGTGCCTGAAATGTAGGCACTTAGCCAAATCTAAATCTTTATGCAAATTTCCATGGATTTCAGTGTTCTAAAATAGTTCCTATTCACAATAAAAAGTCTCCCAAATGTACTTCATGAACAACTTGTTCTGTGAGCTATTCTAGGGTGGGGTGGTGGTGGTTCTATAGTCTAATCAGGTTGTGATATACGACATCCTATATCCTCCTTTCAGAGATTCCCAATGCATACAAGCATCTCCACGGTTCCGGGATGCGATGCAGTTAAAGAGCATGCAAGCTAGCTAGCTAGCAATATAGCTTGATTAAATCAAGATTTCCTAACAGCTTTTCTAATGAAATATCTATTGACCCTTCAAGACTGATATTCTATAGAGATGCTGCCATAGCAAAAACTTACTAGCAATCAAGATTCTGGGACATTCCCACTGAACATGGGTTCTCGTTCTTTAAAATAGCCTCGGTTCTGCTCCAGATTGCACCCAACAGTCCCTTCAGCTTTATTACAGAAGGTTTTCACTCCTTCGGATATGTAGAATGTTAATACTATTATTAATATATTAGTCTATTAACTCTGTCTACGCCAAACAAGAACACAAAGTTACACAGCATTTAGCTTAATTATTAATAAGCACATTGATTGTCCACTTTGCAAATCATCACAGATTCAATTTCTAATTACAGATGGGCTTTAGCTGGCCCCCAAATGTTTCCAGAATACTTCTTCAAACAGTCAATCTTTGTACCCACATCAATGAGTGACAATAGTAATCACTACCACAAGTTACATTTGTCAAGGACTTTAAGTATACAAGATGCTTTTGTATATTTTTACCTCATTTGTTTCTCCAAACAAATCTTGGTCTTGCCCCCATCTGACAGATGACATAACTAAGGCTTCAATGATCACCTAGGTCAAGGGCAGAGCTGAAGCTCAAACCCTGTTCTTTGGCTCTAAATCCAGTGGTCTATTCTTTATCAGCTGTACCATAATTCTCAGTGTTTTTGATATGGGGTGCACCCTAATATTAAAACCTGTAATTTACATTTTGAAATAACAACTAAAACTTGTGGTCCTTGAAGAGTAAGTACTTCTCCTTTCTTGCTGCCTGGGTGGTCAATGTCTGGAGAGAAAGAAGGGAGATAAGTCTGCTGCTGCTTTCGCTTTAGGCTAGTTTAGCACAGTTGTTAAGAGTAGGCAAGAAGTTCTTCAGTGTGGTAGGAAAACCGGGGACTCCAGAGCCGTCCTTCCTGGGCCTGAATCCTAGCTGCTTCACTATTCGCTGCAAGAGCCTGGAAAAGTCACTTCCTGTCTCCTTGTTTCAACTTCCTCATCTGTAAATTCTGGATTTGGACAGTACCTAACTCATTAAGTGATTGCAATGATTAAATAAAGAGCAATGAAATAGAGCAGAAAACAATTATATTGCACATGCTTGTGATTTATATTGTATATGCAACTAAGTTCTTGCCGCCTGTCTTGGGAAGACAACCCACTCTTCATAACATTATTTCTTACCAAAAAAATGTGCTTCTTGTTCCAAAAAAATCTACTTACAAATGAGGTCGGGGACAACTATACCATTTAAAAATTATAAAGATAAATGCTGAGTAATTTCTACCTCCCTCTGCCTACTCTAAAGAAAATAATGTATGTCAGAATCAAATCAAAATTATTTTGGGGGGCCAGCGGTGGCATAGTGGTTAAGTTCATGTACTCTGCTTCCGTGGCCCAGAGTTTGCAGGTTTGGATCCTGGGCGTGGGCCCACACACCACTTATCAAGCCATGCTGTGGCAGGCGTTCCACATGTAAAGCAGAGGAAAATGGGCATGGATGTTAGCTCAGGGCCAGTCTTCCTCGGCAAAAAAGAGGAGGATTGGCAGCAGATGTTAGCTCAGGGCTAATCTTCCTCAAGAAAAAAATTATTTTTGGACTAACCCTTGGTAGGCATATTTTGCATCATTTTGTTCCATTGGTTCCGATCATTTCAAGCTGAATAAGATACACCTTCAGCATAGATACTTGAAAACTGATATCCAACAGAAGCTGGACACTATTTAAAACAGCCTCAATTAAGGTTATAAATTCTGTGATTCTCCAAGGAATTTGAGGATTATTTAAAAACATAAATCCTCTTCAAAAGCAACGTCCTTGGTAAGGACAAGGAATGAGAAGGGCATGTAAATGAAGCAAAATCAATCTGGTACCATCGCTGAGAAAAAAAATTCTCTATCGGCTAGGCTGTGTTGACATGTGGAGGACTAGCAGACAGCATTAGGCCAGGAGCAAGTCTGATCAATATTCTCATGTTTTTTAATTGAACTATTAAAAAGCAAGTAAAACCAACATGTTTTCGGAGCAGGATATTTTTTTTTAAATTTCTTGAGAATTGAACGATGTTTGTCTGAATTACAAGTTAATATATTTTCTATAGAGACTGTAATTCCGAAGAATCATTTCTCTTCAGCAAGAGGAGTTTAATGGATGGTGGTTATTCATTTTAGTTTTATAATCCCATGGTTATATTTTAACGTCACAGGCCAGGTCTCCCTTGCTCACATCTACTTCCCAGCTTCTAGTACTCTGTACCTGGCATATAGCAGCCCCTCAATAAAAATCTGTGCCATACCTGGGCAGGTATTACACTTTATGAGGACGGTGGAGGTGGGGCCTCAGGAATGCATTTTGTTGAGAAAGACGCCAGTTTTTCTAACAATAACTACAGAGACCTCTGCTGGTGAGTCTTGGGACTACACTGGAGGATCGGAAAGAAAAAGCAAGAAGGAAGAGTGCAGAGGATTTCTCTGGTTTTCTTCCTTTGTCCATATTCTGTCATAAAAGGCTCATCAAGGGGCTGCACTCACTTATGGTGTGTAGTCTGACTAGGATATGGTGAATATGAAAACTAGGATAAATGAACAACTTTTCTTTGAGTTGACAGGGAAAGATATCAAATTTAAAAGGAAAGAAAAAACACAGCACGAGAACTGAACTATGCGAACCTTTCTGTGACCATCTGATAGCTGGTAAGTTATTCAAGGTCTACTTTCAAGAAAAGCCTAGATTAGGAACCCAGTGAGTGAAATTACTGTGGTCTGTTAATCTCGTTATTCTGAGGGTCATACACTTTATACAACTTCTAAGTGCCACTTAATACCTCCCCAAGTCTATTTTCCTCCTTACACTGTTTTCATCTCACCCATGATAGGTTTATTAACTTCTAAAGGCAGTCACAAGTAATCGTTTTGTTTCCTTTGTTTTTTGTAAGGGAAAGAGAAGATGTTTTGCTAACCCTTCTGACCCCCTCCTTCGTCCCGGCTCCAGAGATTTTCGAAGATGATGGTTTCTAACAGTCCTACAGTGACCTCTTGCTGCACGATTTGTACATGAGCCTGCAAGCTCAGGCCCGGATGCTACAAACTGTCAAAACAGAAACCTGTGTGTGTGTGGAAGCGTATGCATTGACATGCACAAAATGAATGGCCTAGCACGATACAACTTAACTTTTTCATGTTTCCATACTCTGTAAAGCTACTGGCTTTCACATTACCAAGCAGTAACAGAAAAATCCCTCTCCAAAATAAATTCCATGAGCTTCTGAAATGGTCTGTCATTTTGTCCTCTTAGATTCTGTTTGAAAAAGAATATTTCACTTTCCTAATCAGATACATTCTGGACATCATATGCAAGACAATTGAACAAGCATAATAATTTACATTTGAGGAGTGGCAGAGTTCCCGGTGGGGTCCATGATTTGAAATTCCATGACATCTGAATTTATTTCCAAAGATGGGTTTAGGATGTAAAGAATGGTCTTACTGTTTAAGTCCTTTTGGCTAAATTTCTCTTGGATAAATTCACCTACAGAAAAGAAATAAATGAATTTCATGATTAACCAAACAAAATATTAAATAAGAGATGAAAAAATTATATGGCTATTTCATTTTAAACACAGCTTTAAAAACAGCCCAAGTGTATTTTTTAAAGAAATTAACATTATTGCAACTATCTTAAAACTCGAATTCAATGAACTTAAATTAGGCTTTAAAATTACTTTGTCTCAGAAGTATTGTGTTTTAAAGAAAATATAAAAATAGAGGAAGAAAGAATAGGAAGATACAGTAATAAAATCGATAATTCTGTGCCATCCTGTTTAGTGATATATTTTTATCACTGTCTTTGTAAAGCAGAAATAATACACAATCCAGAAAAACTAATATACCAAAAGATAAAACCAGAATTTTTTAAAATGAACTGACATCATTTAGAATTCACGATAGAAAAAAATGAGTCACAAATATGAATCTGGTTCTGACATGTGTGTTCCTCTGAATATATTACAATCTGGCTGTTGAAAAGAAGTTGTAAACAATAAACATCTGTGTATCAGTATTTGGTTCTCCCACTCAAGATGAATTTAGGAAAGCTCATCTTCAAACCCTCTTTAGCACCAATATTGATTTATAAACGGCATCTACCAGTAAGCCCTGGGGAGTGTTTACCAAATGGGGCTGCACTTAATTAAATTACTCTCTAGCATTGCCAGCCACTGGATATTTTAAAATGAGTAATTACAAGGATTAAGGAAGGCAGTACCTGTTGTTGTGTTCTCCAGATGTCCATGTTGGGGGCCTCGTAAAATCTTAAAGATGATCTGATTGTCCTCGGTGTCAGGATCCGATGCCTTCAACACGTGGGAAGTGATGTAAATCCCATAACAGCCGTTTTTCAGGAGCCCCACTTGAGAAGGGGAATGCAAGTGTGTGATGTGCGGGGCTGTTTTGTCCAACTGGTCCACCTGGATCATTGATAATTACATACAATGTCACACAAAGCCTTCTCATCCCCATGTGACCAAGGGTCTTAATGGTTGGACAATGACAAATGCTCCCAAATTTCACCTTCCTTATCTTCCTCATTTGTTAATTTCTGCTAAAGACCGTCTTGTTAAGAATAACCTCAGCAAATATCACAGTGCCTGGAACAGAGGCCAACTTTCCATTGTAACTTTGACCCAGCTTTATTTAGGAGCCCATTGTCTGACTCTTCATTAGGACATAGCTCCTTGAGGGCTGACACCATGTCTTTTTCCCCATCTATTCCCTGCACCTGGCACAGTGCCTGCACCAGAATAAGCTCAAGGAATATTTGTTGAATTAATATATTAAAACTGACCCAAGAATTGTATTGCAAACTTAAGGTTAGCTCCACAGAAGGATTTCCCCGTCTTTCCAGTGTTCGTTGACTTACAGAAACAGACTTGTAAGAGTTTTTAAATACATAGAACATTTTCTCGGCATGTCTTTGTTCAAATGGCAAAAATGTTGAATAAAAACAAAAATACTTCAGTAAGAAAAAAGTGAAAAGTGATTATACAGATATGTGTGTATTTGTTTCATTGAGGATGAGAACTGGTAACCAACCAGGTGGACTGTGATGATGGCAAGTCGTCAATTTCTCATGAGTGACAGGAGGAGCCCAGGTTCAGCTACCAAGGGCTTCATTCAGGTCCATCTTGCAAACGACTGTTATAGGGTAGGGATGGAGCAGGTCTGGATGAATAACAGAATTCACCACTTACATTAAAAACAGGTACAAGAGCACCGCCTTCATTCCTCTCACTCCTAAGACTTCATTCTTAACTTCATTTACCCAAAAAGGATACTACTGTAAATCTTAGTTCACCCTAGCAAAGAATTAGTGTCAATGATAAGACCATATGTATTTTTTGTATATGATGATATAATAAACTACTATGCACCTATTAAAAAGAATAAGACGTAGGATGAACCAATAATGAAAAATATCCACAACTTAGTGTTAACTGGTTAAAAAAAAAAAAGAAAGAAACAGCAAGTTGCATAAGAGGAGATGACTATACTGCCATTTTTGTTAAAAACAAATACATATACATGTTCATACAGACATAGACAAAATTCTGGAAGTATTTGCACAAAGCTGTTCATTTCTCTTGGGGTGGGGGAAAATTACCACTCCTCCCTTGTGTATTTCTTTCTTTTGCTTTTTTTACAAAGATTGGCATCTGAGCTGACATCTGTTGCCAATCTTCCTTTTCTTTTTCCCCCCCAAAGTTCCCCAGTACACAGCTGCATATTCTAGTTGTAGGTCCTTCTGGCTCTGCTATGTGGGACACCACTTCAGCACGGCCTGACAAGTGGTGCTAGGTCAACGCCCAGGATCCGAACCAGTGAAAACCTGGGCCGCTGAAGTGGAACACACGAACTTAATCACTCAGCCACGGGGCCAGCCCTTGTGTATTTCTACATGGAATTCTGCAACAACCAAATACTTTTTTCCTCTCAAGTTGGCAAAGTTCTTTTTTATTAACAAAAATAATCATAAATCATGTTGGCTAATGTTTGGAGAAGCAGACATTTTTATATTTTGCTGCTAGGAGTGCAAATTAGTGAGAATTTTCTGGAGCGGAAATTGGCATATACATATATTAAAAACATGCGTATACTTTGATCCAAAACGTTCACTTTTTGGAGTATATCCTATAGAAATAATTAGATGTGCAGATAAACATATATATATGGATGTTCACTAAAATATAATTTATAGTAGCAATTAACAAAAAATTCCATAAAACAGAGAAGTCCAAGAAGGGATTTATAAACCGTCTCTACCTGAGACTGAGAACAATGAAGCCTTTAAAAGTTAGGTTTTCAAGGAAGATCTAACGACCGGAGGAAACTTCCATAACATAATGAAGAGTGGAGACAGGCAATCTACATGATAGTACATACAATATCATCCCAGTTTGTTATTGCACAGAATAAAAGAATGGAAGGAAGCCACCAATGACAACCATGGCCAGCCACGGTGGCCAGTAGGAGGGATGGTGAATGGCAGGAGAGGAAAGATAAAAATACTCCAAGCCATGTAAGAAATCCTCAAAGTTGATCAATAGATGAGTGTAGCTGGATTTTTTTTACGTTGTATTTTCCCTAAAAACAAAAGTGTTACAAAAGGAACAAATGCCTGTTGTGATCATTTGTTTTAAAAAAAACGTTAATATTTAAACTCTGGTTATGTGGTCCCCTCTGTGTCATCGGTCACACTTGTGCTAAAATGTCTCCTAGTCTTGCTAAACTTCCAGCTTCTTCAAAAGCCGTTCTTCTGACTCAGTATACTGGAAGCATTTTGAAATATTGGAGTACAAAATTTTTTTTAAAAAGGAAGGCTATATCCTTCGGATAACTTGTGTTGGATTTATTGAAAATCATCTCAGACACACCTAAAACACAGAAAGCTGTGATGCTGGTCCTTTCTGCCTCACTTCCAGCCCCGTCCCCTTTTAAGGAAGATTACAAGAATCATTGCAGCAAGATTGCAGTATGTTGGTCAGACAGACATAATTTCCTACGAAATGAATGTTGAATTAGTGCCTGCTGGTATCAGTGGCAGGCACCTGTGTTTTAGCTTGTTCAGTCTAGTATCTTTGCCCTTCGTTACCCAGATCGAGACAAGAAGAGCAGTGCACCCATGCTTGGGAGACTTACTTGGAGCAATCCATCACTCAGTGGTGGTCCACATCATATTGTCTTGCCAGAAAAAGCTCCTGTAGGCAAGAGACTAAAGGGCTCATCTTTCCTGCACGGCTGGCGGGGGTTAGTCACTTCCTAAACTGCTTGACCTCTCTGCTCAGAGAGACCAGGGAATTTGGGGGAGAAAGTTTAAGGCTTTCTTTGTCAGGTTTTTACACACAATGATTTTTTTTGTGGGGGGGGCAAGGAAAGCCTTGTGAACCTTTACACCTGTAATCAACATTTTCCTATCAGTAAATTCTACAACTTCCAAGGGATAACTCTCATACTACAACCAAGCTCTTTAAGTTGAGGATTGGTGTTGAGACAGACCTGATTTAAGTTCTGATACTTTCTCTAAACTCTACCCTCTTTCCCCTCTCTGCGCGGAAGTGTGGGAAGGAACTCTTATGCCTGTGCTTAGAATTGATAACTCCTACAAATTTGCAAGGAAAATGACCCAGAAAATCACCCCTGCTTGGACAGTACAATGACATTTCTCTACCTAGTATGGGGAGTCAGGAGTCAAGAAAAAAAATTAGTAGACTGAAGAGTGGGATGGGGCTAATAACAATGAAAACATATAATAACAAAATGAAAACACAATAATGTTTACTATGTACAAAGTACTTCTTTCATACTGTGCCAATGACATCAACACCTTCTCTCTACTCCCAGTGCATCATAATTTCATTACATTTTCTGGACCTCCCTAGTGTCAAAGATTCATCCGGGACCCACTCTACGTATCATGACTCCCCACTTTTCTACTCAGATCCTACCTTAGAAAGAGACTGTAATGGTTAATTTTATATGTCAACTTAGCAGGGTTGCGATGCCCAGTTGTTTGGTCAAACATCAGGCCAGATGTTGCCGTGAAGACATTTTTAAGATGTGATTAACATTTAAGTCAGTAGACATTGAGTAAAGCAGATTCTCCTCCATAACGTGGGTGGGCCTTATCTAGTCAGTTGAAGGCCTTAAGAGAAAAGACAGGTTCCTCGAAGAGGAAGGAATTTTGCCTCCAGACTGTTATTGGACTCAAGACTGTAACATCAACTCCTGCTGGAATTTATAACCTGCCGGCCTTCCCTGCAGACTTTGGACATGTCAGATCCCACAATTGTGTGAGCCAATTCCTAAACAATAAACCCGCCCCCCTCTCTGTGTATATACACACACACACATATATATGTGTACACACATACACACACACACACACATATATATATATACACACATGTGCCGCATAACCAGGTTTCAGTCAGTAATGGACCGCATATACAATGATGGTCCCATCAAATTAGTACCCTATAGCCTAGGTGTGTAGTAGGCTGTACCATCTAGGTTTGTGTAAGTACACTTCACGATGTTTACACACTGACAAAATCACCCAATGACACATTCTCAGAACATATCCTCGTCGCTAAGTGATGCATGACTGTATACACATATTTAAATAAGTCCTATTGGTTCTGTCTCTCTGGAGAACCCTGACTGATACAGAGACTAAACAGCAAGGGAAAATTATGATTATTTTACATAATCAGAACATATCTTGAAATAAGAGACAGATTTATATCTTTTCTGCGTTTGGGGGAAGCATGTAGAACAGGGTGAATTATTTCCAAGGAGAGTGGATTCAAGGCTTTGAGAGCCAGAACATACTTGATGTGTTTTGACTAAAAAAAGAAAAACACATTTTGCCCTCCAAGAATCATCGTAATAGTCAACACAAATGTGGCAGTGTGGTGCCATAGAAAGGACACAGAATTTGGGATCGGAAAGATGTGAGGTCTTTACATGTGCTTGAAAAAATTATTGAACTTCTGAGCTTCTGAACATCTATAAAATGGAGATCATAAAACCTACCTCATAGGATTTTCATCAGAATTAAATGAGATTTATGTAAAGTGGGTCTGAACTACAGTTAACACTCTAAAAATTGTAGCTGCTACAATTATTTTCCTCATCATTATTACATGTACAATATTGATGCTGCCTTGTAAGTATTCATACATTTAATTGAAAATTATTAAAATGCCAGTAGATGACATGGACCAATAAGCATCATCATAATAGCAATAGAGTTAGATAGTATAACAGAGTATAGTTAGATATTTTATTGTAGTTATAAGATATTGAATAACTAATATGCCAGTGTCTTGAGTACCGAAGATTATTTAATTCTCACTGCAGTGCTATAAGGTATGTTTTTCAAAGAAAGAAAACTAGAATCAGAGGAGTTAAAGAACTCTTCCAAGGTCACACAGCTAATAGATGGCAAAGCAGAAATGGCCCAGGTGTGCCTGACACCCAAGCCCCTGGTTTTGTTCCCTTCTGTACTACCACTGACTCCTACGGTCAGTCATTAGCCCATATGCAGGGACCACATCTGTTTTGTTCATATCAATATGCCTGGCGCCTTGCTTCGTGCCTGGCATGCTGTAGACATAGCATACCTATTTGAATGAAAGAGGGAGGGAAATAAGGAAATAGTTCTCCTTGTTGTTTTCTGCACATGCCTGGCAACGAACTGTGTATTTGTCATACTTGCCTGGATAGTGAATGAAACAGGTTCTTGCCACACTCTCCCATCCACCATGAAGCCTTGGTTTGTCCCATCTGTGGCCACAAACGTAAAGCGGTCAATCTGAGAGTCCCCTCCCAAGTGCCTGTAGGCCACATTCCCGCTGTCCACATCCTGCTGAGTGAAATTGTGTTGAAGCAGCACTGTCCCCCATAGGTAGAGCTGGCCATGTTGCGGGAGCTGGGCCAAAAGGAAGGTGAGGTTCTGCGCTGGAGTGTCAGGGTCGGTCAGCTGAAGGAGGTGAGGGGAAAGAAGACCTGTGGCCCCTTCGGCCAGTCTCAACCCCTTGTTCCTGGTCACCACGGGTAAGGCTCTGTCCACAGTCTCCAGTGTGATCTCAAACACCCCGGGCTTGGTCTGCAGCCCATTGCTGACTGTGAATCTGGCAAAGAGAGGCAAGGCAGCCTTCAGCATGGATTCTTGTGTCACCATCTACTGAAATGAAATGATAACAAGACACACCTTTACTAAAGGACATGTCGTGTTGAGACTCAAATGAAAACTCAAGGGTAGATCTTTCAGGAGAACGCAATTCTATCTGTGAAACAAGTCACTAGGTAATACACAAATTGACCAGTAAGCACCCAAAAGTGCTCTCTCAACCACATTGATGGTAGACTCATGTGATGGAGCAGGCGAATTCTGCCAGTGGTATTTATCAGGCTTGTCAGTGCTTAGCATAGTTCCTTGCCCTAAATTGGAATTTCACATCCAATTAGACCCATGACATGAGTTTGAAGACTATACTTAATTTAGATATATTTATAATTTTGCAATTGTATTTTTTTGGTGGGCATTTAATAAGCTAAACATTGAAGACTGATCATTGGGGGCCAAACCAAGGGCTCAGTTTGGTCAATTCACTCTATTTATGTATTTTCACGATAAATTTCCTAAGACCAGATCACAATACTGAGCCTTGTAGTAGTCCATAACATATCTCCTTTTCTGGGCCTCATTTTCACTCTTCTGTAAAGCGAAAGATGGACCAGATGGTCACCGAGAACCATCGACTCTAAAATATCATGTGATGCTCTAATCCCTTACATTTTTCTTATGCTTCTATATTTCCCCTTACAAGATATGTAGGAGTTACACTAGACATGGATTACTTCCCTGCCTTAAAGAAAATTAGAGCAAAAAGGGTCAGAAACGTGGCGGGAGATCATATAGCAGGTAGGAGAGAGAGCTGGACTAGAACCCAGATCTTTTGACCCCACACATCCTGCTCTTGTAGTTTTTTAAAATAAATGCTGGTTTAGCAATCCACCAACAAAGAGTTGTGGTGCCTGGGCACCACTGCAGAACTGTAAAGAGAAAACTGAAATGATGCAAATTCAAGGTAAGCAGAATCTCTCACAATCATGGGTTTGTGCTACCGTAATTGCTTCTGATTATATTGATCACTGAATCACATTCCACCCACCACTGCCAATCTCCAAATAAAACCAGTTTAGGGGCAGGCCCGGTGGTGGAGCAGTTAAGTTTGCATGTTCCACTTTGGCAGCCCGGGGTTCACCGGTTCGGATCCCGGGTGCAGACATGGTACCGCTTGGCAAGCCATGCTGTGGTAGGCGTCCCACATATAAAGTAGAGGAAGATGGTCATGGATGTTAGCTCAGGGCCAGTCTTCCTCAGCAAAAAGAGGAGGATTAGCAGCAGACGTTAGCTCAGGGCTAATCATCCTCAAAAAAATAATAATAATAGTTTAAATGACTTTTAGAACATTTCAATGTGTAATTTTTATTCCAAAGAGAATTGAGAGTATAATGAGATTAAGCAAACAAAATGCACTATTAAAATTCTAAAAGTTAGTAAATCACTACCATCAAATGAAATTGACAAATTCACTGTAGATCAAAGAAATGTACATCACAATTATCATGGCGTTGTGTCTATTAGTTTTTCCCCATGTATGGCGGTAGCTTGAAATATTCATGGAGAAGAGATATACTCTTATATTCCACGGATGTAAAAATCTCTAAAAATGTTTTAGTGGAATATAACATTAAATTATACAAGAATTTCCTTCTAGGCTCTTTTTTTTTAAGTAGAGAAGATATGGCGTTTATATTTATTTTACTAATCTGACAATTTGACTAACTAGTTCTTTATCCTTTGCAAAATACATCTTATCCTTCAGAGTTTGAAGGTTGATACTTTGCTTTTGAACATAAACCTGACACCAGGTTGTGTGAGTACAAGGAGATGATCAGCCAGCCTGAGGCAAAGGACTCTGGGAAAAGAGCAGCCAGACCAAAGTAAAGGGAGATGAGTTTGGCTAAGTACAGATTTTGCTTTGAAGGCTAAGGTATAATTTCTGAGCTTTCTAAGTATCTAATTGATAAGACTGCCTACAAGGAAAATATGATGTGATGCATAGTAAAAGGAATCTATGTTCAAAAAGTTAAAAGTACTAAAGTGAAATATTACAAATAAAACAAATTTTTGACATTTCACATACCTCAACTTGTAAAGACTATAACCTGGTTATTTTCTGCAGCATTATTTTTACAGTTTGAATAAGGACATTGAATTAACTTTAGAATTGTAGATTGAGCAACATTACATAGTTTCCTTAAAACAAAACAGTTTTCATTTTGTAAAGCTGAACTTTTGCTATTTTCTAAGCAATAGGGCAATTTCACTGTTGGCTCATGCAGTCTTTGCAAAATTAGTCATTTTTTTTTTTTTTAAAAAGAAGCATACCCAGAAATATATCTGTACGTTCTTCCAACTTTTTATTTACTAGTCACCTTGACAATTTCAAAGGTCAAGTGATATGCATTTGTAGGTGCAAAAATCATGGTCTATTTCTCAGGGAAAGCTTTGCCTGGAATTGTGCCTTTATTCCATTGTTTTCCTGTTCCTTTTCATGTTTCCTCTCTGGTGCCTATCATCAGACCCATGATATAACAAGGGGAAGGTGAGGTGTTCCCTCACTGCCTCCAATTTCTCCATTTTTTACTTAATCCCTCCAGATACACATTTCATGAGTTCCATTTTACCCTCTTTCACAAATAAAGTGGCTCTCTACTCCCTGCCAGATCACTAAACCAAAATGTGCTCTCGTGGAGAGTTTTAAATTGACCATTTATAGTTTAGCACAAATTTAAGCCAAAGGACAAATATTTTAGTATTAGCATTAATTGTGGAATTAAAGACATCATGCCCCGTTAAAAGCATGTCAAATATGAGCAGAGAAGGAAGGGGAAAGAAGGGCAGCGATGGGGATCAGGAACAAGGAGGTTCAGTGAGAGCTCCAGTGACGGTCGGGGCTCAACCAGAGGCGGCCATCTTGTGTATCTGATTCCCACTTTCCCCTCTGGAGACTGAATTCTGAAAATGTCTGACCAGGTCCTCAAAGCTCAGTCTCAGGATGGCCGCATTTATATGCATGTGTGACCTGTGTGAGGACGCTGAAGTTGTCTCATGATCCAGGCTGTCCTTCTCAAACCCCTCCCTGCCTGATGATGGGGATCTGACCACGTTGGAAATCGGCAGCCTGCCATCAGACAGATGGGAATGAGGGCGAGCAGGCCAGGGACTATATAAGAGGAAGAAATATGTTTACTGAGGCCACTGTTCCCAGCTGGGACACCGAAGCAGCTGTCTGCACTGACCAAAAGCTAATAAGCCAGTGGCGAAAAGGATGCAATTTTTAAACATGACTGGATCAAACACATCATTCCACTTTCACAGGTAACCATGCAAACTACTCACAGGCAGAGAAACATTATCAGAGAGAGAGAGACAGGGTGAATGGTCATGGTTGGCTTCCCAGTCAAAATAAGCCTAGCAGAACAAGTGCACCAAGGTCAGTGCTGTTCACGTCCGCAAAGGTTGACCAGATGATCTTACAAATGCTCCCCCTCCCCCACAAAGCAACCCTCCAAATAGATTCTCCAGTTTTAAAATAACAGTGCCATTGCTATGATGGTATCCATTCCAAGGTTAAGGAGCTGGTGGTATCGCAGTAGCAGCTCCTTCTGTGGGTCCATTTTGGTTAATTTCACTTCTTATGCCCCCCTGAGAAGAGACACAGCCAAGATGACCACTGTTCTCATGAAATTTGGGGAATGACTCTCAGATTCGTCTGGGGTGCCTGCCTGGTCTGATTTCACCATTACACGGTGCTTTCAAGCTTTCTGCATTTCCTGGCAATAGAGTTGGCTGAAGAATCTGCCATCTGTCATGGCATTTAAAAGATAAAAATGGAATCATAAATAGAGCCAGTTCCTCAAAAAAAAAAAAAGTCCAGCCGGCATGTCAAAATGGAGGACATTAGCATGTTCTTTTAGTACCCGGCTGCCAGCAGCTGAAGTCAGCTTGCTAATCACTTGGTGTCATCTGTCCTAGAATGCGCTGCCAAATCTTTCTTCCAGGCCAGCAGCACCAAACAATGCAGGAGAAATTTATGATTCGCAAAATATTTTTGCAGAAGGTAAAATCTGACCATTAAACTCCCCCGCTTAATTAATGCTGCCATATCCTACATTAAAACGAGAAGGGGGAAAATCCTCTGCCACAGAATTTATCTCCTCTACCCAGCCAAATTCCTTGCCAGATTTAACAGCAAGCGACATAAATTTAGGTGATTAGATTGGTTGCATATATTTAATTTTTAAAAAGCACCATGATCACACTTTCATTAAAACAGGCTTTCAGCTTTGGTTTAGTGCCACTTGACAAACAACGCAGCAGTCCATGATTGGGTTAGCGAAATGACAAGATTAAAACGAGGGTCTTGGGTAGATGCTAGGCTCTTCCATCATCAATATGTAAAACTGCTGGCCGAACAGCAGAATGACACATTGAGGAGGTTCCTTCGCACAAGTGCATCTTCTCCGCAAATTTTTGGTACGATGAGGTATGATGGAAAGAACTCTCCCAAATGAGATCTCAGCCTAAATTCAGCTCTGATTCAGTTATGTCGGTTTAGGCAACTGTCTTTGCTTCTTGGAACCTCGGTTTTCTAGTGCACAAAATGGGAACAAACCATCTCTCTCAAGGTGGTGGTGTAAGGCTGAAAGGAAATGATTCACAAGAAAAGGGTCTAGTACACTGTCTGATGCATTGCAGGTGTTCAAGCAATATCAACTTTTTTACACGTAAGTGAAGGGATGGGACTAAATCAATACTTTCCAACCTGTGGTGTTTGTTTATTTTCCGCATCGACCTATTTTCTAATCTTGAGTCATTCAAACACCACCTTCCTAATTTCTGCCAAATTCTTGACCCACCTGTACTCTTATTAAGTTGCTTTAGAGCAACCCACTCTTTGTTTTACCTAAATAAATGTCTCTAAAAGGAAACTTTCTAACTACTAAAATCTGAAATTTTTAACTACCAAAAACTTCATCACCATAAATACTGCAAAAATAAATACAAGAAAATGATGTTTTTCTTTCTAGCTAGATATTGTTGCCCAATGGCCTGGAACCTGAGGTCTGCACTCTCTTTGTTAAAAAGGGAGAACGGTTAATACTGAAGAGCTGTGGAGGACATATGGCGCCAGTCTGGGACTTCCTTGTTGAAACAATCAGAAGGATGGAGAGCACTAAGAGAGAGCAGTTTCTCAGTCCTGACTCCCTGTCGTTTATTGCCTTCTTCCCCCATCAGCCCATATTGCATCTTTGTATCACTGGTGGTACAAATCACTCACTTCAGAAAGTACAGCCACAGGCTTTGTGCTGAAAGAAAACCTTGCCCAGAAGCCCAGTGTGTAAAACAAACTCTCAAAAAATAAAATGCAACAAAGCTCTATCAGTAAATTGGAGTGAGGGCCCCATCTTCTGTCTCTGAGAGGCCCCGAGAGGGCTTCCGTAAATCCTCAAGGCTCCTCAGAACACACTTGGAACAACGGCCTGGACCAGGCCAGCAACTGCTAGTCCTGACTGCATCAGAATCACCTGGAGAGATTTTAAAACTACAGAACCTGGGCCTGAGACTGGACTTACCAAAGTTGCCTCTCTGGGGCGAGGTCCAAGAATTTATATTTTTATAAATCTCCCAGGGAACTCTCTTGAGGATCTAGAAATTTGGAAATTTCTAGGATGAATGATTTCTAAAATGCCTCTAGCATGACCCTATATGGATGTGAATTAGGAAACTTCTATAGTATCACCAATTCTCATATACAGAGATGCTGCTTTCTCTTCGCAGCTCATCACTACCATCTGATTGATACCTAACCTTCATTTCTGAACGTCTTTACATGTTCATTCATTGGCTTCTCCAGCAGAGTCACTGGTTTCTCCAATACAGTCATTAGTGTCTTCAGCAGACTCTCCTGCGGGTGTTGACTGGGGGAAGTGGGAATGGACAAGAGGAAGAAAGTCTAGAAATGGGTACAAAATTAAAGCCCCAGAATCTCATATACATGCATTAAACCAAGAAGCACCAGCCTCTGTTAGTGAACAGGGAAAGGAGAACAATCATTGCTCTTGTTTGTAATTTCTTTCCTCCTTCAAGATTACGCATGGTATTGTAAAGATCAGAGGGAAAAGGGGGGCCAAAGAAGGAATATAATAAGTAATGATAACAACAACAACTCTATAGTAGTAGTAATAATTGCAGCTAGTACTTATTTCATTCTTCCTATGTGCCACATAATGTTTTAAGTATTTTACATGCACAAGCTCCTTTGAACCTCCCAAAACCCCTGTAAGGCAGGTACTATGAGCATCATTCCTTTTCACAGAACAGGAAACAGGATCACAAGAGGATGTGTAACAAGACGAAGGCCACAGTGTAGTGAGAAATGGAGGCAGTAATTGACCCAAGCCTGTGCCCCACCAACTACACTATTCCACTTCTGGAGCAAAAGAACCAGGGTGAGAAGGAATCCCCTCATCTCATGTTTTAGTCAAAGCCTGTAACACTTATGCACTGAATCGGTTATTAAGATATTGATCACCCAAATGATTAGCTGTTTGTTAAGGACACTTGTCAAGAAAAAAGGAAGACATTAGTTCAAACTTCCCTGGATGTTTTTTTTTTGGTTTAAAAGTTGAACTATCCAAATCATCACTCTAAATACTAAACAAGCAAGCAAAATCATCTTTACTAATATTTAAGCAGTGCTTATCATAACAGGCATATTGAATTTAGATAAATAAAATGTATGATCGAGAGTGGCATTTGAACACAGCTGTATCAGTACACTTGATAGTGTACGGGCACCACTGAATGATATGGGAATACGCTACATTTCCGTTATTTTATGGCGCTCTTTTGAAGGTTGTATTCTGGTAAAAACTATCCAGAAGGCCTGCTTGGGTGGCCGATAAACCGATGCTCTCAGGGCCTCCTCCTTAATTAGTAAAACTCAGAGTCGGGTATGTACCACTGTTCCGCGAAGGCTAGTCCGAGATTTGCTGGTTCCCATCCCAGCCCCAGGGATCTGTGTCCTCTTAAGGACCTTGCATTCAGCCAGCTTTGAGAACTGCTAGACGATAGATTCTTCAGAGTTTCTCTTGCTTTATGTGACTGGAGACAGATTTCAGTATTTTAAATCACCGTCGACTTTCATTAATGTTGAATCTTTGCCTTTTCACCAGATTGTTATTCATTCTAATGATTTATTTGATACAGAATCTTTGAACAGGTGCACAGCCCCAATTATAACATTGTTTCTAAGGGGAAATATGATCCACTTTATGACAGCATGATTTATGATATAGTTACCGGAACACATTGTGTCAAAAGGCAGTGTCTGCTTATGCCAAATGTTTACTAATAAATACCTTTTCCGCAGATAGAAAAACATACTCAGAAAAAGAGGTAAATTACTTTTCCATGTCTCTCCCGAGCTGGGATCCTTAGGTCTTCCCACTTCTCCTCATGGAACAGCTTGCATTTAGATCTGCTTATGTGTTTATTTTAAAACAGCAAACCCTAATTTCTTGCCTTGCCTCTGTCATTTTAATCATGAACCCTCACCTTTCATACATCTAGGCAGTAGAAGAACAACGTAGCTACACCAGAGCTGGAAAAGGACTCATTTTTTCCCCTTCTTTTGTCCTTCCAAGCATTAATCATGGGAAGGGGTTCTGAAAAATTTCCTTGGGGCTCACCTGAATGTGTCGCTGGAGACAGCTGCCTTGCTGTTGTGGACATAGCAGACTGTCCGTCCTGCTATGTCCATTTGGCTGAAGCTCGTAATGGGGACTCCGGGATGGCGGGCGTGTTCGAGCCGGCCATGTCGCGGTGGGGAGGTGATGACATACAGCAGTTTCTCAGGCTTATCCGCTCCGTCCACAGCAAGGAGAGTGGCGCTCGTCAACCAACCTCTGTCACCTTTAGACACCACAAGTGGTCTTGCAAGGATGACAATATCACCTACGTGGCAGAAGAGGCTGTCGTCAAGAATCACATTAAAAAAAATAAAATGTCCAAAGTGAAGGTAAAAACCAAAAGCCAAACTGTGCAGAAATCAAAACTAATATGACTGAGAAAGGTTTATAGAACTATGATTAAAAAAAGAATTAGACAAAAGACATGAGCAGATATTACACAGAAGGGGAAACATGTAGGGCCAATAAAGAAACAAAAAGATGCTCAACTTATTAATAATCATGGAGATACAAATCAGGACCACAATAAGTTGCCATCTCACAGCCCTTTGGCAAAAATGTAGAAGTCTGATGATACTACATGTGGAAGAGAATGTAGATCAGGATGCTCTTGCATGGGATTCTGGTAGGAGGATAAATTGGTACACGATTTGGCATGATTTTGTAAAGAGCTGAGTATTCACATATGCCTGGATCCAGTGGTTCCACTCCAGCTGTGTACTGGGGAGAAACACGTACCCTTGCACCCAGGAGAGATGTGCCAGAATGGTCCTCGCAGCACTGTTTGTAATTGAAAACACTGGCGACAACCCAAATGCCTTTCCAGAAAGTGAATGTATAAACAAACCATGCTCTATTCATACAACCAAACTTTGCACAGTAGCAAAATGAATGAACAACAGCTCCACACAACAGCACAGATGTAGCTTCTTACCATTTGTAAGTCCCAGAAAACTATAAACAAAAGTCAGAAAATTAACTCAAAATTCATTCGTTTGGTCATTCCGTCTGGAGGATGGGAAGGGCATACAAGTAGATGTTTGTTATTGTTAATATTCCAGTCCTTGAAGCGTATGGTGGTTGCACAGGTGTTTATTATGTATTTTAAAAAGAATGCTTTGGATTAGCCAAGTGGAAATGGGTCACACATGGACTAATGATGCAGTGTTTCACAAACTAAGGATTATAATTCACTTTTGCTCACCTGAGACTCATAAAAAAATTGATCATAACTAAAATATAAAGCTTATACTTTGTGCCAGGCACAGGGCTATGAGCTCTCACATCTTCACATCCACGCTATGAGGTGGGGTATCATGATATCTCCCAATTATAAATGAGGAAGCTAAGGTGTAGAGATGTTAACCAGCTTGTTAATGATTATATGGTTAATAAAAGCTGGAGCTGGCAATTGTACTCAGCCCATCTGACTCAAGAGCACAAACTCAAACACCATATTATTTGGCATCCTCTCTTTAATATATAGAGAGTTCTTATAAATCAACATGAAAAGGGTGAATATCCAAAAGAAAATATGCGTGAAGTAAACGCCAAGCCATTTCTTTTTTTTTCCTGCCCCCCCCCCCCCCCCGCAGGGAAAGATTCGCCCTGAGCTAACATAGGTTGCCAATTTTCCTCTTTTTTTTCTCCCCAAAGTCCCAGTACATGGTTGTATATCCTAGTTGTAAATCTTTCTAGTTCTACGTAAACCACCACCACAGCATGGCAGCTGACAGACGAGTGGTGTGGTTCTGCGACCAGGAAACGAACTCAGGCCACTGAAATGGAGCACGGCAAACTTTAACCACTAGGCCATAAGGGCTGGCTCACCAAGCCATTTCTAAATTAAAAACACAAATAGTCAATAAAATTTCGGAAAGATATTCAGTCCCATGAAGAAATAAAAAAATGAAAACAAAATATCAAGGAGGTATAACTTTAGACCAGTGGTTCTCAATGAGGGGTGACTTTGCCCCCCTACCCAGGGGACATTTGGCAATGCCTGGAGACATTTTTGGTGGTCATAACTGGGAGTTTCTGCTAGCATCTAGTGATAGAGGCCAGAGATGTTACTAAACATCCTACAATGCACCAGAAAGTTCTCTGCAACACAGAATTACCCACCCCAAAATGTCAACAGTGTCAAGATTGGGAAACTCTGTTTTAGATGATAAATTTGGCCTTTTGGTGTACTATGCTTTCAACCCAAAATGCTATGCAACTTAAGTGCAACGTAGAATCAATGAGCATCCTAACTTTAAATCAAAACCTGAGCCTCCGATGCTTCAGAGGAAGTCAAGATGAATACATCAAAGAAGTAAGGAGCAGGAACAGGACTGGGGAAACAGAAATCACCCACAAGTGGTTTCAGCAGGAGCAGAAGATGGGTCCGGGCGAGGAAGAGCATCCGGGTTTTGCCTCACTGCAGTTTTTCAGCACTGTAATGGCATAGTAGGGATGGGGGACAACTCTTGATGGCGTCCTTCTAAACTTCTCTCAAAAATCGTATTATTTTAGCCACTGTGCAAATCAGAAGACACCACACAATTGGAAGGCCTAATGTTATTTACAATAACTCCCAAATGAAAAGAGTCCAAATGCTCGATGTTAGGGATTTGACTGAGTCCAGCAATTCAGTGTGGTTTTATTTAGAGATGAACATTTATGCTTATAAAGTTATGCAGCAACCTGAGAAAACTCAAGCTAAGTAAAAAGAAAAATAGGATACAACACTGTACGCATATAAAACACCATGATGTAAAAAGAAACAAAGGGAAGAAATTTAGAACTTCTGAAAATGTTAATAGGTTAGTGTATCTACTTGATGTAAGTGGTCACAAATCCTTTTAGAAAATAATCACATGTCAGAGTTAGCAAAGACCAGCCTCATTTCCTTTTCTTCCCGGGCACATCGCTAGAGTGTCTATTGCTTAGCTGACCTTAATGTGGCATGTGACAGTGATCCAGCCACCAGGATGTGTAGAATATAGGTACCCTACCTCCAAGCCCATGAAATCCTCTCATTTTCCTCCACATCTCACTTCTGGAGTGACTTCAAGGTCTCCAGACATAAAGGACCCTCTACTAAGAAAGAATTCCCAGATGGCTTTATGGAACTTCTAGAACTCTCCTCCACCCCCCAGGAAACACACCGTGCCAAGGTAACGAGAAGATAGTCTGCCCTAATCCATTAGTTGTCTGCCCTGATATATTACTTGTATGACATTTTGCCTAGACATATACATATGATGAGCAGAGCCCTACTTTTGCAGAGAGAAATAAACGTGTACACTAACATCTCAGTTATCTGCATTACTTATTAGACATCAAGCAACACATTTTTCTGGTGCTAGACTGCCTGCCTTTATTTTATTATTATTTTTTTTTTTGAGGAAGATTAGCCCTGAGCTAACATCCACTGCCAATCCTCCTCTTTTTTTGCTGAGGAAGACTGGCCCTGAGCTAACATCCATGCCCAACTTCCTCCACTTCATATGTGGGACACCTACCACAGCATGACTTGTCAAGCGTTGCATAGGTCTGCACCCAGGATCTGAACCGGCAAACCCTGAGCTGCTGAAGCGGAACATGTGAACTTAACTGCTGTGTCACCAGGGCAGCCAAGGAACACATTTTTATAACCAAGAAAGAAGCAAATAAATTATTATACAGCCCCAAATAAACAGCACAAAATAAATCAAGCTGACTTAAAATTTGTTTTAAAAAATTCAGGACAATTGTAACTTTACCACACACACAAAGTAAGATTTTTACTACACTGAAGCATCTAATTTAGCTCAAGCTTCCTGGCAGCCAAGGTGAAAAAAGGAAGCATTCAGTTAATCAAGCATGTACCGAGGATGAAAGATTATGTTTGGTCCTGAGAATATATAGATAGTGGACTCTATAGATGAATGAGATATGATCCTTACTCTCCTCACATAAGCTCTAAGCAAAAGTATGGTGTAGTGACAGTTGGGCATCAAAGGCTTATATTCTCCCTTGCTGAGCTTTCTTTTCAGGATTTTTTCACTCTCCTCCTTCCATGATTTATATGCTGCTGTGTCCTATTATGAAAATGTCTGCTTAACTAATTCAAGAGAAGCTTATTATCTTATAGTGTTCTCCCTTGTCCCCAAAAAGTATGTATTGGCACTTCCCAAGTGAAAAGAGCAACAATTCCAAGCTTTTCAATGACAAAGCTCCTTTTTATTATTTTTTTATTTTAAAATGCGTTTGCTTTTATTTCCTTTGTTATTATTGTGTTGGAAATATTCTTTTGAAACTCCATCATCAAGTAATAATTCACTTCTTAAAGATAAAACTAGAGTGATCACATAGATTTGGTAAAATTTTATATAAAGCAAAAACCCTGACAGTTAAAGCAGCCTGTGCAGCCATATGGTGGGAGAGGCTGGGTTTCCAACAGGCTTTGTGAAAGACGGAAAACAACAAATGGATTGGTCTGTCTCGTGAACCTCATAGATCCCAGGCAAAGCAGGAGAGGAGGCAAAGGATCAGATCATAAATGATGGAAGGGAAGAAGGGAAGGAGTGATGGCTGGAAGGATGGCAAGAAGGAAGAAAGGAAGGAAGGAAGGCAGGCTGACCTCTGAATGCTTACACCAGCTCACTTCTGGTGATAAAAGTTGATCCCAATAAATCTTGGTAGAAATGCTTTTACCTTTTCCCATATCATTGATGATGATGTGACAGTCAAATGCAGGTGACCTGTTGTTGCCATCCCAGAGGGAGAAGGTGAAGCTGTCCTGGCTCTGGGAAGCCACTGCCCCGGTGTGTGTGTATCTCAGCAAGTTCAGGTCCACTTCTTCCTGAGTGCAGTTCAGGCCAGGGTAGAGCGGGACCCAGTCCCTCCCTATCTGAAAGGCACCAGAATTAGTCAGCTGCCCATGGTTTGCATTTTTCTCCCTACGCTGTGTTAGTGGATATTTTCCATATCACCTGAAAACTTCCAATATAAATGATATTTCAGGGGAACTCCAGATTCGATTTTTTTGCCATTTTACCTTATTTTTTCCTTTCAAAGAAATAGACTGAAACAAGATAAGACCTTGGGTGGGAAAAAAAAACTAGCTTCAACCAAAGGAGGTTTGACAGTCATGTAGCAATTCAACAGCAGTGCTATTCCAAAGTATTTATCATAAGCAATCATAGCTGATTAAATATTCCAATTAATGAGAGCAGGTGTGTAATCGAGCTGCTGGAATT
The DNA here is from genome assembly GCF_041296265.1 of Equus caballus. NCBI lineage: Eukaryota > Metazoa > Chordata > Mammalia > Perissodactyla > Equidae > Equus > Equus caballus. The sequence continues at coordinate 48,005,731 of NC_091706.1, forward strand.
GATTCTTTAAAAATTAAATGTGCTTCATTTGGAGGTTTCTTTTTTTTCTTTCATATCGTTGTACAACTAATCAAACCTAATTTTTTCAAACATGTTTGTCAGGGGGCTTATGGGAAGTAGATAAAATAAAAATAGAATGAATGTATTTATTCTCCATACATTTTCCAGCCTAACTAAAGCCCAAAGAAAATTATCAAGATCCCTATCACTCCCTACATTTATACCCTGAGTCAGCAAAGAACATAACTGCAAATATCATAGGGTTTTTTTGCGGGGGAGGAGGTTGATGAGGAAGATTGGCCCTGAGCTAACACCTATTGCCAATCTTCCTCTTTTTTTGCTTGAGGAAGAGTGGCCCTGAGCTAACATCTGTGCCCATCTACCTCTATTGTGTATGTAGGAAGCCACCACAGCATGGCTTCATGAGTGGTATTGGTCTGCGCCTGGGATCCAAACCTGTGAACCTGGGCCGCCAATGCAGAGCGTGCAAACTTAACCGCTACGCCACTGGGCCAGCTCCACATCATAGATTATTTTTTATCAGAATCTTCTAAAAACAAGCCAACATTAGTTAAGCATATATTCTATACAGAACTCAGGGCAGCAATTGTGGCATTTTCAATTAAAAGAGGTTCTTATGATGGAGAGGAACTGACAACTGGTAGTACTATAAAATATAATAAATCTGTATCTGATTCATAATTCTATTGTTATTCTCTTAAGATTCACAGCTTTCCCTAGGAATAGCTTGTAAAAGTCATTTGGCATAACTTAAGAAAAATGTCATCTTAAAAATTTACAATATGATATTATCTTGTGCTCTTCCTGTCTGGCTTAAGAGACTAAAACAGAAGTTTAAATCATTCGTTTTTTACTTCTCTTGAAACATGATTCCACAGACTTCAGTTCCTGGCAAAAATGTTTTGTCCTCCTCTCCCCTCACTGTGTTACCATCTCCCTTTTCGTCGTTCTATTTCACCCGGTTTCCTCCTCTTTAATATTTTTGCCCATCTGATGTTGGTACACGCATGTGTTCTGCCCTGTGCTCACTGGGTGAAAATTAATTATATTGTAATAATTAAGCTCATTGTTCCCATCATAAGGTCTATTTGCAAATTTAATTTTTAAAAGATTCTCTTTCGGGTTTTAAACTGGACAGCCTGCAATTCTACTTAACTTTTTTCCTTTGCAGTCTTTTCCCGGAAAGTAAATACAGAAGAAGATATCTTTTGCTCTCTCTAGTCTCCATCTAATTCCTCATTTTCACTCCCAAATGTGAGCTTTGACTCGACAAAATCATTTGCAAGCCCCAAAAGAGGAAGAAAATAAGTTAGACTCAAGGTGTGAAAAACTACAAAGAGTCAACAAGAAAATGAGAACCCTTGAGAAAGTCCAGGAGGCCTGCAGTCCTGGTCCCTGGTCTTGGAAGACTCAGAGAACCCCTAGGGAGCTGGGAGAGAACTTTGTGGTGCCATCTTGGGAAGCTGAACCCATCTGGATTTTCACATATCCAAAACACTTCAGTTCCCATGCCACCCAAATGCGTGAGCTCTCACTGCATTTCTGCTTCATTACTCTTTGAAATGAAATACGGACACAGCTGTACCTCAATTTAAATCAGTGATTGCTCTTCACTCTGATTCTCTATGGTGCCTACATTCTAAGACAATCAAGCTGTTCCACACAGAATGAATCCTTGCTGCTTTTCTAGGACGGTGTCTACATTATATTAGAAGTGAAGCATTCAGTCAAATAATCACATTGGGGCTGGCTGGTGGTTGTTGTTGCTAGCCTTAATCCGCCATTCAAATAAACATTTTGATGGATTACTCAAGTGACCTTCTCAAGTGACTGCTCTCAGATTTGTGTTGGGCTAATCCTTGGGTGTCATGCAACAATCTGAATCAGACTGGTGAGCACCATTTGATAAGAGACTATCTTTTCTGCATTGTACCGCCTCTGCTCCTTGTCAAAGATCGGTTGACTATATTTGTATGGGTCTGTTTCTGGGCTCTCTATTCTGTTCCATTGATCTATTTGTCTATTCTTTCACCAAACCCACACTGTCTGGATTACTGTAGCTTTATAGAAAGTCTCGAAGTCAGGTAGTGTCAGTCCTTCAACTTTGTTCTCCTTCAATATTGTGTTGGCTATTCTGGGTATTTTGCCTCTCCATATAAACTTTAGAATCAGTTCGTGGATACCCACAAACGCTCTGAAAAATAAGCCTGTTTTTAAAAATTTTAAAATCTAGTGGGAGTAAAGATGTCTCAAAAGATGCCTGATTCTCATCAGAAACTAGGCGACTTGCTTTACCACAGTAACTCCTTCCTCCCAAATCTCGGTGTAATCCCAGGAGGGAGGGAGAAATGAAGAGCCTTAATATTGATTGGATTTACCCTGAATTTAGTCACTTAACCATGGGGATATGTTCTAAGATATGCATTGCTAGGCAATTTCATCATTGTGTGAACATTATAGAGTGTACTGAAGGGCAACAAAATTTGCTGCTCCAAAAGGGGTCTTTTAACATAAGCATTATTTTAGGCTGATTATTCTTTTAGACACAAAAGACTCAGAAAGTTTTTCCTGTGACCTCCTGCCTAACTGCCTAAAGGAATTCAGATAAAAAAATCTGTCTCAGCAAGTGAGATGCTACCTTAGCTTAACATGAACTAAGCGGTAGACAGGTCTAGAAAAGCCTATTTGTTGGCTTTTGTTCTTCTGTTTCTCTGTGAGCAAACAAATACTTGTTTTCCAAAGGTTTGCTCCTTTTCACCTCCCTGAAAATTGCCTTCCCTCCCTTTGAAGTCCCTGACTCTCCCCACACCCAACATTTTTTGTCTTTAGCTGAGGATGGTATTTAAGATGAGGACTTTAGTCATTTTGGTGAGTTATTCAGTTTTCCTGGATGTCTCCCATGTATACATGTTAGTAAACTTTGTCTGTTTTCTTCTTGTTAATCTGCCTCATGTCAATTTAATTCTTAGACCAGCCGGAAGAACCTAGAAGGGTAGAGGAAAATTTCTTCCTCTCTTACGGTACTTACACACACCTAGATGGTATAGCATACCATACACCTAGGCTATATGGTACTAACCTTTGGGACCAACATTGTCTATGTGGTCTGTTGTTGACCGAAATGTAATCATGCGGTGCAGGACTGCAGTGTAAGTTCACCCCAAACTAGGAAAAGTAAATTGTCTACTTCTGGACAAAATATGGCTATTAGAGAATAAACTCAGTCATAGAGATCTGTGCATTGAGAAAATTTATATCTAACATTCATTTTGAAAAATAAAAGTAAAAAGGCCACTAACCTTAAGCTGGAGTTTCCCATTTTGGGGAAGCCTTTCAAATAAATAGTAAATCTTCTCCCTGGGTGAGTCTCCATCTATGGCTGAAAGCACAGCACTAGGAATAACACGAGTTTCACCCATGTTCATTACAATTTCAGCCTTCCTGTGAAAAGGAAGATGTCAGGGTTGATACAGAAATAGAAGACATTGCTTTAACAGGGGACATTCGTAACGACTATTACAGTTCCCAATCTTCAACAATTAGGGAATGACATTCAATATCCAAAGTATTGAAAATGATGACTCAGACTCATGAAATAGGCTCTCGTTTCACTTTACATGTAAAAGTCCTGAAAGACAATTGGTCAGCAACAATGAATATAGTATGAGGTAAGTATATACTTCTAATTGTTCACATGTATAGAAGTTTACAATTTTATGTTGTAACTTATTTTATAAAATGATTTTGTTTCCAATATTTCATTTGATACAACACCACCTCCATGAAGTAAGTGGGCTAGGTATTATGATTCTAATTTTACAGACATAAACTTAGTTAAAGAGATTAAATGAGTCATCCACAACTGTTCTGGTACCCTTTATGATATAGCATTACGAGTCTGGTGATGTTTAGGTAATCTGTGGCCCTCTATATTACTCTCCCTCTCTCTGGTAATGTTCTGGGTTGCTAGTGTCCTCTTCAGAGTAATTCATCGTCTTCAAGAGCTGTGGCTGCCTGGTCAGCGCCCGACATCTTAAAGAGAGGGCTGGGACAGCGAGCAGCTGCTGTTTCTACCATAGATGCTGCTGCTGTGGTTTTCATAGGTCCTCTATAGTGGGGCTGCTTTCACAGCCAATATGGCCATTTTCCCTGGTCTCACCAAAGTACAGAAGGGGTGTCTTTCCACCTGTGTTTCTAGTTCTCAGTTTTGGTCATCACACATGGGCTCTGTCCAACTTAAAGCTTTGTTCCCGAGAAAAACTGGGATGTCTCTTTGGGATTCAGATAAGACATCTGAGTAGCATCAATTGGCATCACTCTAAGCAATCTTCCTCTTCTGCTGAGAAGGCAAAGCCCAAACACATCAGTTCTAACCTCTTTTACTTGGTGAGTTTCTTGTTACTCAGGACTGACATCTTCCCTGGCAGTAGGAGGTGACTTTTGCCCACCTCTTGACTGGAGAATATTAATCCCACTATTCTAGAAAGCTAATGAATCAGTTGGTTGGGGGCCTGTGGAGATTAGTGATGCCATTAATAGAAACAGATTAATCAAATCAGGAAGTCAATATGATGAAGAAGATAAGGAGTTTGGGAGGAAGAAGTGTCAGAATTAAATGTCAGAGAAGCTGAAAGAAGAAAGTATGTCACAGTCTGGGTTACCTTTAAAGGGAGCCTGGGACAAGAAATTTGGGGCAGGTAATTTATTTGGGAAGTGATTTTAGGCACAGAAGAGATGGAGTGAGGAATGAGAGAGAGAAGGAGGAAAAGGCAGCAAAGGGTGTTTTTACTGTGATGAGGCTCAATCCTACTGGACAGCCTTTGAAGAACCGTGTATAGAATATGCCTCAAATTGTGCTCCTGAAGAATGGGAGGCTGGGACATTTATCTAACTAACTAGCTCCCATAAGTTGAAGGCTGCTGTCAGGGTGTTTCCTGCTGTGCCTGGACATGGGCTGAAGAGCCACTGCTGCTTCAAAGAAAGCCCTGGGGGAGAAAAGTGGAGTACTGTGGGCACTTAAGGTGGGGCACTGACAGTGTGCGTCGAATGTTCCACCACAACCACAATCAGAGGTGAGCTGAGGGGATGTCACCTGGGGAACCAAAAGCATCTACTACAGCATTTAAAAGGAATATCAAAGAAATGGTTTCAAACACTGTAATAGGGTCCAGCAAGATAAGAAGAGACATTAGATTTGGTGAGAAAGCCAAGGGTAACTTTTGAGGGAGCACCTTTAATAAAGTGCTGGGGGCTGGAGACAGTGGGCAGAAATGGAGGAAGCAAGTACAAGCTACTTCTCCAAATAGTTTGGCAGTGAAATGAGAGACTGAGTCATCTTTGTAGTTTTAGAATGAAGATACCTGCTTGCAATAATCATAATAACTGACACTTATGAGCACTTACTATGTACAAGCCAGTCTTTCAAGTCTTTTACATATTTTAATTCATTTACATATTTTAATTAGCTTAGTTTATTGCAACCTCCCTATGAAGAGAATACCATTCTTATCCCTATTTACAAAGAGATTGACAAGGAGGTAGAGAGAGGTTAAGTAACACATTCTAGGTCACACCACCGGGAAGTGGCTGAACCATGGCAGTCTGACTCAGGAATTTGCTCTCTTAACCACTAACAACATCCTTATGTGTTGTTAGCAGAAGGAATGAAAAGGGAAAGCTTGAAGACACAAGAGGTAAAAAATAATGGAGCATGCTCTGGGAAGAGGCAAGAGGTGATAAACCCAAGGACACATATGGAAGGGAAAGAAGGGGAAATATAACTACCTCTCTACAGGAGAGAAGGAAAGAAGAAAAGAAAGAAAAAGGAGGGATTTTCAAGCAGAGTTGAAGGAGATTTTATGATTCTGTAGATGAAGATATCCCAGGATGTTAAATAGCAATAACACAGCAAGAAACAATAAGTCAGAGTTGAGTGAGTGTCTTGCGTAAGTTATTTTAACTCTCTGGTCTCAGTTTTCTCAGTGAAGATAATACTTACTTCTCACAATTTTAGTGAAGATTTAAGGAACCAATATATGTGAAAGAATCCCATATAGTGTGGGTCATATAGTAAGCATGTAATAAACACCAGTTTTCACCATCTCCTTCCCTCTTAAAGTGAGTTCATCAGAAAGGAGGTTTCATAATACTGCGATATCCTTCATATTTTCACTTTTATAAATCAAGGTCATACTTATGCGTACATCGCAGTTAGGGAAGAAGGAAAGAGAAATTTTTGTCGAATATTCTTAGTCAAACTGATGTCGAGGCAATCCTCCAAAAAACTATCACCAGTATTTCCCATAATAGCAGACACTTTTCTATACCCGACACTAGAGAAGAGTTGGGCTTCCTAAAGTTCTAATTTTGTACAGTTCTGTACATTTGCCAATAATAAGAGAAATGGCTGGAGCTATAGAAATATAATTGATGAAGACTGTACTCTATGATCAAACTCTGATCAGCTACAGAGGGAGATACAGAGAAAGTCTGCAGTTAATATCAGCTCAGAATGTTTTAAACGTGATCCTTTTGACAAGGAGTTGACAAGGAGCATTGATCTATACAGAACATAGCAGAGGACTGGTGGACAATGGAGTACCCAGATGATGAAAGAAGTGGCACTGATGTATTTCCCTCAGCCACTCTTAGTTAAAGGTTCAACCAAATCCACAGTGAGGACTGTCTGCAGTTAATATTATCATACTTTGATTTAATCTACATATTAACTGCACTTTGGGGTGTGTGTGTGTGTGTGTGTGTGTGTACATGTGTTTAAATATCTAGTAGACTGTTCATTCCATACTCTATGTTCAGTCATTCTTAATTATTTACGACTAAATTGAACTTCTAGAGGAAAACCAAATAATTAAGGGGCTAATTTGACAATTGTTGACAGGTTACATTAACCAACATTTGCACTAAAGGTTCTAGGTGCATGAGTAGGTGATAAGTCATGATAGACAGGCACTATCAAGGCTTGTTTCTCTCCAGGGGACACACACTATATTTGCACCTAGTATTCCAGACCTCAGAATTTTATAGAGAATTTGAAAGGGACTCTTTAGGTAGCTTACTTGCTCAGCATTGGTTTCTCATCATTAACTGGGATGACCTCTACCAAAATGGTTTTAAGTATCTTATGTTTCCCATCAGACAACTGGATTGTAAAGTCATCAGCAAGGCTCTCTGAGTCATCATGCACATATATCAACCTCATTCCTGGAAAAATGGAAAAAAAGAGAGAAAGTAAATCTTTCTTATGATGGAACCATTCCAAAACACATTACAGATAATCTGTTTTAATTTCCAAGGCATTAGTATCAGTAAGAGTTCATTAACCAGGGCAATAGGGTGAAATTAAATGGTTTTTATAAGTAAGAGTGCCCTCTTAGTTCATTAAAAAATCCTATTTAAGTACTTTAACAATTTAATAAGGGTCTTAGTTAAAAATCAGTGAAGAAGGATATATTATTTAATAAACTGTATAAGAACAATGGTGTCAAAGCGTGGAAATGAAACAGAAAATTAGTTCATTACTTGGGGAAGATTACAGTTATATCCTTAACTCAAGCCAGTAACCAAAATAAACTCTAGGTGAATCAAAACTTAAATATAAAATTAATTTTAAAAAACCTACCTAACATTCATATGGAAATGCAAGAGACCCAGAATATCCAAAACAGTCTTTAAAAAGAATAACAAAGTCAGAGGACTCTATTTTCCCATTTTCAAAACTTACTACAAATCTACAGTAATCAAGATGATATGGTACTGTCATAGAATAGACGTATAGATTAATCTAATAGAAGAAAATCTAGAAATGAATACATACATTTATGATCAATTGATTTTCATTAAGGGTGCCAAGACCATTCAATGGGGAAAGAGTAGTCTTTTCAATAAACAGTGCTGGAACAACTGGATATCCACAGGCAAAAGAATGAAATTGGATCCCTACCTCACACTATATAGAAAAAATTAACTCAAAATGGATCATAGACCAAAATGTAAGAAACTAGAAAAACTAGAAAACTAGAAACTACAAAACTGCTAGAAGAAAACATAGGCGTAAATCTTCATGACTTCGGGTTAAACAATGGTTTCTTAGATAAGACACCAGAACCACAAGTAACCAAAACAAAACAAAACAAAAACATAGATAAGTTGGGCTTCATCAAAACTCAAAGTTTTTGTGCTACAAATGATATCACCAAGGGAGCAAAACAACAACCCACAGAACTGGAGAAAATATTTGCAAATCATATATCTGATAAGGGAGGGTCTAGTATCCAGACTATAATTAAGAACTCTTACAATACAATAATAAGACAAATAACCCAATTACAAAATGGGCAAAGGATTGGAGTAGACATTTTTCCAAAGAAGATATAAGAAGATGTATAAATAGTCAATAAACCCCTGAAAAGAAGCTCAACATCATTAGTTGTTAGGGAACTCTCATACATTGCTGGTAGGAACATAAAATGTTGTGGCTACTTTGGAAAAAAGTTTGGGAGTTCCTCAAAATGTTAAACATAGAGTTATCATATGACCCAGCAAGTCCACTCCTAGATACAAACCCAAGAGAAATGAAAACGTGTACCCACACAAAAACTTATACATAAATGTCCACAGCAGCACTATTCATAATAGTCAAAAAGTGGAAGTGACTCAAATGTCCATCAATTGATGAATGAATAAATAAAATGTAGTATGTCTGCACAATGAAATATTATTGGGCAATAAAAAGGAATGGAGTACTGACTCATGCTACAATGGGGATGAGTCTTGAAAACATTATGCTAAATAAAGGAAACCAGTTACAAAAGATCCCAGATTCCATTTGTATGAAATGTCCAGAATAGGCAAATCTATAGGACAAAAAGTAGGTGAGTGGTTGCCAGGGGTTGGGTGAAGGGAGAGATGAGGATGACTGCTAATGGATATGGTATTTGCATTTTGGGGTGATGAACGTTGACTATGGTCATGAATATGCTAAAAATCACTGAATTGTACACTTTATCATATGAATGAATATCATGGCATGTGAATTATTTCTCAACAAGCCTGTTTAAAAAGATTTAGAAGAAAATACAAGTAAATATCTTATTTCTATATTTAGAAGTCCTTGCTAAACATAAAAACAAAAGAAAAAAGTGTAAAGAAAAATAACAACAAATTTTACTACTCATGATTTTCAAATTATGTACTTAAAAATGTGAATTAAAAGGCATATAAAATATGAAAAACCTTGTTTGTAACGTGACAAAAACATAAAACATCAATGTTTAATGATCTCTTATACAGAAATATGAATCAATGGAAAATTGGACTAAGCATATTATCAGGCAACTCACAAAAGGTGAAACATATGATCGATAAACATGAAAGTATGTTCAATCTCAGTCATAATCGAAAAATTTCAAATCAAGATAACAAGGAGATATTATTATTGACCACTGAATTTTTGAGGATTTCTGAAAATAATACCCATTATTGATTAGGAAAATAGGCATGCTTATGTACATGGTGGCAATGGCAATTTGTTCCTAAAAGTATTATAAATGCTCACTTTTTATGAAGTAATTTCATTATAAAAATTTATGCAAAAGAAATAGTAAGAGATGTGCACTGATTTGTTACATAAATATATGTAAAATACATTTATTGACATATAACTTGTAAGATCAAGAAATGAAAAGAGATAGTCATATAAAATTACAGCACAGCATATCCATACAATGAAACACTGTAGTTATCACAAACCATGTTTTCAACTAATATTTAAAAAGTTAGAAGATGCTTATAATAATCGGTAAGAAAAAACAGATTACATAATGTGGTAGCAGTTTTATAAATTCTGTATATTTGTGTGAGGGGCAAGTGTGAGAATATACTAAAGTTTTAAAAAAAAAAAAAAAAGTAGCCATAAATGAACCAAAAATAAAATCAAGGTGAAAACCTAATCTCTGAGAATGTCACTAAATTTTAACCAAAATATTAATTTATGAGAACAATTTTAATTTTTTCTTCAAAACGACTGTATAGTCCAACTTTACACAATATGCATGTATTGGTTATTAACCTAATAGTAACGAATGAATGTTAGTTTTAAAAAACTGACTTTTTTGAGGATAGAATTTGAATTGCTATCCTTTTTCCTTTGTCTTAAATTTGAAAAAAAATCTTTGTAATATATTGTACTATTTGCTACACACGGTTATTGATTTGGTAATATCATTTAAGTTCAAGAATTTATTTCTTTGCAATTGGTAAAAACTGATAAACACATGAATTAGCTTTTCAAACTCAGATGTGAGATGACATTGTATAGCTATTGCAAAGTAGCCTTTGGGGCAGAGAGCTTACACTCTAGTTGGAGAAAGGAATAATTAAAAGACAAAAGGAAAAATGTTGAACAAGTTCTAAAATGAAGCAAGCACAGAGAAGGAATGAGTTGGAGGTCTGGGTGGGCTCCTGGGGGAAGGTCAACAGTAAACTGGCTTTGAAGGCAAGGTAGGGCTCGCCCAGAGAGGAGGGGAAAAGCCGTCCCCCCAACCCTGTCCCTCCCCCCCCCCCGCCCCCAGCTGGGGAAACAGAACATGTGAAGGCAGGAAGGAGAGAGAGTAGACAGTGATTCCAGATCCTAGAACTGCACACTTTTCTCAAATTTTTAAAAGTATTTTTTATATGTAGAAAACGGGATACGATCAATTTTTTTAAAAGAGTAATTAAAAAAATAATTCAGGCTGTTATTCCAATGTGTCATTTCCTTAAAGAGCAAATTATCTCCTCCCAGAGAATAATGAGTTATTATATGTGGTTCTATATTTGTTTCAAGTGTGGAAATTTTGGCAGACAAATCTCTTCCAATTTAGTTCCTTGATCTCAATAGTTTCAAAAAGGAATTTTTTATTATGACATTAAAAGCTTGAGCTAAAATACCAAAAATCACAAATACTATTTTTATTGATACTCTAAAAGTGAAAGAAAATATATTATTTCCTTTTCAGTTACCCACCATCTCTAGCTGTGGCTTCATGCCCTACATTAATCCAGAGCCCAGAGAAAACCTTGAGGGATAAGTGAATAAAGTAGATGAGTGCTATTTCTTCACTCCCTGTTTCTGTTATTTCTTATTCTCATCTTTTCTGGGTTCAATTAGTAAGTCAACAATAACAAATGAATAGAAGTGGAACATGATGTACCATTCTGGAGAAGTTCCATGGAAAAGTTGTGAACAAGTTCATGCTTCTGGTTAAGGTTGGCTGGCTGCTTAGACCGAGGAAAGTCTTTGCTAAACACCCCATTGATGAGGAAGCCATGACGTGGTTTATGAGTGACGCTGAACAGCAAAGGGTCCTTGGGAATGTCCAGGTCAGCAGCACTGATGATGGAAGAATCCAGCTCTTTCATCTGACCCTCACACACCTAAACAAAAACAAGCCCAAAAAGTCAGCCACGTGCAAAATAAAACCTGTCTTTCTTTCAGCAAATTGTTCTAAAGAAATAATTTTAAGATATCCTATTTCTAATTCCCCATGAGATTTGTGTATAATGAGTCCTAAAAAGAAACTGCTGGTTTACCATGAGCTTAGAGGAAAAGAACAAATCTATTAATCTCCTTCACATTTTTTTCTGAAGATTTCAAAGCACTTTATTCATTTCCATGAAGGACAAAGGACATACAATTTTCAGTATACATACATTGTTTATAATTCAAAGGTCAGGAGAAATAGCAACCAAAAGGATGCTTGCTTTCTGGAAGCCATAGAGAAGTTCGGTTGTAAACTTGAGTCTAGACTCTTCACCTTCAGATCCCAATTTGTAATTTTAACCCCCTGGACCTCATTGCTGTAACAGTTCTTATGTTTCTGTTTTAGAAATGGCACAAATCTCTGCTATACACACTGGAGGTATTTGAGGTTTTTAATTTTTATCATTGTAGTAAAATCTTCTGTATTTCAATTGCAGCCAACAACAATTGAGAAGGATGCATCATAGCGTATATTTTAATTCGGGGTCCTTATCTCTCCCTAATTCTCACATTTCTAATTTTCCTGAACTACTTTCCCCTCACTTCTCTACTTTCCCCTACTCCTCACTTCAGGTTTCATAATCCCTTAAACACAAATAGAACTGATGTTTTTCATTTCATGCAGGATCTAGTCATTTAGAACTTGACATGGTACTTAGCTGTCTTGATCTTCTTTTTCTCATAGTGAGGATAAAGAGAACAAAGAAATATTTCTGCTTCCTATTTTGAAATATAGCAAGATCTAAATAATGAGTGTATAAATTTAACACATGCTTTACCGGGAATCTGCAATGTCATTGTGCTACGTGCTGTGGGGAATACAAATATTCTAAAAAATCAAAATTAGATGGAATTGGGAAGGCCTGTCCATCAGTGATTATAATGCAAGGAAGAAAATGTCTAGTGTTACTAAATATGGATGCACAAGAAGTGTAAAAGGGTGGAGGAGACCAAGGATATCTTCATGGCCGAGTGGGCATTTTAGCCTCAAAGGATACATAGGGCTTAGGTTTGTGAAAATGCCCTTTCTCTTCAGCCTCTCTTATTGAGAGAGCCTTCCTGCAATCATTCTTCACTGAATTGCATAAAGAAGAATCATCTGCCATATATGATACTTGGGCTAAAATGATGCAGGTTCTCTTTCTTTCTTTTTTGTTATTGGCACCTGAGCTAACATCTGTTGCCAATCTTTTTTTTCTTCTTCTTCTTCTCCCCAAAGCCCCCCAGTACATAGTTGTATATTCAAGTTGTAGGTCCTTCTGGCTGTGCTATGTGGGATGCTGCCTCAGCATGGCTTGATGAGTGGTGCCATGTCTGCACCCAGGATCCAAACCAGCAAAACCGTGTGCCACCAAAGCGGAGCTTGCAAACTTAACCACTCGGCCACAGGGCTGGCCCTTGCTTGTTTTCTTTTATCTGACCCTACTTATTAAGGACTAAGATGGCATCATAATTTAATGCACAATGATACAATTATGAAATCATCTTTGATGGTAACTTGCCTTTTTCTCCAAGAATTTTAATAGAGCAACCCAAAAATATGTTCTAATTATCCTTCTTCAGAGAGCTTGGGACTCCTGGACTCTGCATGGCAACATTTCTCATTTATCAAATGGTAAATTAATTCACAAAATGAGAAATTTTATTGAAAAACTGTGGTATTCTTTTTTGCACATTTAACTGTTTATTGAGATTACAAATAAAAAGTTTAGATAGATACACATGAAATGCAGAAACCCACTAGTAGACAGGCTTGAAATGGATTATAATAACTTTAAAACCTCAATTTTATTGCAAGTCACAGCACAACTTGACGGAAGACTATATACAAAATACATACACTTTTTCACAAGAAAGCAAGACAAATATAACTATTTTTAAAAATCACTTGAAGCTTTATGTCAGCTGTGTTAATAACACGTGGGGCTCCATATTTGTTTCTCTTCAACAGCTTCTCTAAGGAACGCACAGATAAAAAGCATGATTACTTCCAGAGACGAGCAAGGGACAATTTCCCAGAGGCCTAATTACTTCAGAAACTCCAACCCTAGACAGAGACAAGGCAACAGAGGTAGGTATAGAAGGAATCATTTGTAGATGTTTTTTCTCTCTCATAATTACTGAACTGCTCTCCAGAGAAACCCAGGTGCCAACAGAAGAGGAAAAGCAGAGCTGGCTTTTAATCTCGTCTTGAGGTGGCTCCCATATATCATGAAGATTCCGTAGAAAATTCAAATGAAATGAAGACTTTTGCATTTAGAGTTTGGTGATTTTTAGTGTAAAATAAGGCAAGATGATGGTTTCAACATAGATAATATTTGCTTTGGTCAATGTCAGCAAAAAGACAGCACACAACAAAAATGATAGAAATGGCGCCTAGTTATTAAGGCTCCACCATGTGCCTGCCCATCTTGATCACCACAGTACCGTGAAGGAAGGTTTGATACACATTTTGCCGATGAGGAAACAAAAGCGTAAAGAGAAATAACTTACCTGGGACCCTACAGCTAGTAAACAGCAACACCCACATCCCTCTTCCTCCAAAGTCTGTGTTCATCCATTTAATGAATAATCCATTAAATAATCATATATAAAAAATAGAATTGTTTAAAAAGAATTATATACTGATAGGAAAAGATTTCCAATATGCATAATTAAGGTTTTTAAAAAAATAAAGTAGAGAGTAGTGGATATAATATGATCTCTGATTTGTAAGTAAAAAGATACAGAGAAATCACATAAACACATACACCTCATTGGCATGTGCTCAAATTATTTTTGTGGAATTAATTGCTAAAAACTCAATTAATGGGGAGGGACTATGGATGGGGATGTTGAACAGAAAGAATTTCATATTTCACTGTGTGTTTTGCTCAACATTCTGACCTGTTTAACCACATACATTTATTATTTTTTTAAAGATAGGTATTATCTGAGAGGTGATATTATGAGCCACTTTAACTATATACCTGAATTTTTAAATAAAACTAAGAAATGTTACTATAGGAAAAGATTTTTAAAACTGCATAAAAAGAATAGTCCCAACTGTATTTTTTTCATTTCATGTATGTTTATAAATAGCTATATAAAAAAGATGCTTGTAATTTGTGAATTAAGAGTCCTTGCCATCATAGCATTGGTTGAGAAGGCATGCTCTTGGATCAGATGGCCTGGGTACAAATCTCCTATGAGCCACTCCCTCTGCACCATTTAGTTCTAATCTTTGTGATCTTGGGCCACTAAGTTAACCTCTTTATGCCTGATTTTTTCAGTTACTAAACAGCAATAATAATACCATCACCCTAAAAGCCCATTGTGAGGATTCAATATGAATACATCTGAAGGGTTTGGAATAGTACCTACAACCTAATGAGTACTCATCCTATTTATATACGCAACTACAGTTGCATCCACGTGTTTGCTATATGTTGGCAATTATTACTATCATTACAATCATCATCACTAGATTAATATTTTTCAAGTGATTGCATTACATGACATAGGTTACTGCCCTCCCCACTCCTCGTTAACTTAATGTGTTAAGTGCACCTGGGCCAGTGCTAGGTGAACTGGACTAAGTGCAAATGGAGTAGGCAAAAATAAACATCAAAAAATGACGAGAGACATGAAAATTTTGATATCTTTCTTACAGTAAAATTCTGCACTACAAAGTCAGGAGCTTCATCATTTGTGGGGTTGATTATGACATAAAATGTTGTCTCCAAAGACCGTTGCTTCCCGTCTGTGACGTACACCATGAACTGGTCGGCAGTCGGTTCCATCCTCAGATGCCTGGACTGCACATAGTTAATGTGCAAAGCCTTCATGTCTTTCCACTGAAATGAAGCTAGAACACACCAAGACACAGCAGGCAAATAAGAAAAACATTTTTTTTTTTCAAGCTACTTGTCCTTAATCCTTAACCCCATAGCCTATTTCTCAGTAAAGCAAATAAGACATCATGGCAGTTGACCTAAGAATCAGCTATTGCGGGCTGCTATAATGACTGTCAACCATCAGCATAAAAACAGATATCCATAAATCCTAAGGAAGGATTAAAATTTGCATGGAGAACAGAAGGGCAATAACTGCTAACCAGGATATGTAGGGACTTCATGACCATTCTTCGTATACTTGGAATGAACGTCAGTGAGACCTTCTTTTGATTAAAACCACTTCTGGATGAGCAGTTCTTGTCATGCTTGAATAAGACAGAGACCATCTCTTTCATATAATGGCAAAACAAGAGTCAATCAATCATCTGCCTACTTGACACGTATGTCAAGCAACTGATTGAATTGGGTGGAATTAACTGATCTGCTGTTTAGGTATTTGGACATTGCCTTAAATAAAGCAAAAGAGAAAGATGCTGTGTTGTGCATTTAGTCACAGGATAAATTGTGTAACCTTTAATACAACTAATCTTTCCTCCCCCCGCCCAGGTTTAGGGAGATAGAATTGACATATAGCATTGTGTAAGTTTAAAGTGTACAATGTGGTGATTTGATACATGCATATATTGTGAAATATTTACCACAATAAGGTGAGTTAACACATCCTTCGCATAATTACCATTTTGTTATTATGGCGAGAAAATTAAAGCTCTACTCTCAAAGCAGTTTTCAAGTAGACAGTATAATATAGTCACCATGCCATACATTAGATCCCCAGAAATTATTCATTTTCATAATTATTATTTTCATAGGGGAAATTTTCATTTATTTTGGAGTAAACTCATACACATGGGGAATCCCAAAATAAAAAACTTCAAGTGAAACACCATAGTATTCAAAAGTATCAGCAATAATAATAGCAGTTCCTTAAGTGTCTATGGTGTTTTGAACATTTTTGCAGTCCTTACCCAGTTATGAAGCAGGATCTGGCCAACCAGATCCAGAAGCACAGGCGAGTTATCGCTGCGCTTCAAACAGTGACTTACCTATACTTATGCCCATATTGCTTTTTTCAAAACCTGCAGAAGGGAGCGTGTTTTCAAGGTAGCCAAACTGGGGAGGAGAAACCAAAACAAATTCCAAGTCATCTGCTGCAGTGTCAGGGTCAGTGGCCGACAAATGGTTAACGGTTAGGGCTGCTGAGAACCCCTCATCTACAACAAACATGGTACCTGCGTACAAATAATAACACAATTATGATGTAGTGTGAAATCCTCTAATCAGAACAGTGAGGACAAAGGGAGTGATTGAAATTCCACTTCAGAGAAACCTCCCATATGCAAATATCCTTCCCTGGGAGATGTTCATTTCCTTTGGCATAACTCTCCTTACAGTGAAAATATTCAGGGGTACTGGGTGGAATTTAATTTGACTTATGGAATTACATTTTTTTCTTACACAAGCAAGTCAGACAATAATGGAAAGACGGCAGAAATGCTAAATGCTCCAGTACAGCCCTTTAGGCATCCGCAAGGAACTATGATTTCCCTTGTGTCTCTATAGATGTGACAAATGAAAATAAGAATTGCCAAATGGTTTTAATGATAAGCCACTAAATGTGGTTTATGTACTCTTCAAGATCAGTTGCTACCTCTGTTTGTCAGAGTGTTAATTGCCTGCAAGCTTTTATGAAGTACTCATAACGAGTATTTTTTTCATGCCTTGGTGCTTAATTATTCTGTAGGGATAATGCTTCCTTTCCAGAACATTGCTTGGGAGATAGTTTGCAAATTATAATAACATTCATACATATGCTTGCATTTTTTTTCTGAGAGACAGGACATATACATAATGCCTATGAAGAGATGACTTTCTAAACAGCAAATAAGGTTAAACGCATATAAATGGTCTCTCTGGTATCCTCATTCTGTTCTAATAGAAATCATTATGGATAAAGTAAATTACTCTCTCTCCAGCAGGCAAGTGATATTTTCCTATGTGAAATAAAACCAGAAAATTTGAGGATTCCAACATTGTCCTCATCCCAACACGTAAACAAATACACACTCACGTACACACTTGCATTCTATCTCCAGACAGAATTACCTAAATTTTTCAACAAGTAAATTCTGCTCTGTAACCTTTTATGGATTTAGAATTTTCCACAAATTTGTGTTGAAGAAATTATTGGAGGCAATTCTGTGTGGTGATTTTCTATTTTGACTATAAGTAAAGTTCATTATTTCACTGAACCGCGAAAATGACAGCAGATGAGATAATAGGGCTTTAACAGAAAAAGCATTGTCACCTATTGCAACTGAAGGTGGTTGGTTGTCCACTGGATGCACTGTGATGTTGAGATCATACACTGGAAAGGAGTCATGAACAGGAACAGATGGCTGAGGTCCATTGTAGCAACAGCCATTCACAAAAGGGCCAGCTCCTCCATCCGAAACCACCAATGTAATGGTGTCAAAACAAGGCACCAGGCCAATCTCACCACCTGGAAGACACAGCTATCGCTGAAACACAACTTATTAAAAATATAGAATACCAAGATGAAACCTACTCACACCTCTTCTACAAGCATAGAATGGCAAGGAAAGGAACTTATGTGCCTAAAATGTAAAACTCAATTTTATCACTATGAAATTAAATAGACTCATGAAAATAATGCAAAAACTGCTTGCCCATCTGTTGCCTCTGGTGAAATCCCTGCCAGCCATCTATCACCATATGGAGGGGCAAAATGGGGCTAACAAGGGTGTGACAGTTCACAAACGAACAAGGGAAAGACACGAAACTAGATAGTGACGGTTTCCTTTTTCCTTCATAATTGTTTAGTGTTAGGACCAATCTCAGGGAGAACAGAAGTCACCCTTGTCCCTTTGGTAATTGTCTGCCCAGTTGCATTAACCACCTTAAACGAACAACCATCAACCACATAGCAGTTGTGAGAGACACAAGAAGCTGGATAGGTGAAATACAAAGATAATCCCCATTTTTGTCCTTTGTTTCAGTGTTTTTCTCATTATATAATAGCCAAAGTGTTAAAAAAAAAAACAGCAATGGCACCTGGAAAAGAAGTGGCATTTTATTTTCTTGTTACTCTTTAACGCTTACACCTATGGGTTTCAAAATGGCTCCAACTTAGGCAGTGAGAGGAAGAAGATTAGATGGTTTATCAGTGAACAGGACAATCTGTTCCTGGGTTACCAATTAACAGCACAGAGCTAGGAGTGCTCGCTATCTGGGGACAGAAAAGTCCTGTAGATGTGACTTTGGTAATTCTCATGCATCACTTTGAAAGTCCCAAGAGGGAAGCAATTATGTTTGAAGTTTTGATGAGACTAGGAGACAAAAGATCAGGGGCTTCATCTCTTTCACAAGACATGCCGGTCAAATCTACAGAGTATTGTGCTTGGCATCATTCTCTTTATTTAAAAAAGACAAGGAAAAGCTAGAGATGATATTATTAAGCAACCAAATGATTAAAGAGTGAGAAAACTGGGTTATTTGGAAAAACTAGAGTTGAAGTTGAAAGAATTAGAATTAAACAATCAGCCTTCAACTTTAGGAAAAGTAAAAAAGAAAGAAGCCCTCTCATCTATTCATATATATAAAAAACAAATTGGCTTAAAGCATATTTATTCATCATTCACTTGATACATATATATTTAATGCCTAACCAGGTGACAATTAGTGTTCTTCATGCTCTAGCAGAGAAAAAGGAAGACATTTTGAAAATGTCAAAAATGTTTCAAAAGAATATCAAAAAGCAAAGGACCTACTACGTGTCAGGTGCTGACCTAGTCTAATGGTAGAGAAAGAAATGCAATATGGTTATAATATCACAGATACATGTATCTATCAAGCAGAACCATATAAAATTGCCACTATTAAGCCATTTCTTACCTATTAAATTGAAAATTCATATATCTCAGCCTGATTATGTAAAAGCTGCTGAGGGTGGAAGAGGGTGAGAATATTGGCTGACAATGGTATGGGGGCAGGGCACATATGCCAGAGAAAGTCAGAGAAGTCTTTCAAGATGCTTAGCTAGGCTTGTACTAAGCATTAAAGGATGAATAGTTTACCAGGTAGATAAGGCAGAGAATTGGGAGGTAGGAGAGAGGACCTATAGGGAGAGGGAATCCAAAAGAGAAATGAGAAAATCATTCTAGGAAGAAAGGACAGCTTAAAAGAAAAGAGGTAAACATAATACATTCAGTAACTATAATTTCAATATAATGGAAGTATAGGGTACATTTATAGAGTGAGCTAGAAAAGTAGGCTGAGCATTAAGTCACAAAAAAGGCTACAACATGGATGAAAGAATTCCTCACCTTGAAATGGAATATAGTCTAAGGACATGATCTATACTTAGAACTGTTAATCGTAGTGTTATTTAAAAGGAAAATTTTGAATGACTTCTTGTTTAATGTTGACAGAATAGCAAATTAGTAATGTACTTTATATCATAAAATATTCAATTATTAAAACATGTTTATGATAACTTTATAACATTTAATAAATATTATTATAAACATTTTTAGGTGATAACCTAAATGAAAAAAGTAATCTGCAAAGCCGTGCATACAACATAACTGCCACTATGTTAAAAATTATGATTAGAAAATAGTAAATAAAATGCTGTAATACTGAAATGTTAATAGTGATTATCTTTGAGGGGTAAATAAGGTGATTTTTCAAAACTTCGTTATACTTTTCTATACTTTCCAAGTTTTCTTCAATGAGCATGTATTATTTTCATAATCATAAGAAACAAATAAAATAATGGTGAAAAAATTATTCTCGGGTGGCCTATAAAAATCAATGTATTTTGGAAGCCAAGAGCAGGACCACATAAGTCACTGAAACTTCAGATCCTACAGTTCTACTATGCTTCTTTATACCAGTCCTAGCACAGTGCTAAATAACCACCAATTGAGTAACTGAGCGAACATTACAAGAAAACATAACATTTAACTATCAAGCCATCCTTTGAATACAGTTTTTCTTCTAGTTTAGTAATATAACAAAAGCACATCTATCTGAAATAATTTGCCCCAAAGTACTACTAGGTCTTCCAGAAAAAAATTCGTTAACACACCCTTCCACGGCCATCACTCTAGAAGAGATTTATAAATCTGTATACATGTCGTCTTGCACCTGGAATAAGGCATTGGAAGAGAAGACAGATTCGTCTCACCCCTAATTCACCTATGCTGCACGAGCCTGCCAAAGATGTTAAAATTATGTAAAAAAACAACAATCATTGGTCTTTGGATCCCCTTTCTGCCACTCTATTTGAGATCCTTTGGAGAAATCCAAAAAAAAGCATGGAGTTGTGAACTATTGAGAGACATCAAACATGTGGACTACACTTCCCAGGACAAGGAAATAACCACTGAATGCTTTCCTAAGACTAAACGGAGATGAGAAGACAAGGAGATACCATTTAGAGAAAAAAGATGTCTGGCAGAGTGATTGAAATGCCCCACACTGATTAATTGGCCATGAAACAACTGGTACCCTAATATCTCATTGCTTCCAAAGTACATACGAAAAACATTATTTCAAAATGTCTTCTCCCATTTCCGAATTAATCCTTAGCTATCTCAATCTCCCTCCTTGAGTTCTTTCCCAGTGGGAATACACTGCTTGTATTCTTTCTCTATGTCTCTTGAAATAAGAAAGTGATTTAACTCTGATAGCTCTTATTTTCTGCACCACTCACCTGGCTTACATACCCAATCGTACTTCCCTCATGGGATTTACAGATTAGGGAGGCATATGGACGAGTAAACAGGAAATCATAATCAAGTGTGATAAAAAGTTAGTTAGGGGAAGCATATGGTATTATTATTGATGAAGTGTCCTCAACCCAGAATTCAGAAGATGTACCAGGGCGCTGATATGGGCATGTATCATACTGTCATCTCTGCATGTGAATGGGTTTTGTCTACTCATTTAAATCAAATGTCCTTCACAGCAGGATCTGGATTATACTCTTTTATGGTCCACAGTGCCTTGCAGATATCAGATGTTGCTTTAATATTTTCTTTATTTGAACATTTACGTGGGGAACAAATGCCACCTGGGTAACCATATAATGTGATGCCAGAAATGTAAGCATAATGCTAATATACAAACGTTCGCTGTATCTCCAATCTGTGTCCACCACTGTTGTGTGCTGTGGGAAAGGTACACAAAACATAAGACATCCTCTTTGCTTTTCAGGAACTAAAAAGCAGACCAGTTGCTTCTTAGGAGCTAGCTGGTGATCAGTAAACTTTTAAAATTAATAATATAATTATTTTAGAGAACTTACTACAGGCATTTCTGTTACGATTTATGAATCCAGAAGCTGTGATAGTCAAATAAAGTCCTCTTCAAATTGACCAAAAGTGATGAGGACAACCCAGGGTGCGTTGAAGGCCTATGTGGAAGCATCAAGAACTGAGCAGCAATACCATCTGCTCTTTCTCCACTCTTTGAAATTCATTGTTCTAGCGAGATCATACTTCTAAATAAGGTGATCATACTTGAAAACTGGGATACAGGCTGCTGCTGCTGCTTTTTAATGGAAGCAAACATTAAGATTGTTAGATTATCAGAACCCACAGCAAGGGGTGGAGTTAAGACTCTGTCATGTTGCTTGCATGCCCTTACTTGGACTGGCCACAAAACTATCACTTACCTGTGTGTTTGTAGGTCACAGCCCCTGAGATAACATCTCCCTGAGAGAACTGATCCACTGTGACTCCAGCTCTCCTCACCACCCCATGCTGAGGTCCTCGAGCGATCACAAACATCAGTTTCAAATCATCACTGTCTATGTCGGTAGCAAAAATGTATTCAGAGGTGATGATCACCTCATTGCCCTCTGAGCAATGCATCATGGGAGTGAGGTCCGCCTTTAGGATTGGTGGCTCATCATTTACAGGGAGTACCTAAGCAGGAAAAAAACACACGTTTCCAAGAAAAAGAAAGCAATGACAGATTGCCCAACTGGTAACCCATAGCTCATAGTCAGAATGACAAGCATTTTCAATCTTGCAAACATGTGAAACAATAGCCGTGGAATTTGGCCAAGGAGTCCATCATATCTTTTAACTTTCCCCATATGAACCATCTTGCAAGAAATGACCCACACGAGAGACATTGTAGTTAGGAATGGGAGAGTAGTACGGTTATGGTTTGGGACTCAAAGCTCTCGTTTGTTTCGAAACAGACAAAATATAAATATAATATAATGCCTTCTTCACCAAAGTCCCTATCCTCCTACATTAAATTCACACATATTCTAGAGGAAATCTGGTCGTTGTGGTCTGATGCATTTACATTTACCACATCGAAGTTATTTATATTTCAAATTAGTTGGTGATTACAAAGCTTTCCTCCACCCTCAACTTCCTCCCACCCAGGAAGTTTCTCTGGACTTACAATAAGCAGCAGCTGCATTTCAAACATTTTGAGTTAAATCTGAAACTCTATAACCATCAAATCAATGCCAGTTTTCAACTTGGTAAAACATTTTTTCTCACTGTCATGAAAATAAAGCTCCAAGAAAGGAAAGAAAAGCAACATGAAATCACACTGGCTCTCTGAATTTACAAGATGAGGTAGAAATTTGAAAAAATGTGTCTTCTAAATAGGAATAAAGGACATTCCCCCCCTGAGTTCACTGCCACAACCTGGGGTGTGTGCTGCACGTTTATTTATCAAGTCTGGCCTGTGAACACTCTCAACCCTAATTTCCTTCCTGCCACAAGTCAGCCGAAGTAATCTTTTTAAAATGTGGCTTTCATCAAGTCACTGCCTGCAGGAAACTTCAATGGCTTCCCAGGGCTTCTCCTAGGATGTCTTCGGCCGCATCTCATGTGATGGGGTATCTTTATGCTCCCTCTCTATTTTCACCCCAAGACACTGCGTTCCTCACATCCCAGGTCTTCGCACCATCTCTCTGCCCCCTGTCTCCTATGCTCCGCCCTCAGCTCTTTGCTTGGCTACCCCCTCCTTTAAGTTACATTTGGAATCCTCAGGGAAAACTTCTTGACACCTCAGGCTCATTTACGGACTTCTCTTGTTTACTCTCTTTTAGCATCTGTTAATTGTAGAACAGATCCATATTTTAATCAATTATTTCCGTGATAATCTGTTTCATGCCTGTCTTCATGCCTTGCCTGAAGCTCTAAAAGTACAAGGACATTGTCGTCTTGTTCATCATCATACCCCAAGCACCTAGCCCAGGACCTAGCAAAAAGAAGACATTTATTAAATATCTATGGCATAAATAAATGAATGAATGAATGTAATTATGTATATATGCCCTGATTACTCTGCTATTTAAACAGGATAACAACTCTACAACAAATATGCTTGATATTATGTTGACACTTTCCTTTAATGAGTAAAAAGATGGAATGATGCAAACCTAGGCTTAATTATTTAATCAAAGGTAAATTAAAAAAACATATACAACATTCTATTTTCTACTGGCTTATTAGGAAGCAATATCTTTCTTCAAGTTCTCTGAGTGGATTCATTAAAGACTTTATTATTGTTCTTGATTCAGTCTGAGGAAGCTCACCATTGAGTTCATGATGACCATTTTGCAGCAGTTCACAAAAGAGCCTCAGCTTTCAAATGGATAATAAAATTCAAAGGCAACAGAATTAAAAACATTCCTCCTGGATTAGAAAAAGTCACACCTAGTTGTCCAAAATTCCCTGTACCTCTGATTGGCTTTCAAAAGTCATGCCCTTTTGTCTAAAAGGTAATAATAAACAGATTGTTTTCCTCAAATGTACTGCTTATTGTCATTAAGAAGCAGATGGTCATGGATGGAAGATAGGGTTGGGTATCTTTTGCCCTGAAATTTGCTCTTCAGGAAAAAAAGGAACTCAGAAAAGCTTTCTCTATACAGAAGCCCTCTTTTCCATGGCGGATATGTTCCAAGACCCCCAACGTGTGCCTGAAACGGCAGATAGTACCAAACGCCATATATGCTATGTTTTTTCCTATACACACATATGTGAGGTGTGACAGCAAAGCTAGCATGAATTTCTCTTTCCTGCTTCACAATTTCACAGATAGAAGCTTCATTCTTCCTCTAGATCTTAGCAACCTCAGCACACAATTTTTTTTCTTTCCTTATCAAGTTGAGAACTTTCACCTTTTCACTGAAAGGAAGCACTTTATGGCTTCTCTGGCATATCCAAACTGCCAGCATCACTACTCTTGTGCTTTGGGGCCATTATGAAGTAAAATAAGGGTTACTCGAATGCAAGCACTATGATACCACCACAGTTAATCTGAAAACCCAGACAGCCACTAAGTGGCAAACGTGTGGGTAGTGTGTACAGTGTGGATACACTGGACAAAAGGATGATTCACATCCTGGGCGAGATGGCATGAGATTTTGTCACACTACTCTGTATGGCACACAATTTAAAACTTAAGAATTGTTTATTTCTGGAATTTTCCATTTAATATTTTTGGACCTCAGTTGACTGTGGGTAACTGAAACCCTCAAAAGCTAAACTGTGGGTAAGGGGGCGGGAGGGCCTACTGTATGTAAAAATCTGTCAATAAAGAAAATTTCCCTTTTTGAAGGTGAAGTACACTGCTCATCATCTAGACCTCAAAAGCCATCATGGGGATTAAGTGGGAAAATGGAAGGAAGGGGCTCTGTGTCATGACTGACACAGATAGGTACTCAGGAAATGCCAGCAAGTATAATACTTAAAATCACCGGGTAATTTACAACTATGGCAGTGGCGAGGAGGAAAGAATACTGGCCAGAGAGTACCAGAGGTACCCGAGAGTGGAGATGCCAGCCTAGGGCTACACAGTCAAATTAATGACTTTAGGCAAGTCATTGAAACTTCTTGGGCCTAAGCTTCCTTAGCTATGAAATGAGGATAATTCCTTCTCTGTCTAAAAACACGAGATGGCTGTGATCATTCTTAATTAATTACTAATTGCAAAATATCTTACAAACACATTACTATTACCACTAATAATAATTTCATATCACAAACGTCTGACAAAATTCAAACAGAAACAGAATTTGGAACTGTGAGACTAATTAGTGGCTCTTTCACGGGCATGTTAAGTCTTTCTGAAGACCCTCCTTTGTCACTAACTACAAATACCTGAAAAATTCTCTGAGCTGTGCCTGTGGACGTGGGTGGTTATTCAACAGAGAAACTCCAGGGTTCCCATCAGACCTTTGGCCATGCACTCAGCCTTTATGTGCAGATGCTTCTTCATTTGTCACAAGGCAAAAATAGTCATCTCAAACAGACCTCAGGCCGGGGGCATACGGTACAGGAATTCACAAGGGGGCACCACGCACATATGGACACGCTTCTTCCACACAACAGGGAGAACCCCAGTGATGCTAGCCCAACCGGCCCAGCTGCTAAATAAATATTTCTGAGTATTACAGCCCAAAAATGTTAGAAATAATTTATACATGGAACCAATTGCTTTTTAAGTTATTTACTCATCTGAGTTTGAGATCAGAGTAGTTCTTGAAATGGCTTAGAGAGAGAAAACAGCATACCCATTTCACCCATACAGCTTTGCCCTTTATTGCCTGTCCTGAGACATTCAAAGACATAAGCAGGCATCCTCATACTCTGGAGTCCTTGTGTTTCAAGTTCTACCAGCGACTCCAAGAGGCTTCCAAACCAGATGCTTTATTTCTATATGAACCAGGGAGGAAGCTCTCTACCCACCTCAACGTGGAGAACAAATTCTGCTGAATTCGTGCCATCTGTGACCTCCAAGTGTATGTCATCCTGAAGTACCTCAGATCCATCATGCTGATACCTGTGGGGATGATATTTGTCACTCGTCTCTCTAGGCCACTGTGAGAGTAGGTTGAGATGCCTGACACAAGAGCTCTTCCATGCCTTCGGCCATGTGTTCAATAAATACATAGATAATAAAACACAGCGTAATCATGAAGTGACGTATTTAACTACTTAGGTATCCCTGAAAGTAAAATTACTCCAACCTGGGAAAATGTGTTATATGCGTTCACAATTGTCTCCAAATCAAAAAGCAGTCCTTGAAGTTGCCACTGTGACAATGGGAAGCAGTAAGAATAGCTCTGCTACTCACAAAAAACCGTGGCCAGGGCCAGGGGGATACTGACACTGGGCAGTAGACAGGTAAAAGTGGGGCACTGTGCTGGGGCTGGCCCAGTGGTGCAATGGTTAAGTTTGACCACTCTGCTTCGGCAGCCAGGGGTTCGCCAGTTGGGATCCTGGGCACAGACCTATGCATCGCGTATCAAGCCATGCTGTGGCATGCGTCCCACATGTAAGGTAGAGGAAGATGAGCATGGATGTTAGCTCAGGACCAATCTTCCTTAGCAAAAAAGAGGAGGATTGGTAGTGGAGTTTAGCTCAGGGTCAACATTCCTCAAAAAAAAAACTACAAGTGGGGCACTGTGCGGATTTTAATGATTCTCCTTCCACCCCGGCTTTCAAGGTTAATCTTTCTGCCTGTACTCTGGATCTACTCAGCTCTTCTCTAAAACTTTGATCTATAAATTATTTATTGCCTCTCTCCTGCCATTTTTCCGTTTTCATTTACTAGTTCTCTTCCTCTCAACCTATAAAGATTCTCGAATCTCTCCCAGACTTAAAAAGAGTTTTTGCTTGGTCAAGTCTTAGCTCTATTTCCTTTAATTCTCAGGGAAGTTTCCTGAAGGAATTGTCTAATTCTAGAATTTCCATTGACTCTCCAGCCCACTGCAGTGATAAGTGGTGAGTTCTAAATAATCACTGAGTTGAATTGAGCCAAATGTTTAGCTTATCGATGATCTGTTCAAGACACTGAGGAATGGAAATAAATCCCAGGAATTCAAAGTAAAAGTTGCATTAAAAGTAGTATAGTATAAATAACATGTATGTTATTTACATATGAAAAAAAAATCCAGTACTAAAAGGTATTTTACTTAGAACTAGTCTCATCCTTATGGTAGGGTACTCAGGTTGGGATTCCATTTCAATGGTGGAGAAAGTCCACCTCCCACCCCTAGTATCCTTCCCACATGCTGCCTCCTAGGCTTTGTTTTGTCATGCCCCCTGATATTTTTTATCAAAAATAGATTGATATGTGATATTGTGTTAATACTACTTACCATGCTAGTACCTGTAGAAGGGCCAAGTGAGTCTAAGAGTACACATCCAAAGACATGGCTGTGGAGCCAAACAGAACTTCTTTCAAAACCTGACTCCCCCACATACTAGCTGAGTTTGCCCTCAGTTTCTTCAGCTATAATATGAGACTAGCACCATCTACCTTGTCAGGCTTGATTTCTGTGAAGATTAAATGAAAAAACATAATTGCAAGTCTCTAGCAGAATGCTTGAACTATACGTGCTAGCAAATATTGGTGCTTTTTCCTTTTCTATCCATCATTCACTACTTAGTAAGAATTATCTAAACAGAGCTCTTTCTAACATGTAGCTAAGAGCTGAGATCTTGCAGGGAAAAAAGGAAATTTTAATGAGGATAGGAGTAAGTAGTGAAAAGAGGTCAAGATACTGGAGACTGTAAATCAACAGTGTAACTAAACTGTTGGATTAAACTGATCTTCTGTGCACAAAGCTTACTTCCCAGACAGCTTCCTAGTCAAGTATGGACCTAAGCATTTGATGCCTAATACCTTCTACTATACTTTATCAAAAGGGCCCAAATTCCCATTTATAACTTAAACTTGTAAGTAAGAAATTAACCAATCTATCTGTCTACCTGACCACTGCTTTTGGGCAGCTTGCATGGTTTGTCAGAGAAGTTGTTTTACTAGATTTTGTAGAAAAGTTTCTTATGGAACCACATTAGGTGAAAGAAATGTAAGACCTTATGGAGAGGAAAACGATTGTGGGACCATGAGGCAGACTGTCGGAGAGCCAAGTAGAACTCCATCGCCACCTACCCCGCCTACTGTTTTGCTTGCAAATCCCCACACCAGTAGAATGGAAGAAAACATTACACTAAAGACATCAGTCAACTGAATTCTATCCCAGAGTTCCCAGGGTTATGCAATTGGCTTTTCTTAAAGCCAAGTTCAATTATGTAGATTAGCTTTCCAGATTATTTCAGTCTATATTCATCTAGTTTGACTTCTACCTCTTGTGATATGTGCAACTGCAGCAAATTTAATATTCATGGAGAATATTAAAATTGAGAAAATAATTCATCTCTTTTGTTCTTCAAATATCCATAAAGGCATTCCCACTGGTACAGCAAGCCAGAAGGAAAGAAAATGTCCGGAAAAATTTGTCACTTCTAATTTTCAACTGATCCTTGAAAGTATTAAGTGGCACATTGGTGCCCCTGAAAGAAGTGGACAAACTTCTTTCTCTTACTTGGCCTCACAATTGATCCAAATAGGAGCCAAAGCAGGTAAAGAAAAAAAGCCAGGAAATGTTCTAACCTAACTTTTAAGGTATGGAGGTCTCCCCAAGAAAATGTGCCCCCTGTGTTTAGAGGAAATCCATTCAGCTCCACCCTTCCATGTGGAAGGGGTCTCTGCAGGGAGAGGTAGATACTGTCCAGTTGGGTGTCCACATCAGAAACCAGAATGTGCTCTGTGCTGACGACGCATTGACCTCCCTCAGCCACTCTCAGAGGGTTGGTAAATACCTAGAAATAAGGAAGGAAACATTCAAAGCCTTGTTCCATGAGGTGTCCCTGAAGACAGAGCTCATTAAATCAAGCAAAAACTTTCAGTGCCATCTCCACTCATCAATTAATTTTTCCCAAATGTGGTAAAGGGGATAGCGTCATAAGACATCTTGGCTGAGAAATATTTTTCCTAAATGTTTCTGATTCTAAACATTGATGCACACAAAGAAGCAGGCAGATCTATGAACCCGAAAGTACCTACATTTCATTTATCTCAGAGGCTGAAGAGCAGAAACAGCACTTCAATTGGTTATTATCTGTAGTGCTAAATTGAGAAAATAATCACTTTCATCATCATGTCCATACCCACCATGGCTCCACACACGTACCTTAATCTACAAAATGAACAAAACCTATATCAAACTCCCCTAGAGAAAAGAATCCATCTCTTTTTTCACCCTCAAAATTCCTAAAGACTTGAGAAATTTTTTTTAAGATTGGCACCTGAGCTAACAACTGTTGCCAATCTTCTTTTTTTTTTCCTGATTTTTCTCCCCAAATCCCCCAAGTACATAGTTGTATATTTTATTTGTGGGTCCTTCTAGTTGTGGAACGTGGGACGCCGCCTCAACATGGCCTAATGAGTGGTGCCATGTCTGCGCCCAGGATGTGAACCGGCGACACCCTGGGCTGCCAAAGCGGAGCTCGCAAACTTAACCGATCAGCCCCAGGGCCAGCCCCCAAGAAACTGATTGGAGATTTCAAGCATCAGTAGTCATGAGTATTTTAGAGACGAAAGCAGAGCAGGGAAATTGAAGATGGAAAACTGAATATTCCATAAGAAATAGATTTACTCAAACATTACACTTAAATATTAAAGCCATGAAGATGATTTTCTATAATAGAAAAACTCAATATTCAACTAATAGATCATTTGTAAGTAAAATGCAAGTTGGAGGGCTTGGGATATTTTATCACCATATTGGGAGCTGGCAAGAAGTGTTCCACGGTCAAATAAGTCTAGAAAACAGGTACATACAATATCTCCATCTTGGAGATGTTTAAGGCACATAAGGGTGACCAACGCTCTGAGGTCCTTAAGTAGGGAAACCTGTTAACTTTGTTTAACCTACCATTTCCCCAAATTTGTTTCACTCCACAGAAGCTAAAGCATCAGATACCAAGTGATGGGCTCTGAGGGCCCCTCACAGATGGCCTAGGCTGAGCACCTGCCAATAGGGAGACACAGCATTCTCCAAGGAGGCAGCTACTCTCCTCGGAGAGCCGCTGCTCCCAGAAAGGAGAAATTTCCCTGAAGAAAGAGCTGGTAAAGCGCAGAGGACAAGGAATGGGCAGAGGAAAGGGAGGTGAGCAAGAAGAAGTCACCGCCTCCACTCAAAGCCCTGCTCCAGCCTCCCGCCCACCAGGGCCCAGCTGCCAGGAGCATCCACGGATGTCCCAGAAGCACCCCCTGGATGGTGGAAATTATGAGACCCACACCCCTGAGACAGTTGCCTTCTATACTTTAAGAAGCTGCTTCCACCAGCAAAGGAAAACAAAAGCAAGAGCCTTCTCTCCCAAAACCACCTCCACCCCCATCCTTCTCGGTGCCTTACACTCATTTTGCCAAATGTACATTTTCACTGTTTGTAGGAGAAAGAAAGAAAGGGAACTCTTATTCAAAGAGGAGTATTATCTTTGAAACACGGTTCATGTCTGCCAGCCTCATTTTTTCCTGAGTTGTGTCATTTAATATCCCAAGACGCTAATGTTTCAAGGAACATACTGTGCTCCATTAGATGATTTTTAAGTGTATAGGTATTTTAGGGCAATTTTCAAAAAGTTGAAGCATAAGGCTAATTCGCCCCCACTCATTAATCATCAACTTTTCTGCCCATACCCAGTGCTTAGGTTTCTGGGACTTCAGGTTAGCTTGGTGTCGAGATCTCTTAGCGGTTACCACTCAGCCCAGCTATCTATGGGTATTCACATCATGGAATCACTTCTGTGACTGTTTTCACTGAAGCTACTCTTTTTAATTTTATTTCTAATATTCTACGTTCTCTAAGGTACTCTTTCATTTGTTTTATACACTGTAGAAGAAAAGACAGCAGCCACTAAGCCACTTGAGCCCCAAGTCCTCACCACTGCTCCCAACTACCTTCAAACGATGGAGGTAATTGTTTGCTTCACCTTTTTAGTTTTTTTCCCCAGATCATCCTTCTCTAGCAAGAGCCTTGGACTGCTTTGCATAAAAGACTATTTCTCCATGATTGTTCTAGAAAAATGTTTAACTTCCTTAGATTCTGGGTTATCTCAGGACCTGTATCTCATACATAGAAAATGATGGTCTGAGTGAAATCTAATCAAATTAACAGGAATTTGATTAATTTTCTCCACAGGGAATGTGATCTGATTGAAGGAGTCAAAAAATATAGTTTAGGTTCTTTTGTGCGAGCTCTCTGGCGCATCTTCTACTAAAAATTGCAAGTTCAGAGGCCCGAGGGGTCAGGCCAGGGCTGTGAATGTGTGGTGAGTTGGATAGCGACTTTGGTGACTGGAGAGCAGGCCCTCTCCAACTGCTGGCGGGGCTAAGTGAGCTCAGTGTTGTCAGAGCTTCCAGATTTTCAAGAGAAGCCAGAAACCCAGACTTCATACGAAACCTCCTAATGTGTAAGTGTTGGCAACTCACGATTTAAAAATGATGTTTAGACTCATCAGAGCAGCTCTGTGAGTAGGGTAAGCCCCTTGGTCCCTCAAGGGGAGACCTCGGCCCCACAACCTTGGGCAGGTGTAGAGATGGCGAGGAGCGAGCAGGAAAGAGAATGTCAGTGCTTTGCTGGCTGTCTTCCAGGTAGGCAGCTGGGAAGCTGACCTCTTTCCTTAGGGATGAAACATGCATAGGTTCTAGTCCCCTCTGGTTCCTAATGAATGGGTAATCCTATATTGTCTTTCCACTTTTAAGGGAAAAAAATGAGCCTAGGAATAGCCAACCCAATTAAGTCTAGCACTCCAGTGGGGAGGGGGCAGGTGTGCAACAAACTCTCAATATGAATCCCAGCCTCGCAGATAAGATACACAGGTAGCATGGCCCTTATGGCTCAGTTTTAATGAGAGACTCCAGTGCTTGAAAGCTTAACATAAACATTGGGGAGTGAGACAGGCTAAGAAGGAAGGGCCCATCTTAATTCATTTGGAAAATTAAAGAGCTTCTTTAGATTACAGAGCAGCATAGCTGGCCTGTGGTGAGAGCGAATAAGCTCTTCTGGTTGCTAAGAGACCCATAATTTAATCCCTTTCCCCTGATCAACACGTGAAACTCAGCAGAAAGGAAAGGAAAGGAAAGAGATTTTGACAAAGCTTTGAAAATAATGCCAAATTCAGCAACTGGAAAACCTCACCTTTTAGATAGGAAATCCCCTGGGAAGTGAAGGACTACCTGCCCCACACTTTTTTCCTACACTACAGCTAGAAAATAAGAAAGTTCTTTAAAATAGCCTAAAGAACAGTTAGCTTTTCCAGTAAGTCTTAAAGTCTTTCCTTGGGTCCTCTGTCCTTTTCCTCCTTCATATCAAACGTTGTACCGACCTCAGGAACTTGATTGTCCACTGGAAGAATCGTGATGTTAAAGCAGATCCCGTGCAAAGTGCCGCCATGCTGGTTACTGACGGAAAATGCAAACTGGACACGTTGTAGATGGGGGCCTATATCCTGCATGGGTGGCATGTAGGCCACTTTCATATAATTCACAGCATGCTGCAAAGCAAATAGAGATGGACATGTGGGAGCCAATCTGTGAGGAGCAGGGAGTCTCAGAGATCTGGGTCCAAGAGAACCATTGTCTTAAAGGATATCAAACATTGTAAAAGCTGCCATCATTGGGGCTGGCCCCGTGGCCGAGTGGTTAAGTTTGAGTGCTCCGCTGCAGGCGGCCCAGTGTTTCGTTGGTTCGAATCCTGGGCGCGGACATGGCACTGCTCATCAGACCACGCTGAGGCAGCGTCCCACATGCCACAACTAGAAGGACCCACAACGAAGAATGCACAACTATGTACCGGGGGGCTTTGGGGAGAAAAAGGAAAAAATAAAATCTTTAAAAAAAAAAATTATATAAAAAAAAAGCTGCCATCATTAATTTGAAGATTCTAATAAGCTCTATTTTATAAATCACATGTTTTAAAAACAGGAGGGAAAAGAACAAAGAAATTAAGTAAATATGTGAAGTGCGTGAAACCCATCAACTCTATAAAGATAGAAGATTTGAATTGCACTCCAGTTCCACCATGAAGTAGCTGTATGATAATGGTTAAGCTACTTAAACTTGCTAGGCCTCTATTTCCTTATCTATAAAATGAATAAAATAATAAAATAATAGTACTTAGCACATGGGGTTGACATACTCATTTACAATCTCTAACTACAGTGAGATTAGTCATAATCAGCTCTAAACCACAGAGGTGGCTGCTGCCTAAGCACTCTTCACCACCATTGTGACCCCTGTGAGATCTTCAGAGTAGAGTTCAGGAGTAGGGGAAGGGTGGATAAAGTATTTGGAAGGTAGTAGATGTTATGGGTTGAATTGTGTCCCCCTCGAAAAGAAAGGTTGAAGTCCTAACCCCAAGTACCTCAAAATGTGATTTCATTTGGGAATAGGGTTGTTACAGATATAACTAGTTAAGTTAAGGTGAGTTCATATTGGAGTAGGGTGGGCCCTTTGTATCCTCATAATAAGAGGAGAGAGACACAAGGGGAGAAGATGGCCACAGGATGACAGAGGCAGAGATGGGAGCGATGCCTCCACAAGCCAAGGACTGTCAAAGATTGCCAGCAAACCACTAGAAGCTAGGAAGAGGCAAGGAAGGATTCCCCTACAGGGTTTCAGAGGAGTGTGGCCTTGCTGACACCTTGATTTCAGACTTCTAGCCCCCAGAACTGTGAGACAATAAACCTCCGTTGTTTTAAGCTGCCCAATATGTGGTACTTTGCTATGGCAGCCCCAGGAAACTAATACAGTAGGATACTGGGTGAACTGAATTTGGTGGAATAAAAACATATGCCCCAGGTCCCTAAGTGAGAGCCCTGCTGCTGGCAAATCAATGCAAAAGGCTGTGCTGAATTATAATAAGATTTTGAAATCATATCCAGCTTGACCAAGCATTTTCAAATAGATGTCGCGTGCTTAACAGAAATGTGCAAGCAGAGAGAAT
This sequence comes from Equus caballus, assembly GCF_041296265.1. Lineage (NCBI taxonomy): Eukaryota > Metazoa > Chordata > Mammalia > Perissodactyla > Equidae > Equus > Equus caballus. Next base: position 48,040,046 of record NC_091706.1, read on the forward strand.
ATAGACATCAAGCATTTGATGCTTGTGACAGATGTCAAAAGGCAGTATTCTCGAGTGCAGCACTAGGGGTGCCATACATCCTCAGAGGATGCCTCGATCATTTGTGTCAACATTTCAGCATAGCATCATACCTGAGTGAACGACCTCAGCCCCGGGGCTGCAGGATTCTTGGTTAGCTTTGGTATGCTGTCTACCATGAATAATTTCCCAGCATCCGAGTGTCTAAAGAGAAATACAGAAGAACACATCAGCTAATTTTCCAAGTAAGAAAAATTAAATCGAATAGCCCATAACCAAATTTTCTAAAGCTCAAAGAGTTCATCACAGGAAGAAATCAAATGTTGCATATTTATTTTCCTTCTTTATGTTGGGGGTTCTAGCCTTTAGCCCAGTATCATCAATGCCGTGCTCATCATGACTTCAAAAACTATGTAAAGAAGTTTCTGCTTTGGCATGAAGAACGGGAATCGTTATTCTCAACCTAAAAATGTTTACTCGCTACCATGTATATGACATGGGCCTAAGGTACATTCGTGCCACTTTTCTGGATTGAGATCATAGAATGTGACCATTTCGTGATCTGCAACATCTAAAAATAATGTTATGAAGACTCAATCTCTTTAGAAAATGGGATGAAAGACTGTTTTAAGCCTCCCTAAGCTGAAGACACTACAAGCTTCAGGTTTTGAAGGGAGGGATGAGATAGATTTGAGATTACAGTAAATGATGGAGTGATCAACAAAGCAATTGAACCACAATATTATACATTGACACTTTCGACTCAGTCCTAGATCACCAGCTGTAATGAATAGCTCAGGCGATGACTTTCATAGAGATACCTGTGGCTGAAGGAGAAAAACGGAGGCGTTGTTATTGTGTAGAGCAACTCCCTGTCATATGATTCCATATCTATGAAATGTAGATGTTTCTTAGTTATGTAGGCCACCTCAGTTTCCTTGACAACCAAATGCCGAGAAACTCCGGGAGCTTCTTTTGGAAGCTGGTCATCCACTGGAGTGATATGGATTGTCACCACCTGGAAAGAAATTTCTATACCATTAATTTGAAATACCAAAAAGGCACCAAAGAAAACACCCCACAATCACCTCATCACAGTTACAATGATTTTTCTAAAACTGTCGTTTATATTATATTTCCATCAAAATAATTCAGGAGCTATGAAGAATGTGAGCCAAAAAATGGAACATTCTCCATCCATTTTATATCTTAAGAATGTAATTACCACAATTACAGTTAATGAAGTCATGAGCACTATAGAATTGGCAAATAAAACACAAAATATGTGCCTGATTTTATTTCTCTATCTCCCTCCACCTGTGCTTTCCCAAACTCCCTCTTTTCAGTCATCGATCCTAGAAACCTTGACATAACTTTTGGTTCCTCCTTTTCCACTCACATACAACACATCACCAACTGCCAGAGTTTCTACTTATAAAATATCCTATACAGTGACCACAGCCCACTCCCACCCCAGCTGTCATTCCCACTGTTACTGGCCTAGCTTCCTTCCATTATTGCAACAGCTTTCTGATAGCCATAACTCCAATAGCTAATCTAGACTTTTCAGACCTCTAGTGCTATCTTCAAAGAAATACAAGTCAAATCAGGTTATTCACCTCCTCAAGAATCTTAAACACCCACCCAGGAGGAATGGAATTCAAACTCCTTAGCATGGCATCCAAGACCCTCCACAGTTTAGACACACTCTACTTTTCAACTTTTCATCTTTTACTACCTTTCAGCATTACTCCAGCACACCAGTTGCACACCACAGACCTGGCCCCAGTCCTCAAGCATGCCTCTGTGCTTTGGATCATGTTGTTTCTTCAATCAGGAATGCTTTCTCCAGCAACCTGAGAGAAGTCTCTTCTTAAAACTTTCCCAAATTTCTCAATTGGAACTAATTGTTCCTGAATTTTTCTTATCCCTTCACATTGTCTTGTATTATTAGTTAGCAGTTTACATGTCAGTCTCTCCTAGACTGACAGCTCCACGGGAAGAGGATCACAGTACAGTACAAACCACCTGGAATTTGCAGTGAACAAAGTCTTGAGTATACCACTTCATAGTTATTGATCTTGAGCAACTCACTCAACTCTTGGGCGTGTCAATTTTCTTCTTCGTAAGTTAAGCATGATACCAACAACCTCACAGAGTTGTTACCAGGATCAAATATCACTATGTAGATAAAATGTCTCGAATTGGTAGGTGCTCAATAAATATGTTCATCTCTGTAGCTCCATAACTTCTGGCATGGTATTTTGTAGGTAGGAGGCACTTCATCAGTGTTTGCTAAATGAATGAATCTACATGCCCTGTTTGTGATTTTAAGAATTTTTAAAATCGCATTCATAGATTTGATTCATGCAAGAGGGCAAGGAGGCTTTGTCAAACAGCTTTTATCATCACATTTGTTTGTTTTTTTTACAATAATCCATGATTGGTAACAAGAAGGCAATTATTACCTGTCTCTTGAAATGGTACATTTGCTTGGCATGATGAGTCTTTGCACAGCCTGATGCATGAGAGTACTTACTCTGCTTTTAATTGTTTTAATACTGTCAGTGAAGCACAGATCAGCAAAGCCAGTTCACAACACTCAATTTGAAAATGAAGAGATTCCTTTTTATTTTTATTTTTTTAAAGGAAATGAGTTGGGTTTTTTTGTTTAAAGATTGGCACCTGAGCTAACAACTCTTGCCAATCTTCCTTTGTTTTCTATTTTTTATTTTTTCTGCTTTTTCTCCCCAAATCCCCCCAGTACATAGTTGTATATTTTAGTTATGGATCCTTCTAGTTGTGGCACGTGGGATGCCGCCTCAGCGTGGCCTAACGAGCGGTGCCATGTCCACGCCCAGAATCCAAAACAGTGAAACTCTGGGCCACTGAAGTGAAGTTCGCGAACTTAACCACTCGGCCATGGAGCCAGCCTGGAGGTTCCTTTTTAAATTGACATACTAAGCAAAAACTAAAACATGGTTAAACTTTTGCTAGGAGATAGGAAAGACTGGAACATCAGCTCAGCCACTTACAAGCTGTGCTCCCTGGGGCAAATCATTTAACCCTTTGGGGCTCAGTTTTTCTCTCTGTACATTGGGAATAATAACGACGGCTATTATAGAGAAGCATTGTCCGGATCAAACGAGATAGCTAATAGCACAGTGAGCACCTGGCAGTGGGTGCTCAATAAATTAATTCCCTGTTTCCATCCTTCATTACTTTTACAAAAGCGTATGGCATATTTACTACTCCATTTTGAAGTAGTCCAATAATTAAAAACTAAAGCCAGTTATCAAAATAAAGGAACACAATGACAGTCATTTCTCCAGTTTCCTGCAGTCTGCGTCACAATTTTTTTTCCAATTATAGTTTTTTGCTAATCTACAAAGTTCAGCAATTCTCTATGGGACCTCCCAGCCAGAGTGTGGATCATCGAGGCTCCACTTAATTGAAAAACTGGATTTAATAAGGAAACAATAGTTATTGTGCCTTCAAAGAGACCATTTTCCATGCTAATTTATTCTCCAGTGTGTTCTTTCTGTGAAAAGAATGTACAAGCATGCTTTTTTATGCTCTTGGAGTAATTCTTGGTGGGAACATTTTTCAACATGCTTTATGATCACCTAAGTTGATGTGTCCTTACATATTTATGCATGTTTAAACATTATTGTGGGTGAGAAAAATCCTATTTTAACAAACTCCATAGAGAAATAAAGTGTTCCAGTTGCAGTGAAATTTGGCTGTAACAAAGACGTTATGGAATACTTGTTCCCAGACAGCGGAAAACTAGTGCCCAGATCAATCTCTGGGCTCTTGCTTGCTGGCTCCTCATACACCCCTCCAGTCTGCTTATGGCCACAAGCACCCACGGACAGATTTGTAGGGAATCATAATATAAAGTGATAAATCAGTATATAAAATGCAAAGCCTGACCTTGACCCTCAGAATTGGGCTCACCATATGATACTCCGCTGACTGGCATCTGACTTTCTTATATGCCTGGGTTCTTGATCCTTTCTCTACCCTGAGCTTTGATTCCTGTCTGATTCTTTATTTGCTTCTTCCTTTGAAATAATCCAGTGCAATTTCTCAGCCCCGGGAACTACTTCCGAAGTTGGTTTTGCCCACCTCACCTTCCGATCTGTCTTCTGACAAACGCCCACCTCCAGGTGCCCATTCTCTCCTCTGGTCACAGTTCATCACTCCCTTCTACTCCACCCACAGGGCTTTGTGGCATCTGCTTCCTGTCTTCCTCTGTTTCTTAGTCCTCTTTCTGCTTATCTCTTCTATCCTTATTTTGCACTTTCATTTTAATTCTAATATTACTCTCTCCTGGTTTAAGATCTCTTTAGGCTTAAGGTCCATAAAGCCCTCTATGGAGAAGGGTAAAGAAGGAAATATTTTTCAAATCAAATCGAATGGGTGAGGCTTTATTTGATAACAGTCGTGACAACCAAGATAGAAAGAGGGAGGCAGTTTCTTGCTGATATGTAGACACCTTGTTGATGTGTAGGTAGATCTCGTAGTAGGAGCATCCAGTTTGAAAGGATGAGAGGAGGCAAGGGACATCCCTGCTTATGTCACTTCCTGCTTTAATTGCATTGTTTCTCACCTGAGCAGATCCTTGGTTTCCGCCTCTATGAAAAAAAGTGTTTTAACAGTATGGACTAAACGGTGCCTGAGTTTAATCTTCAGTCACCATGGAACCTTCTGATCACAAAAGCTCCCATCAAGTAACCATCTTATCTGGACTCTTAGTTAAATAGTTGAAAGCTACAAGTTTTGTTGAATACTTTAAATACATTTTTATTTGTGGGACATGACTAGATACTAGTCCAAATTAAAGATACAATCATCAAATAGAGCAGATGATTACTTAAGTCCCTTAAAAGCTGGAGTTTTATTGATGATATCAGCGTTTTGCAACCAAAAAACACATACATATACACAAAATACTTGTTTGGTTGTTATGCACACACTAGTTCCTGGAAACTCTGAATAAAGCTTTACACTAGTTACCTCCCCATCTCACGCCCTCCCCAGCTCCTACCAAATGTTTCAGTCTTCTCATTTCCTCCTGGTTTCAATTTTGGGACCAGCAAACAGTTCTTGAGGTTCTACTCTGACTCAGATACCAAGATCTGAAGATACAGAGATAAATAAGGCAGGATTCCTGCCATCAATGAGGTCACAACTGATCCAATAAAACAAATAATGGCCTCACATTACAGTGATTTGATATTGGATCATATAAAAGAACTAGCTGACCCAGCCTGGGGAGTTGTGGGATGGAGGCATCAAAGAAGGATTCCTGGAGCAGGTGGAGTCGTAGCTGAGAGGAGGTCCATAGTCCAGAGTAGAACTAAGCTAAAGCTTCCACAAATCAGAAGAGGGAGAATTGGAAAAAAACGGATGCTAGATGAATTCTACTAAACACACTGCTACTGTATCAATGGATTTCACTTGTTCTCAATTACAAGGATGTGACTGACCTCTTTGATTCTTAAGAGACCATGTGAGGGATTCTGAGGTTAATCTAGTCCTGAAAAGATGAAGGTTGGAACTAACGCAATGGCAGTGGGGTGGGGAAGTAGGGATAGATGAGAGTAATTTATCAAGTAGATTCAGTAAGACTCGCTGAATGACCGGTTATGCAGACATTAGAGAGAGAAAGGAGTTAGAGATGACTTCAGAGATTCTAGTTACAGTGGTTTCATGCAAGTTTTGGGGGAATATACTAAATGTCTTATGGACATGGTGAGTTTAACATGCTGGTAAGACATACATGTAGAGACGTCAGGTAGAGAGGCAGGTACACAAGGCTGAGCTGGAGAACATTTAGGAGCTAAAGAATAGGTGGTACACAAAGACAGAGAAAATTTATTGATTCTCTCTCTCTCACCACATAGATTAAGAAGAGGAAAGCAGAGATGTGATTATGTCTTCTTTAGAAACCTATCCTTCATAAGGAATAAATTTATAACTGGATCTACAGAGTTCAGTCTGACTTATTTGCCAAAATTTAGAAATAATTCTGTTTCAATAACGTTTTCATTACCATGGTCCTTATTACGGAGGGATCTGACACTATATTTGATTTATAAATTATAATATAAATATAAATACTATCTGTAAAATATATAATACCAGAAGAGGAAAAAGAAGTCCTGAGCTTTCTATTCTTTTTTTTTTTTTGATCAGGCCTTGAGCTAACACCTGTTGCCAATCTTCCTCTTTTTGCTTGAGGAAGATGGTCTCTGAGCTAACCTCTGTGCCAATCTTCCTCTACTTTGTATGTGGGACACTGCCACAGCATGGCTTGATGAGCAGTGTGTAAGTCTGCACCCGGGATCTGAACCTGTAAACTCTGGGCCACCGAAGCAGAATGTTCAAACTTAACTACTACACCACCTGGCCAGTGGCATAAAGTCTATTTTTAGAAAGGCACATAGTCTGCTAAAAGTGATAGGGTATTCTAGTCAGAAACATAGCTTAGTTTGAATAGATACAACAGAAGATTTAGAAATAAATTCTATTAATAGTTATCATTTTAGATTATCAAATCAACTAAGATTGCAAGCAAAAATGTAATCTAGAAATGGCATATAACACACTAAATAAGAAGAGGGGGCTGTCGTTTACAAAGGAGTTGATTGGTCATTCGCTAAGCAGATGAATTGGGAATTTTCTCATTCATTCTCCTTTCCTTCTTAACAGAGATCACTGACTTTCTTCAGTTTATGGGCTCTCTGACATCACTCTTCCTGATCACCCCCATTTGTTACCTTCATCTTAGCAAATAGGTGAATAGCTCAACAATCTGTGCACTGGCTAATGTGAGTGACTATGACATTGTGAGTCTCAAGACCAACAAGGACACATGATTTAAGTAGTCGTTCTAGAACTAGCTCAAGATTTGCTTAGATCCCTACATATGCTACCTTCCAAGATAATAGGTATAAAATGCCTAGCAAACAGAACTATATATAGTAGGTGATCACATACTTTCAGCTGTCTTTTTTCTACCTCTACCACCAAACACCCTCTCCTTGCAAGGAGTCTACCCTTTTATAGTTGTCCAGACCCTATGCTAACTCCATTTTCTGTACTTTCTATACGAGAATGTCTCCTTAAACCCATTTCTGCATTCTATATACTTAAATGATATCCTTGAGGTGGTAAAACACTTAGTTCTTCAAAAGCAACAATAAATAATAGCTAATTTATTTATTGAGCACTTACCATGTGCCAGAAAGTTCTCAGTACTTTATATGTATTATCTCACTTACCTTCACAATCACTCTATAAGGAAGTTGTATTGTTACCTGCTTTACAGATGAGGAAACTGAGGCATGGGTCAATCAGTTAGTGCCAAGGACAGGAGAGAAACACAGGCAAATTCCAGAGCCTATACTTTAACCACTACACATAAAATATCGGTGTTTTCTTGAGTGTCATGAAGCCAGAAAATTTTGTGAGGTGTTCTGTGTAAAAGGGTCCCATTGGTAAATAACCTTGGAAACACTGCGTCCATGTAAATTGAAAAAACTCTTCAGAAAAGTAAATGGTAGAAAAGCCATGTTGCAAAGAAATTGACTTAATTTTGCTTAATCTGTTGCTTCTTAAACTTGGAACCTTTGGACCTGTTTTCATGTAGTTTCTAATAACACCTCCCAGAACTGATGTCTGTGGACAGGACTTTGGGAAAGTGTTCAGAGATGGCCTCTTACCTGTGGCACTGAGAGATTTGGAGGTTCATGGCTGTCCCACAGGACAAATTCAAAAGAATCTTCAAAGATTTCTCCACCAAAGTGACGATAGTAAATGATGCCATTAAACAGATCTTTCTGCAGAAAGCCAGGAACAGGATAGCCTATGGGGTCCACAAAATACCACAGACTTTTGTAACAATCTGCCAAGTGTTGGGGTGTAAAGATATTGGACTTATCTCCAAAAGCCTTCTCTCCCTAGTATATTGTATATATCCAAGGAATCTTCATTAAATGCTTTTTATCAAAGTTTATAAATAATAAAGCAGAAAAATTAACATTGCTACACCTCCCCTAAAATATGTAGAAAAATTAGCATTAAAAATATTTTTAAGAAACATGATCTTAAGTAACATTAACTACTTGATCCCTATTTGGTCACTCTTGACTACTTTAAGATGTAGTTATGAAATTATTCTAACAAAAGGTAAATGACTGTTATTCATGAAATTACTTTACCAATAATCTAGAATAGGCCAAATATCTCTCTTCAAACTTATTTGTTCTATCACCTTGCTTGGCAGACTTACTTTTTCATAGTGTAATGGTTACCTTGAGGCCCAGTTCTGGAACTTTCCAGATGCACAATCTTGGATAGATCAATTAAACTTCTCTAAGTCTCAGGCTTCCCATACACAAAATGGGAATAATAATAGTATATTGCCTCATAAACTTGATTTCCATGTTTGTACAAATTCTAACTCAAACAACCTTAACTGCCCAGAATTACCTATCAGTCCTGGCCCTGGCTTCTTCATGATCTCTCCAGCCTGCGGTGGTTTTGTGATGTTAAAGAAGATGTAGTCATCACTGGAGTCCATGTCTGAAGCTCTCAGCATGGAACCCTGGATCAGTATGGTCTGCCCCTCCTCCAGTTCAATCACAACGTTGGTTATGAGGAATGGGGGACTATCGTCTTTGGGCAAGATGTTGATGGGAAACTTATGGCGGATGCTGTGATGGCCATCGAATATCCTGAAGACCACAAAGTCTTTGGTGGAGTCGCTGTCATCATGATGGTAGCGAACAACTCCAGCCTGAAGGTCAGCCACGGTGAAGAGAAATCCTTTCCCACCTGATGGAGAGAGCAGAGATGCAGTTGACTGAACCAGGGGGCGTGGAGGCAGCAGCTGCAGCAAAAGCAGCCCTGGAGGAGAGGGCGTTAAGGAAAGTGGTGCAGCTAGATGCTTCCTTTGCCTGGAAGAATAATAGATTGTTTGGTGGGCTCTGAAACTCCACAGATCTGGTTCTGAATACTGGCTGTAATACTTACTAGCTTTGTGGACTTGGGCAAGGTATTTAACTTATTTGAGATTCATTTATAACACAGGAATAATAATACCTACCTCAAATTCTCTAGTAAGGATGAGAGAACTTAGATAACAGTACGTCTACAATAATGTTAATTATTCTCAACTCATTGTTTTTATCCTACATGGCAGCACTACTTAGAGGAGCAGTCTTGAACCAGCAGCATCAGCACCATTGGAGAAGTCATTAGAAATGCAAGTTCTTGAGCCCTATTCCAGACTACTGAATCAGAAATTCTGGAGGCAGGGCCCAGCAATCTGTGTTTTATCAAGCCCTCCAGAAGATTCTAAAGCATGCTGAAGATTGAGAATCACTAGCTTATAGGCAAAGAGCTAGAGCCCTGGTACCAAATGGCCGGCGTTCAAATTCCAGCTCTACCACTTTCTAGAGCTTAGACAAGCCAACTTCTCTAATTCTGAGGTTCCACATTTGAAAAATGGGAATAATCACAGTCTCTCACTTCATGAGGTTGATATAAGATAAAGTATGTAGAATGCTTTGCACCATATCTAACACAAAGTAAATCCTTAACAAATGTTTGTACTATTTTTCTACCTCCTCTGAGCCCAGAACATCATTGCCTTATGGGCTATAACTCTCCACTTCATTCCTACAATAGTAATAAACACAGCTTCACTCTGCATAAACTATTACAATTCTTGATGGAAGGTGCCCCATTACTCTCCCCACATCATATAGTTGTATTAAATACCTCACTGGAATAATGATTAAACGCTAGTATAATGGACATTACAAGTTACTTGCAGTCACCACTTTCTGCTTCTTCCTCAATAACAGAAACTTAGTTCTATTTGGAATGGCAATGTGATCATTTTAAAAAATCAGGTCCCCAGACTCTGTTGCACCTTGGGGTAGTATGTGAGTTGGTAGGAGATATAAGTGAAGTTGTTATATCAGACTCCTGGGAAAAGTTGTTACAGAGAGTAACTCAGGTAGCATAATTTTTTTCATTATCCCTTCTCCTTACTTCTTTGAATGCAGATTCAAAGCTTGGAGGTGTAGGCGCCGTCTTGGGACCACTGGCAGAGCAGAAAAGAGCTGTTGGCATCATGGATATAGAATGTCTACCTCTAGGCAACTGGTCACATGAGGAAAACAATGAATTTTTTAAGCCACTGTAGTTGGGTTTCCCTTACACGCAGCTGAACACCCACCCTAACTGATAAACCCAGGCTTAAGCTAACGTCCCACTGTCCTGGGATTAGGTAAGCAAATTTATCACAAATTTACCATTTTTTTTTAATTTGAGAATTCCCCAGTCACAAGTGATGATAAATAAGAGCTCTCTTTCTGCTTTATTATTAGGCACACTAAGAGAATTAAAGCCTCTGAGCTCATTACAAGGAAAGGACTATATTAACATAAACTATGAATATTATTTTTATCAGGGACATTACCTTGTTAACTACCATCCTTATAAGTATAAGTATAAATTCATTTCTTTTAAACTATGGTAACTGCTACTAATAACATAACATAATTATTACTAAAGTATTAAAAAACACATTTTTCTGTTTTTTAATACATTTCTCAGAAATAGAGAAATGAGAGGGAAATATTTTGTCTTCCAACTGGAATAAGATAATCCATTAAGACGAATATTTAGAAGGAGCCCTACATGGCATCTGAGCTCTGAATAATGAGCCAAGCACAAGGTACCATTCTTAAATGGTCATCCATTGATGTGAGCACCTAACACAAAAGCCAGTGGTTTCAAGATCTCTAGAATTTGAGGATATGGCAATGCATTTAGAAACGGGGCCCAAGAAATGCTATGCATATCCTGTGAAATACGATTTGCCTTTGGAGAAAATACTTCTTGGGTTCCTCTCTAGGTTACAAAGGTTGATCATTCACCTCTTAGTGTAAGACGTCCATGCTGCAGTCCGTCCACAGTGACTAGACGGACAGCACGAATGTCATCATTGTCAACAACCTGAAACTGTTCCCAAGTGATGGCCCGAGACTGCCCCTCCAGGAGATTCAGACCTACAAGAGAAAACAGAAAAGCATCCTGGAAAGATCTATGACATGCCAACTTGCCTACTTTAAGACAAGTTTGATGAATTTTCACTCACAAAACTGGCTGAAAATTATATCTTCAAAAGCTTTTCAAGAAACTGGAATTTAGTTTTTATTTTCAGTAATATTTTTGCTTGTACTATGAACTCAAATCTGACAACTGGTTCCTTATGGTACATCTTTTAGAGACACGATGGTGCCAGAAAATAAATACTAAAGTACAGATGTTATGTTCACAGTGATCTCCAGTTCAAAAACACTCACAAGGAGTTATCCAAAGGCTGCATTCAGATATTTTAAGCAGGCAAAAGAGTCAGAGGTACTTCTATGTGTAATTTATGAAAGCATAAGTAGCCCACAGGACAGAGAATGTAAAGTGGCTAAGTATGCAAATAAGGAGCTACTGTGCCAGGGAAGTGTTTGACGGCGTTAGACATGAAGTGTCTGACACTTTGCAACGAGGGCTGTATTTTAGCCTAGACTCTAATAAGGAAGGGACTTTTGTAACTAAAGCCATAGTAACTTAAAATAAAGCCTTCTCCTTGAACCTAGCACGCTGAAGGAAATCTGAGAAGAGAGAGTTGCTCAGAGCAAAAGGAATACAGATTCTGGACTGAACACTCCAGTCAGAGACAGGGAGCTGCAGCTTCATCAACCATTCCCATTACCCAGTAGACCTGGGAGCCAACAGATTGCAGAGAATCTTGAAAGGGAGCAGAGCTTTTTAAAAAAACAAGTTGATAAAATTTGAAGACAGTGTACTGGTGGACCTGGTTAACGCTCCTCCTCAAATCCACCCAACTCCTCTGCCTCCCTGGCCGTGACCATTTGCCTGCTTTCTAGCTGCAGCAGCCCAAGGGTTCTCTTCAGTCATCACAATTGTAAAGCCCTGGCTGCCACCATAGCCTCATCTTCTAATGTGGCTGCTTACTTCAACTGCCCTCATGAGCGAGGGCGACGTTTTGGCATGACTGTGTGATTTTGTGACTGTGGCCAGGTCCTACACCGTGGGACCCAGGGAGCCTGTGATGTGGCTGCTAAGAGGGGCCAGGTAACACAACCTGGATGTGTGGGGAATTAATATCCAGTGAGGCAAACTGCCCAAGGTGAGACAGGAGATGGGAATGAGCGAACAGATAGATCATTCACTCTTTCCCCACTTCACCTTTGACTCTTCCTACACACAGTGTTTCCTTCTCCTCCCAGAGACAGCAGCACTATTAAGCACTTAGCTTTACTTTCTTGTAAAATAAAGCTGGTGGTCGTACCAGCTCAGTCACACCACCTTTTTATTTGCTTCCCTCTCTGCCTCTCTCACTTCCCTCTTCCTCTTACTCTTGCTTTCAGTTTAGGGTTATGCTTATGATCTACCTCAGAGGCTATTTGTTAGGGTGCCTGGACCAAGGTATGCAGTATATTAAAAAAAAAAAAAAAAAAAGGAAGGAAGCAGGGAGCAGGGAGGGTGGGAGGAGGAACAAGCACATATAAAGAATCTCTGTATGAGCCAGCGCTGATGGTCTAGAGGTTAAAGTTTGGCACTCCCCCTTAGGGGGCCCAGGTTCGTTTCCCAGTCGCAGAACCACACCACCTGTCAATCAGTAGCCATGCTGTGGTGGTGGCTCACACAGAAGAACTAGAAGGACTTACAACTAGTATGTACAACCATATATTACATCTTTGGGGAGAAAAAAAAAAAGAGGAAGACTAGCAACAGATGTTAGCCCAGGGCGACTCATTCCCAGCAAAAAAAAAGAATCTCTGGGACTGGTAGTAAGGGTTTTGAAGCCAAGAGTGCACAGCACAGCACAGGACAAGGCATCATGGGATACAGAAGAGCAAGCAAGAAGACTATAAATTTATATAGCAAATTTTTAACAGTGGTTATGTCTTCATGGTGGAGTAATGAATGATTTTATTCATTCATTGCTATTTCATTCATTTATTCATTACTATTTATTTTATTTATTGTGCTTTGCAAGTTTTCAACCATGAACTTATATTAAGTTCATAATAAGGAAAAATTCACTTTAAAAGGATTCTGGGGGCCTGCCCCACAGCCAAGTGGTTAAATTCACATACTCCACTTTAGCTGCCCGGGGTTTTGCCAGTTTGGATCCTGAGCTTGGACCTAACACTATTCATCAGGCCTTGCTGAGGCAACATCCCACATAGCAGAACTAGAAGGATCTACAATCAGAATATACAACTATGTACTGGGGGGCTTTGGGGAGAATTAAAAAAAAGGATTCTGATGTCCAAAGTAGCCAAAACCAGATTTGGAACCCTCTTCACAAGCCTGGGTTTCACAGATCGCATCTATACACACAGACTACTAAGTCTCTATGCTTAAGCAATAACCTACCTAATAAGTGATTATTACCAAACTTATGTTACCAATTCCTTCTTTTCTCTCATTATCCTTCAAACAGTGGTCGAGGGGGACATAGCACCAGAATAATAAATCAGGGCTGCTTAACCAATGTTCTCCACCGCTATTGAAACTCACATACACACAAACACATACATGTGCATGAATGTACCCACGTGCAAACACACACACACACACATGAGGCAACTCATTTAAGCTGCCACTTGAGGATTTAAATCTGACACAGATATTTTCCCCTTAACAGAACTTACCACCACTGCTTATAAGTATGTTTTGAACGCTATTGATGGGATTAGTGGGGAAAGAAAAAAATCTTCATTTGCTTTCCACATTTACATCTGATCTGAATATATACATTGCATTATAAGTCCACTCAGAAATGAGAGGCAGAGTAAGCCTTCTTTTAAAACAAATAAAGCCATTTAAGCTCTTGTTTATGTACTGTGGTTTCCATGCAACCTGATTTAAAAATAAGACAATGGATTACAGTCTCCACCTTTCTTCAACTGACCCCTCTGATAATTTGAGTTGGAGACCTTTTCTCTCAGTCCAAGTACAGCTCAATATCACAAAAAGTCCCCTTTTTCCTCACTAGTTGAAAGGCATCCTTTGGGCTTAACTCCCGCAGAGGAAAGAACTTGGCTTCAGGACACAGGAATCCTGGATTTAAATTTCTCACCCTGTCAGCAGGAAAAACAAAACAAAACAAAAAACCAACTATCTGATCCCCTTAACATGCCTGGGTATCAGTTGCCTCATGTGTGAAATGGGAATGAGACAACCTTTCTTTCCTGACCCATATACTCTCTTGTCTTGCCCTCAGGGCTGCTTTGCTTGACGTCCCATACTGAGTTTCACCTGTGTTCCAGGACACTCGCGGGGCGTTTGTGTCTGCTGTTCTGATGGAGATGTGGACTGCAATAGGTGCACTCCTTTCAAAGAAGAAGTCATACACCTCCAACTCCACCTGCAAACAAACAGTTGCATATGAACCACACGTTGACAATTTATAGTCTAAAATACCACTGTTTCTGGGATATGCACCACAGATGAAGGCGAAATGGATTCAGGTTTCTGTTGCTGCCTGATCTAATTTTTGACAACCTGATGTCACTTTTTCAGGCTCTACATCTTGTTCCTTAGTTTATTAGTATTTTTAAATTTTATTCTCCATAAAAGAATTTCCTATCCTGAAATAAGCAAATAGGCTGGAGAAGCATTTGCTCAGGAGCCTATGTCAGTCCACCATCAGACCACTTGAGCCTCTCTCAAAGGATAGGGTCTAGAATAGTAGTTCTCAACTGGGAGTGATTTTGTCCCCCCAGAGGACCTTTGGGAATGTCTGGAGACATTTTGGTCTCACACGTGTGCAGAGGGGTGCTACTGGCATCTAGTGGATAGAGGCCAGGGATGCTACCAACATCCAACCATGCACAGGACAGCCCCCACAACAAAGGATTATCCAGTCCAAAATGCCAATGGTGCTGCTATTAAGAGACCCTGCTCTAGAAGCATCTATCCCACTAGACATATAGTTAAATGCCCATATTTTGTTTGCTCCCATGAAATTCATAACTAATAATTGGGGCTGTATGATAAGTTTTGAACCTTATTATGTGCTATGTATGCATTGCACCAGGTGTTGACAGAGAAGGACGAGGTGTGATACAGAAATGGAAGGCACACTGCCTACTTTTGAAGAATGTGTGGTCCATTTGAGAGGGTAAGAGAAATGATCACACAGCAACATATCAGCATAGTACACAACAAAAGAAACAGATTCAAGGGGGCCAAAGTAACAGACCAAAAATGAAACTCTACTGAGGTGGGGGAAGTCTTTTTGGGGGTATAATGTTAATATTATGTTTAGCCATAGGAAATTATATGTTATGCTCTCACCAAGGAACTTTCTTCTCAAATAAATGTCATACCTAATAAAATGAGTTTGAATTTTCATGCCTGAAAGAACGGACTGCCTTGGCGTTACCGCCCAGGGAAGGGTCAGCCAGCTTTAGGAGCACTGGCCATTGCTCTGCTCTCAGTAGTCCCACCCTAGGCTGTTGAACGGACAAAGTTTTGTAGAGGCCTGGGGCTGCTGGCCTACATGATCTGAAAAGCACATAACCTCCACTGAGAAAATTGAGAGTTACCTTCTAACCAAAGAAAAATCACATATTTGGACAGGATATACATTAAGATTACACTATACAATGCCAGAAAATACACAAAAGAAGCAGCAAATCTGTGGTCCTTTTTTTTTTTTGAGCTTGAGGTAAAACCGGACACGTAACGAGAAATTACTTCATAATATGGAAGGAATGAGAGGTGAGGGCAGGGAAGAAAAAAACAGCTGCCACTTACTATTAGGATGTGAGGAAAAGCAAAGCAAAGGGTAAAGCATTTTTTTTATCGTCTGAAGTCTTTGTCTGCCCTTGAGGCTAAATGCTAAAATGCCCTAAATTAGATGTAGGACAATTTGGTAACCCCAGGGACACTCATTTTCCTTACTAAACCTGAACTCAAGTCTGTATCAATCTGCTCATTTAAATTTTCCATCCTGTTTGAATCAACTTACTGGTAGGTCTGTAAGTTTGTGATGGGTTATTATGTGCAAGTCTGTAACCAGCTATTGTCCACTCCTATTGAATACAAAACAGGGAGAAAGGCAGGAAGGGGTTTCAATTAGATAGAAAAAGGACTTTCCTGATGGAAAGTGTTTGATAGTGAAATTAGTCACCCAATGAGTTTATGGACTCTCCTGTCCTGAATCAATGATATTAACTAAAATTAAGGATCCCCAGTAAAATAGTCTCCCAAACAAAAAAGAATAAAAGAATTTATTAAGGAAAGAATTGTGACATTCGTGCCCATCTTCCTCTATCTTGTATGTGGGTCACCACCACAGCATGGTTTGACGAGTGGTCTAGGTCCGCACCCTGGATCTGAACCCACAAACCTAGGCTGCCGAAGTGGAGCACACTGACCTTAACCACTATACCACCAGGCCAGCCTCTAAAAATTTTAGTATGTTTTCTATATTTAAAACTTGAAATATTTTTACAAAAAAATTATAGATTTCTCACTCCTCTTGACAAATGAGAGCCATAGCTACATTGGGCGTGTCTGTATTCCACGTGGCAGCAATCAGCTGGAGCTGAGTTATAGCTGCTGTCTAAGGTGCTAGCTCTTTTCTTCAGTTCCTCACAGTCTCCAGGTGGGTTTGCCCATTTCCATCACCTGCCTGGCTCCTTTGGGCATTGGAGTTTGCATCCTGATTTACAGTGACTGATTCTCTTCGGAGGCCATGAATGTACCAACTAGCCTGAAGGCTAAGGGGAGTAGCCTCTTAAATACCTCTGTGAATACCCAATAGGCTACGAGCTTTGTCTCTCTTTCTTCTTACCTCATAATGTCTCCTCTCAGAATGGCTGCTGTTTGGTGGCTGATAGGCAATCTGCAGGTCGCTTAGATCTTTCCAGGTAAATGAAGAGACCGGTCTGGTGTGATCCCACAGGTGAGTCACATAGCCCTGGGGTGGGGCTTTTGTAATATTGAACACCAGCAAGGGCTTAGGGGTCTCATCCTCTTCACAGTCCAGAACCGATGTAGTCAAAGAGGTCAGGATGAACTGATCCACTTCCAGAATAAACATGGCCATGAATGCAGCCCTTGGAATCTGATTAGGAATGCCAGGTCTAATGTAGACGGGCAACCACGCACTCTCTGACTTTGAAGGAGAAAACAAGAGGAATGAAGCTATAACACACAGGGTTAATAGTATGATACTTAACACAAAGTCACAGCCTAAAGGCTGTAGCCAGCAGTGATCTGAAACCTGGCTGCACATTTGAATCATCTGGAGAGTTTTTAACACATGCTGATGCCCAAGCTCCATTTCCAGAGGTTCTAATTTAATTGTTCTGAAGATGGGGCTAGAACTCTGGTATCTTTAAAGCTCCCTGGTGACTCAGTGTTGAGAAGGGGCATCTATTTCGGCTTCAGAAGGAACTGGGCTTTTGATTCTATCTCCAGCACGTATGATTTGTGTGACTTTAGACAAGTTATTTAACTCCTAAATCTTATTTTCCTTCTTCTATAAAATGGAAATACTAGATCCCCATGTATTAAGTGAGGATTGAATGAGACAGCCAAAGTAAAGCACTTGGCAGGGTGTGGCACACACCACTAACCTCCTGTGGCTCCCCTGTCCACTTCCTGTCCTGTGGTTTTAAAGGGGACAAGGGCAGGATGAATGAGAATGGCTTTATAACTTGGAACTCATGCAACAGAAGGATGGCTGCTGAATTGTCTAGTTAGTTAAGATCCTGGGTCTCTGAGTGAGGAGCAGGTAATTGAAATTGCAAGTGACCACTCAGGCTAGAAATGCACCCTCCTCAAATGAAAGGGCTACAAAGAAGAGGCTCCAGTGATGAGGAGCTCCAAGAGAAACCGTGAAATTGCCTCAGGGGGCCTGAGGTCTCAACAAGTGCTACGGGCAGGAAGACCCTCATTGCAGGAGATGCTGGTTATCATAGCATTTAACATATTCCATTGTCAAGAGAACCAGCTTAATCATCAAAGTTTACATTAGTTCAATACTGCTGAACACTGGATATTGGACTAGGAGTTATAATCTGTACATAACAGCATGCTAAAAATAGAATTCTTCCTGGCTCAATCTCAACTGAATTTCCAATAAAAGACATATCAGATTTCAAAGTGAATGTGACACAAATACTACAGGCAGAATTTACAAAGTAAATGGTCTGGAACCAGTTCTAGTCTCTAGCATACTCTTGCCCACTGTAAGAATATAAGAGGCTTGAGAGAGGTAAGAGATTTATCTGGAGAGAAGAGTGCTGGCCTGTGCTGAGTCACCTTCTTGACCCCCAACACCACACACTCCTATGAAAAGGAATGGCAGGGCAATACTACATCCCTTGTCTCAGGTATCAGGAGAGAAGTTTCCCAGAGACCAGCCTTAAAATGTGTGTTTTACAGGTGGAGCACACAAAAGGATGATGCTGGGCTCATACCCAAGGAAGCTAAGCGGCCAGAGGCAGAAGAATAATGATAGTTGTGCTGGGATCAGCCTATTGTCTTCATCTGTGGCAGGAAGGAATATATGAGTGCTCCCAGATATGGGCTAAGTAGGACAGAGGGTTGGTCTGGGGTCATGCTGGACCCTGACCTTTAGGGTACATTTGTGAGAAGCCAAAGAATCCCAGTAGCAAGAAGGTGGAGGTGGAAATCATATTCTAGGAGCTGTGGGAGGAATTACAAGTGACCACTCCAGCTAGAAATGCAACCTCCCAAGATGGCAGAGCTATGAGTAAGAGGCCTCCACAATGCAGGATCTCCAGAGGAACCATGAAATTACCCCAGAGACAAAGAAGCAGCTTGAAACATCTGCCAGACTCAGAGAACATGAAGTCATATTGTATCAGCACCTGATCAAATAAGACCTCTCTCTCCAAGACTCCCCCAAACCACTCACCCCCAAGACTGGAAGCTCCGAAGCTAGACAGCAAAGCTCAGAAGAAGAGAGAAGTGCAAGAGAAACAGGCAAGAAGACAATCATCCCCCACCCCCCACCACGGCATGGTTTATGAAGACAAATGAACGATATGCTGAGACATCCCAGGGTTTAGAGTATGTATCTCTTCTTCACATGACAGGAGACAAAATTATTTGAAGATTCATAATTTGAAAACTCAAGATGTTGAACAATGAGGCCCACTAAGCCTGGAGTTAAACCTAAATAAATATGTTATTTTAAACATGTTAACAAAATGGATACAAATGTCAAAACAGCTTACTTGAAATAAAAGCTAGATAATATAAGAAATAATAAGGTATAACAATCCTACACTAGAACTGAAATTGCAGATTGCGTCAACAAAGCCTGGGAGGTGGGCAATTGCCAGGAGAAACGATAAACAGGATCAACCTTCATCATATATAGGGAGGAGCCAAGGGACCCCAATTCATTTTTGACTCAGAAATTAAAAACATAAATAATTTTGTTAAATTTGTAACTAAACTCTAGTAAAACACAGGGAGATAAAGAACCTTCAAATAAGTAGAGAAAAAGGCAAAGAAAACATAACCTATATTGCAAGACAAATTTTTTTAATTAGCAAGCAAACATAAAACAAGATGACAGAAAAAACCACACATATCTGTTATTACAAAAATATAGCTTATACTCCCTTGTTCAACACGAATATTCTGAAATTAAATATCCAGTTATATGTGCCTTATAGGAGAGGCGTTTAAAATCAAATCATATACAAAGATTAAAAGTAATATGACGATCCAAAGTTTTCACCTAAGGGAAAAAGCAGAAGTGACTGTAATTTCAAAGATGAATTCAAGGCGAGAAGCATTAGAAAGGACAGTGTGTGGACAGCTGATATTGATAAAATATACAAGACGAGGATTCTTATAAGCATCATTATATTTCATATTATTCTGGCCAAAGCAGTGGGGAATAGAGCAAAAATAAAAGGAATAATTACTGAAAAAGAAAGAACAAAATTATCATCATTAGTGAAATATATAATTAGGGTCTTTAAAAGCCCAAAGAATGGAAAAATTTTTAGAATAATTGAATTCAAGAAAAAAGCTAGACAAAAGAAAATTATACCAAAAAATAGCTTTCCTATTTATCGTCAGTAACCAATGAGAAGATACAATGGAGGGAAAAGAGCCTATTCACAATAATTTCAGAAAAACGAACTGCCTAGATAGAGTGGACTTAATAAGTGTGATCAACTTACGTGAAGAAAACTGCAAACTTTGCAGAAACACGTCAAAGACCGCTTGCCTAGAGGAAACGAGATGCCTCATTTCTGGACGAGAAGACTCAATATGGAAAATGTTCTAATATTCAATTATTCCTGAAATAATTTATAGTTTTAATCCAATCCTGATAAAAATACTTAGGGGCTTTTTTTTTAACTAACATAAATGATTTAATTATTTATCTGGAACTAAGAATAGGTGAGAACGGATAAGAAAATTTTGAAGAGGAGTGATGAGAAAGAACTTGCCTGTAAACTATTAAAGTGTATTATGGACCTTCTATATTTAGAGCACTATGGTACTGGCACAGGCACAAGCAGGCGAATCTAAGGAACAAAGGAGCTGGCCTTGAAACAGTATACATAACATCTTTCTAGATGATGGAAGAATCATTGAAAATCAATGGGGAATAGGTAAATTACACAACAAATAGTGTCGAAAATTTTGGCAGCTTGGAAATAACTGCCCCTGTGTTTCACAATACAATAAAATTTATTTCAGGTGGATTAAAAAGGCAACTGTAAAAAAGAAAAGCTTTTATCATCTAGAAGAAATTAGGGGTGAGCAGTCATTTAGCCACATGATGAGGACGCCGTGCAAAAGCATAAAAATAACAAAAGAACAAGAGTCAAAGCTTCAAATATAGCATAAAATTAATTCCAGAAGACAAAACCAACTCTGGGGTGTGTGTCTCCCACAGTGTGTGTGTGTAAAAATGGTAGAAATACAGCTAGTTTTGTTTTCTTCTTATTTTGCTTTCTGTGTTTCTTTAAAATATTCTCTGTCATGAGCATATTACTTCTATATTCATAAAAGGATCTGTTTTATAACGTGTCAAATTGACTACAGAATAGGTTAATTAATAAAACAAAAAAGTCATTTAAAGGGATAAACTCCCAATTAAACTGATCTAAGGATATAAACAAATAAAACCTAACAATATAGAGAGGAAAAAGAAGACAAATCAGTCAGGAAGAAAAATGAGTCTAATACATTTTTATGGAGACAAGAAATCATTAAAAGTGAAAGGTATTTTGTGTCAAAAGAAACAGAAGTTATCCACTAGTAGTTAGGAGACCTAGAGGTTAGTCTTGTCTCCAGCATAACAGACATTTAGTATGTATGGACAAGGTATGCAGTTTCTCTGGCCACCAATATAAGGGCCTTTGGCTAAAGCCATTACTTACAAATCAGGCTGAGGATCAGTTTTTTACTGGTAGCTTTTTTTTTACTGGGTGGTACAACATGCATAGTGCTTACTATGCACCAAAATTTGTACGAAGTACTTTGTAAGTACTATCTCATTTAACTCTCTCACTTACTCTAAGAAGGTTCCGTTATCCCCATTTTAAGATTAAACGAATGAGACATAAAGTCCAAAGACACATAGCCAGCAAATAGACACTGGAAACCAGGCAATCTGGACCCACCGTTCCTGGTCTAAACTATTAATGGTAGACACCAATCTCTCCTTTAAAAGCTCCCCAAGTGACTTACCTGATCAATTTAATCAGAGTACTTCAAAGTATTTTTAAATCTCAATTCTAAAATTCTACGATCCTGCTTTATCATTTCCTTATCGTTCTTTGTCTTATCAATTCCTTGGGGGTAATATTGTTCAATATTTGGGGCTCGTAGGAAAACTCCTAGCGAGAAGTCAGATTGTGAATGATGGATGTCTTCCACAAATGTGATCTTGGAACATCTTTTATCAGCACAAAATATGAGCTGTTTCAGCAGGTACACATTTACCCCAGCTACCCAAATAAATTATAGAGTAAAGGAATCAGTCGAGTGACATGTTAAAGATTTCATATAAATTGATTCCACTTTCTGCCATCATTTCAGTGTGAAGAGATCAAGAGGCAGAAAGGGCAGGAGAATCTAAAAAGAGACCGGAGGGCTGGACCCATGGTGGAGTGGTTAAGTTTGAGTGCTCCGCTGCAGGCGGCCCAGTGTTTCGTTGGTTCGAATCCTGGACGCGGACATGGCACTGCTCATCAAGCCACGCTGAGGTGGCGTCCCACATGCCACAACTAGAAGGACCCACAATGAAAAATATACAACTATGTACTGGGGGACTTTGGGGAGAAAAAGGAAAAGATTAAAAAAAATTAAAAATCTTAAAATAAATAAAAGAGATCGGAAGATGGAGCAGGTCTTTGGAGGCCTGTCTCTTTGAGGACCCAGTCCTCCATTTCAAAGTCTGGAAGAGAGAAATGATTTAATCTGCTATAATCATAAAAGTTGCCTTACAGAGTGGGTGTGTGGACCCTCTGAGTCCTCTAACAGGTGATAGAAGGTTGCAATAAAGAGGGGAAAATGAAGCATCAAAAAGAAGGTGTCACAGAAGATCAAAAGACAAGATCAAGAATATTGAAGGGAAAGGGGGAAGAAGGTTAGCAAGTAACTGGCCCCAGTCCTTCCTAAGTTGCCTTGGTGATGGTAGAGCTAAAAGAGAGCCAGAGAAGGGAAATTATATACTGATATTACATATACAAGCTACTGTTTTAAGCATTTACTGGCAGAACAAACAAGCCTACAGTCTAATGAGTCACTGGGCTGTTCCACCCACAATTGCACAGAAAATCTCCTGGTGTGGGAGCCAACATGAGCACCCCCATGGAACAGGTTCTCTTGCTGTGGATCAGCTGGGGACACAGACACATAATCCCAAACCCTACCTTGTATACGATCCTGCTCCTGCTATCTGTGAGGTCCAGTTGGATGGCAATATAATCAATGTTGGGAGAAGGGGGATCCATATGTTGATATCGAAGCCCCATCAACAGGAACTCCTCACAGCTCACTTTGAGACTTCCTATTTTCTTCAGTCCCAGGGTACAGCTTCCACCTGGACACTTCAGTTCTGTTCCCAATTCTAGAATGTACAGCATTGAATTGAGACAGTTACTTCAACATTAATGATTGTAAAATTTAAAAACCAATCCTCCCTCCCCTGGATACTTATTCAAACCTCTTGTTGCCCCAAGAATACTCATGTGTACCCTCCAATCATGTGAGTGGGTTGTCATTATTCTGAAAGCCTGTCATTTCCTTTACTGAAAAGAACAGTTGACCAGTTGTCTCATCGGGCCCTTGCCCACCAAAAGTTACTGAGAGAAAAAACAATAAAATGTATTTTCTGGTGCTTGAACATCTCTGACAAATAGGCTCATGGCTCACTGTAGGCCTTCTGTAGTCTAGCTCCAGTCTTCCTTTACAGCATCTGCTTCCATGTTTCCATCATGCAATGCTTACTAGACTATTCTACTTATTGAAATTCTCTTCCCATTGTGCTTGTCACACGCTTGAATTCTGCGCATCTTTCCAGGTCCATTTAGTCTTTTTACTAAACCTTCCCTTAAACATTCTTTGACCACCTCAACCAACTTGCTTTCTCTCATTGAAAACCATAATCATCTCTCCAATAGTCTTCACGGCTCTGCCCAACCGCATTTTTCACTTTTGCAGGGTATATGATACTCATAGTCCACCTATTTTTTGAGTAGTCTTTTGTACATTTCCCTCATGGACAAAAGTGGGTATTCTACTTCTTCACCAGATGGTTGGGAAGACTAAATAAGATGACTTATGTGAAAGCATGTCTTTAGCTATAAATTGCTGTCCAAATTCAACATATTATATCCCCTATATATCTCGGTCTTCCCATAGTGCCTAGAACACTATTATGCATACAGGAGGTGCCCAAAATACACTGATTAAACGAATAACAGAAGGAATGTTATCCATCAACACTTCCTGATTTAAACCATGGCTACTTCTCATCAGTTCCACCTCAAACCTGTCTATAATCCAATAATACTTAATAAATCCACCAACTAATTTTACTACCACTGCCATTGCTACTATTAATAATAACAGCTGACAATGACTGAGCACTTGCTATGAGCCAGACACTGTGTGAAGCACTCCATGCATGTGCATGTCATTTACTCCCATTTACACATCCCTATGGAGTAATCACTATCCTTGCCCTTTGCACAAAGGCTAAGTAAAGGGTTAGGAAACCTTTACTTAGGTTCAGGAACTTGTCTAAAGTCACACAGGAAATAGGCAGTTTTCAAACCCATGTCTTTCTGATTACAAAGTCCATACTCTTAACCACTAACCTACATTTTTCAACCAGCTACAAATTATATTAAGTAAAACTCTTTGTCATCGTGGAAGATGACCATTTACAGCTATTTTTGTCAGTTTAGTAACATTCAGATAAGTATTAAAACGTATCATACGAGACTCAGGGAAAAAACTGTGTGGCTGATCTCCACGAGGTTCTCCTGGCTGGGGCTCCACCAGAACCATCTGGCCATGGGCTGGCAGCAGAGTTCCCAAAGGGTCCAGCCTAACTGTACATTCCAGGCTGGCTGTCCTATCATAATCAAATCTGAGCAGGTTCTTGTCAATGGCTCTGGACAGGCCATAGAATTCAGACACCTCCAGCACATTGTTACTCATACGGATGATGTTACAGTCTGGTTCCAGGAGATAGACCCGCAGGATAAAGGTTTCCATGAAGGTGTCTGTCTCAGTAAATCTGTGGAGAGAACAGAGAAAAAGCAGTATTTATTGGTGCTCAGGTCCTTCTGATACCTGTGTACTTGCATGGCTTAAAGCTTAAGGATTGGCCTTCACAAAATTTTGTATATTGGGTAGAATTTGGATTTTGTTTCATATTCTACACTCAACCTCTCTGTTCTTCTCCCTTCTTCTCTTTATCTTGGTGTCAACTCCTTTTTCTGCCACTTCCCTCTCCAATGATCTTTCTTTCAACACCATCTCTCAAATCCATCATCGCTACTGATATTTAATGACTGCTGTGAGCTCAGAGTGTCAATTCTAGCATATGTGTAATTTAAGAGAATCAAGCTTGTATAATTCTTGGATTGACTTTTAATTCAGGAGTGAACGGGGTGAGGAGTCTCCGAAGCATCAAGGCCTTTTTTGCTTTTCAGAAATGCTACTACATAAGACGTCATTTATAGTCCAGTTTGGGTGTCCAGCTCATTGCGGGGCACATAAAGGGTGTTCAGTGATTGTTACTTCCATCCCCTCCCTTACCTTAGTGACCACATCCTCAGGATGTTTGCAGAGAGTAATAAAGATGGGTTGTCAGTCTTTTTTGAAGGAGAAAATTAATGAGTGATGGATGTGCATCAATAATGCAGCTCCTAATTGACGAGCTTTTCTTATGATCCAGGCATGTGCTAAACTCTTTACAAAGAGTATTTCATCCAATCTTCCTAGGAACCCATGGTAGACATTGTTAATCCCACTTTACAGATAAGGAAACTGAGGCATAGAGAGGTCAAGTAGCTTGCCAAAGGGGCTGCAGAGGAGGTAAGAGGGGAATAAACATGCTCCCTGATCTTCTGCCTCCAACTTCTCTGATTACAGTCATGCGTCACTTAAGAACAGGGACATGTTGTGAGAAATGCATCATTAGGCGATTTCATTGTTGTTTGAAGACCATAGAGTGCACTTACACAAACCTAGATGGTATGGTCTACTACACTCCTAGGCCATATGGTACTAATCTTACGGAACCACCGTTGTATACACAGTTTGTCATTGACCAAAACGTTGTTATGTGATGCATGGCTATATTCTATTTTAAACGTTCTCGAGACCAAGAAGTATGACAGCTCCCCTAACTCTGCCCTTTCTGAGTGCTCCTCCACCCTCTCCGGCTCTTAGAAACTCAAGGAAGAAATGGGAGCAGCCAGAATTCTTCAGTTTCGTCCTAACTTATCACCAGGCTAGCTCTCTGAAGTTGTTTTTTAGCTCTAACATCTTAGAAAGATCAAATAGCTCTGTATGCTGATTGTATAGCTTCCTAAGGAATCCTTGGGTGTGATCACATTTTGTGAGCCCAGCCTTTTGTTCATGCCTCTCTTTTGGCACTTGTCATTCAGCATCACAATTAGCTACCCGTATTTTGCACCAGAGTATGAGCACCAAGAGTCTGTGGATCCTCATCCTTGTGTTTCCTGTGCCCAGCACAGGGCCTGACCTATAGTAGGTGATCATAAGTGTTTGTAGAATGATTCACGCTTCCAATGTCCTCTACAAAACTCTTTTGTATTAGTCTAGTGCTTATGGGAAATTTACACTGAAGTATTTTAGCCAAATATTCATAAAACCAATAAAAACCAAGTAAAAAATTATCTACAGATCTACTCCACCTCTTCTCAGTGAGCAACACCAAAAGCGTGAGCTTAATTTTTAAATTAAATTTTTATTGAGATATAATTCACATACCATAAAGTTCACCTTTTTAAGGTATACAACTCAGTGGTTTTTAATATATTCACAGGGTTGTGAAACCATCATGACTCTCTAATTCCAGAACATTTTCATCACCCCAAAAAAGAAATCCTTAACCACGAACAGTCACTCCACATTCAACCCTCCCTCAGCCCCCAGCAACCACTACATACTTTCTGTTTTTGTGGATTTGCCTTTTCTATACATCTCATATACAATACATGACCTTTTGTGTCTGGCTTCTTTCACTTAGCATAATGGTTTCTATGTTCATCCATGTTGTAGCATGTATCATTACTTCATTCCTTTTTACGGCCAAAAAATATTCCACTTAATGAATATACCACCTTTTGTTTATACATTCATCAGTTTGATTGGTTCCACTTTTTGGCTATTTTGAATAATGCTGCAATAAACATTTGTGTACAAGTTTATGTGTAAACATAAGTTTTTATTTCTCTTGTATATACGCCTAGGTGTGGAACTGCTAGGTCATATGGCCACTCTGTTTAACTTTATAATTGATTTTTAAAACATTTTTATTATTTAATATGTTTAAAAATCGAAGATACCGCACTTCTTATAACTAAGCAGCAGATAATCAAAAAGAAGAATTTCATTGAATTTTGGAATATATTTTCCTCCTAATTCTCATTAAGAATTTGTAGTTTGTTACAAAAAACAAACAACTCAATCAAAAAGTGGGCAGAAGTCATGAACAGACATTTTTCCAAAGAAGAGACACAGATGGCCAATAGGCACATGAAAAAATGCTCAAAGTCACTAATCATCAGGGAAATGCAAATAAAAACTACACTTAGATACCATCTTACATCCATTAGAATAGCTACAATCACCAAGACAAATAACAACAAATGCTGGAGAGGTTGTGGAGAAAAGGGAACCCTCATCCACTGCTGGTGGGAATGTTAACTGATACAGCCATCATGGAAAACAGTATGGAGATTTCTCAAAAAATTAAAAATAGAATTACCATATGACCCAGCTATCTCACTACTGGGTATTTACCCAAAGAACTGGAAATCAACAACACAAGGAGACTTATGCACCCCTACGTTCATTGTAGCATTATTCACAATAGCCAAGATGTGGAAGCAACCCAAGTGCCCACTGACGGATGATTGGATAAAGAAGATGTGGTATATATATACAATGGAATACTACTCAGTCATAAAAAAGACAAAATCGTCCTATTTGCAACCACATGGATGAAGTTTGAGGGCATCTTGTCAAGTGAAATAAGCCAGACAGAGAAAGACAAACACCATATGATTTTACTTATATGTGGAATATAAACAAACTTACGGACAAAGAGAATAAATTAGTGGTTACCAGACGAAGGGGGGTGGAGGGTGGGCACAAGGGGTGAAGGGGCATACTTATATGGCGTATGACAAATAATAATGTACAACTGAAATCTCACTATGTTATAAGCTATTATGACTGCAATAAAAAAAAAAAGAATTTGTAGTTTGTAATTCCATTGCCCATCACGAGTGGGGGGCTGGATCACCAGAGATACTTGTAAAAGAACTCTAAAGGGAAAGAGGGTAGGGCTAATCATTTGCCATAGAAAAGCCACCAGGAAGATGACACAAATAAAGATAATTGAAAGCTGGCTACAATTCTTGCCTCACCCACTCAGGTCTCCAGTTTCTTACTTTCTTGTTTGCAATCTAGTAACCCTGCTCACGATAATATCACCCACAGAAAAATCCCTAAGAAGTACACAGAAGGGTTATCTGGCAAAGATGAGCAATGCTCCTGTGCTGCTTACCTGTAAAGTCTAAGCTTTACTGTGTCTTCATGGAGAAGTGGGCAGCCATTGTGAACATACTTTACTTCATTGGGAAGGAAATGGCAGTCAAAGACCTAGTTCACACGAAGAAATGGATAAACATCAGTGAGAAAATTGGTACAAGATTTCATTTGTCCAGCAGTAAATTTCTTCCTGGAGAAATTATGATCTGTTAGTGGTGTGTGTGTACGTGTGTGTGTGTTTTAACCATCACCACCTCTACCCACCCCCATGCTCACTCACCATCCTGCTTATACAGCTGTGTCTTGTTTTGAGAAAATCTAAATCACGAAAATCCAAGCAGATCAGCAGATAAATTAAGGAGTGATTCTCTCTCTAAATAACTATCTTTTTACAGTCTATAGTGCATTTAAAATATAGTTTCACTTTTCAAAATGTTATTTACCCACACCCTTCAGGGATTCATAGCAATTGAGGTAGAGAGGTCTACCTGTGTGTGTACGTGACAAGGCCTGCCTTACCCCACACAGAAACACACTGTATTAGTTCTATATATATTTTTTCTTCTCCTTTTTTTTCTGTCTTTTTGGAATAGTGTTTTTATATTCAAAAATGAAGCCACTGATTATGGACATTATTGTGGTTGATCAGAGCTGAACGTGACTCACAGTCATTTCTCATAGACTTGTGAAAGACTGTTTTTATTAGTTATGTAATAGCAGAAATGGTTAATGAGACAAATAGGCATCTAAAGGCAATTTCCACTATTCAAATAAAATTATAATTAACCATATCACCTCTCTCAGAACTTCTAAGGAAATTGCTAGCTACTATATTTTGGGAACCTGAGGTTTTTTTTGTTTTGTTTTTGGTTTTTTTTTTTGGTGAGGAAGATTGGCTCTGAGCTAACATCTATTGCCAATCTTCCTCTTTCGCTTGAGGAAGATTGTCGCTGAGCTAACATCTATGCCAATCTTCCTCTGTTTTGTATGTGGGATGCTGCCACTGCATGGCTTGATGAGTGGTGTGTAGGTCTGTGCCTGGGATCCAAACCTGTGAACCCCAGGCCTCCAAAGTGGAGTACATGTACTTAACTACGACGTCACCAGGCTGACCCCAGGAAATGCTAGTTTTTAAAAGAAGAATTTTCTCTTCCAAACACACCAAGACCCTCATTCTGCTCAATCTTACTTGGTAGAGTTCTAAGAAATACCCTTGAGGTATTCACTCATCGTCCCTGTTGTGTTCATGGTGTTTATTCCCTGCAGCCTCAAACGCTTACAGACAACACAATCCTCTCTAAGAAGACTTTAGCACTAATACAAATGATCTTCCTTTCCCACAGACATCATTGGTTCCTCTTTCTAATTGACAAGGAAGGAGATAAAGGGAAGACCTTCCCCATATCATTGACAAATACTCATGGTAATAAAGAGACAATCTGCTTTGTTAAAAGAAACATCTGTTTTATGTTTCGTAATATGTTTTCCTTTTATAAAAGGCGACAACCGTAATTGTCCATAAATTTACTAACTAAAACAAAGGAGAGCTAAATCCTTTCCTAATTACTGTCTAGCTTTGTTTTTTTCCACTTCAACTGCTTTTCAATTACAATTTATAATTAAATTGTCACACATTCCTAACTCATTACTCACTTTAATGACAGTGAACTGGTTCAAACTAGAGAGATTTTCTCACCGCTGTGTTTCCTATTCAAAAGAGCAAGATCAGCACTAAACTGGGGTGCTTTTCCACCCGGGAAATTTCTTGCTTTGGGGCAGGTGTGAGAAGTGCTGTGTGTGAGGAAGCCTTGTCCTAAAACATGAGGAAAACATATTGCCATCAGCCTTATCTAATTGACTATATCAAGAGGGTTATCTAAACAGAAGGTACTGGTGTGCGCCAATGGAAATCCCTTCCCAAATATCCAACAGGAAATGAACCTGTTGGTCCTAAGACAAACTTCAGTAATGAAATGAAAACACTAATTGAACAGATGTTAAACAAAACATTTTCTGTGCAAATCAAACCAAACTGTTCCTTACACAGCAGGGTGTCGTTAATACTGTTGTCTCACTAGAAATGGGATCACATAAGCCTTCCTTTCAACTTACTAGTAAACTCTGTTAAAGAACAATCTTTAGGCTTTGTGTGTGTGTGTGTGTGTGTGTGTGTGTGTGTGTGCGCGCGTGCGGGTGCGCACACGTATGTGGGTACACGTGCATGCACTTGGTTATGTTTAATTTCAAAAACTCCATAAGAAATAAATCCCTGAAAAGGGCTGAATCAGCCTAGATTCAAAAGAAGTGCACAGGCCAAAAAAGCAGACTTTACTTGGGAATTTTGTTTTTGTTGAAATTATCGTAATAAAAAAATAGGAAGGTCACCCGGCAGTTTGAGAAACAAAGTTTTCCGGATATATAGATTTCTTCATGGTACAAAGTTCTAATATTTGACAAAAAAGTGATGAAATGCTACATTTTAATGCACTCCTTTTAAACAGAGTAAATTTTAGAAGGTATAAATCACATATCTACTTTAGGTGATGTAAATTGATTTGAGATGTCGGATTTACCTTGGGAAATACATGCAGTGAACATTCAGGACTCAGGGGTCTTTCTTGGGTGTTTTTAATGAAAAATAGGACTCTAGGGGCCCAGTGGGGATATTTGGAGCCCTATTCCCTTCCCTAGTAGTCCAGACTTTCCTAACTCAGCCAGGCATGTTGTTGTTTCTGTTCCATATTGTCTTTCTATCTGGATTTTTGTCTTAGAAGCAGAGAAAGAGTGCTAAGAAATCCTCTTGAGGTATTCACACACCGTCGCTATTGAGTTCACCGTGTATAGCTTCTACCTTGTTACAGCTTCAAACATTTAAAAACTGGGTTTTTGCCTTAAAACCAGAGAAAGTTTGAGAAGGAGATGATTTGGAGATCTATTCCAACCCTTGATCTTTGTGACCAAATAAGGTTTTTTACCTAGTTTTAGTCACTTAGATCCCTTTTTGCTCTCCAGTGCCTCAGAGCAGGTCAAATGGTCAGGACCATTAAACATCACTGAAAATCTATAATGGAGACCATTCCATTACTCTCAGAAAAGGTGCCATATATGTTCAGAAGTCACAGGCTATTCGGGAGGGAGGGAGGCTACCCAGAGAGGCTGGGTTGAGTAATCGCACATCCTCCCCAAATTTCTCTCTAAGGAAGAAGAAGTGAATAACAGGCTTTTGTTTTTCTCAGTGGAGTATGCATGCTTGGGGCCAGAGCTAAGTACTGCTGGGCCACAGGTTGCTCCAGCATTCTACAAGGAGGAATTTTTCTTCTCTTCTTCTCCCTCCATAAAATATTCAGCCTCATTTCTAAATAAACGTTGAATCATTTTTTTTTAAATATATTGATTGGAAGGGATACCAATTTATCAGTTCACCAGCCTTTATAAGGCACCCTCATATATCTGTACAGCCCTGGGTCCTGCTTTATCAAGAACCTCAGTCCTCTAGGACTAGGGTCCTATCTTGCTGTTCCCCAAAATTCCAAGGGTTTGCTTTTGACCCCAGTCCCTGTAGTTGGATCTCTGTTTCCTGCAGCTGAGCTTATTCGTGTCACTACTCATCGCATCTGGTCTCCAGGTACGAGCTATCCCAGGTCTCTCCTTTTTCCTTGAGTGATGGGTGCCAATCAAACACACTCTCAGAGTGCAAGTTATGTTGGGAGAAAGTGGAGAGGTGTTACAATTACCAAATACTTGGGAATCCAATGCCTTAGGACCTGGGGCCATTATTGTATACTAACATTTTTTCAATGCCCATCTGAAGCCCCGTGACTGACAAAAGAAAATCTCATGGGAAAATGGAGGGACATATTTGGTTACTACCACATCAGGAATATTCTCAGCTTGACAGCCCTCCGTAGAATTCTGATGTGTTCCAGAATTAGACTATAACTTTAAGTGTGGTAAATGGAAAGTCTAGAGATGTCCATTTGAACTAGCATTTATCTAAGTCTCTTTAGTCCATCTCCACAACATCTAGTACCGCTTTTGAAGAACCTCATGGAATCTGTTTCTTTAGCCAAATGGAGAAGAAGAAAATTACTGTTCACAGTTCAGTAAATGGGAATGGTGCATTTTTCCAGAAACAGCAGCAGCATCCAGTGTTGAATATTCTCAAAATTGTTTGCATTGGGAGGAGAGTTAAGTCACAGTAGGAACAAGCAATAAAACCAGAAGCCATTTTCTGTTTTGTATGGAGATAAACTCCTACTTCAAGCAAATACAATATATGGCAATACAGACTTTTTAAAATCCAGTGAATTAGAAGGTAATTCTTCACCCTACCAAAGGATTGAGCATAGAATACTCTTAAATGACAAGGTCTCCAAGGTTTTGATGAAAGGAAAAAATTTTATGCAGACATTTTTGAAGAACAGTAAATATTTAAAGTGAAGCATCTTCATATCTCTTTTCCATGTCTCTTGCTTACTCAGGGGACGTTTTAAGTGATGTTAACAGAAGAAAATGTCTTCATTTTTTACTTTTGCCATTCTATGGTCACAAGTATGTCCTAAAAATCTTGAAATCCTGATATCTTATCCAAAGGCAATTTGACTAGCAATGGGTGAGATAATTTGGGACAGGAATAATCCTATAAAGACTAACCATGTCACACAATACAAGGGACTTCCCACTCCAATCCTTGGAAGGCTGTCCCTGTTTTTTCTCTCTCTCTCTCTCTGTCTCTCTCATAGAGTGGTGAGGCGTCTAAAATGGAGAGGTGTGAAATTCTCTTACATTGTGCCTTTTCCTGGATGATTAGCTGCTCTCTACCGTCAAGCAGCTGGTAGAATTTACAAAATTCTCTTCAATAAAAGAGGATAAATTGGGAAGACTTGTTGATTTGGTGCATTATTAATTAAAAAATGCATATACCTATATTAGTTTGAACCTGCCTTCCTCCAAAGGTGTTAGCACAAATAGGAGTAAATCCTGTTGATTTCATGGTGGTAATCCAAAACTAGCCAAGAACACTCAAAAACAGGTTTTACCAATATCAAATCATGATGTTGTACACCTGAAACTGAAATAATGTTGTATGTCAATTATACCTCGATTTAAAAAAAACTTTTAAAAAACAGGTTTTACCTTGCATAGGAAAACAGTACAATAGTATGTCTGTGAACTCCACCATTTCAAATTTAAACATCTTACAATACTCACTTTTGGTAGATTGAAAAGAGACCTTTTATATTTCTCATTTTTTCTCTCCCTCCCTCCCCCTCTCTGTCCCTCTCTCACACTCACACACTCACGTTCACAGACACCACTAAACAGAATATCTCGACTATGACCTACCTGTGGAGTGAGTTTCCCAACTCTCTGGGTTATTGGCTCATTCATCACAACTTCCACTTTGCAAGCATCTTTCTCTTTGGGAATGGCAAACTTCAGGTCATCTCCAGACAGGAAGGCGGAGCTGCCCTTCACCACCCTGACCCCACGGTTAGTGCTGACGAAGGTGGGGCTGGCCCAGCCTGGGAGCAGCAGCAGCAGCAGCAGCAGGGCGTTCAGCCCACCCCAGCTCAGGGAGCTCATGCTGACACTGGCCAACTGGTTTCGTCCACCAACGAAATCCCTTCAACAAAGGAGGGCTTCTGTGCTTCCTCGGGGGATGTCAGCTCATAGTCCAAGGGGCAGGGCAAAGGGTCCCGACAATGTGCCCCAAGATCTTAACATGTCCCTTTCATTTCAAACTCGGACAAGGAGGCCTTTCAGGCAATCCCAGGGGCTTTTAATAAAACTTGCTGATCCCTCCTGACAACGCCGGCAAGATTAATGTGCCTCCCCAGTGCTTTCTTAATCCTGCAAATGGGAGAAAGGGTTAGAGGAAAGGGAGAGAGAGAAACCAAAAGGTTTGTGTGGCTATTCAAAAGATCCCTACCGACAAAGGAACCTTTCAAGCAGCCTATAATTTAGCTAAATTAAAAACAAATAAACTAACTTGACCTCCAGGCCCATCTGAAAGGCGATGCAGCCATTTCATTACCCTGCTAGTAACTCCTGCTTCCGGACTCAACATGCCCCAGTCGGATGTCAGCTGTGTGGTCCAAAAGGAGCACGCCAGCCTCGCTGCCCAAGCACAGTGTTTGGTCCTCTGCGTTCAGAGAAAGCTCTTGAACTCTTTGCTTCTGTTTCCTCATTTGATATATGAGGACTATAATCTAATTTGTGTAAGAGAGCTGATAGAATTATTTACATGTTGTTGGAAAACACGATTAATTCCAAATCAATGCTATCCAAATAAGAAATAGGCTTAATAATTTGTCACATAGGCACAATTCTGACTTTTCTGGGCAATGGAGATGCCTAAGAAACGCTTGAGTGGAAATTGGGGAAAATATATATTTTTCCAAGTGAGCATAAGGGTTTTTGTTTATGTGTAACAGGGACCAAAAATAGAGAAACATGGCTTCAATATATACAGCTAACGACACAGTGGATGTACGTGCATATTTACATTATCTACAAAACTAATTACATTATAATGTACTGAATTTGCACAAATGGAGTCTTTGTTTCTATTTTAACCACTTAGAATTTCATCATTATTTCTCTGTGTTCTATAAGAACAGAAACTATTTTATCCAAAATAAAATGTGTTGAAATATATCCTTAAACTCAATGTCTGATTAGCTGAACCAATGGTGGTTTATTATGCCCATGGAAAGCCCATCCATTTTTATAGTTTCTCTGCATGGATACTGAAGTAAACGTTTGTCAGAAGGGTGTGAACAGAAATGCCTCTATTATCCACAGCTAATCCATTAAAGGAAGACTCATTCTCTTGTCACTGTGTGAAACCTTTCACATCTGAGGTAGTGCATGACATGTGTCTCCCGACACCTGAGGGGGTGTACGCTTTACAGAGCAGCTTATTTTTTTTATGGTGTCAGTCCCCGAATAAAACAGTTCACACACTCCCACTGACCATGTTGCCCACACTCAGGCTAAATTAGGTTGGCTTATTTGTTCAAAAATGCAAATCTGGTTGTTAAACTTTCACAACAAAATCAAACTCTGTTTCTGTCAACCTTCAAAAACAGAAACCAGTTTAAGAGTCAAAGCGTTTATTTGGAATCAAAGAACTGCAATCCGGGGAGCAGAGATTCAGGTAGAAACCCAAGGGTGTCCCGCTGGGGAGTAAAAGTCAGGGGCTTTTAAAGGCAAAGAAGGGAGGTTGCATTACAAAGAATTTTAATTGGAGTTGAAGGCAGAAGCTAGTCTTGGCTAAACATTGATCGACTATTAACTCTAGCTTCCGAAAGTTCACAATCCTCAGTCTTTGTGATCAGGATATCTGTTCTGCTGACCTCTCAAACAATTGCTTGTAAAACAATTGCAGTTTTAGCCCAGATCAAAGGTTTGGCCCTGTCCAAGATTCAAGACAGCAAAGCGGTTCCTTTGGAAAGGCAGCTGCGTTTAAAACTGCTCCTCTATAGTCAATTTTGACATTTCTAGGACTTTACAATCTAACGCATTCCTCTTATCTCACTTCTTTTCTTTCACTGCTTCTTGCTAGACTCCTAAACTTTTTAATATTGGGGAACCTATGGTCCAGTCCTTGGACCTGTTTTTTGTCCATACTCCCTCCCTAGTGCTCTCATTCCTTGGCTTTAAATACCACTTATATGTCATGAGTCCCAAATCTATATCTCTAACCTCCTCACTTAACTCTAGATCGTAAGTGCAACTGTCTATTTGACAGCTCGACATGGTTATGTAATAGGCAAGTCGTACTTTGTGTAGCCAAAATTGAGCTCTTGGTCTTTCCTCCCTCAGTCTCCACTATCTCAGTTAATGGCAACTCCAACTTTTCAGTTGTTCTCTTGTTTGTCTCATACTCTACATCTAGATAAACAACAACAAAAAATCCTATTTGTTCATTGTGGTGGACAGACCTTAGAGAGACCTCCAATTCCAGCCCCGTAGTATCCAGAAGCTCCCTCCCCTTGAATGACAGCAGAACTTATGACACTTCCAACCAACAGAATAAGGCAAAGGTGATGGATGTCATGCCGTGATTACATTACATGATATATAAGACTCTCTCAGCAGACTGGAGCTAGAGGGTCTCCTGCTGAACTTGAAGAAGCAAGCCTCTAGAAGTCTACTGTCACAAGGAAAAGAATTCTGCCAACAACCTGAACAAGCTTGGGAAAGATTCTTCCTAAATCAAGCCTCCAGATAAGAATGGATCCCACTCAACACCTTGATTGCAGTCTGATGACAACCTGAAGCAGAGAACCCAGGTAAGCCATGTCTGGACTCCTGACCAGTGAAATCAGTGAGATAATAAATTTGTGTTGTTTTTAGGCACTAAGTTTGTAGTAATTTGTTTACACGGTAATATAAATTTAACTCTTGCTCAGTTCAAAACATATCTGGAATCCAACTATTTCTCACTACTTTCATTGTTATCACCCTGGTCCAAGCCACCACCAACTCTGCAGAATGATAGCAATAGCATCCTATTTGATGTCCCTGCTTCTTCTCTTGCTTCCCCTATAGGCATTCCTCAGCATGGCACCCAAGGTTCCCATTAAACGTTGCTTATATCATGTCAATTTGTGCCCCAAACCTCCAATGGCTTCTCATCTTAGAGTCAATGCTGAAGCTCTCCTGATGGCCTGTAAGGCACCACGGAATCTGTTTCTCCTTGCCTCTCTCATCTCCTGTTTGTCTTCCCTTTGCTCACTCTGTTTCAGCCACACCAGAATCTTTGCTTTGCCTCAAACAAATCATATCAATTTTCCCCTTCTCACCCCCATCCCAAACCTTCCCACCTGCTTTTCCCCTCTGGCACAAACATCCTTCCCCCAGAATCCCTCTTTCTACCTCACCACTTTCAACTTTCCATCAAATATCACATTTGCAGTGTGGCCACACTTAACTACCCCATTCAAATTATGATACTCTCATCCCCAGCATCCTTTTCTGCTTTGTTTTTAACCTTAGCGCTTGTAACCGTCTAACATAGTAGGTTTGCTTATTTACATAGGTCGCTGCCATCTCTCCCATGAAGGTGAGAATTTTTATCTTTTTTATTTGTGGATTTATCTTTATGATTCCCTCAACCCTTTTGCCCAGATTGAGGAGGCTGCCTTGCACATAAGGAACAGGGCCATGCCATAGGCTGGCAGAACTGCGAGCTAGAAGGAGACCAGGTCTCTGGGCCCTATGCAAAGCGGAGTCACCGT
Source organism: Equus caballus (assembly GCF_041296265.1). Classification (NCBI taxonomy): domain Eukaryota; kingdom Metazoa; phylum Chordata; class Mammalia; order Perissodactyla; family Equidae; genus Equus; species Equus caballus. The sequence goes on from NC_091706.1 coordinate 48,077,704, forward strand.
ACCAGCCCATTCTTCCAGAATTTTACACGGCAGAGAATGTAAATTTCTTTCCTGTTTAACCCACTGTTATCTTGGGTTTGTTTTGTTACTCATGGCTGAACTTGAACTACTCTTTTAATAATCACCTTATTCTTCAAGTTTTTCTATTAATTTAGTCTAGTCACTAATCAGCTAAATATTGTAACTTCTTACCTAACAGCATATGGGGCCATAGCTCATTCTCTAATTGTCTCATGATAAGTCCTTAACTAGGAGATAAAGGCAAAGACCAAGATCCTAATGTTCATTGACCAGGAAGAGACCAGAGAAAAAGAGAAGGAAATCTATTTCTGTGGCTCCCTCTGCCACAGTGGTGTGAAAAGAGTAGACTTGAATTCTGAAGATCTGGATTCTAATCTTGATTCTTATGATCAGTTTCCCCCCTCAAAAATGGGGCCATCCATTCTCCTTCTTCTGGTCTCCCCGTGAGAACAAATGAAATAATCCATATGGAAATATTTTCTTAATTATAAAGGCCCATACAAATGTAACATTATTATTACAAAATATATCAAAGGAATAAGAGAGTAAATCTTGTCTCAAGGAAAATAGACTAGCAAGACTGGTGCCTTGGTGAAGGCAACAGAATTAGGTTCAGTGAAAGCCAAATTGAGTACGTTTTATTTGCATTCTAATTTTCTCTTTTTCTTCCTCATTGTCTTAAGACAGGATGTAGTAGTAAAAACCGAGTTCTAATATTTCAGAAACAACCTGAAGCAATACAAGTGGGAGGGAAAGCACGTAAGAGTAACAATTTCCAAATTCAAAATCAAACAAAACTCCTCCTTCTATCAACTGGGGCTGGATGAAGTTTACAAAATTAGGCTCAATAAAGATCAAAAGAGTATGCTGTATTTATGATTTATTTACATTCTCATTTTGCTCTTGTATTTTTCTCTTGGCATTGGGAAACACCAAGTATGTGGACGTTCCATGGAGAATATTGTTGTGATTTTTGCTTGAAGAAGGTGGCAGGGGAAGGGAAAGAGGAAAGGATTTGGATGAACAGACAAAGAGTGACGGGGTGAAAAAAAATAAACAAACAAACAAAACGCAGAACGGCAGCAAAGGAAATCAGGACTCGGAGTCAAAAAAGATTTCACACACAATGATGGGTCTTTTATCTCCCCCAAAATAAAATGGTAGTAATTGTCCTGTCTCTGATACAAAATTATGATATCCAGAGACAGCCAAAATTTACTTGACAACACTAATGGGAAGCCTAGCCCATCTTGAGATCTCCATTTTCTTGGTCCCAACTTAGGGCCGAGTCAGACCCTCAGAATCCGTCTGTCCACAGCTTGCTCTGATTGCCGACAGGGGTCAGCAGAATCAGTGGGGACATTTGGAAGTGGAAGCAGAAAGGGCACTTGGCTTGATGCCTCAAGGGAGCTTGTAAACTGGCTTTTAGCCTCATCAGACTTAATTTGACTCTGCAATAGAAACAAATCCTGTCTCTGCTTGCTTGAGTGGTTCAGCTGCTTCTCAGCATTTCGAAAGCCTCAAGTCGCGGCTACAAACCAGTTCTGCTCTTACAGACCATTTTCCCACAATTGCTTTTTTCTTCTCGTGGAAATCACGTATTCTAAGTATATCTGTACAAGCCAACTAAAATGGGTGAAAAGTTGTTCTGAAAAGTGGGAAAGCACCCTGCTTTGAGTTCTTCCTTATACAGATTCAAAAAAGCTTTCTTCCACCAAACTTTCTTCCTTGGTAATTTTCCTAAACAGAAGAAAATAATTTAGTAACATTTTATCTGGTGGAGGGGAAATGTGAGCTAGTATTTATTTTATAATTACACATTCGGTTTAATCATAAGAGCATGTATTTTTCATGTTCCTAGAAACACGATACCCGTCACTTATCTGAGATAATCTGTGCACAACAAGAAAAAAACGGATCCCAGCTGTACTCCTAGGCTCTCTCTGTAATGGAAATTCTTGATGGTCGAGGGTAATGATGTGTCTGATGAGAATCATATCTACTATCACTTCTCTTTGTAGTTTTGCAATCGTAGCTACACAACACCGGGAAAGAGTGCCTTCCTCCTCCTGAGCCCAGATTCTATCAGATATCCACAATCAATCACAGCTTTGTTTGCTTGCTTTGCTGTTTGCAGAACTCCTATGTGGCCTGAAACATCTTATCCTCAGTGTTCCAGGTAGTTATTACCAATCAACTGAAGATGGTGTAAACAATGGAAACTTTTGTCTTTCCTGTGCCTGAGGCTATTAGCTCCTAACTCACAGTTTAGATCTCACAAGTACCCGAAAGTCATTTTTTTTTTTTTTTTTTTTGGTGAGGAAGATAGGCCCTGAGCTAACATCTGTTGCCTGTCTTCCACTTTGTTTTTCCCCTCCCGAAACCCCAGTTTATAGCTGCATATGCTAGCTGTAAGTCATTCTAGTTCTATGTGGGATGCCATCACAGATGGCTTGGTTAGTGGTGCGTAGGCCTGTGCCCAGAATCCAAACTGGGGACTCCCAGGCCACCAAAGCAGAGTGGGCAAACTTAACAATTCAGCCATGGTGCCGGCCCCCCAAAAGTCTTTAAGAAAGAAAATAAATTAATAGAGAAGTGGCATTTTAAGCAAAAAATAGCCAACTCAGGATGGACCCATTCCCGCCCACTCAAACACAGACTTTGATACGCTTGACTAGAATGGTAAAGAAAACCAGCGAGATTGTCTAAGTTTTACTCCACATCAAAATCTTTAAAATGCCAGTCAAAACGAACTTTTGAAGCCATCACATAATTTCTTTTGATAGATTTTTTAATTATCACAATTTTCACCCAACTAATTTCCCAAGTAATTCATATAAATCGAATATAAAAGTTTCGATCATAAATTTGTAACTGAATACCATTATCCACAGGACAACTGGATTGGGTCCAAATCATATATAACATAAATTGATTCACCGAGAAGCAATGAAGTGGAAATCAGGAGAACTGTATCCACAGGGAACCACTAGCTGTCTAAACTCAGAGAAAATGGTTCTCCTTTTTTGTGTTTTAGCTCAGGAAATTAGACTTAGATAGACTTTACCAAGGATTTCAGATCCACCGCCTCCTCTGACCTTACCACCCCGAGACAGAGAAGTCTAATTGCTCCTTGTTAGAGGAAACAAGGAGTCCACATTCTGAGACTTGCCCAAAGTCACAGCTGGAAGCAGCAGAACCTGGGAGAAGGGGGCCTCTGGCACCCGAGTGAAGTGCTCTTCCCTCCTCTGTCCTGACAACCCGCTTCCTTTCCCTCCAACAGAGAGCAGCTGAGCCACACTCAGAAGAAGCCCCGGGAAGACACAGACATGAAGTTCTTCTCTTTCAAGAAGCTCCTAACCTCTTAAAGAAGATTTATTGTACAATGACCTCATGAGGGTGGAAAATCCTTGGTGATCTTGCCCAACATGGGATTTCCAGAATGAATTCTCTCAGACAGGGAGAATAGAATTGTGGATAAGAAAAACCCACTTGTGACTTCTAAGTTTTTTTTTTCTTTAACAAACAATTCTTAGTATCTTCCTTTTCTCATTTTTTGATTACTAGTACTTTTTGCTTACTATATACAAGCACTGGGCTATATTCTTTATATGTATGTCTCCATTTATTTCTCACAACAAACTTAGGAAGCAGTTCCTAATTATTCTGATTTTATAAATAAACAGTGAGCTCAGGAAGTGAAATAATCATAATAAAAACTAACATTGATTAAGTGTTTACTATGAGCTAGGTATTGTTCAAAGTATTTTACATATATTATCTTGTTTCATTCCTACAATGGTTTTAGGAGGTAGATAATGATTTTACGATTTGGAAAAGGAGGCATGAAGAGGTTAAGTAACTTGCCCAAGGTCATCGGTTTGACCCCAGAGTCTGTGTCCCTGTGATTGTAACCCAGTTTGCACTTCACCACTCTGTTACATGGCTTCCCATGACAACAAAATCATACACTCTGCAATTGCTTCACTACCCCCGGGGTCTTTTTCCTACAGTATGCAAACTCTTAACAACTTCCTTTATGGTTCCAGTCAGCAACCGATGACTGTTTCAGGAGTTAAAGTTTCCCGAGAGGCTATGTTCTCTCAAGCAAGTAGCTGTTACTTTAAGAGCATAGAATTAGCGCAGACGCCCTGTCTACCGGCATCTTAGTGTCCCAGCTCCTTCCTCCACAAGCTCAGCTTAAAGACCTCGAAGCAAACGGGCCGCTTCAAAACGCCGGTCTATTAAATCAATAAAACATGTGTTGATTTTCTTTATAATCCTCTACTTTGCAATTTTTTCTAAAGTGTAATCTAAATCATAGAATGTATGGTTTAGGAGAAATTTTAGGAATCAACTAGTTCATATCCTTCATTCTATTTATGAATTGTTTTTTCCCATAACTTCCTTTTACGTGTGTAAAAAAAATTCATGCTCATTAACTAAAAGATAAAAACACAAAAACTTAAGGAAAAGGAAAAAATACACTTTCCCAACACCCAAAGAAAACACCTTTAGGTTTTCATATGTATCTGTATGTATATACAGTTTTTAAACTTAATTAGAACCATACCACAAAAAGAGTTGTGTACCATTGTTTGCTATTAACCTAACCGTCTGTTCTAAGCATTTTCCATATTACTGAACATTCCTTGTGATCTTCTTTTTCATCTCTGTACCATCTGCGACACGGATATACTATGATATCTACAGTCATTCTGTTGTTACATTGAAGTAGTTACTACGTCAGTAGATTGTGATGAAAAATCCTTAGTTATAAAAATTAGTTTATTTTTCTAGCTCTTTACTCCTTATAGTTTTCTAGAAGTGGAATTATAAGATCAAAGGGTAGAAACTTATTTTGAGGCTCTCGATATGCAGGCTTTCTGGAAAGATGGTCCTAACTTACACCCTTACCAGCTGTGTTCACTGCTGGCATTCTGTATCGTCCCCTTTCATCTTAACTCACTTCCCAAGTGAAATGTTGTGTCCTGTCACTATTTTAATTTGCATTCCTTTGTTTACCGGAGATTTAGCTTTTTTTTTTTTTTAAATGCCCATTAACCATTTGTATTTTCTCTTCTAGAGCCCCTTCATTTTACAGAAGAAAGGAAGTGATAAATAAATGAAAAGCAATAGGATATATTGGAGTATATGAGGAAGCCATTTGGTTTAAAACTAATTTGGCCTGACCTTGTTTTTCCAAATGGGCCTGATGTGGCATCGTACACCTGCTTTAAATATTTACTATGTCCCAAAGACAAGAATGATGCCGCTAAATATAGGGATGTAACTTCCCCCCATATCGGCATTTCTTTAAGGATAAGCATGGCTTCTTGGGAACTAAGGATTAATTGCTGACCTACTGTGCTCACCTTGTGACCACTGACCTGCTGACCACTGATCTGCTGTGCCAGCTAGGCATCTCATGACAATTGTAAGTGAGACATTCCTATCATACATGATGTATGCTCTTTTGTTTTGTTTTGAGGATGATTAGCCATGAGCTAACATCTGCCATCAATCCTCCTCTTTTTGTTGAGGAAGACTGGCTCTGAGCTAACATGCGTACCCATCTTCCTCTATTTTACATGTAGGACACCTGCCACAGCATGGCTTGACAAGTGGTACACAGGTCCACACACGGGATCCGAACCAGCAAACCCTGGGCTGCCAAAGCAGAAAGTGCGAACTTGATCGCTGTGCCACTGGGCCGGCCCCGTGATGTATGCTCTTTGTTCCAAGATGGTATATAACCACTGTGTACACCCTACTTCTGTGGTGCCCTTCTTTCTTGGGGAAGGAAGGCCCTGGGCTAGTCCTCAGATCTGGCTCATAATAAACTCACCCCAATTTTGATTTATAGATTGATTATGGATTATTTGCATCAACAGAAGTCCTATGACAGGTAAGTGACTTTAGTAATGTTGAAATAACATTCTAGGCCCAAGATGGAGCCAGTCCTGTGGTCATGTCAGCAAACCGAAACTTAGATAAATTTCTTGACCCTGTAAATACTCTGCTTGACCAGAAACACAGTATTTTTAGCCAGTTCCCTAATGCCAAGCCAACTCTGGGCCTGACTGGTTTGACAAGGTGGCCCCAGACGATCAGATATTTTCCATTTGTCTCTTCCTTTTTCTTTATCCTGTAAAAGCTTCTTGCCTCCCACCCCATTTTGCAGTTATCCAAAAGGAGATTGTCCACTTTATGAAGTGTTAAATAAAGTTTGTTTTTATCACCTAAATTGTCTTCTTTAATCATTTTTTTTTAACACCAAGATCACTCAGTTCTCTGGAAAGCAAGCCTGGATTGGACCTCTAGCTCTCCTGTCATCCAGACCAGTGCAATGCCACTGTCTCATTCAGCTTCTTAAATCACAGATGCTCACTTCAGAAATATCCCTGTCAGTACTTCTTCCCCAGATCTCAGGAAGCACTGACAGACACACAGAGCCGTGGAAAGATAGCCCTCTCTCAGGCTATGCGGCCAAGACCAAAGTTGCAAAGATGGATCTTTGGCTACCATGCAAACTCCTTAGAAGGTTTCCTTTCTTAGATTTTTCAACAGTTCAGTGTCTATCCTGCTGATAAAGGCCACATTTTGCAAATTGTGTTTGTTAAAATGCACATATTGGAGATATTCAAAGTTTTCCACAAAAAAGTCTTCTATATCCAAATACATTTGAAGCATAGAATGCTAAAATCTCCTTTTAAAGATTCACAATGTAATATGAGCATATTAAAGGCTCTAAGAAGTCCTGCAGAAAGGAAACCTTTATGCCCAAAGTTTGCAAACTTATAGAAAGCCTTTTTTTCTTCCATAAGAAAACTAGGCTGTTGGGGCGAGCCTCATGGCATGGTGGTTAAGTTCAGAGCACTCTGCTTCAGCAGCTGGGGTTCACAGGTTCGGATCCCAGGTGTGGACCTACCCCACTCATCAGCCATGTGTGGCAGTGAACCACATATAATGTGGAGCACAATTGGCACGGATGTTAGCTCAGGGCTTATCTTCCTCAAGCAAAAAAATAAATTAAAAACCAGGTTCTTTGAGAAATCATTTGAGATACCAGGTTAGGGAATTAAAATAACTGATATATACGATGGCTATATGGTATCTGCAAAATTTCTAGTCATACCTGATAAATCCATACTTAATGAATCTACATCAGAAATCCAAATTCCAGGCCTCTTTCGAAACCAGACATCTGGCCTTTCTCTACAGATGCCTCTGCTAAGACCACCTTCAAAGGTAGAGAAAACTGATGGCAGAGGGAAAAGGTTCTGTGCCCTCAACTTACAGTTCTGTTTTTAATGACTACTAAAGCTTCTTAGACCATCAAAGGCATTTCCTTGAAGACTAGGAAGCCACCATAATTTACTTTCATTTTGCTTTTAGCCAGAGGGTTGCATCATACAAATTTTCACAATGGTTTACTTTAATTGAATAACTGAGAATGAAAAACACTCATTCACATTCACTACGGTTGACTGTACCTGTCCTTCGCCTGGGACTGACCATGGGTATGTATGTACCCAACTCACACCTGGGATCTTCCCAGCCAGAGTCACCCTGATTGAAATTGATTTTCCTCTTCTTGAGTGAATTCTGCAACTTTTAATTCACAATGAAACATTGAATTGTCCAAGTGAGATTCGGTTTACATTTACATTAAATCATGTTCAAGAGTTCATCTTGAGAACAATCCCATTTTTTGAATACATCCTGGTTCTCTGTTTGGATATGACAAATTCATCTGTTCATTCATTGTACAAGCAATTGTTGCGAACCCACTTTGTGACAAAGGCTATACTAAATACTAGGATTACAAAGACAAAAAAAAATTCTTGCCCTTAGAGAATTTATAGTCTAACGCAGACAGACAGAATATAAAGTAACAATTCAAAACGACTGGTGAGTGCTATAGCCGTGGAATGCATTGTGTGCTACAGGAATAAATAGGATGGCAACATTTGACTCAGACTTCGTGTAGGGGAGGCCTCCTAGAAGGGGAGACAGTTAAATTAGAAAGAACAAGTAGGATTTAGAAAGGTGAAAAGGATACATTTGAAGATGGAGATAAATAATGTGGCATAGTCAAAGAATCAAATAGATGTTATGTCAAAAGCAGAGTTTTTGTATGCAGCAGTAGAAAAGCACTGCATGCATAAAAGTTAACTAGGATATAAGCGCTATCTTTGGGAGATTGAGGTCTTGTGGGAGAGACATTTATAATCAAGTACTTTGTAATACAAAATAGTATTGCTACAATGGCATGTGAGCAAAATGCTCTAAAGAGTTCATCAAACTCAGCAGCATACATTTAAGGTTCTTCTACTTCAGGATGAAATACTTCATTGTGAAAAGGATTGCTCATTCAGAAAACTACCCAGCGTTGCTCCTTGAGCTGTGCTATGATAACCCGACCATCTTGCTTGCATGCCATAGCTAATGACAAAACTCAAACTCACAGATGTCTCGTGCAGAAGAGACCCCAACCATCACAAATATTCTTGTTGAAAGATCTGCTGTAATAAAAATGCTTTTGATGACTTCAGAAACATGGTGATAAATGACAAAAACTGTAATGTTGTTTGAGCCTAAGTCACAGTATATCAAAAATCACAGAATTCCAGAGTTGGAAGGAGCTGCTCCATTTTTACATATCATCATCATCATCATCATTATCATCATCATCATCATCACACTTTATGTATTCACTTTGGTCCTGGCACTGTTTTAATTCATTTAATCTTCACAACAGCCTATGAAGTATATTCTATTCTAAGAATTCTGATTCCAAGGAAAGAGATAAGTAATTTGTCCAAGGCAAATGCTAATAAATGGTGGAGCTGGAATTCCAACCCCAGCAGACAATCTCGAGAGGCCAGGTTCTTGAACCATGCTCTATGCTCTAGCACACAGCAGTCAAGATGAGGAAATATGGGCTCTAAGAGGCTAAACAATTTACCAAAGCTTAAAGAACTGGTTGGGCCTGTTGCCTTATTCACTAACGCAAGCAGAGAGTGGAAAGTAAACCACAGTATCATGTACTGAGATGTAGCAAAGTAAAAAAATAATTGCGATTCTTGAAACCAAAAAATAATTAAACAGAACTACAATTAGAGGCTTGACTTTCTTCCCTGCTGAGGATCTTAGCACAATTCTGATGTTCAGCTGTGACCTACGCATCACGTTTTTTTTTTTTAATGGCTTTTTATAAATAGCTTTGTAAATAATTTTCTGATACAACAGTACTTAAAAAAAGAGAGAAGGGGCTGGCCAGGTGGCATGGTGATTAAGTTCATGTGCTCTGCTTTGGGGGTCCAGGGTTTGCGGGTTTGGATCCCAGGCATGGACCTACACACCACTCATCAGGCCATGCTGTGGTGGCGTCCCACACACAAAATAGAGGAAGACTGGCACAGGTGTTTGTTCAGGGCCAATCTTCCTCACCAAATAAATAAATAAATAAAATGCAACAGACGTGGAGAGAAGATGTCCCACAGTGAATAAGGGGCTACTAAAAAAAATGGAGAGAGAGAGAAGGAGAGAGCTTAATGCTCTGATACGGGCAGGATTGGAGCAGAAGTGAAAGAAAATGCAGCAGTGATAAGCACAGAAGCCAGGCTGTAAATCAGAACCACCAGACCCGTGTGCCTCTCCTGGTTCCACCATTTCCTTGAACAAGGTCCTTATTCTTCCTGAGGCTCTGTTTCCTCATTTACACAATAAATAATTGATAACTTTGGGGGTTGTTAAAATAGTTAAATATGCTAACGTATGTAAATGTATTATGGTTCACCCAAAGCCCCCAGCATAGACACACACAGCCAGGCTCAACCAAAGCCAGTCCTCCTCCTTCCCCTCCCTACCCAAGGCCAATCAAACAAAGTTTTTTCTAAAGCGTATTGAAAAAGTTACCACTGTAATGGTGCTACATCTCATTAAACATCTGTCCAAACCCACAGAATGTACAACACCAAGAATGAACCCTAATGTAAACTATGGGCTTTGGATAATCACAATTGGCTCATCAGTTGTGACAAATATACCATCCTAACACAAGATGTTAATAACTCGGGAAACTGGAGGGAGGGGGTGTATGTGAAACTCTCTGTACTTTCTGTTCAATTTTCCTATCAACCTAAATCTGCCAAAACCCAAAATTTATTAATTAAAAAAAAAGTTATTAGTTGAGCCATCTTTTGCCATGCTCCATGATTTAGGTTGAATTGACTCTCCAGTAACACTCAGACAGAGCTAGAAAATTTTCTATAGAGCAGTGCGGGGCCATCAGCAACAAAAAAGAAACAAGGCAAACCACAGTGACTTCTTGCCAATCACAAGAATAGGCAATCGGCGACTAAGCATGATTTTAGCCAGGTTGGATTGCTCTGTCCTTTCTGAGGATCTGCATATCCCCAGTTACTCAAGTGCCACTCAAGTGCCATCAGGTCTCACTGGCCCAGAGGACATTCTCCCACATTGAGGCCCCACATGAGAATGCACACTCAACGCCTGTGCTAGTTCCCCATTCACATGCGTGAGTCCCTGATGCCTTTGTGGCCCACTGAGCTTAACTGCGTTAAGAAGACCAAAACTGGGTCTGCTCACTTTGGGAGAATTTGGGGTGGGCTACAGAGATGGGAGCATGGGAGGATGCTCTCTGGCAGTGGGATTAAAAATGCTTCAAGTGCTGGTTCAAACACAAAATCTCCATAAACATCACAGGCTGCAAATAAAGTATCTGAATGCCTGATTAGATGACTTACTGTTGAATAAATCTGTGCAGGAGAATACAGCAAAGCACAAGAACAGCATTGCATAACAATTGCAAACACCAATAAGTCAGAGAAATGTTTTAAAAGAGAGAAAAACATGGAGCACACAGCAATCTTGGCTAAAATACTTTCTTAGAGTCTCCAAGACACAAGTAGGCTATCTCCAAAACTTGGTTTGCAAATCGTTTGTCTAGAAGTGAGAACATATTTACCATAGGCACAGTGTCCAGGCTGGCTGACAAATGCAGTTCAAACTGCGACATCCCTGGGCACTGCATAAACTCATCACGGTGGGAGATATTTCCTTGGGAAAGCACACTAACACATCTGTCCTGTAAAGTGTTGGCCAAAGGTGTTGAGATGCCTTTACTCAGTTTCGCTCAGTTCAGCTCACCAAATTCCAGGGCACCGTGCACGTTGTGACCATGCTCCAGGGCTGCCAGGGGTGCTGTTTTCACAGACCACAAAGTGAATGGTGCCCCCTAGAGTTGTGCAATGTGGTGGTTGACCCTGATGTCTCCCATGGTCCAAGGAAAAGTACTGGCTGCAAAAGAGATTTCACTCTCATGGCTTCAGCCCTACTCCACTGCCTCAGAAGGAAGCCAACAGTCCTTGCGAGGGCTAATGATGGTCTGCCTTATTGATGACAATGGGAAACACACCACGGTGAAAGAGTTGCCTCTAATGTCACCTATAAACTAGCAGGTCCCATCTCTGACTTCACATCACGATCGCTCAAGCATCTCATCCAGAGTTTCTGATTTAATTTGTCTGGGTGGGACCCATGCATCTTAATTCAAAGTTCTCTAGTTGATTCTAATGAGCGGCCAGGATTGGCAATCACTGCTGCAAACAACTGCACTGTATTTTCTTCTCCTTTAAGTATAAGAAGAAGTAAAAGGAGCTTTCATGCCCAAAGACTGCAGTTAGGTCCTTTGGGTGTCAGAAAACCATCAGGGTAGAGTGAGGTGGTGGGGCTAGGGCTGGGGACGCCACCTATAAGACCAGCCCCGGAAAGAGGCTAGAAGCAAGACCCAGTTTGGAGGTGGTTGGCGGAGGGATGGGGAAGAGGAGAGGAAGATAAGATGGCCCCAGACAGAGAGGAAAGGAAGGAACTTTTCCTGACAGCCTAACTGGGAGAGCCATTCTTAGGAAGCCAGTCACACGTGTGACATGTACAGACACAAGGCAGTAGCTTCCTGAATTAGCAAAACTGTTAGAAAGCAAACAAAGGCTAAAATAAAAAACATTAACATAAAGTTTAACTAGTAAAATTTTGTGCTAGCACCAGTTTCCCTTGCATTCTAACTTTTCCCTTGCTGTGAATCTTTAAAGACAAAGTTAAATATGCATATTACAGCAATAAATTTTATTACTCACAAGGCTAATATTTTTTCCATGCTTTTTTTTCATAGTGTGATATTTCAAGATGTAATAGAAATGGTCATTTCGGTTTAGGCAGAAAGTAATAGATCTCCCAAAAGTCATTATTGATCAGATCAGGAGATTTGAGGCTGCTTAATTATCTGCCGCAAAGCAGAAACATTCAGATCTTCTGGTTCATAAATTAAAAATCTCTCGCATCACTCCAAAGTCTAATTCTCCTTTGTGTTCCTAATGTACCGATTACTTCTCGTCAATTCTTCAATGAAACAATAGCCATTATCTCAGTCTCTTACAACACTTCATAACGTGGTCATGAACCTCAATCGCGTCCACTGGAGCCCATCTCATGATCTCCAGCCTTGCGTTTGGGATAAGCAATTTTCTACTCAATAACGAAAAACAAAAATCAATCTTTTGAAGGAAAAAAAGGAGTCAATTCCTTTTTTTAAATAAAACTGTTTTTTTCTTTTTATATAAAAAGAAAGCCAGATAATAATGCATGACATTTATGTCACACTCTTTAGTTCACACATCTCTTTGTAGACAGACCTCAATTAAGCCTTTGAACTAAGGATGAGCACTTTGACTAAATGGTTCGCTTTTTGAAGACTTTAATGTTTAGAAAGAAATGCAACCTATGATAAAAATACGTTACTTGAACTTTCTCAGCCTTGCTTTCATCATCTGTACAGTGGGGATTCATAATATCGATTTCACGAGATTTTTGTAAAGGTAGCTGTTGTTGTTGTTGTTTTTAATTATACGGACATTCAATTGCCCTCACGTCATGAGCACATGAGCTCCTTATGTTATTGTCTTAAAGTCTTAAGTCTTAGTCTTGGAAAGTCTGAAATGTCTAGGTCTTAAAAGTCTGAAGTCTGAAGACTTGGGTCTTAAGGTCCTAACTTCAGATCTCTCTGGCCATAGAGCTAAGTATTCAGACGTGATAGCTGTAAGCACTGGGCTGTCCATGACAGCAAGCCTGCTGTGCAACACCACGTGATCTCTGACCATGTCCCCATTAGCCAACACGTTTGTCATCATTTACCATACTTTTTTTTTAATAATAGGTAGCATTTTTTTTGTAAGTCTTTTTTTTCTTTTTCTTTTTCTTTGTTTTTCTTAAAGATTGGCACCTGAGCTAACAATGGTTGCCAATCTCTTTTTTTTTTTTTTCTGCTTTATCTCCCCCAATTCCCCCTGGTACGTAGTTGTACATCTTAGTTGCAGGTCCTTCTAGTTGTGGCATGTGGGACGCCACCTCAACGTGGCCTGATGAGTTGTGCCATGTCCATGACCAGGATGCGAACCTGCGAACCAGTGAAACCCTGGGCCACTGCAGTGGAGCACGCGAACTTAACCACTCGGCCACAAGGTGGGCCCCTTTTTTCTTTTTCTTTCCTTCTTTTTTTTTAAGATTGGCACCTGAGCTAACATCTGTTGCCAATCTCTTCTTGTTCTCCTCCTCCTCCTCCTCTTCTCCCCTAAGTCCCCCAGTACATAGTTGTATATTCTACTTGTAGGTCCTTCTGGTTGTGCTATGTGGGATGCCACCTGAGCATAGCTCGATGAGCAGTGCCATGTCCATGTCCAGGACTGGAACCAGTGAAACCCTGGGCCGCCGAAGTGGAGCCCTCGAACTTAATCACTCGGCCACCGGGCTGGCCCCATCATTTACTATTCTTAACATAGGCAAACAGCACAGTGGGGAAGAGATATATGAGGACTCCAGAGTCCTCCTACCATTGAATCCCGTAGCCTGCGATTTCCACGGACTATAAGGAGCCCAGCACCAAAGCAACTTACAAATCTACAGACCAGAAAACATCTCTTTATTGGGGAGCAAAGACCAATAGTTCCCAATAAAGCAATTCAGCAATAATCAATGGGTGAGGCCACGTAGCTTCTGTAATGCAAAATGCTGCACGTGGCACACTGCTCCCTCCTAACCTGAATAGTCAAATCGGCACCACACAGGCTTTATGGCCAAATGAGAAAGATAAAATGGGTTCCATCTGGGATTTTTGAAAGTGCAAAGCTAGTCCTGCCTGAGAAAGTTTCCCTGTCACCTCATCTTGAAGCCACACTCTAAAACCAGAGTGTATTTTGACTGATTTTTAAATGGATTATGAGGCTACTGGTTTTATTCTATTTCCTTTTGCTGTAGTAATGTCTTCAGAATTTGGAATATCAGCTAATTAACACCAAGCAGTAGTCTTGACGTGGTGGCATGGTATTTTGGGCTGGTGTTGGGAGTTATTTGTTCCCCCAAAATTCATATGTTGAAATCCTAACCCCCAGTACCTCAGAATGCAACTGTAATTAAAGATAAGGTCTTTAAAAAGGTAATGAAGTTAAAGTGAGGTCATTGGGGTGGGCCTTAAACCAATACGACTGATGTCCTTATAAAAAAAGGAAATTATGACAGACGGGTACAGAGGGAAGACCATATGAAGACACAGGGAGAAGATAACCATCTACAAGCTAAAGAGGGAAGCCTCAGAAGGAGTCAACCCTACCGGCACCTTGACCTTAGACTTCTCTGGAATCGTTAGAAAATAAATTCTGTTGTTGAAGCCACCCAGTCTGTGGTCTTTTATCGCTCTTCCTTCTCTTTCTACCCTCTTTTTTCTCCTCTCTTGGTCTCATTGCAACATTAAAAATGTAGCATTTCTTAAAAATTTGACCTCTACTGACTTCTCCTACATATCCACTCCCACGGCCTTTGGCTATCACCTCTAGACTTAGGTATCTCAACCCTCTCCCGTAACCTCCAGATACACGTTCACAATCACCTGCTGGAGACTTCCCACCTCTATGCCCTGCTAAATGCCTGCTACAGGCATTTAATTGTTTATTTGCAGTCATTTAACAAACATCTGCCTTTTACCCAAGTCTGTAAACTTCTCGAAGATAACAGCCATGATTGTTCTGCTCGCTTATGTGTCTCCAGCCCTGGTCATTGTGCCTGGTACAGAGAAGCTCAATAATTATCAGCTGAGTTACTGACATCCCATTGCAAACACTGGACCTATAAGAAAACCTGGTGAAAGTGAGAGCTGCATGTTTGAATGGCTACGTCATTCCATTAGGTGATAGTTTATAGGCTGAGCATGGTGCAATCCCAGGGTTTCAAATTCGCAAACAAATATTTCCTCCTGAGGTTGGACCCCTCCTACAATGGAGCAAAAATCCTAAGAAAAACAAAACAATTTCTTTCCTTATATGTTTATCTGAAAGAGCTATAAAAGTCTCCAATTCTGGAGAGTCAAGAAAAAATTAGGACAGAGGGAATGTCACATCACCCTTGCAGAGATCTCTCCATACAGATCGCTTTGATATTCTGTGAGCTCACAGATCTGTTTCTCGCCTCTACTCAATCTGCTAATCAGAGTTCAAGACTGGGGTAGTGGTGGGTTGAGATCTATCTGCCCAGTCAACGAGATCTGGAAGAAAGCTTTATTTCCATTTCTCTTTTCTTTTCACCTATAAATTGAGCGGCTTGCCATAGGCTTGATTCTTTCAGCCTTCACACCTGTGTTAGCCCTCTCTCAAAGAAGAAATATTTATCGAGCACTTATCATACATCATGTATCATGCTAGGTGCTTTCAAAATACCTTTGAGCCCTTATAAACACCTGGTGAGGTGAGTAGCCATACCCTCATTTTACTCCTGAGGAAACTGGCTAAGTCACTTGGCCAACACTGCAGAACCAAAGAATATTGCAGCTGAGGATTGGAACTTAGCTGAAATTTATTCAAAGGCCATACTTTTTTTCTGCTACACCACTCTGATTTAATATTTGGGCTCTCCTATCAATACTACCTTTTGGTTTCAAAACAATCGGTAATGCTTATTGGATGAAATAGAATTATCCTATTATGTTATAACAAAGGGGAAGATTTATATAAAACAAAATTAAAGTATTGCTGTTGTGTTGTCACTGTGTTGTCTTTCCAAGGAGAAGAATCGCTTTTACAGGAAAAGCAAATCTGGGCTATGAAAGGGATTTGACAGGAAACACCAAACAACTTTTAAACAGTTGGATAAATCTTCATCGTGGAATTTTGATCCTTTCTGAAGTTCTCCTAACTATACAATGATTTTGCCTTATGATTTACAACATGAAGAATTTTTGTGCTAATAAGAAATGTAGACCTTGGAATGAAGATACCATGTCATTGAGTGCGACCTCATGAGACAAAGTCCTGGTTCACTTATTTTAAGAGAAGAATTCAGGGAGCGTTTGTTAAGTCCCGAGCAGCTGATAACATTTGATAGAATGCAGAGATGAGGCCCCGGGGAGGTGGAACACACACCAGCAGAAGGACTTGCAGCTGAGTGAGTCCTGGAGCGCTATCTGCTCCCATCTCTAAGGAACCCAGATAGGAAAGTTTCAAGGATAAAGTTGAGGGTAAAGAGTACCTTACAGTCTTAGCAGCTTTCGGGTAATGCACAAAAAGAGTACTTTTGACACCATATCATAAACCGCATAAACAGGGAGTGGATAAGAGTGAAACCAAAGACTATTTTGCCATCTCCCTTAAACTTACTAACGAGAGGCCCAGAAAAATATCTTAACTTTGCAAGATTCCTGTACTCTGTTCTCCAGTGAGTAGTTTCCCACCCAAACATAATATCTTCAGACAGCTGGAGGCTACATTTGTCAGAAAAGCACATAGATCACAGTTATATTTTCTTATCTTGATGGCCAAGTTTTAGAGCCCTTTGAAATGTTGCCCCAATCACTGCAGTACAGAGAAAACGCAAGATTTCATTAGGGAGTTGTTTTTTCTCCCAGCCCCTCAAAGGTCTCTGTTTGAGCCTCTCACCTGGTAGCACAAAAGCTATTAAATCACTTGAATGAAAGGTCAGGTTGCAAGCTGTGCAAGTATGGAAGCCAGCAAGCCCTGTCCAGACCACCCAGCTCTCCAAAGGGGTAGCAACACCAGACGCAGACCAGATAAGAGGCTGCCGTCCTGTGTAACCTGGCCCAGGAAAACAGCCTTTCTAGAGAGTCACAGGGTCCCCCATTGTGAGGAATGACTGAGCGCTCTGAAAAGGTAGCATTTGTCTAACTCCCTATATGGGCAGTCTTGGTTCTCTGTGAGAGAAAGAAAATTTGAAAGATATTTTTGAAAAACATTAAGAAAAGCAGTAAGCCAAATCTTTGGGACTGTTCTCAAAGAAAATGCTGTAAAGCTCCCATTCACCCATATCTGTGTTTAGAAGACTAAGCCATTTCCCTCAGGTCAGAATATCAGAGGTATCATTTCATTCAACCCTTTCATTTATGGATGGAGGAAGTGAAGGTTAGAGAAATTAGGTGGCTCATCCAAGATTGGTTAGCAACAGCTAAGATTTGAAACACCATGAGGACAAGGACTCTGTCCATATTATACACAGTGATTTTTTGCCGTCCTTGGAAACTAGCATGGAGCCTGGCATGTAGCAGGTACCTGCAAGTGTTTGCAAAGAAGAAAGGGAAAAAAGAAAAGGGGCGCTGATGACCACATCTTATTTTCTTTTTACTGTAAATATGCCATAAAATGTCATTGCGGATGGGGATGGGGATAGGGATGGAGGCTGAATTCTTTCATATTTTGTCAAATGAGGACCTCGACATGACAGAGGAATCACTTCCTGTTTCTCCCAATTCTTGTGGGTTGGTCCAATCTAAACTCAGTTTCTAGGAATTACTGCTTCTGAACGTCTCAAGAAATAATCCAGCTCGGTTTGTTCCAACTCAGCCTAGCCCATTGCCAGGAGCAGAGCATCCCCAGGAGGCCGAGAAAAAGTTAAGAACAGCCCTGGTTATAATCTCCAAGACAAACACTGCTTGGCCATTCGGAGGCAGTCAGAGCAACAGCCCCACACATGGAGGCAGGCGAACATGGCGGGCAGGTTCCTTTGCCCAACTCCCTTTTTCACTCATGGGAATGGAAAGGCGGAGATGGAAAAGGAAGCAAGAAAAAAGAGATGAGGTTAGTGGGAAAACTGGTTAAAATCCTTGGTTTGTCAGCCAAGCATGCAAGACCACGTTGCACATTACCTCTGTTCAGCATCAGCTCAAACTCCAGTTTATTATTTAGATACGAGGTTTAATATTAACCAAGTACATGGTGAGAATTTAATTGTCAAGGACAATGGAGAGCAGTGCTTATCCAAGTGTGATCTTACCTGCATCAGCATCCCTGGGTATATTCCCAGACCCACCCCAGGTCTAAAATCCTTTGGGGGTGTGGCCTCGGCACCTGCCTTTCACCAAGCACCCAAGTGGTCCTTATGTGCACTGAGTTTTGAGACTCTTTTTTGGAGAGAAACAGCAAAGGTAGTAAACATTTTCCTAGAGTTACACTGAAGACACTTTTATCAAGTGTAGGCAGGGGACTAAAGCAACTTAAGCTCAAACTGCAGCCGGAAATGGCAGGACCCGTTTTCCAGAGCAGAAACCTGAAGAGCATTTGGATCACCAGTTCGCCTGTGCGAAGCAGCCCTGAAGAGGTTAATCTCTCCAGCAAGATTCCCAGGCCATAAACTCCGACCAGCCCCCGGAAATGCTCTTTTTAAGCTTTGTAATTCACACCACGCAACAGAACAGAGCACAATAGCAAAAAAAAAAAAAAAAAAGCAGAAATGAAAATTAAATGCCTTGAAAATTATTCCTGTGATCCAGGTGAAAACCAAAAAAAAAAAGTACTTATTACAGCACCAAGGTCTCTGGACCATTTCTAAGCAATGAGCAGAAAGAGCTTAAAAATCAGTCAAAAACTTCAAGACAATACGATTTCTTTGCCTTCCAACCCTGTCTCATCCCCATAATAACAGAACCATGCTTTTAAAAATATATATCCACATATAACTCAACTAAGGCAAAGGTCTCCAAAAATCATTTCATTCAAATTTCTATATCTTTATACTATGAGGATATTATCTGTATTGTTAAATTTGGAACTTTTTCCTTTGCCATTTCCCTTATCTGAGAAGAAACATTCTGATCTGGAAGGAAAAAAAACACAAAATTTAAAAATGGTTATTTCATTGGTAAGTGCCATTGGGATGGATTCAGAAGAGAGTTACGAATTCGTGTTACATAAGAAAGAGACTCCTCTTTTTGGCATATGGTTTTTTACACTGCAAGTTGTCACTTTCTGAGTTTGCATGAGAATTAAACTTTTGCAAGCAGACTCTAAATACTTCTCGCATCCTCACTTCGAGTTAATGTTAACACGCAAACAACCCCTGGGGCATTCTGCTAACAGAACCGTCACAGTCAAGATGAGAGCAAGTACATAAAGCAGATACTTACAGATAGTGGTTTTCCTTTCCAAGCCAAAAAGCTAGAAACCCTTGGCCCGGGCAGGCGGGATAAGAGTCACTGACCCGGTAATCTCTGGTTTAAAGGACTTTGAGAGGAAGGGGGAGGAAAAACAACCCAGGGAAGGAAAGAGAGCTGAAATTCCAGTCTTTCAGGTCAGCTGAGTTTTAGCTTTCTTTGTACTAAAAATCCATTAACCCACCCAACAAGAAAATATAGAACTGAAGTTCACATACACACTCCACTGTCTTTGCTGGTCTTCTTGAAGCTGCTGCTGCTGCGGCTTTGAAAACTTCAAGACTGCCAAGCCTCAGGACTCCCTCTGAGCAGGGCATGATAAAGGATGCCTGCAACTGTTTGCAGGGCGCCCGACCCCCCTGGCAGAGAGCCACAGCTCGTCCAGTCCCTTCTCCTGGTTGGGTCCGCAGGGACAAAACTGAGCTTTTGTTAATAAGGTCGGTTGCTTCTCTTCCCAGACTCTCCCCAGCTTCCTTTCTCACTATTAGTTCTGTTCTAACTGCTCCGCCACTGGCTGAGCCGAAACTGCCTCTCCCACCCGCAGCTCACAGGCACACATGCTCACACACACATGGGCACACATACACACACTACAAATACAGTCACTCAAACACACCACACACAGGCGCACACATGCTACACACACATAGGCACCCACGTGCGCATAAGTGCACACACACCCGCACACAGACAAGGCACACACATACGTGCTTTCACACCCATGTGTGTGTATACTCACACATACTATACACACATAGGTACATACACACACATGCTCATACTCACCCACATAAATACTCACACAGTTTTTTCCTGAACCTTCAAACTTCAAGCACACTTTTTTCCTGAACCTCTTTTCTTCAGACAAATTTCCCCCCTGAAAGGTTTTTATTTAAATTCAGATGAGATGCCCGCCCGGCATTCAGAAGGGAGGAGTAGGCAGAACTGGCCCCTTTTGACTTTGTCACAGCATTTAAAGGAAAAGATAGGAGATTCTAGCGCGCTGTTTTAAAGTACCACCTTAGTTCTTCAGTTTACAAGGCTTTTCATGTGTCTGGTTCTTTTTAAAAATCCCACTAATCTCATCTCATTTGCATATAGTTCATGACCCCCACTGAATCAAATATCCCAGGTCAAGAAATGTCCTCTCGACAGAGACTCTTTGAGTTAAACTTGTCAGGATTCAGTGGGCGAAAGTCTTGTTGATTAACAACTGGATAATAAAATGCTTTCCTATATTTCTTCTTCACAAGAAAAAAATAATAATGGCATAACATCTGGCCTAACTTTTAGATTGACCATATATAGAGAAGTTGGAGTATTATCTCACTTTGCAGGAAATGTTTATATTGAGACATGGCTGGCTAGTCTAAACCTTAGCCAAAAGTACAAAGCACTATAAGTCCAATTCAACACAGAGTGTGGTTTTCTCTAAGGAGCTCACACCCTGTACCCCTTTCCTAGGAAGCAGTGAGGGGAAGAGAGAGAAAAATGGAAAGGAAAGGGAAGAAAATTATGTGAGGAACAAAGAAAAAAATGCAAAAGAAGAGAGAAAAACAATTATTTTATTTTAAAACATGCTTTATGGATACTTTAGCAATGAATGGTGCATATACACTTACTCAAAATCGCCGGAAATTTTAAATCTTCGAGAAGTTCTTGATTGATTCCATTTGCTCTGATAAGAAATGAGTGAAACTTCTTGAGGAACCATTAAGTTCTTTATAGGTAAACAAATATTGTTTACTAAACAGTTATTGGTAAACAAAATGTAGTGACCATGTATGATTCATGTACAAATCTTGAAAGGGCAAGAAATAAATCCTTAACGATGACAGGGAACACAACGTAATAGACAACTTTGTCCTCAGACTGAATTTAAAAATTTTCCACCTTATGAATATCTCACCTGCAAAGAAATGAAGATGATTCTAGATGCTATTGGTTGAGACACAAAATTCGTTTGATAAAGAATGACAGTAGGTAGTTGCATCAATGCGCGTCTCCTAAAATATGGGCTAAATTAAGTTTATGGATTAGTCTAGAAGCAGAAATAAATATTTTACATCACTTCTATGGGAAAAAAATACATTCAGCCTTCTAAGCAAAAAATAACAAACAACCAAGATTGCAGCGTATTTCAAAACGCCTTCAGGAAATGTAACTTTTGTAAAGTTTATATACATGACTCTTGGCCTAACGTCTGCTGAACATATTCTAGAACAGGCAGAGAGGGTCAGATTAGCCAAAAAGTCTTGAAATCTGAAGTACCTGCTTATACAAAGAAGTTACTCTTTCTCTTATATCTTCCACAAATGGATAGGGTCTGTTGAAATAATACAATTATCAACTATAACAAAGTACTGGTTTGGACAAGTTGATATGCAGTCAGGGTACTTAAAAAGAACAAACCAAAGAAACAACAAAGAATTCTTCCCCCTAAAAGCATGTGCTGCTGAACTTAGTGAGGGAACAAAATTTATTTTAAAGAAATCATCAATTTCTATCCTTAGGGTTGGAGTGATACGAAAAATATAAAATGTCATGTGTTGGAGATTGGCATACCTTTTTGGATTGTAAAGGTATATGATTTTTGCTGAATTACTGTAGAATATGGCATGCTCTGAGAAGCACAGCCAACACCGTCACCAACAACTCCTGCAAAGGAATTAGGAGCGTGCCTACTAAACGCTGCTAATGGCACCGAGCACGGAGGTGTTATCCACTGCAGTGTGAAGATGGCTTCAGCCCAGTGACTGTGGGAAGCAACGCTGTGACAAGACTATCAGTCCAGGAGTGGAAGGGACACACACATCTTAAGATGAGCTTAAAAGCCAATAAGTAAATAAAATAAAAGCAAAATAAACACCTCTGTGTAACAGAAAAGAACAGAAACAAAACCCAGCAAGAGGGTTTGGAGGTGGGGGCTTGCTGACCTCAGAGTTCAGAGCTGACAGGGTGGCCAGGAGATAACAGGGAATGAAACGATCCCTGAGTAGGCGGAACAAAGGGTCGTGCAGTCTGTTGAAATCAGGAAAGCACAGACCAACATCCCTTTTAAACATAAGTGCAAAATCCTAAACAACTTATTTGCAAATCTAATCTAATCGTGTATTTTAAAAGATATTAAGACCAATAGGGTTTATTTCAGGATTGCGAGTATGGCTCAAAATGAAAACATCTAGCGATTTAATATACTAAAGGAGAAAAGAAGCTGCATGATATCTTAATAAATGCAGAAGACTGGTATTCAGTAAAATTCAAGACTCATTCACTAAAAAAAAAACCCAAACACAACGCTATTAGCCAACTGGAAATAGAACGGAAGTCCTTTTAACCAATCAAGGACATCTATCAGAAATCTCAAGCTTAATGGTGAAATCTTAGTAACTACTAAAGAAGGAACAGGACCAAAATGCTTGCTACAGTCCCCATAATTCAACATTGGATAAGAGATCCCCGCCAATACAATAAGTCAAGAAAAAGAAACGAGGCATTAGGATTGGAAAGGAAGAAAACAAATTTTTTATTTGTAAAAGATATGAGTCTCTCTATAAAATATCTTAAAGAAAACTTCTGAATGAGGGTGCTGGAAGAGGGTGCTCCTGGTGGGAGAGACATTGAAGGGACAGACTTTTCCAAACACACACATGCACACACCAAGCAATACAGCTGTCAACAACAAAGGACCCCTTCTCCCAGCTCTTTGTTTTATGTTTGGAGCCAATGGTCCAGCTAGAGCTCTGAAAGGATGAAAGATTCAGGTCCTTTCATTTTATGAGGATTGATACTCAAATCATGTGCTTCACTGACTCTATTTGAGCAAATGTTTCCCATCCTCCATATTCAAGGCCGTTGTTTGTGGGAATGGAAATTCAAACGAAAAATTCTACTCATCACATTATTATTTCCACATTTGTCCACTAAATTCAAGCAGGAAATTGGAATAAACTGACTCATCCCATTCCACTGTGCCCTCATAATTGAAAATCAAACAGGCAAGGCATTTTTCTCATTAGTAGTTAAGTTGAACACAGCTTGAAATGCTAGTATTAAAATAAACAGACATTAGGATTGCCACACATGCATTAAAAACATGAAAAATCATCAGAAATCTTTTTTATCTTCATCTTTTACAGGAAAGAGGAAAATGTACTAAAGACAACATAAACAATTTAATTTTAAGTTGTTTTACATTTCAACTATCTTTGTGAGATTTGGGAATAATTTGGTCTTTCAAAGCCTAGCACCAGAAACAATTTTATCTTTCCAAGCATAACACAAGGAGTTGGGAGCCTTTGCTCATGGAGTCTGGAAAAATCTCGTAACTCCAGCTCTCTCAAAAGATGATGCATTTTGCATCACAAAAAAATCAAAATAAAAACATTTGTTGCATTAAAAAAAAACATCATGGCAGCTTAGCCCAAGTCAGAATACTCTGAAAGTAACAAAACAAACCCACAGACAAAAGACACTTTTCACCCCTTAGGAGTAAACGGCACAAATCTACTAACAAAATCCCTACTTATTTAGAAAGATGAGGCTAAAGCCACTCTGAATGTGTCTTGCAGGAATTAGAATGTGCTGATCTATTAAATTCTCTTCAACAAGGGTTATTGAACCTCAGTGTACATTAGGCTCTGTGCTAATCATGGGAGGAACAGAGATGAGTAAGACCAAGTGCCTGCTCTCAAAAACCTTCCAATGCAGTTGGAGAAGTAAGATAAGAATATATAGAAATGGGCTGGCCCCGTGGCCGAGTGGTTGGGTTCGCGCGCTCCGCTGCAGGCGGCCCAATGTTTCCTTAGTTCGAATCCTGGGCGCGAACATGGCACTGCTCATCAGACCACGCTGAGGCAGCGTCCCACATGCCACAACTAGAAGAACCCACAACGAAGAATACACAACTATGTACCGGGGGGCTTTGGGGAGAAAAAGGAAAAAATAAAATCTTTAAAAAAAAAAAAAGAATATATAGAAATATACTGAGATGTGAATAAAGATAGTTAACAATTATTGAACATATACCCGCTTATGTACATTTTTACTTACATGCATTTATTAACTCAATTTATTCTGATAACTCTAGTACCTCAACTGGATCTAGGAGCTCAAACTACAGCATCAGTTATCTCTCTGCCTCTATTGACAAGCTCTGTCTCTGCTTCATTTTGCCTGTTAACCTTACTTTCTCCTGGTATATACAGGCTTTTTCGTGGTAAAGAAGAGACTACCCGCAGCCCAGGCCTATAGTGCTAAGGCTTGCAAGCCAGAAAGAAGAGACCCATTTCCATATTAGTTTCAGCAGAAAAACCCTAGGGCAACTGGAGAAGGAGTAGGGGTTATGGATGTTGACACATCAGGACAAGGGGGAGTGGGCAAACATTTTCCACATGGGAGCAGGGCAAGAGGGACGGGAAAGCAGCTGGGCAGAATAGTCAGGCACAGTGAGAGATGTCTAGTTCAATCTTTACGGCAATAAGGAGCCACTGAAGGGGTTTTTCCTCCTTTTTTATTGAAATATTTGACATATAACATTGTGTAAATTTAAGGTGTACATGTTAATATGATATATTTATATATTGTAATACGATTGCCACTGCAATGATATTAGCACCTCCATCACATTACATAATCATCCTTTCTTTTTAGCGGTTGGAATTAAGTTCTAGTCTCCTAGCAAGTTTGAAGATTATAATACAAGATTGTCTGTGTTCACTTTACTGTGCCTTAGATCTCTAGGGCTTAAAAAAGAAATGAGTTATGAAGCCATGAAAAGACATGGAAGAAATTTAAGTCATATCACTAAGTGAAAGAAGCCATTCTGAAAAGTTTACATGTTGTACGATTCCAACTATATGACATTCTGGGTATGGCAAAACCACAGAGATGGTGAAAAGATCAGGGATTGAAGGGAGGGAAGGATGAATAGGTGGAGCACAGAGAATTTTTAGGGCAATGAGACTACTCTGTATGGTTCTTTTTCAATTTGTCCAAACCCATAGAATGTACACCAAGAGAGAACCTAAACGTAGACTATAGACTCTGGTTATACTGATGTAGCAATACAGGTTCATCAATTGCAACAAATGTACCATTCTGGTGGGGGACATTGATAATGGAGGAGGCTATGCATGTGTAGGGGTAGTGGGTATAAGGGAAATTTCCATACCTTCCACTCAATTTTGCTGTGAATCTAATAATTTTTTATAATTCAAAAGTAAAATGAAAGCAATTGTACCTCTGGTACAATCCCCAGAGAATCTCTCAAGGAGGAAAGACAGTCCTTAACAATTCCATATGAAGAAATTGGAACACTTAAGCACTGTTGGTGGGTTTGTAAAATGGTGTAACCACTATAGAAAACAATATGGAAATTCCTCAGGAAAATTAAACCTAGAATTAGCATATGATCCAGCAATCCCATTCTAGGTATATATTCAAAAGAATTGAAAGCAGGGTCTCAAAGAGATATTTGCACACACAGTTATGTGCTGCATAACTACATTTTGCTCAACAATGGACCGCATATACAAGAGTGGCCCCATAAGATTAGTACCATATAGCCTAGATGAGTAGTAGGCTGTAACATCTAGGTTTGTATAAGTATACTCTATGATGTTCACACAACAATGAAATCACCTAAGGACACATTTCTCAGAATGCATCCTTGTCATTAAGCAATGCGTGACTATATTCAAATCAGCACTATTCACAGTTGCCAAGAGGTGGAAACAACCAAAATGTTCATCAGTGGATGAATGCATTAAAAAAAGTGGAATATTATTCATCCTTAAAAGGGAAGGAAATCCTGTCACATATGACAACATGAATGAAACTTGAGGACATCATACTAAGTGAAATAAGCCAAACACAGAAAGACAAATACTGTATAATTCTACTTATATGAGGTATCTAAAGTAGTCAGTATCATAGAAACAGAAAGTAGAATGGTGATTACCAGGGCCTGGGGGAAGAGGAGAAAGAGGAGTTGCTATTTAATGGGCATAGAGATTCAGATTTGCAAGATGAAAAAGTTCTAGAGATCCGTTTCACAACAATGTGAATATACTTAACACTACTGAACTATATATTTAAAAATAGTTGAGATGGTTTTTTAAAAAAGGATATGAACAGTCACAGATTTTTTTTAAAAAATTCCACTAGGACCTCTTACTCTACAAGCCTGAAATCCCTAAGGATCTGGCATAATTTAAGGATGACCAATCACGCAATGACCATTCTTTAGTGCTGTTTTTTGAAAAAACCTCATGTCTTTACTTACAAGTACAGTTATAGGTTCCCAACTTCCTTACAGTCAGCTCATCCAACCAAATCTGTTTGAGATGGGAGAAAAGATATGGTTTCCTTTCCTTTCCTAAAGCTTCATTTGTTCAAAGTTTCAAATTATCTCTTAGTACTTCTGGATCTCAGGACTAGTAGCACTTATTTAAACTTTCTCTAAAGTTAAATATTTTTTTTCTTTTATTTATTTATTTTTTTAAATTTTTATTTTTTTCGGATGTACATCATATTTCGAATTCTGTATACATTACATCATGTTCACCACCCGAACACTAATTATAGTGCATCTCCTCACATGTGACCCTAATCACCCCTTTTGCCCTCCCTCCTCCCCCCTTCCCCAATGGTAACCACCAGTCGGATCTCCAATGCTATGTGTTTTTGTGGGGTTTTTTGTCGTTTTTATCTTCTACTTATGAGTGAGATCATATGGTATTTGACTTTCTCCCTCTGACTTATTTCACTCAGCATAATACCCTCAAGGTCCATCCATGTTGTCACAAATGGCCAGATTTCATCATTTCTTATGGCTGAGTAGTAGTCCATCATGTATAAATACCACATCTTCTTTATCCATTCGTCCCTTGATGGGCACCTAGGTTGCTTCCATGTCTTGGCTATTGTGTGTAATGCCGCAATGAACACAGGGGTGGAAGCATCTTTATGCCTTTGTGTTTTCAAGTTCTTTGGATAAATACCCAGCAGTGGAATAGCTGGATCATATGGTAGATCTATCCTTAATTTTCTGAGGATACTCCAAACTGCTTTCCATAGTGGCTGCACCAGTTTGCACTGCCACCAGCGGTGAACAAGGGTTCCCTTCTCTCCACACCCTCTCCAACATTTGTTGTTTCCTGTCTTGTTAATTATAGCCATTCTGACCGGAATGAGGTGATACCTCATTGTAGTTTTGATTTGCATTTCCCTGATAGCTAATGATGTTGAGCATCTTTTCATATGCCTGTTGACCATCTGTATATCTTCTTTGGAGAAATCTCTGTTCAGATCTTTTGCCCATTTTCTAATTGGATTGTTGGTTTTTTTGTTGTTGAGCTGTATTAGTTCTTTGTATATTTTGGATATTAACCCCTTATCTGATATGTGGTTTGCAAATATCTTTTCCCAGTTGTTAGGCTGTCTTTTCGTTTTGTTGATGGTTTCCTTTGCTGTGTAGAAACTTTTTAGTTTGATGTAGTCCCATTTGTTCATTTTTTCCTTTTGTTTCCCTTGCCCAGTCAGACATGGGACTTGAAAATATGCTGCTCAGACCAATGTCATAGAGCGTACTGCCTATGTTTTCTTCTAGAAGTGTCATAGTTTCGGGTCTTACATTCAAGTCTTTAATCCATTTTGAGTTGATTTTTGTGCATGGTGTAAGGGAATGGTGTACTTTCATTCTTTTGCATGTGGCTGTCCAGTTTTCCCAACACCATTTATTGAAGAGACTCTCCTTTCTCCATCATATGCTCTTGGCTCCCTTGTCGAATATTAGCTGTCCATAAACGTGTGGGTTTACTTCTGGGCTCTCCATTTTGTTCCATTGATCTGTGTGTCTGTTTTTGTGCCAGTACCATGCTGTTTTGGTTACTATGGCTTTGTAGTATAATTTGAAATTGGGGAGTGTGATACCTCCAGCTTTGTTCTTTTTTCTCAGGAATTCTTTGGCTATTTGGGGTCTTTTGTTGTTCCATAAAAATTTTAGGATTCTTTGTTCTATTTCCGTAAAAATATGTTGTTGGAACTTTGATAGGGATTGCGTTGAATCTATAGATTGCTTTAGGAAGTATGGGCTTTTAACAATGTTAATTTTTCCAATCCAAGAGCACGGAATATCTTTCCATTTCTTTGTGTCTTCTTCGATTTCTTTCAACAATGTTTTATAGTTTTCGGTGTACAGATCTTTCACCTCTTTCGTTAAGTTTATTCCTAGGTATTTTATTCTTTTTGTTGCAATTGTAAATGGGATTGTATTCTTAATTTCTCTTTCTGCTACTTCGTTGTTAGTGTATAGAAACACAACCAATTCTTGTACATTGATTTTGTATCCTGCAACTTGACTGTATTCCTTTAAAATTTCTAAAAGTTTTTTAGTGGACTCTTTAGGGTTTCTAGATATAAAATCATGTCATCTGCAAAGAGTGACAGTTTCACTTCTTCTTTTCCAATGTGGATCCCTTTTATTTCTTTTTCTTGCCTGATTGCTCTGGCTAGGACTTCCAATAATGTTAAATAAGAGTGGTGACAGTGGGAATCCTTGTTTGGTTCCTGTTCTTAGAGGGATAGCTTTATATTTTTAAAAATAGGAGACATCTCCCCATATCTAGGAAACTTTTGGGGATCTTCTCTGAAATAAGATCAAACACACTTCTCAGAATCTTTTGTCCATAAAGTGGCAGCTTGAAAGCTTGTAAAATTCAAGAGCAAAAATATGATACTCAAGTGTACAGAATGGACTTGGCTTCAAACAACAGATAAAAAATTACAAGGTAGCTTTTCTGGAGTCTACAGGCCCTTTCTCTGTTTCCTTAGCTATGAGCGCTTGACCCTATCTACCTTCTTTCACCTTCAAATTCTTGACTAAATTTTCCACTAATTTGTAGGGAGGTAAGAATACACAAGTTCAGAAAGCCATTGAGCATTTCAGACATAAATTACATCTATCAAGCCTTGTTCACAAGACATCGCAAATATTTAGCTGTGGCCTTTCCTTGGGTGAATCCCAACACTGTACAATGCAGTGGTTTGCAGAGCCTGTTTAATACACAATACTTTTGATATTGTCTATTTTTATGCCCAATAATTACGAGGAATTGGGACTGGACCCATGGCCGAGTGGTTAAGTTCACACGCTGCGCTGCAGGCGGCCCAGTGTTTCGTTGGTTCGAATCCTGGGCGTGGAGATGGCACTGCTCATCAAACCACGCTGAGACAGCGTCCCACATGCCACAACTAGAAGGACCCACAACGAAGAATATACAACTATGTACCGGGGGGCTTTGGGGAGAAAAAGGAAAAAAAAATTTTTTAAATCTTTAGAAAAAATAATTAAGAGGAATTATATAAATTATTTATCTTCAATTATATGAAACTGATCACTGCAGCTTGGCCTGGTAAGCATGGAAGAAATGGCATTGATGACAGAGATGATTGGGGTTCATGCTGCAAAACAACATAGCAGAAGGGTCTGAGCTCTCTTTCCTGGCTTCAACAAAAATGCAGTTAGGAAACCAACAGATTCTAGGAATCATTCTGGAAATCCACTGAAGACATTTTGGAGATGGCTAAGCAGAAGGCAGAGATGCAGTTACAAAGATATGGTCTGAGTGGACTGATCACCTTGTGCTACTCTTTTTTGCTTTTATTCTCTAGCAAGGAATCAATTCATTCACTCATTTGACATTTATTAAGCACTTACTATATGCTGAGCACTATCTTGGTGCTGGAAGTGTAACAATGAATATAATACATGTAAAGAACTATGAAGAATCTGGGATTTAATCCTACTTGCAAGCTAGCAAGTTAACTTGCCACAATTTCACGGATGCTCGTAGAAGACACAAGACTCGTGGTCTGAGATAAAGGACCGTTTATTACAACAACAGCTGTAGCCGGTGAATGAGCATTTGCACCACTTCCCTGAAACTCAGTTCCCACAAGAAAACATTAAGAGGGTCACATGATACCTGTATCTGCAGTGGTAGCATTATGAACAGGAAACGAGGTTAGAGAACCTGAATATTTTGTTATGGGCAGTAAGGCTGCCTGCCCTTTGTCCTAGAAGAAGACATTATCTTTATTATACTAGACAGTAAACAAACCTGCCCTCTGCTCTGGAGGGAGACAGTATGTCTATCTTCCAAGGCTGTTTGCTCAAACATCCTTGAAAGGGTAGTGCAGAATAAAGGCAGCCAGTGCCTTTGCTCATGAGACATGTAGAAGCAAAAGACACTAGTGGAGAATTGTCTCTCCAAAATATAGTCCCTACACTCAAGAAGTTTTGAACCTAAAAGAGGGACTAGAAATGTTAAAATAATAACAATAATTATAAGATGGCAGGTAAAATGATAGTATATGTACAAGATATTATGGGAGAATCAAGAATGTGCACTGATCCAAGACGTGGAAGAAGAATGTTCAGAGAAGCCTTCTCCAAGGACCTAAACAGGGCTGACTCCAAAAGGATGAATAGGAAAGGGCAGCTAGCTACAGAAGGAGGGAGAGGTCACTTTAACAAGAAGTCTCTGCAAGACCAAAGGCATGGCGATGAGACCAGTTTGCTACAAGTAGAAAATTGTAAATTGGGTATCACTGAAGCTTAAAGAATAAGCTGGAGGGTAATGGGAGATGAAGTGAGACAGGCAAACAAGGCCTAGAGTTTGGAGAGCCTGTCATTTCTTGCCAAAGAGCTTCATCTTTGTCCTGTAGGTATTGGGCAGCCACTGCAGGGTTTAAGCAAACAGTTGAATTTGCATTCGACAGATCTCAATAGATCACTCTAAATAGAAAGTGGTCCACATCTCTCTTTGGCTTATTGTCACGATTTTGATATGAAACAGTGGGTCCTCAGTAGTCTCCTCCAATCTCTAATGACATACTACAAACACTCAATACGTATGGTTGCCATCAACCACCCTTGTGTATGCTTCTTTGATAATCCAGCAGGGCTGTTTGCTCTTCTCTCTCCGTCCTGATAAACACTCTCATGCTCACACTCAGCCTAAGTCTCCAACAGTGCACCCTCCTGCCTTTCCTGCCGCATACTTATCAACTGCGCTGTCTTCAGAGTAGTTTTATCTCATTCCCTTGGGTTTTAACAGTCAATGATAAATGTATCAAGGTCAGTATTTTCCTACCATCTAATTTCCTCCTCTGACAAATGCTGTCACTGAAAAATGATGGAGAATTTCCTGATACCTTCTGTTTCCCTTATTGCGGCCCCTCCAGAGCATTTCAGCATAAGTGTTGTTGATGGGAGCATTGGATGTCTGGGATGTATGCTAACACCACAGTTTCCAAGCATGGAGGAAAAAAGGGGATCATTTTTTTCATTTATTTCTGAGGAATGGGAATGTAAGTCTAGAATTCTTGGCCTTGGATCTAGTGGGACATTTAATTACACATCACCAGCAGTTGTTTGGACCTAAAATACACCCTAAATACTTTATCATCTCCAAATGTTATAAATGGCACCTAGATCCGTCACAAATATGATTACTGGGGATCAAAAAGATGTGAAAAGATCCCAGAAACTCCATCCCAGAAAAAATTCAAAACCAAAATTTATTCTGCAAGGCATTTTTTTCATGAAACATCTGACCAGCAATATTTCAGCAAAACCAATGCTCATTGCCATAGTAAATGGAGTAGGAATGTATTACCTATCTGGTCCATACTTTCCCATTGATCTGTTACCTTGCTCAGCTTCTGCAAAGGCACATTAGGATGAAGTTTGTCAACTTCTTTCTTCTTCTTAAATAGTGACCTCTCTAAAATTGACTCCACCAACATTAATAGAAATGTCAAGTATATAATAACCCTGGGTTCTTATAGCAGCCCCTACTTAGGGTTTTAAATGCATAAACTGTAGCATCCGCTGGGCATCACTTTTAACTTAGTACATGAAGAGAAGAAGGATGTGAGTGTAACCTACTCCAACATGGCTGACCTCAGATAAGCATTAATTACTCTAACTGAATGTTGCAAATAATGTATATCATACAATGCTTTGGAGGCTTTTTCCTTTTCCAAAGCCATATCACAGACTTTAACTTATTTGATCATTATAAACACTGTAATTTTGACATGATTCTGTCCATCTTGCAGATAGAAGAACCAATGACTTTTAGCTGTACTTCTGTAGCAAGAGGCTGCCTCTGAGGCTTGTAGTCACAGAATGCATCCAGAGTTTAAAGGGATAACAGAGATGAACTAACTGTGGGCTTCATTTTCTAGAATAGAAATTCAAAACCCAGAGATGTGCCCAAGTTCCTAGAACTAATGGTGGAATTGAAATATGAATTCAGGTCCTTTCATTCCAAGCCAGGGTTCCATATCATGTAGCCTGTGCCTTTGCAATATATTCCATGACTTCTGATTCCCCTGTGATAGGACAAGCAGGGGCAGCCTGCCAATCTTAGCATTTCCATCTGGAGCAGTTTCAAGGAGTCTTCAGCATGTCGAGGGGTCCCCATTGCTCCAACCTGCCAGAAAATGGGCTGTACATTGCATGGCTGAGATCTAATAACAGTCCTGCTATTGACTCTCACATTTGAGGATGTCTTCAACATAAAATGTCACTTATTTACAATTGAAGAACCTGCAAGAAGGTTGATATCTTGAATTCACCAGATTAGTGTGATATGATAGATCTATGAAAGGCCAACAGAGTGGCTTAGCGATGCATGGAAGTCATGGATAGCAGGAAAGCTTTGGCATTTACAAGTTGTGTGACCTTGGAGAAGTAGCCTCATTGTTCAGAACCTCAGTTACTGATGTCTAAAACGGGGATTATCTCTTTAGACACCTCCAGGAGTTGACATGAATTCTGAATGGAATGATATGTTCAAGGAGTTGTCTATAGCCTCTAAAGTGATGATCAAATCTCGTTTGATTAGCTAATGTAGGTAAAGCACCCATATGGTGAGTGCAGTGTAAGAAATGTGCTGTAAATGTTAACTATCAATATTAGCTAATCCTATCATTTAAGTACCAAATAGGACATTTTTGAAAAATTGAGCAGAGTAAATTTTCCTCTACATTGCAGATTCAGAATGTTTTCTATAAAAAGTGCTTGCTTTAGGATAGTTTTTAACCCATATTTTGAAGTATAATATGTTATAATAAAGTGCGCAAAGTACGTTAATCTGAAGTGCAGAGCTCGATGAATTGACACACTCATATACACTCTTGTAACTACCACCCAGATCTAGATATAGAACATTGTAGTACCCAAAACTTCCCTCATTTCCCTGCCCAGTCAACACCCTCCTCCCCGACTCAGAGATGATCACTATTCTATGGATGAGTTTTGCTTGTTCTTGAACTTTGTATACATGGAATCACATGGTATATCTTATCTTGTGTCTGGCTTCTTTTACTCAACATAAGTTCTATGAGATTTCATCCATGTTTTTTGCATACCAATAGTTTCTCCTTTTTTTATTACTGTGTAATATACTATTGTATGAATATTCAACAATTTACTTATCTATTTCTCCGTTGATGGACATTTGGGTTGTTTCCAGGTTGGGGTAATTATGAATGAAGTCACTATGAACTCTCTTGTACATGTCTTTAGATGGACCTTTGTACTAATTTCTCTTGATTGTACTTCAGATCTGAAATTGCTATGTCATAAAGTAGTATATATTTTACCTACAGGATTTTGAAGCCAGATTTTAAATAAGAGCATTAATTTCCAAGGCCAGTCAAACCTAGCCTGACTCTAATTCTGTGGATTCATTTCAATGCCATTCACTCAATAACTACTTGTTTAGCATCTGCTATATATCAGGAATATACAACGTAACAGGGCAGATCTGAACTCTTCCTTCATGAGGCTTACCAGCTGGTGGGTGGTGGACTCTTAACCAGAAATTAGAACATGATGAGTATTGTGGAGGGAAAGTGCAGGTCACTATGGGAGCATATAACAAGGGGTCTGATTGGTCTCAAGGTGGGGGCATTTCCTTGCTTCTACTAAAAATGTTCCAATTCAGTTAAGAATGAGTTGTGATAAAAGCACTAAATAAGGAGTCCAAAGATTGAATTCTATCTGCAGTTTTCCCATCAGGCAGCTGTGTGATCTGAGGCAAATCTTTTACCTTCCTGGGTCTCACCCGCCATAATAATACCATGTTACATTTGCATCCAAGTAAATTGTTTCTCTTATGTTGTTTAAAGAAATAAATTTGTAATCTAGTCACCAAATTTAGAAACAAGCCAGTAGAGAAATAAGTCAGAGGAGTCCTGATACTTTTCTGACTATAAAAAGATACTTTTCTTCCCTTTATATACAAGTGAAGTCACAAAACTAAGTTCCCCTGAAAACAAATTAATACGTTTAGCTATGAGAATAATTGTTAGATGTTAGCTAACACTACAGCGGTGATCATTTCACAACACGTAAGTATATCAGATCAACACATTGTACACCTTGAACTTACACTGTGTTATACGTCAATTATATCTCAATTTTTTTTAAAAAAAGAATAATTGTTAAGTTTATAGGAGACTATCATTAACCCATCAGGTCTTTAAACAACCACCTAGAAAGATTTTTACGACTACTAAACCAGATTCAGTATTATTCTGATAGGATCTACCCGCATCACAACACAGGATGCAATATATATTTTTAGTGTCTTCTAAGCTAGCAGTCCTCAAGGTAGTCAGGAATACATGGTGGTCCCCAAGATCATTTCAGGAGCTCCATGAGGTCAAAATTATTTTTATAATAATAT
This sequence comes from Equus caballus, assembly GCF_041296265.1. NCBI lineage: Eukaryota > Metazoa > Chordata > Mammalia > Perissodactyla > Equidae > Equus > Equus caballus. The sequence goes on from NC_091706.1 coordinate 48,112,999, forward strand.
TAAGTTATCCTTTTCCTTATTCATTCACATTCTCTCATGAGTATAGAACTCAGTTTTTCCAGAGGCTACATGACGTATGATACTGTAAGAGATTGAATGCAGAAGCAGATGTGAAAATCCAGCTGTTTCCCATTAAGTCAGACATTAAAGAGATTTCGAAAATGTAAAACAACACACTTTTTCAGTTATTTTTTGTTTTCAAAATTATAGTTATTTTTCACCAAAATGCTTATTTATGTTAACTTGTAATAAACTTATTGCTGTTCCTTTAAAATAAGTTCAGTAAATATTTTAATAGTTCTCAGTTTTAATTTCTAATACACTAAATATAGTCAGGTACAACTCAAATAAACAAAAGCTCTTTAGGGTCTTCAATAATTTTGTAAGAATGTAAAGCGACCCTGAGACCAAAAAGTTTGAGAACAACTGATCCAAGCAAACGTCTTGCAAACATCCTCGGTCTCCTTATGTAACAAGTCCTGGATCAACAGTCTGGCTTTACCCATTGTTATATCAGCCAAGATTGAATCAAAGAAAATAGGGCTTATGGAAACCACGGGTTAAATTAAAGAATGTAAGACTTATACTTTCTCCTCAAAGAATATTGGGCATATATTTTTTCTGTCTCTACAAATAGTGCCATCGTTTATGATTCCACATTTACACGCACAATTTTATATAATCCTCATGACTCTGAAGTAAATAGAAAAGGCATTACCCTTCTGATTTTACAGGTGATGAAAGTGACCTAGAGAAATTACATGACTGATCCATGGCCACAAGTCCTACCAGCTGGGCTGGGAGTGGAATGTAGATGTTTGTGACTCCCTATCTAGTGTGCTTCCCATGCAGCAGAATGAAGGAATTGTACCTAAATATTCTCTAAATAAACTTTGAGTCTAAATATTTTATAACTCCACCGTTCTTGATCAATGTTATTTTCCTGACACTTTTTTCTTCAAAAAAGGCAAGATCATCTTTTCTCTAAAACCTGCTTTCTCCGAAACTGAAAGTACCTTAAGAGAAGCTAATTTTCTGGAAATATCTTTCTTTCAAGTATTAAAAAGTCAGATATCCATTTTGTCTTTGCATTCAATAAAAGTAAGCATAGTCTAGTTTGGGTTAGAAGCATATATGTCTTCTGAGACAGAACGAAGATGTTAAGCTTATACATTCCGTAAAAGGAATGGAAGCTGTCTTTAACACAGCAAACTGAAAACAGTTAAATACCTTATGAGAATCAAATGAGCTTTTAAATTAAAAAAAGAAAGATTTTGCAGTCGTTTCCTAAGATCAGATGTTGAATGATCGCTTTGTGATTTACTGATAATTTTATTTTTTCCTCTTAAACTCAGCATAATTTGATGGGTTTTCCCCTACAATCTGATTAATTTCTTAAACTGATGATTAAGTGGTGCCTGACACTTCTGTTTCTACTTGAGATTAATGGCTTGCCAACTTCTAATTTAAGGAATCAATTTAAAATGGCATCTAAATACAAAACTTAAATTCTCTTTGCTGAGAAAGGTGGTCCGGTCTGGTTTTCAGCAGACAAGGATCTTAGTTTTGATTTGGGGGAAGCTAAATGAGAGATTCAAATCATGAAGACAAGTTCCGTCATTTCTGTACTCACAGGAATACCAATAAATGGAAGTGATTGAACCAGGTAATTAGAGCCTGGAGCATCTTTAACACAGGTAAGCAGCATGGGTGTTAGGAAGGCTTCAAATATTTCTAAGTATGAAAGAATTTTAATATTTACTAATGAATAATCACTCACTTTTAAAATATGTTAATGACTTGGACTAATAGGGAGCTTTTTTGACTCCTCTGAATAAATGTCAAACATTTGAAGTGTGAATTTCCAACTTTTATATTTGAAGAAACAGTGTTAGTCATTTTGTTATTATAATTAAAACTACATGGAATTGGGGAGAAGGAGCAGGGGTGGAGGGGTGGAATGGAGAGTGAGGTAAGAATTTTTCTCTTGAAATCACCTTCTTAAATTTGACTAGAGGATCCCAAGCCATCTCTATCATGATTAAAATGGAAGATCACACATTTGCCAAATTTTGGTGCTTTGGAGCTGTTTTTACAACAGGATGACGGGATACTATACTTGTCAAGGACAAAACAAGAGAGGGGAAAGGGAGAAATTCCCCAATCTCCCAATGAAGTGCCCTTAGATTTCAAGGGAATGGAAAATCAAAACCACGTTGTACTTTCTCCTAAGCAGGTCACTATACTTCAGCAGCAATTTAGCTTTACCAAAAATAATCACAAATTTCCTCTCTCAAAAGGCCAAACACCACAGTCACAGGTTGGGCCATTGGATCATCAGAGAATCTGAAGACAAAGCAAGCTCTGAAAAATGTGAACTCCAGTGCTCTTGCACACTGCCCAAACTACTGCCACAGTAAAGCGCTCCTGGACAGTTAGAGAGCAAGGGGGGCAATTTCACCAGGGTAGCTGATGAAATTCCCCATCTCTTTCCATAGACTCCTGCAAAGAAAGACCCTTCACCTAGGTATTTTCAGGCATCACTGGGTTTATCTCCCAGTGATGATCTCGACATTAAAAAGAAGTTATCATCGATGTAAATTAATGACCCTCTATTCCACAGATAGAAATGGGAATTTAGAAGAGGCTCATCCAAGGAGGGTTGAAATTTCCTCTTTCTTCAAACCAAGCTCTCTTTCTATGTCTATGCATTGATGCATATTTTTGGCACATTGTCTTACCGCTCTATAATAGAAATTTTGAAACATATGCTTTCAAATTATTTACTAGTATGAAAAATATTTGTTAACTGGATTATTTCTTTTAAGATTAGATTTAATTTCAACATGTGACATAAATCTTGGCCAAGTAAATATCTTCAGACATTTATGGCAGATTCTGCCCCACAGGCTAAGGCTTCGTGGGCTCTGTTTTGTGGGGATAGGAGCATCTGCTAACTATCAAGAGGCAACGGGATGCATTTTATGATGACTGTTTCCTGGAGAGATAAACAGGGAAAAAAACCCACAATTTTTCAACATCCATTCCTTTAAACCTTAAATTAACAGCACTTTTACAGCTAATGATCTGGATTTACAATGATAACCAAGAGCTGGGGGAAATGTATTTTCCTTACAGCCACTGAAAAGTAGATGTCTTTTGGTGGAGGGATATATCACAGATCTTTCCAATCTACTTCCAAGCCAAAACTGATTTAAAGAAACTTGAAATGAGCACATCTTTTCAAAAATGTCTGATTCCTAAATCACCTAAATACCATTTTACAGAATTTTTGTATACAAACAAAACTATTGGTTTTGTTACTTACAGAATCAAACCAAATAAAGATTCTTCTAACGAAAAGTCTTAGCTCAGCGTCTAATTAGCAGGAAGCTGTTCTTTGGTGGTCTCCGGGGCACATGTAGGAATGTAATCGAGCATTTGGGAAGCCATCATCTGGCATGCAGACCTTTGGTTCAGTTCATTATTAAGCTCCAGTCACTGGAGTCATGGATCCTAATCCTAGGACAACTTTTAACCTCCCAGATAATTTACTCTTGTGGGTTGCACTTTGGCAACATTCTTTTCCCGACTTAGATTAAGGGACACTGCCTATAAGCATACAACACTCACTGTTTTATTTGTTACATGATTATACCTGAAAACATTGTTAATTGCACAATGAATTTTTTTAAACTAATATTTACAAAGCACTTCGTAAGTTACCAAGCATTTTTCCTACATTACGTCATTTAAACCTCCCAAGAATGCCATGAGAAAGACTCTTTCATTCTCATTTTGCCAGTAGAAAACAAAGGCTTAGAAAGGTCCAATAACTTGCCAAAGGTCAAGAACCAAGACTTGAAGCCAGGTCTGAGGACAAAAACCAGTCCTGATGGGAAATCTACATCAGGTCTAGTCATCTGATGAAACAGATTTTCCTGGGTGACAGCGTGATTTTCCTTGTGGATATGGAAACCGTACAACCTACATTAGGTCCCTTATTACTTTGGGCAACTAAGCTCATCTTTTTTTTTCAAGAATTGTTTCATTGTTTTTTTGTTTTTGTTTTTGGTAATTCTTCTGAGGGAAATGTCAATCAACAGACAAAAGTACAAAGTAGAAAGTTTTAAAAACTAACAAAATTCTACCACCCAGAAACAGTTTAATTCTTGAAGGTCAGCTCCTTCTAAAGCGTAAAATAAGTGATAACATACAATGTCAGTGAGGAGGGATAAAACAAATACATTCATACCCTGCAAATGCAAGAGAAAATGGGGGAATCTTTCTGGAAAGCCACTGGCAGCTAACTAAAGAGTTTTTAAAATGTCTGTGCCTCTGACTTTGCAATATCACTTCAAGGACCCTGTCCTACACAATCAGGAAAAGGGACAGAAATTTATAATTTTTATAAATTATTTTAAAAACTCATAAACAAGATGTTATTTATAAAAGGATAAAAAAGAAAAATAGAAAGAACATAAATGATCAAAATTAGAAAAAATTTTAAGCTGTCATATATACAAACAATAAAATATCACACATGAAGAAAGCATGAGGGACGTCAGCAACATGGTGGAGTGAGCCGTTCCCTTCATCTCTCCCCCTTTTGAGCTACAACTAAATGGACATTCACTGACTAACAGAGGAAGCCCACACAGCACAACAGGACACCTGAGAGACACACACAGCTATACATCTGAGGTGTGGGTGGACTGGCCCCTTGGGAAGTGGCAGAGATAGGTAAGCATGCCCTGCTCTTCCCAGTAGACCTGTGTATGCACACAAATGCTTTCCAACCTGGTGCAAGCGCCTGGAAAGTGGGAACATGCATGGGGGCAACTGTAGGAGGGGGCAGTGATAACCCTTAGCTCATGCTTGTGGTTGCTCTCCTGTCAGGGAGGGGGAGCCTACTGCACCCCTGTGCTGCCAAGGAGCAGCCATAGCTCGGGTCCCAGCAAGAAAGCCCCGCCCACCAAGCACAGCAGCCCCAGAGACCACAAACCATAAACAGAGACCTCAGTAGATTTATGTGCTAGGGCAAATGCTTCCCAGGTGCATTCAGGGGCACTCACAGTGCTGCTGAGGCCCCAAAGAGGGAACATGTCCCACATGGCTGTAGGAATAGGAGTGGCAGCTTTGATCCCACTCGGGTTCACTCTCTTGGTGGGGATAGGGAGGCCATTGTACCCCTGTGCCACCAAGGAGCAGCCCTAGCTCTTGTCCCATAAGAAATCCCCGACCCCCAAACACAGCGGCCCCAAGGACCATAAACAGAGACTTCAGAAGATCTACACCCTGGGGCAAATGCTCCCCAGGCCAGCACACAAGCGCTCACAGTGCTTCTGAGCCCCCAAAGAGGGAACATGTCCTGGGTGGCTGTGGGAAGAGGCAGTGGCAGCTTTTGGCCCACTGGTGATCACTTTCTGTGGGGGGAGAGGGAGCTCAGAGTGCCCCTGAGGCACCAAAACATGGCCCTAGCCCAGCAAGGAAGCCTCACCAGACACAGACAGTCCACACAAGTGCCTGAATGCATCCCAGGCTGGGGCAAGCACCCATAATAAACCCACAGCTACCATCAGACTGGGTGGGGCCAGAAACACTGCTCCTGCTTCCCCCAGCAGTAGCAGGAGGAATCTGCATCCTAAGAATATCACAAATTCCCCAACAAAGATCAGTTCATCAAACACGATGAGAAACTGTAGGAACAACTCAGACCAGAAGGAAAATGACAATTCTCCAGAAACCAATGCTGAAGACACAGAATTATACAACCTAAATGATAAAGAATTCAAAACAGCTGTCAAAGGGAAACTCAACGATGTACAAGAAAACACAGAAAGACAATTCAAGGAGCTCAACAATAAAATGAATCTCTTCACCAAAGAGATTGAAACTATTAAAAAAAATCAAGCAGAAATTCTGCATATGAAAACCACAATTAATAAAATAAATAATCTAGAGTCATTAAGAAATAGAACTCATGGAGGAAAGAGTTAGTCTCCTTGAGGATAAAAATGTAGAAATTCTACAGGTGGGGGGAGGAGACAGAACTAAGATTTTAATAAAATGAAAGAATTCTTTGAGAAATATGACTCGATTAGGAAAAGCAACATAAGGATTATAGTTATTCCAGAAGGAGAAGAGAGGGAGAAAGGAGCAGAGAGCTTGTTCAAAGAAATAATTGCTGAGAACTTCCCAAACCTGGGGATGGTTTTGGATTCACAGATAAATGAAGCTAACTGAATGCCCAACTTCATCAATGCTAAAAGACCCTCTCCAAGGCATATAATAGTAAAAATGGCAAAAGTTTGTGATAAAGAAAAAACATTAGGAGGAGCAAGACAGAAGAAAATAACCTACAAAGGAAACCCTGTCAGGCTTTCAGCAGATTTCTCAGCAGAAACCCTACAGGCTAGGAGAGAATGGAATGATATATTCAAAATCCTGAAAGACAAAAACTTTCAGCCAAAAAGACTCTATCCAGTGAAACTTTCATTCATATACAATGGAGAAATAAAAGCTTTCCCAGATAAATAAAAGGTGAGGGAGTTCATCACCACTAGACCTCCCCTACATGAAACAATTAAAGATGCCCTCACACCGGCAACAAAAAGGCAAAGGTATACAAAGCTCTGAGCAAGGAGATAGACAGACATTATCAGAAACCTGCAGCCCTCTACCAGAATAGGGAGGCAAAGACTCAATTACAACTTAAAAGAGAAAGGGGAAGAAAGCATCAAAAGTAATGAGAAACATTTCAGGGGCTGGCCCCATGGTTGAGTGGTTAAGTTTGTGTGCTCCGCTTTGGCAGCCCAGGGTTTCACCAGTTCAAATCCTGGGCACAGACATGGCACTGCTCATCAAGCCATGCTGAGGCGGTATCCCACATGCCACAACTAGAAGGACCCACAACTAAAAATACACAACTATGTACCTGGGGTCTTTGGGGAGAAAAAGGAAAAAATAAAATCTTTAAAAGAAAAAGTAATGAGAAACACTTCAACTTAGCCCCAAACTCACAAAATTAAAAACAGAACAACTCGTAACAGCAACTACTCAGAAGGGGAGAGGAAAGGGAAGAAATCTGCTTAGGTTAACGGAGATAAGAGGCAGTAAGAAAATGGGCTATCTCATCTTTCATACAGTCCTCACAGTAACCACTAAACAAAAAATAAGAGCAGAGCCACAATTCACAAAAGGAGAGAAAACTGAGAAATCTCCTTCAGAAAACCAACAACATGAAATGGCAGTCAGAAATACAAAGGAAGAGAAACAATGGAAACATAGAACAACCAGAAAACAAGAGATAAAATGGCAGCATTAAGCCCTCATATAATAATCTCTCTAAATATAAATAGACTGAACTCTCCAATCAAAAGACACAGAGTAGCTGGATGGATTAAAAGACAAGACCCAACAATATACTGCCTCCAGGAAATGCACGTCAGCTTACATAGGCTTAGAGTGTAGGGATGGAAGACAATATACCAAGCTAATGGCCAAGAAAAGAAAGCAGATGTTGCCATAATTTTACCAGATAAAGCAGACTTCAAGTTAAAAAAGACAATGAGAGACAAAGAGGGGCAGTATATAATGATAAAAGGGGACACACCACCAAGAGGACCTAACATGTATTAATATATATGCACCTAAGACAAAGGCCCCAAATTACATAACACAATTGTTAACAGACCTAAAGGGAGAAATTAACAGCAACACAGTAATAGTAGCGGACCTCAACACCCCGCTTACTTTAATAGACAGATCATCCAGACAAAAAGTCAACAAGGAAATAGTAGACTTAAATGAAACACTTGACTAGATGGACTTAAAAGATATAGAGAGAGAATTCCACACAAAAATAGCAGACTATACATTCTTCTCAAGTGCCCATGGAACATTCTCAAAGATAGACCATATGTTGGGTAACAAGGCAAGCCTTAATAAATTCAAGAAGATTGCAATCATCCCAACCATCTTTTCTGACCACAATGCTATGAAGCTAGAAATCAACCACAAGAACAAAACTGGGAAAGTCATAAATATGTGGAGACTAAACAACATGCTACTGAATGACCATTGGATCATTGAAGAAATCAAGGGGAAATTAAAAAATACCTAGAGACAAATTAAAATGAAAATACAACATACCAACTCTTATGGGATGCAGCAAAAGCGGTCATAAGAGGGAAATTCATAGCAAAACAGGCCCACCTCAACAAGCAAGAAAAATCTCAAATAAGTAATCTTAAAATGTACCTAACAGAGCTAGAAAAAGAACAGACAAAGCCCAAAGTCAGCAGAAGGAGGGAAATAATAAAAATCAGAGCAGAAGTAACTGAAATAGAGACTAAAAAACTGGAAGAAAGGATTAATGAAACTAAGAGCTAGTTCTTTGAGAAGATAAACAAAATTGACAAACTCTTAGCCAGACTCACAAAGAAAAAAAAATAGAAGGCTCAAATAAATAAAATTAGAAATGAGAGAGGAGAAATTACAACAGATACTTCAGAAATACAAAGGATTATAAGAGAACACTATGAAAAACTATATGCCCACAAATTCGATAACCTAGAAGAAATGGATGCATTCCTAGACTCATACAACCTCCCAAAACTGAATCAAGAAGAAATAGAGACTCTGAATAGATCAATCACAACTACAGAGATTGAAACAGCAATCAAAAACCTCCCAAAAAACAAAAGTCCAGGACCAGATGGCTTCTCTGGAGAATTCTACCAAACATTCAAAGAAGATTAATACCTATCTTCTCAAACTATTCCGAAAAATTGAAGAAGATGGAACACTTCCTAACACATTCTATGAGGCCAACACTACCCTGATACCAAACCAGACAAGGACAACACGAAGAAGGAAAAGTACAGGCCAATATCACCGATGAACTTAGATGCAAAAATCCTCAACAAAATATTGGCAAACCGAATACAGCAATACATTAAAAGAATCATACACCACGATTAAGTGGGATTCATTCCATGGATGCAGGGGTGGTTCAACATCTGTAAATCAAACAATGTGGTACACCACATTAACAGAATGAGCAATAAAAATCACATGATCATCTCAATAGATGCAGAGAAAGCATTTGACAAGATCCAACATCCATTTATGGTAAAAACTCCCAATAAAATGGGTATTGAAGGAAAGTACCTCAACATAATAAGGGGCACATATGACAAATCCACAGCTAACATCATACTCAATGGTAAAAAGCTGAAAGCTACCCCTCTAAGAACAGGAACAAGACAAGGGTGCCCACTCTCACCACTCCTATTCAACATAGAACTGGAGGTACTGGCCAGAGCAATTAAGCAAGAAAAAGAAACAAAAGGAATCCAAATTGGAAAGGAAGAAGTGACACTTTTGCTATTTGCATATGGTATGATTCTATATATAGAAAACCCTAAAGAATCCACCAGAAAGCTATTAGAAATAATCAACAACTACAGCAAAATTTCAAGGTACAAAACCAATTTTAAAAAATCAGTTGCATTCCTATACACTCACAATGAACTAGCAGAAAAAGCAACCAAGAATACAATCTCACTTGCAATCGCAACAAAAAAAATAAAATACCTAGGAATAAACTTAATCAAAGAGGTGAAAGACCTGTACACTGAAAACTATAAGACATTATTGAAAGAAATTGAAGAAGACATGAAGGAATGCAAAGATATTCCATGTTCATGAGTCTGATGAATAAACATAGTCAGAATGTCCATACTACCTAAAGCAATCTACAGAGTCAATGCAATCCCAATCAAAATCCCAATGACGTTCTTCACAGAAATAGAACAAAGAATCCAAAAATTTATATGGAACATCAAAAGACCCCAAACAGCCAAAGCAATCCTGAGAAAAAAGAGCAAAGCTGGAGGCATCTCAATCTCTGACTTCAAAACATACTACGAAGCTACAGTAATCAAAACAGCACTGTACTGGCACAAAAACAAACAGATCCATGGATCAGAATTGAAAGCCCAGAAATAAAACCACACATCTATGGACAGCTAATCTTTGGCACATGCAAAAGAATGAAAGTAGACCATTATCTTGCACTATACACAAAAATTAACTCTGAATGGATTGAATGTAAGAACTGAAACCATAAAATTCCTAGAAGAAAATACAGGCAGTACACTCTTCAACAGTGATGTAAACTCTTACGAATCTCAATAAAAAATAATAATAAAACGCTTTTTAGCTTAGAAAATGGAAAACAAAAAAAAATCACACAATTAAAAATCAAATTACTGGGGCCAGCGCCATGGCCGAGTGGTTAAGTTCGAGTGCTTCACTTAAGCGGCCTAGGGTTTCGCCAGTTCGGATCCTGGGCGCGGACATGGCACTGCTCATCAAGCCATGCTGAGGCGGCGTCCCACATGCCACAACTAGAGGTACCCACAACTGAAAATACACAACTACGTACTGGAGGGCTTTGAGGAGAAAAAGGAAAAGTAAAATCTTTTAAAAAAAAATCAAATTACTTATATAATTTAAGTGAAAAAAGCAAGTCACAATATAATAATCATGTAATATTATTATTTTAAAAATTATTTACTGCAACAATAAATATAAGTATATTGATATTATATTAGTAATTAATATTGATGTATCAATGCTATTATCAATATATTAAATATATTGACCAAATGTTAACAAATTATTGATATCAAATATTTTTATGTTGATATTATTTGATAGTCATCAATTAACATTGATCAAATATTAATATGGCGATATTGTATTCATATTGGTTTAATAATATCTAACAATTATCGAGTTTTTCCCTCTATGCCAGGCCCTGTGCTAAAATCTTTTTAGGGGTTATTTAATTTAGTCCTTACAACAATATGATAAGTGCTCCTTTTGTTTCCTTATTTTAACTTTAAAAGCTATTTTGAAATAATTTTTCATTTATAGAAAACTTGCAAGAATACTACAAAGAACTCTAAATTCACTTGAATTTACCAGTTAACATTTGCCACATTTGCTTTATCTTTCTCTGTCTCTCTGTCTCTCTCTCTGCAGTCTCACATACATTTTCTGAACAAACTAGGTTCGTTTCATCCATCAGGTCCCTTTACTCCTAAATGCTTCACTGTATGTTTCCTTAGAACAAAGACGTTCTGTGATGTAGCAGTATAATGACCAAATCAGGAAATGTCACGCTTATACAATAATACTTCATATACTACATTGTCTCAATAATGCCCTACATAGCAATTTTTTTTCAGATCCAAGATCCAAACAGGATCACTCATTGGATTCAGATATCATGTCACTTTAGTCTCCTTTAATCTGAAACAGTTCCTCAGCTTTTGTTTTTCACACCATTCACTTTTTTTAAGGTAGGGCCATGCATTTTGTAGATTTCTCCTCAATTTGTGTTTGTGTTCATTTTTGGCAAGAACATTATGTATGTGATATTGCGCCCCTCTCGGGGCGTCAAAGCAGGAGGTACATGACGTCGGTCTATGACATGGTTGGTGATGTTCACTGTGGCTGAAGCCATCAGGTAGTGTCAGCCAGGTTTCTCTACTGTAAAGTTACATTTCCTTTTTGGTTTGGATTCTTTGAGAGTATGCATATGTGCATCACTTCATCAAATTTCCGCCTAGTATTGCAATATCTATAGATGCTTGTCTGAAGCAGTAGTAGCTATAAGGGTCGTAAAGTGGTGACCTACCTCTATCATTCCTGGCTTTCTCCTTTAGGCAAGAGATTTCCTTTTTCTTTTACTTACTTATTTGTTTCTTTATTTCTTATCACTATGGACTCACAATTTCTATTTTATTCAGTAAGTTATAATCCATTGCTATCATTATTTATTTTCTTTTTTTATAGGTCCTGTGATGGTTAATTTTACGTGTCAACTTGACTGGACCACCGGGTGCCCACATATTTGGTTAAACACTATTCTGAGTGTTCCTGTGGGGGTGATTTTGGATGTGATTAACATTTAAATCAATAGACTGAGTAAAGCAGTTTTCCCTCCTGTAATGTGAATGGGACGCACCCAATCAGTTGAAGGACAAAAATGCTAGCCCTCCACTAAGTATGAAAATTATTCCTACCTGAAGGCCTTCAGACTGGGACATCAGCCTTTTCCTGCCTTTGGATTCAAACTGAAGCATTGGCTCTTCCTGAGTCTCGAGCCTGCTGGCCTGTGGACTGGAAACACATCCTCAGCTTTCCTGGTTCTCAAGACTTGAGATTGAGACTGGATCTACACCATCAGCTCTCCTGGAGCTCCAGCTTGCTGACTCACCCTGAACATCTTGGGACTTGCAAGCCTTCATAATCACATGAGCCAATTCTTTACAGTAAATATATCCTTAAATTCCTTATAATAAATAGACACATTTTTACATTATATATAAATCCTATTGGCTCAGTTTCTCTGCAGAACCCCAACTGTACACTCCTTTGTCCTTTACTTTTTTCACAGGAAATTACTTTATTTTAGTTTATGGAGCTATTTTTTCTTCTTTCTTATAGTTGCGTTGTTCTTCTTGATATGAATGTTCCAAACTTTATTCAAGAAAAATTTCCTGTATTGTAGGATTTAAGTTATTTCCAATATTTTGCAATTATGAAAATGCGGCACTGAGTAATCTTGTGCACATATATTTTCATATTGTTGAGAGACATCTTCAGAGTAAATTCCTTTTACTGAGATTACTGGAGCAAAATGTAAACAGATATGTAGTCTGTTCAGGTTTTGCCAAATTCCCCTCCATAAGGGTGTGCCATTTGGCACTTTCACTAGCAATGTATGAGAATGCTTGTTTTTCCCTTGCCTCACTGACAAAGTATATTTTCAAGCTTTAAAATTTTGCCATCAATTTGCATTTTCCTTATGAGTGAGATTGAATATTTTTTCATATGTTAAATGGCCATTTTTATCTTTTTTTGGTGAGTTATCCTTTATGTCTTTTACCCATTTTTCTATCAGCTTCTTGTTATCATCCTTCTTTAACCTATGAGACAACAGATTCAGGGAAGAGATGTAAGTCAGGGTCATAACCAGGCATTGCTGGAGCTGAAATTGGATATTGACTATATCATGAGAAAAATTTCCCAAAAAATGTTTATTGTTGTTTTTGGATCTTTAGACTTAACTCTCCAAATTTTCTGTCACAGTAAACATATATTACTTTGATAATTAACACAGAAAATGAACTAAAATTTTTTTGGGGGAAAAAAAAAGAAAGAAAGAAAGAAAAGAAAAACCAGCTGCTCCTTAAGTCACAACAACTTTCAACAGTCTGCCAGGATAATCTGCACCTCGAAGGTGGGAGCAGCCAAGCATGGAGGCTGCCAGCTGCCAGAGGCTGTAGGAGTTTGCCATGTTTGTATTTATTTTAAATGAAAGAGTAAAAACAGAGGGGGAAATAAGAAGAAAATATTGATGAGGTGACATTTGAGAAGACTGAGACTGCATATTGAAACCAAGCAGCGAATTGGAACATCCGGCACACCCTCTAAAATCAATGGCTTCAGATCCACGAGAAAAACAAGAGGGAAGGAAGAAAGGAAGCTCATCAATGAGAAGAATCTCAGAGACTGTTTCAGGCTCTCAGACATGACTAGGGTGAAGTTTTCAGCGCAGAGCAGAAGGTAGAAGCAATGCAGCAGATCTGCTACCACAGAGAACTGAAGAATGGCCACGTCTGAGGAGGTGAGCTATGAGTCGATTCTTCTGCCAAGCAGTGGTTCTCAGCCTCACGGCAGATTAACATCACTAGAGGAAGGTTTCAAGAAAACAGGTGCCTGGGTCCCATCTTCAGAAAATTAAATCAGAATCTCACGGGTGGGATGCTGGAATCCTCTTAGGAACCACAGGTCTTGCCAGTGTACAAGAGGGACCATCTTGAAAGTTTTCAGACTTCCTTTCAAGGATAAGAGAAAGAGGTCAGCTCTATATTTTAACTCAATCAGTCTACTCATCGGTGCGTATAAAGAGATGATATCATCATCATCTTCTTCATCATTACTACGACTATCATGATCATCATCATCACCACCATCATCAGAGCTCCCATTTAGAGAATACCCGATGATACCCCAGATCCTATGCCAGGTACACTAGACTTTTTACATATTCTAATCTTCACAGCACCTCTTCAGGTAAGTATTATTTTTATTGTGGAGTTGATGAAACCAGGGTTCAGAGAGATTAACAGATTTACTCAAGTCAGGTCTTGGCACATTTTTCATCCCATTCAGTATTGTGATTGCACTATTTTGCTCACATTTATCAACTTCACCAATTACACTTCCTTTATTATACAGCAATTCCACTCCCAGATATCTCCCAAGAGAACTGAGTGCCTGTGTCTAAAAAAAGACATGTACAGAATATTCATAGCAACCACAGCAATTCTATTTATAATAGTCCCAAAGTAGAAACAACACGAATGTCCATTAGCAGAAGAAAGGATAAACAAATTGGGATGCACACCATGCATCCACACCATGCAATACTACTCAGCTTTTAAAAAGAACAAACTTCCAAACCGATATACACAGCAGCATGGACGAATTTTGAAAATATTTCGTTGAACAAAAGAAGACAGACACAAAGAGGACATATGTATGATTACATTTACATGAATTTTGAAAGACAAAATTAATTCCTAGTGCTAGGAATCAGAATAGTGGTTATATTTGGGGGAAGAGGCATGTATGTGGTCATATAGATGTATACATATGTAAAAATTCATTGAGATATACATTTTAGATCTGTGCATTCTACTTTATGTAAAAGAGACCTCAATGAAGCACAGTAATTAAAAAATAAATAAAAAGAAGTTTACCCAAGGCCATAAAACTAGTGTTTGAGGCAAAAACAGAACCTGGGCTTGTCTGAGACAAAGCTTATGATCTATCAATAGTTCCATTTTCCCCCTAAACATGTGTTGACTGCCCCCATTCAAGTATCACACTTACTTGATAAAACTGAAAACAGCCCAAATGCTTATCCTCAGGAGCATGATTAAGTAAACTCTGGTTTGTCCACATAATGAATTATAATTCAGTCACTAAATGATGATTATGAAGATTTTAAAGGAATTTAAAAAATGCTTATGAGATAGTGTATGTGAAATAAAGCAGAATATTGAATTATACCTATCTAAATGATTATAACTATGTAAGCATTAGGAATGTAAACATGTAAGGACTAGATGGGAGCATTATAAACTCTTATTTGTTACGACTGAAAGATTGTGGGTGATTTTGTTTGATTTCCATTATTATTGTTATAATATTGTCTTAACAACGAATTATAAAGGACTCAATAAATAAGAAATCTTTAAAACCATTGTCATATTTCCAATGAAATGAACCTAACAGCTTCTATCTAGAATAGACGCCATCTTATTATATGATCCAGGATAATGCTGGAGGGTAGGGGGGCTGTAGATTAGTCTCTGATACTTCCAGTAACTGAGGTTTCTTGGAGAGGACCAATTTTAGAGCCAATTCTTTCTAATTTGAGAGTTAGTGATGACATAATATATAATTATATGAAATTATAAAGTAAAAACAAAGAAATACGAGTGAAATATTTAAAAGGGGCCATTTGAAAAGCCAACTCTAGCATATTAAAGAATATTTGAATATGAATTTTTAATAAGGAATACCTGTAGAAGTCATTATTTACTGCGTGTAATTGTGAACTGTTGGAGAGCAAGGTCAATTCTAATTTCTTTGTACAAGCTCAGTTTCTTGTTGATGTGTCAAGACAAGCACAATACATTTGTATTATTAATTTAAAACAACGGCATAGACTTTTGGTTAAATATGGCATATTGAACACATATATTTTTCTCTGCTTCTTTCCCAAATCCTAAAAAAATTCAATAAGAGAATAAAATGGTGCAAGTCCACTTAGCCAAACAGAGTAGTAAGATAAGAGCAGATGAGTCTATCAACTGATGAATGGACCAACAAAACGTGCCATATCCATACACTTGAACATTATTCAGCCATAAAAACACATGCTACAATATGAATGACCCTTTAAAATATGCTAAGTGAAAGAAGTCAGTCACAAAATCATATGTTTTATAATTTGATTTATTTGAAATATCCAGAATGGGTAAATCCATAGTGACAGAAAGCAGATTAGTGTGTGCCAGGGGCTGGGTGGGGGTCGGGGGAATGGATGCGGCTGTTTAATGGGTATGGGGTTTCTTTGGGGGATGATGAAAATGTTTTGGAACTAGACAGAGGTAGTGGTTGCACAACCTTGTGAATGTACTAAATGCCACTGAAGTATATACTTTTAAATAATTGATTTGATGTTATGTGAATTTTATCTCCATATTTCAAAAATGACAACATCAGATGAAAGATGAACAGAAAATTTAGAAGATGACCAATGGACAAATGGCAACTGATACACAGCAGAGTAAATGAAAACTTACATGTGGGATATTGGAGGCTTCTTTTCCAGGGAAAGTTAACAGCTGAGGAAAAAATAACTATCCATAAAGTCTTAGCACATTCCTGCCTACCAACAAGCCCGACACAGTAACGACTTGCAGATGCCTCCGTCTTAAATGTGAATGAAATTGAAAGCCAAGAATGACAAGACATTTGAGGAAATATTACACCCATGAAATAAGAACAAAATGCTATATTTTAAAGAGTATTAAGAGAGCAAGAAGTCATGTTTGGAAATGAAATATATGACAGGAGAATTAAAATTTCAAAAGAAGGTTTAGAAAATATAATTGAGAAGAAGAAATGGAGAAGGTAGAACACAAAGACAGATGAGGAAAATAGGAGAGAAAAGATAAGAAAAGTAGAAAGTCGATCCAACTGGTTGGCACTCATAAAAGAGGACAAAGACGGAGGGATGTGGTAGACTGAACAATGGCTCACAAAGATATCTAGGTCCTAATTCCTGGAACCCTTGAATGTTACCTTACATGCGAGCAGGGACTTTGCAAGAGTGATTAAGAATATTGAAATAGAGAGGTTATCCGGATTATACAGGTGGGTCGTAAAAGCGATCACAGATGCGTGTATAACAGGGAGGCAAAGAGAGATTAGACACAGAAGTGGAGCAGGCAGTGTGACCACAGAGGCAGAGAATGGAATTCTGTGGCCACAAGCCGGGGAATGCTTCATCCCCTTTGGGTTGGGGATGCATGGGAGGATTTTTGTTTTTTCTTTGGGGAACTTTGTTGGGTTGTTTGTTTTGTTTGCATTTTTTTTAACGCTGTCGGTGGAAAAACCTCTGAAAAAGCTAACACAATTTTGTGGGCTCATCAGAGCCCTGCTGACTTTCTGAGCTTTTACCTGCCCGGTATGTTATTCTCTCACACAATTTTGCACCAACTCTTTTCTACATCATAAGTCCATTATAATACCTACAATTTGCTGGAGAGCTTCTGTTGTTACAGAGAGTATGGTACTGAAATTAAAAAGGAAAAACAGAGAAATAATAGTCAAATAGTTAAAAGGGGCCATTTGAAAAGCCTCCAAAATTGCTCAATAAACTAAGAGATCCCTAGATCTCTCTTAAACATAATCCTAACAGTTATTTTCTACTTATTGAGTTAGCAATGGCAAGCATCCTCTACACATTTTAATAATTTTTACTAGGAAACATACTATAATAAAACTAGGAATCAGTAAATATTTTTCCTGCAATACCAATGAAATCATTCTTCTCGTAGTTGAGTTAGTAACAATTGCCTATTTCAACAAATACAAAGAAAGAGGAGTAAAATTAACCTGCTCGGTCAGTTAGAGGCAGTTCTGTGCACAAACTGAAAGAATCACTGGTGGAATTTATGAAATGTGTTGTCCTTGAGTCACATACTTTAAAATCTTCTTCTGATGGCGACAACAACAAAAACTCTATTAAGCATGCAGCCAAGGATTGTAATTTGATCTCCATATAGCATAAGCTCAAGTCATGTATGTAATTACACAGAAGGGATTACACAGACAGTATCAAAGTCCTTTTACCCACGATGATGGATGTGATCTTGGCTCATAGTCCCTTTCATGACATAAAGGGTTTCATTGCTTCTAGGAGTCTGTACTCTCCTAATTGTTTTGTCATTCAGTGAGAAAGGGTACCATCTAAAAAAACTTAGCTAAGATACACCAACTAAACACCTGAATGGGAGATATCCAGAGTCTTTCCCATCCCATTCAATTTCACATAATAATTAGAGTTTGGGGGCACTCAGAACTGCTGGCATTTGATGGAATCTGAGTGGATACTTTTCATTACAAAACAAAGCCTGTGAACTAACTGAGTTAGAAAACATATGGAAAAGAAAATGTAGATTTGCCAGAAATCCCCACTTCTTCACTCAATATGTATTTATGTATGTACATATGCATGTCCACCTTCTTCCAGAAAGAATTTCATGCATCCTTGACATTTCTCCATCTGCACAAAGCAATTCATTCTTAGTTCTTTCCACAACCTGAAAATATTTACTTTTATCTCCAACACAGGGAAATGTGACAATATCTAAATCTTGTAGAAGTTTACTATCTTGGAAGAAAATATTTTGTCTTTCTAAATAAAGAAATGCAGGGAATGAAAAAGTGTGAAGAGGTGGGGAGTGTTGGAGATGTTGACTATTATAGTGAGAAGAAGAAAACTTTAAAGAAATTGGGAAATTAATAAGAGCCATTATTAAGATGGATACAAGACCCTTACAAATTTAACGTTAGGATCAATTTCCAATAAAATATACCGAAGATTCATTACATAATTAGATCATAACGGTATCAAACTTCCCAAAAAGGGGGTTTTAAAAAAATAGGCCCTAGGAATCAGTAAAAATTCCTGGGAGATCTTCAGACCTCCAAAGAGTGTGGAAGTAGTGGTACCCAAGTCAATATCTCTAAGGAGTAAAGGGGAACCAGCTAATATCTGGCTTATAGGTGGAGTAGAGAGAAAACTACACAAAGGTGTATACATATATATGATCTGCTGAGGAAAATAGGAAGGATCAGAGGAGAGTGGAGAGATCTAGTTGCCATAAGCTGGTGGTGGGATCTGCTAGGCTGGATGGTGAGAGAGGGGCGCTGGGTTCACCTTCCTCTTTTTGTCCCCTCATCTGCACTCAAGAGGCCACTGTGACTGTCTCATAACCCTCTGATGCAGGCCTGGAACCTTAGGTTAGAGCATGCATTCTCTGTGCCCCGTCCCCTCTGTGCCCTGTCAGCAGTTAGTTTCAGATGATGGAGAACGTTGGCTGCTTTCTTCTGCTTTTTAGTAGTCTTGGGACTTTGCTCCTACCCTTTCTTTCTTATGTGGGTTTGGGGTCTTCTTTCTGTCTTGTTACTGCATTCAGTGGAATCCAATATTGGAAAAAGACCATGATACCTATTAGGTAGGGAAACTCTAGGTCCAGCTCACAGAGGAGATTGACTCTTGCTTTTTCTTTTTCTCTTGCTTCTCATTTTTCTAAACCAATTATTGGAAGAGTGACATCAGGAATGAGAACTCCAGGGAAAGATTAGAACATCTAGTCTAGGAGAACAGGTTGGGGAGGGCAAGGGGGAGAATGCGCACCAGGGTTTCTTTCAAAAGCTCACAGATCATCTATCTGGGTGTGGTAGAGAGCTCCAGAGTAACCCCAAAGACCATGATGCAGGGGCCATGGATTGGCTTATTAGGAGAATTCAGTACACCAAAGTGAACGGTCCTCAACATTGCTCATCACCCATCTTCCCATCTCACATATCTCTAGGCCAAGTCTCCCCATTTTGTTAGGGCTGATCTGTGAGCAATGCTGAGTCTCTGAAAGTCTTTGATCAGATACTACTCCATCTGCGCTAAGGGAGAAAAATCCTGTAGAATAGAGCACAGATGTTCCTGAAGATATGAGATTCTGTGTCCTTATTCAGTAGAGGACCACTGTCTGAAATAGCAATGAGGACCACATGCAAAAAACCCTTCTTTATTTGAGTTTTCTGGGAAGGATCAGTAGAAAATATTTTTATCCACTTCAATAATGAATAGCATGGAAAGAATCAGATCACAATTAAATCAATGCAGAAAGTCACATAATTCATCAATGAATGCCACACAGTTCATTCAGCAATGAATGTCTTTTACTTGCTTAGGAAGAGGAGAGTCATCAGTTGATCCCAGGCTCCCATTTTTCTTGTCCTTCAGCATCAATACAGAAGCAAGAAGAACAAAGCGGGAGCTTTACAAGGTAAGGTTCTGCTATTCAACCCCCAGCTCCAACAGGGTTAACTTCCATCACTCCTTTCCATGAGGTCCCAGGGCCACCATGGCTGAGGATGTCAGTTCCTGGAGCCAGTCCTCAGAAAGCAGAGTCCTTCAAGGAGAGTGATGTAGGAAGGAAAGCACAACCTGATGCCCAGGTCCTGCCAGAGGCTCCATCGAAGAATAAATTTTAAAACAGCAGGAAGCATTTGTTGTAGAGCCTTCATCCTTGGAAATGAGGGAAGGACAGGAAAATCTACAGCTCAAAGCCTAAACAGTGGGCCATCTCTATGCAGAGCCCAGGCCCGCTAGATATTAGAGTTGCCTCTGTACACAAAGGGAATGTTGAAACTTACAAAGAACAAGTCCATCACTGACTAGACTCTAAGGAAGAAAATGGCGCTTGTGCATGGAACTAATGAAAGCAAAGAGAGCTCTTCCTTGAGTGAACAGAAGGACCCAGCAGAGCCAAAAATTCCTGTAACATCAGGGTTCCTGCCTTGCTGAGCAAAGGTAGGGCTGAAGACTACATCCTGAAAGCAGGACCTAAGGGTCTGAATGCTTTAAGCATTAATATGCAGGTCACAGACAGAAACAGAAAACCCAAAACAACTCTGCAATTCCAGCATGAGCAATCATGTTTGAGGCAACTGTCTTCCATGCTCCCAAGAAGCCTATGTCCCCAGCCAGGCCTTGACAGCCTGGACCAAGGATGCCCAGGCCATGCTCACCAGAGCCCCAGGCTCTGGCTCTGGTGGGCTGTTTACTCTGGTCAGCCAGAAAATTCGCCTCCCTCCCCTACCTCCAACAAAATTTCTCTTAAAGAAATGCAATTAGAGAAAATGAATTAGTTCTCAGGTTACCACATCCTCCAAAGAGGATGGTTTCTGTCTCTCCTAACTGGCAATATTTATTCCCAAATCTATTTGTTTATTCTAAATGGAGAGTGATGACTTCTCTGATGTGCTTTGGAGAAAGTTTAGGGAGTTCTAGGAACTCAGGCTTAGAGAAAACAAGGGTTCTTCTTCAGCTCTTGTTGAGAACTGGTTTTGGCTTCTCGAAGATGACCATGTTTAGGGAGGGAGTTTGACAGTGGCATTTTACACCTGCCACCCTCCTGGGTTCCTACATTGTACCTATGAAGATACTTCATTTAAAAATTTTGTAATTATAATACTACTATTATAAAAACATATACACACACAAAAACACTCTACTTTACAAACATTCAGAGGTGTAAGCAATGAGAAAATTCAGTAAAGACCAAGTCCCGCGACCTGGGCCATCAGTCCCTCCCCCACAGCTATGAAGTGGAGTGGGCGGGCTTACACCAGCATCAAAGGGCCAAGAAGTACCCACTCAGACTCCAGGAAACCTCACACACCCTAAAATTGGAACTGGAAGTTTGGGCGTTATGAGGCCCTGAGTTCAGAATAAGGAGAAATCCCAATGACTCTGAGTCTCTTGGTGGAAATTAGCTTCCACCCGCCCCCAAGACCCCCCTCCAGTCCTGATGGAGGCTGGGGAGATGAGCACTGCTCCCCAATTCTTAGCTTAGCCTTAATGAGACGTAGAGCTGATTGCCACCTCACCTGTCCTCTCTCCATGGGACAGGTTCTGGAGCAGCAGGGAATGCAGAACTCCTGGCTCCATCTGTGGTTTAGCAGGCAGGGACAGGAGGGGGCCAAAGGGAAGGCAGAGCAAACCGGAGTAGAGGGGAACATGCTGTTTACAGCTCGCCAAGGAAATCTCCATAGATCTTCAGGTAGCACTCATGCCACTCTCCAGACACAACAAGGGAACTGGGCTCAAAGTCAGAGACCGGAAAATTGCTCTATGGCCTGGGTCACCTTGCCCCTCCTCCCATCTGCCAGAAGACAGCCCGTCTCTGAAAGGATTAAGAGAAAGAACATTTTCCTAACAGTGACTTTTTGCGTGTTAGGAAACCGAGCCACTTTCAATGGCCACAGAGCTGGGTGAGCTTTCACTGGGGAAGGGTTTGGGGGATATTGCTAAGCAGGACGCCTGGGATGGACATGGTGAGGCCCGGAAACAAAGTAAGTACCACTTCGGGTTCATCTGCCTTGAAACAAACTCTGAACTCAACCCATGAATTCTCCGTGCTGGGGCCGGCGGAGGCAGGATGTTGGGAAAGGGAATCTCCTCCCCATGGAGACTCTACAAGGTGCACGGTCACAAGTTAAAGTCCTGATTAACTTCTAGGAGGATTCCAGAACATTCTTTGGCTCAAAAAAGGGAAGATCTGTACAGATAACACCTTAATAATTGAAGTGGTTCTTTATGTTAAAAACAAAAATTCAGTTGATGGCCAAAGGTGGCTGATATACCCTTCAGAGAAATGTTCAGGGTATTTGAAATAAAGTTGGACGTATTAGACAAGAGAAAAAGAAGGACAAAGTAGTCCTCTTCCTCTCCTCCAGCTTCTGGGGATTTCCGCTCAAAGGGAACACATTCAAAATGAATTGTAAAGGGAGAAAATGTAGAAATAGGAAACTGAGAGAGATGTCTGACAATAATAATTAGAGAAAGAGACAGAAGGAAGAAAAGACTAAAAAAAATTAGGAATTTTTAAAAAATCTACATACAAAATAATGACAAATCTTCTGAAAAAGGGTGAGAAAGTTGAAGCCCTTTTTGTGAGGGAGACGAAGGAGGAAAAATCATGAAACTGTCCGGAGTAAGATGACACTGGGTGAGATTTCTTTCTGCCATCGATTGCTAAGTGAACGAGATAATTGCTAACATAATAGCAGAAGCAGTTTCTAAGAAAGACTGACTAACAAATCAAAGAAAGAGAATGGAAAAGATAAATGAAATATAATTACCTGGGCTCCTCCAGTTCTTTGTCTCATGGTTTCTTCTAGTTCAGGGAATAAAGAAAGAACTGATATCTTAATAAAGTTTGCCAGAGCTTCCTGCCTCTTAAAGCCTATGACCTTTGCCAGAACTTAAAACATCCTGCAAAACATTTGGCCTTTAAAGGGCTTCAGATGGATTATAAAGCAAACCATGTGTCCCATTTCATACTCAATCACAACTCACATGGGCCTCTTAACAGGCGCTAAATCATAGCATCTTAGAAACATCCGATTGGAAACAGCCATTTGGACATCTTGCCTGGGGTCAGAATAGTGTGCCTATACCCTGGATAGTCTAGTTACTTGCTCCATTTCATTTTAAATATCTCAGGGGAGGTGTTTCTTATCCTCCTCTTTCAGATCTATGATGCCATCTATTAGGACCCACTGCCAGGAGATCCTCTGTAATGCTGGCCTTCTGCTCTTAATATTCTAATATTTCTCATTAGTGAGTATATCCATCATTTCTTAGAGAAGGAGTTTCCCCACCAGGAAACAAGAAGGAAGCTAAGAATAATACAGTTAGAGATTTTAGAAAAAACATGGCAACTGGGGGCCAAGATATGCTTGTGAACAAATGCATCGGATTTCCTCCTTGTCTTCTACGTGCGGACATTTACTCCATCCTGCCCCAGGACTTCTCATCTCAGCCTGTATTGTACTGTTCTGTTTATTCCTATTTTTCCAATCCAAATGGGAGTACTCGGTGTCCACAGCAAATACAATACACGTTACACGTGTACTGATGTGCCTGGTGAAGAGAAACTTGAATTCCTCTGTATGGCAAGGAAATAACTGTTTGGGTTTTGCTGGGTGATTTTGGTTTCTAGAGATGGGAAAGATAACTCATGTTGGAATAAAATCCTTTTATCTGGGCCAGGCACCAGAATGGTCCATTAGTTACCCAAACATTAAACAAAGAGCTGTGCATTATTCTGGCTGAGAAGATGTAAGTGGCCATTTGGACTGTACCAGACCTCAAGCTCTGACCCCTCAGATGGATGCACCAGGATACTCTCCTCAAATCACTGATACCCCAGCCTTCCTCATGCTTCCGTGGGAAAACAGAAGCCAACAGACAAGTCTTCCAACACCCTTTTACCACCAAATCCCCCACCTGTTTGTGGCTGTGGCTCCCTTTGTTCATTCCTTCCTGTTAGGAGAGTATCAAAGGTCACTTCGCACTGCGGGCCAGGATCCCATCCCTTCTCTTCCTCTCAGGAACTTCATTCCTTCAATGTGCTGTTTCCCATCTATGAGAATCCTCGTCTTTCCTTTCTACAGGATCATTGCCATCAACATTCTACATGCTCTAGTATCACCAGTTCAAAAGACATACAGAACAACCCCCCTTGACCTCACAGCCCCCCTAAGCACACAGCCTCATCAGCTAAGATTCTCAGAACTGTTGCCTGCAAACCTTGTCTGCACTTCCTCACCTCCCATTCACTCTTCAGCCCTCTACAAATCACTAGAAGTCACCGAAGCCCTCCATTCTCTCAAATCCAATGAAGAATTATCTTCTCAAAAAACCACACTCTCCTTCATGAAGCACCCCTCCACTTCCTTGCACTCTCTTCTGTTTTTCCTCCTACCTCTGGTTCATTCCCACTCTCCTTTGTGGGTCCTACCTCTTCTATCCAACTCTAATTGTTGGAGTGGCTCATGGTTCAGCGCTATGCCCTTTCTCTTCTTACATGATACCCTGTGCCTAGGAGATTCCATCCAGTCTCACAACTTTAAATAAATATGCTGATGACTCCTAAATTTCTATCTCTAGATCTGATCCTCTGAAATCCAGAGTTATCTGCCACTGCCCATTTAACATTTCCACTCATACATCTAAGGGATATCACAAACTTAAGATCTGCAAAACAGAACTCTTGATTCTCCAATTCTTCCCCCAACGTTCACCCAACCAGGTTGCTCCCCAGCCTTTTCTGTCTCAGTAAATGCTCCCCAATCCCCCCAGTTCCTCGAGCCTGAAATCTTTTTTTTTTTATTGAGTTAAGGATAGGTTACAATCTTGTGAAATTTCACTTGTACATTAATGTTTGTCAGTCATGTTGTAGGTGCACCACTTCACCCTTTGTGCCCACCCCCCACCCCACCTTTCCCCTGGTATCCACTAAACTGTTCTTAGTCCATAATTTTAAATTCCTCATATGAGTGGAGTCATACACAGATTATCCTTCTCTCGCTGGCTTATCTCACTTAACATAATTCCCTCAAGGTCCATCCATGTTATTGTAAATGGAATGATTTTGTTCTATTTTACAGCTGAGTAGTATTCCATTGTATATATGTACCACATCTTCTTTATCCATTCGTCTGTTGCTGGGCACTTAGGCTGCTTCCATGTCTTGGCTATTGTAAATAATGCTGCAATGAACATTGGGGTACATAGGACTTTTGGGATTGCTGACTTCAAGCTCTTTGGATAAATACCCAGTAGTGGGATGGCTGGATCATATGGTAGTTCTATTTTTAATTTTTTGAGGAATCTGCATACTGTTTTGCACAGTGGCTGCACCAGTTTGCATTCCTACCAGCAGTGTATGAGGGTTTCTTTTTCTCCACAACCTCTCCAACATTTGTTACTATCAGTTTTAGATATTTTTGTCATTCTAATGGGTGTAAGGTGATATCTTAGTGTAGTTTTGATTTGCATTTCCCTGATGATCAGTGATGATGAGCATCTTTTCATGTGCCTATTGGCCATCAGTATATCTTCTTTGGAGAAATGTCTGTTCGTGTCTCTAGCCCATTTTTTGATTGGGTTGTGTGATGTTTTGTTGTTGAGTTGCGAGAGTTCTTTATATATTATGCATATTAAGCCTTTGTCAGATATATGACTTGCAAATATTTTTTCCCAGTTAGTGGGTTGTTTTGTTGTTTCAATCCTGTTTTCATTTGCCTTGAAGAAGTCGAGCCTGAAATCTTAGTCATCTTTGACACCTTTCTTTCCCATCTCCCCACCTCGAACTCAACACAGTTTCATATTGATTCTACTTAACATAACATTTAAACATATTCAAAATCAAATTCTTTCCTGTAAATGGTCTTCCAGGAAGACCAGATCCATTCCTGTCTCCTCCAATCCATTTTATACACATCAACCAGGCTGACCTTCTTTTAAAAATATCTGACTATGCTAGTCCTCTGCTTCCCATGGTTCTCTATATAAAGAATATCCATTCATTACCATGGCCAAAAGGCCTTCATGATGTGGCCCTATCCACCTCTCTACCCCTCTACCCTCCTCATCACTCCCTGCACTCCAGCCTGACTGGGTGAGTTGAAGCCTATGGACCGACTGCCCACGCCCATCTAGAATGCCTCCCTGCACTGCGCTGCATGGCAGGAAAGCTAAGAACGTTTCTCAGAGACCCCTTGCAGCAAGGGACCAGCATGTGATTTAATTCTGCCAATCACACGCATTTGTGTGAGACTTGATTTGGGGCCTCAGTTAAGTTAGGGAGAGGCAGAAGTGGAGGCATAATTTTGCTGGTGCAGACTGGCCCAGAATCAGCAAGGTTCTGCAGTCACTGGAGTCCAGATTGGGTGGTTTCCTGCAGCCGCAGCAGTTTTCCCAGTCACAGAAGAAACAACACGGTTCTGGGAGCAGGAGGTTGTTTCTGGAAGCTTTGCCGAGACTCTAAGCCCAAGATCCTCCCTTCCAGCTCCTTCAGTGATTCTGTAAACCACTGAGTACCTGATGAATCGCTCCTTCCTTAAACTAGCCAAGATGGTTTCTGCTGTCTGCAACTGAACCCTAACAGATGGACTGACCGACTTTTAGTTATTTAACTGAACCAAGATCGTGCTTTAGAATGTGAGTTTTGTAATCTTCCTGGCTGAACTTGAACCCCATTCCAGCACTTAATGCGCTATGTGACGTTGGGTAAGTCACTTCATCTCTCTAGCCTCAGTTTTCTCATTTGCAGAATAGGAATAAAAATAGCATCTACTCCAGAGAGTGTTTGAGGATAAAATGAGATGATATTGGTATAGTAGCTGGTTCCTAATAAGAGTTCACTAAATGTTAGCTTTTATAATTATAATTAAGTATTATTGCTATTTCCTTACTCTGGGCCTTATAATTTGCTTTATTACGCTGAGAGCGTTCTTTCGCCTGCTCTGAACCCAATTAACTCTCACTCATCCTTCAAGATTTGACTTACAAATCACTTATGCAAGAGCTACTTCCTGGTCCAATTCAATTATGTCTACCTTCTTGGTTTTCTCTCATAATGGCATTTTTTCCTCTTAGAGCACTCATCAAAAGTTTCACCTACATATACATTTTTTCTATGTTTACATATTTAATTCTAATCTCCCCCATGGAGCCACAAGTTCCATGAAGGCACGAGTCAGAACTGCCCAAGCCCTGTCATCCAGCCAGCATCCAGCATCTTGCTGGGCACACGAATGAGCTCAGGAAACATTTCTCAGATGAATGACCCAGTCATCTGGTGGCAAATGTAACAAAAGTTGCTGAACACGTGAACACTGTGTCACCAGCCCATTCTCATTTAGGGAGCCCAGGCCTGCTTGGACATAAAACAACCCAAAATGAGTTTGAAAAATTATCTGAAAGTGTACCTCATAATATTAAGTTACATATTGATAGCACTCTACAGTTTTCCAAGCTCTTTTAGATATGTTAATTCTTTTAATCCTTACAGTAAGCCAATTATCTTTTTATCACCTCTTACAGAAAAGGAGATGCAGTCTCCAAGGTGTTTGCAACAGGCCCAGCATCACACAGATAGGCAGAGGCACAGTTCATGCATCTCTGCTAGGACACATGAGTTCCAACCCTGGCTTTGCCACTTTTTTGCTGTATGGCCTTGGGTAAATTACTCAATCTCTCTGAGATGGTTTCCTCATCTGTGAAAAGAAAATAATAGTATACGTGTTGTTGGGAAGCTTATATGTATAAAATCTGAGTTGTGCACTGGGTAAATAGCAGATAATCCAGATCTTAGTACCATCATCATCATCATTAAATCAGTCAGTTTCACTCAGCAAGATGGTGCAACAGGCTTCTCCATTAGACCCCGGGATTCTAGACCATTGATACCTTAGAATTACATATGTTAATCAAAGCTACAGCATGGATTCCATCCTCCATTTCATTAACTGAGAGATTTAATGCCCCACGTATCAGGCCCAGATACACAAATGTAGCTTACTCCATCTCTGCAGCCAGACTGGAACTCCCCATTGCAGAGGCTCCTTTCTCTAGAGAGCTTTGCACGTAGATTTTCGTTATTTATCAATGGGTAAGCAATAAGCACAAAAAGCTGTGGGTAGGAAATCCAAAGGGCTTCAAGAAATAGATCTACTTCAGGACAAATTCTGAAGCGTAGATGATCCGAATCAGAGCCAAAGGCTCCTGGCTCAATGCTCAGAATTTTTTAAACCTTAGGCCAGAAAAACCAAACAGTCCTGTATCCCGTTTCTGGGAGGAAACCAACACTCTGATGAGCAGACTGGTGGTCAGAACGCCACAGACAACACATGGCTTTTGCTGTTGTTCAGGCTGGCCTGGTGAGGCCATCGTGGAGCAGGTGTGACCCTGTCCAGGGAACTCAGTGAAGTGAGGACAGACAGCGGGATTAGACTGGGTGACAGGGGTGAGTACTGAGGTGTATGTGTTCAGCATCCTCTAGATGCTACCTGCTCTAACCACACATAAATTGCATATAACCAATGCCTTTCAAAGGGGTTAGAAGGGCTCCCAGTTCCTTCCTCAAGGCTATGACTTCAACATCTTGAATATTCATCTTAATAAGGATCCCTGGCTTTAATCCTAGGAGACTGACCACATCATTTCCTGTTTGCGACTCAGCTGAACACAATGGATGGGACTCAGAACTCTGGCTCTCCCACGACAGCAGGTCTCACGTCTTCACTGACCCTCTCATTGAGGTCCTGGCCATTGTGTTTCCACATTGACAAAGAGAAAACTTCTTCCTCACAGTGATAAAGGCTGTTCAGATATGGCGGAGGCACCAAAAAGCAGTGACTTTGTGGTCAAACTGTAAGTGACGAGAAACTAAGCTTGTTAGTAAACCCATCTCTGCAGTGTTGGTTCAGAGCTTCACATCTTAATCATAAGGATACCAGCTGCTAGCCCGGGAAAACAGCTAGTGTGACTTGAAATAATATAGCCAACCTTTATTTAACGCTTACCTTTTGCCAAACACTGCACTAGGTTTTGGGGAAATTAACCCTTTAATCTTTATCACAGGAGGTTGAAATACATACTATAATTATCCCCATTTCAGACGAAAGAATAGAAGTCAAGTACCTTTTCTGAGGTCACACAGCTAGGAAGCAACAGAAAGGATGCTCAAACTCGGGTCAACCTGACCTGAAAGTCATCCTCAGTGTAGCTCCACACAAGGTCCTTTCACTCCCCCAGGCCAACTATCACTAAAGTCAGCTCCAAAGGGATCACATTCCTCTTGTCCCTTCATCCATTAGGTATCAACATAGAAGTCCCCTCCTCCAGAAGCTTCCTTGCTCCCCACTTGCTTTAGGCTCCCTTATGTATGCAGATAGCACTCAATACCTCTTCGTCACAGCCCTCCTTGTAATATCTGATCTCTCCCACTAGCCTGGGGGCTCACGGAGGGCAGGGGCCAGGTCTGTCATGTTCACAGTGAGAACTCTATTGGGTAAGAGAGTGTCTTGCCCCTCAAAGGCACCCAAGAGATGCTTGTGGGACATGGATTCATGAACAAAGATGATACCCCACGAGGGTTCTTTTTATAATGTGAGAGCAGAGGACCTCACTACTTCTCTCCAGAACTTCCTTTGTCCTGGGAATCAGAGAAGCAGGTGAAGCCGGGGGCACGCTTTTTGAAAATGCTGTAAGTCCCCTAATAATGCTGATCCTTTGATTGTAAAGGAGCTCAAATTTCTTTGTGGGATGTGAAAACCAGCGATGTCATAAACATACCACATGGCAACTATTATTTTAGCTCTCTTATAGTGGCAACAGAGGGAGAGGAAGTTTGGTGTCCTGACATACGTTCACGAAGGTCAATCTTTAGGATATTAAGGGTCCTGTCGTCAGCAATGATAGTTGCATTGGAGGACAGCTCTCGGGAAACCACGGTCTTGCCTCTTTACAGCTAAGCAAGACCGGCTGAAGGATGTGTGGGACCCAGTGCAAATGAAAATGTGGGTCCCCTTGTTCAAAAATTATTAAGAATTTCAAGAGAGTGACAGCAGAGAACTAAACCAAGCGTGGGGCTCCTCTAAGCACAGGTCCCTTGGCAAATGCACAGGTGTTACATCCATGATATCTGTCCTGCTCCTGCCACTTGCAAAGCTCTTACTAAGCTTTTCACTGATTATTTATTTCATTTCATTTCATCCTCATAACAGCTGCACGAGGTAGATACTTATACAGACCAGACATTTTGGCATCAAAGGTTTTATTCTAACTGAATGGTGGAAAGGCACCAAAAGGTAGAAAGGACTAGAATAAGAGGGAGACAAGGAGGCAAGGGAAGCTGACCCAGTCTGGCCAATCCCAGTTAAAACTCAATGGGACCTTTCTCTGTTTGACCTTTGATAGCGAAACACGGCCTGAGCAGAGTAAAAGTTTTCAGATAGTTTAACCCAAGGAAATAATTGTCCGCCCAGCATAGAGGACAACAAGTATTATTAATCCTCTCCCTCTGTTTCTCAAGAAGCAGGACCACTGAAAGTCACAAATACTCTCCCCCTAGTTGTTGGACCAGCCTCCTTCCATCAGCCTTTCCTGATCTCAGTGAACACCGACCCCTAACAGCGCTCTGTGGCCACCATCGCATTAGGCGTGGGTGCTTGAGGACTGGATGAGCAGAAAATGAAGGAAACAAAGACCATTTCTCTCTGGCCACCATTTCCCTCTTCTTACAGCTGCATAGCTCCCCTCGCCTCCGACCAGAGGGTGAACAGCGGGTCTGAGAGGGCTGGGGGAGCAGCCATCCTTTCCAGGGCACGGCACTTTTAATTAAAAGCTTAGGTTTGGCAGGAAAAGCCTTAAAGTACTTGAAAAAACAAGGCATATTTTAAAACAAGTCTCAGTGGCATTTTATGATGAGATTTACACAGACTCATAAGATTTAACTAAAGAGCAGTTGTTAATACAACATACACAGTATTACCAAAGGTTTCTAAATGTGGGCATTGGCCTGAACTGGAATCCTATACTATTAATAAGCCCAAACAGAATCAAACACCAACTAAATGTTGCTCCCTCACCTACAGAATAATTCCAGCAAAAAACTATTAAGCTAGCTTTTCATTGCAAAGAGTTAGTGTTAACTTTTATGTTAAAAAGCTATTGGGGGGGGGCTGGCCCCGTGGCCGAGTGGTTAAGTTTGCGCACTCCGCTGCAGGCGGCCCAATGTTTCGTTGGTTCTAATGCTGGGCGCGGACATGGCACTGCTCATCAAACCACGCTGAGGCAGCGTCCCACATGCCACAACTAGAAGGACCCACAACGAAGAATGTACAACTATGTACCAGGGGACTTTGGGGAGAAAAAGAAAAAAAATTAAAAAGCTTTAAAAAAAAAAAAAGCTATTAGAGGGGCCGGCCAGGTAGTGTAGTGGTTAGGTTCATGAGCTCTGCTTTGGTGGCCCAGGAGTCACAGGTTTGGATACTGGGAGCAGACCTACACACCTCTCATCAGCCATGCTGTGGTGGCATCCCACATGTAAAATAGAGGAAGACTGGCCCAGATGTTAGCTCAGGGACAATCTTCCTCACTAAAAAAAATATATAAATAAAATAAACTTTTTAAAAAGTCTCTTAGAAATGAGGGGCCAGCCCAGTGGCGCAGCAGTTACGTTCACACGTTCTGCTTCGGCGGCCCAGGGTTCGCCAGTTCTGATCCCAGGTGTGGATCTAGCACTGCTTGTCAAGCCATGCTGTGGCAGACACCCCACATAAAATAGAGGAAGATGGGCACGGATGTTAGCTCAGGACCAGTCTTCCTCGGCAACAAGAGGAGGATTGGCAGCAGATGTTAGCTCAGGGCTAATCTTCCTCACACACACACACACAAAATACCTCTTAGAAATGAAAGAGTCCCAGCAAGGTTAAAATCCTGACTGGACTGCTTTCTTGATTTATGACTTTGGGCAAGTTGCCTCACCTCTCTAAGCCTGTTTCTCAACCATAAAAATGAGATAATTAAAGGGATGGCCCGGGGGCATAGCAGTTAAGTTCATGCTGCCCTTCGGCAGCCCAGGTTCGCAGGTTTTGATGGTGCGTGCAAACCTAGCACCGCTCGTCAAGCCCCACTTTGGCAGCATCCCACATAAAAAAATAGAGGAAGATTGGCACAGATATTAGCTCAGTGACAATCTTCCTCATGCAAAAAGAGGAAGATTGGCAACAGATGTTAACTCAGGGCCAATCTTCTTCACAAAGAAAAAAAAGATAATTAAAATACCATAACAATACCCCCCAGGGGTGTCATGAGGATTAAATAAGATAATTATGTAAAACATGTAGTATGGTAGCTGGTACCTAGCAAGCACTGAACAATAGTTATCTGTTACTATCTTACTATGACACTAGATTTCAACTTACAATTTCAAGATTGGCTAATGGTCCCAAAGACAATACTTCTCCCATTGTTACCATAATCTTGTTGCCTAAAACCCAGAAAAGTGCCTGTTGATAGTAGACACTTAGTATTTGTTGAATAAGTGATTCACTGAAAATCAGTGTCTGTTTACAACATTAGATTTTAAGCGCTGTCGAGATTGGGGAGAATCAATCATCCACGCATTTTTTCAAAATATATTTATTGGGCTTCTATTGTGTTCCAGGTGCTGTGTCCTTGTAGTGTTTATTTCAGACAAAGCAAATGCTCAACAAAATTTTATTTCAAGGACGTGCTCATGATCCTGATCCTAAAACTCACTTGCAACACAATTATCAGTCTGGTGGACCTTTAAAAAGCCCTATTGGGCTCTTTTACATGTAGCCCGTGGTTTTCTGGAATCCATCATTCTAGAGAAACCAAGAGTCTGTAAAGAAGCCTATGAAACAGTTTTCCCCAGGAACGTGGCCCCTGGGTTCAGCACTGCTATGTCAAAAGTAAATGGATGCTCCTTAAGGATAGGGATGTTTTGTTTTGGTTTTTAGTTTTGTTTATCTTTTTTTAAAAAATAAGAGGGTCCCGGCCCGGTGGCACAGCAGTTAAGTGCGTACGTTCCACTTCGGCAGCCCGGGGTTTGCCGGTTCGGAACCCAGGTACAGACATGGTACCGCTTGGCACGCCATGCTATGGCAGGTGTCCCACATATACAGTAGAGGAAGATGGGCACGGATGTTAGCTCAGGGCCAGTCCTCCTCGGCAAAAAGAGAAGGATTGGCAGCAGATGTTAGCTCAGTGCTAATCTTCCTCGAAAAAAAAATAATGAATGAATGAATGAAAGAAAACACACACACACAGAGACCGAAAAGGCTGTATGTAATTAGGATGCCTTTATTTGTAACCACAGCCCCAAAACCTCTCCGAAGCAAAGTGAATTTCAGTAGTCCCTGTTCTCAGCCTCATGCATGGAGGGACCTAAGTATACACTTCCACACCCCAAAAACTACCCTTAAAGAAAATAACATGGGACTGTTCAACTCCACTTCTGCTGTACCCCCAACTCTGCCTCAGTGACCTTCAGGAAATGCCATTGTGTCAAGCAGCAGAACAAAACTTGGCTTAGAGGAAGGTGCCAATCATCCAAAATGCTGTCTGGAACAGAAGACGTATAAGGAAATTAATTTTGCAGTGAGTACGTTCCTAGAGCATAGGGTAAGCAGCTTGCCATAGTGTCCAGCCCATAGTAAATCCTTGATACATGTTGACTGATTGAATGAATGACCTGTCATAATGGAGACTTTTCTGGTCTTCTGGGCAATAGTCCAGTCCTTAGTAGTTGCTGAGTTATATCAAAGCCTGCAATCTATTTCTTCATTTCATTTCTTTTTTAAACAAACTACAGTATTTTGCAGTAATCACTTATACATTCTGGCAATTCGAATCAGGAGGCTTAGAATTAGAATGTCAAAATATGCATCTGACTTAACCAGACTTAGCTCTGGGCTGGACATCACTGAGCTGTCTAAGCAGTCGTTGTCTGTGAGGCTTTGGCTTGTCAGACTCTTGGTGAAAAATCTCACAGATAAGGTAAACCCCTCCATCTAACTTCAAGTGGGGGCGAGGCCATGGAACAGTCTTTCCAGACTCTTCCAATAAAAGATTTTTTTTAATAAACACACTAGCTATTTTTTGCATTGGATTTACAAAGCTTATTATTTTTAAGAATTCCAGAAAGTAACATGTCACTGAAAAAAATGTGATAGACTATAAAACGTGGGTGTGTCACATTCTCTTGTTTGCTTTAACTTGTTCGTAAAAAATCATCAAAATGAACCCAGCGGGGTAAAGTGGCCCTCTGTTACTTTGGTACCTTCATTTTGTTTATTCTGTAGGCCAAATGGAAATTTCTGTAGGAAAAATGGAAAGGCAAATGCCAAGTAGATATTTTTCTCCTCGGTTTCAACCAGCAACTTGTGCTTCCTTTTGAATAAGAAAAATAAAATATTTTAAAACTGAATAAAGAGACCAGGTTTTCTGCATGTAGAGTGCGCTCAGTGAGAAGGGTTCTAGAGGCTGTGCCTTTCATGTCTAGTGGAATTATTTTAATTGCTTCCAAGTTTGGCTTAACAACCGGTTTCATGGCCCCTGAACAGCTAAGAGTATTCTGGAGACAGATACACACACCAAAAAAAGGAGAGAGGAAACTTCCAGAAAAGGCAGCATGGTGTAGTATAAGCAACACAGACTTCAGAGTTAAAACTCTAGATTCAAATCCATACTCTAACACTTCCTGGCTATGTGGCCTTGGGCACATCTCACAGGCTCTTGGAGTGTCCATTTCTGCTATAAAAATGTAGATACTATACCTGGAAAGTCGGGCAGAGTTTTTCAAAATGCAAGCTGCTATACACTGGCAGGTGATAACATCAATTTGAGTTACAATCAACATTTTAACAAAATGAAATGGTATAGAATAGAAAATATCAAGGGTGCATTACATGTCGTATGGGTAAATATTGTTTCATGAAATTTTTGCTTTAATTTTATATATAAATATATAATTACATGTTATATATATACATTTTATATATGTATACATAATTAAAATGTCTTTCTTGCTAAGGGTCACAGGCAAAAGTTTAAAAATAACTCTCATAGGTATTTCACGTGGATTAGAAAGAGGGTGTATATATGAAAATATCTAGTTTATAGTAGATGTTCTGTTATTGGTGTTCTCCTTTCCAAGAAGAAACTACCATATTTGGACAAATTTGTGAAGAAATCACCATTTGTTATGGAATGAATGTTTGTGTTCCCCCAAAATTCACAAGTTGAAATCCTAACCCGCAATGTGATGGTACCAGGAGGTGGGGCCTTTGGGAGGTAATGAGGTCATCAGGACACAGCCCTCATAAATGAGATTAATTCTCTCAAAATGAATCCAAGAGAGCCCTCTCTCTCTCTTTCCACCACGTGAAGATACAACAGAGAATGGCAGTCTGAAACCGGAAGAGAACTCTTACCAGAACCCAACCATGGTGGC
The DNA here is from genome assembly GCF_041296265.1 of Equus caballus. Taxonomy (NCBI): domain Eukaryota; kingdom Metazoa; phylum Chordata; class Mammalia; order Perissodactyla; family Equidae; genus Equus; species Equus caballus. The sequence continues at coordinate 48,148,788 of NC_091706.1, forward strand.
ACCCTGATCTCAGACCTCTAGCCTCCAAAAGTGTGGGAAATAAATTTCTGTTATAGCAGCTTGGACTAAGACGCCATTTTTATGTACATGCCTAGTGTTTCTCATCATCTTCTTTCTTAGAACAAGCTGAAACTTTTAGCATTTTGCTAAAACTAGCTTCTGTTAGATATGACACACCAAATTTTTGGAGAGACCGTTTTAAGAGTCTTTAAGAGGGGAGCTCATAGAACGAAGCTTCCAGCTCTGAGAAGACAGTCACCTGCCATTTACTGTGATGATTATTGACAGAAAACCAGCTCTTATGAGGTTGTCTTTACTAATTTTCTGGATGTTAGCTTTCCTTCTTTGCAAAGAAAAGCAACATCCACAGTAGAAAGTGTTTACTGAACCCCTTCTAGGGACCAGACTCTGTAACGAGCCCCTTTTACAACTCTGTGAGGGATGTACTATTTTTGCCTTTGTACTCATGAAGAAACTGAAGCTCAGAGGAGGTGAGTAACTTGCCCAAAGTCATTCAGCTAGTCATCCACGGAGCCTGGATTGGAACTTAGGTCTGAACCCAAAGACCATGGCTTTCTCATCTACCAAGAAATGGCCATGACCTCACATTTTTCAAAGCGATTCATTATTCCCTTTCACTCCCAGAAAACAATGGCTTTTACCCATTGGCGTAAAGCAGAAACTCCATTGGAGGCCAGACTTCTATCTACACTTTTATTTTCCAGAGTAGTGGAATCATTTCCCTATAAGGAAAAATTTGTATCTCTATCAGGAAAAAGAACCTACCACTAATTCCATGAAGAGCTGTTGGGACTTCATTTATTCCTAAAAACATGAAGACTCTACTTTCCCAGCCTTCTCATCCTTCCTGTGGATGAACCAGGAAATTCCCACGTTTACTCCCCAACTAAAGTATTAAATTGAGATTTAAAGAATGGGGAAACCAAAGACCTCATGTACACACATGCCAAACCTCCCCCATGAGTTCTTCTCAATGCTACCCCCCCAGGGGCATAAAGAAAATCATCCATCGTTATCTCACATTTGGACTGTCTGTTCCAGACAAAAGCCAGACCAGGCAGTGCCCAGAATGGAAATGTCTGTAAAAAACAGTGTCAGGAAAATAAAGTGTTCTTATCACTGAAATGGTAGGAGACGAAAAAAATCCTGACTTAGCTCAAAATACCAGAGAATAAAACACAGTCAGATTCTGAAACAGCTCATGATGGAGCACTGTAATAAACAAATAAATGAATAAGGCTGGTGCCATACTGTGTCTGGATCTAAGGGGGAAAACAAGAATTTTACCCATAAGGTCAGGCCCATTCAGAATCTTCAGTAAGAAGTGGTGAAGTTTCTCTCTAACCTCTTATTCGCACTTTTCCTGGTTATAGATCCTTTGGACTTCAGGATTTCTCTTCCCCTCCTTTTATCAAAAACAATAGTCAAGGAAGGGGTTTTTGTTCATTTGTTCTCATTAATGTAAAAGTTAATGATATGACTCAATATGCTACCTATTCTAGGGGCTTCTGCCTCATAACTAGAGACAAATATAGCAAATATTTTCAATTGCCTCCTAATTTTGTTCCCTTACAGAGAAGCTAGTTTTTCTTCCTGATCCCTTTTATCATAAAGGCTAAATAAGCCATGAGGCCGGGAAGGAGGAGGAAATGACAGAAGCAAAGTCCCGGCCAGCAGGGAGGAGAGGCACAAAAATCTCTGCCTTTCCTAGACGGACGACTAGATAGAGTGTAGACGGAAACCAAGGTAAAGCGAGAAGGTTAAGCTCCAGGTATCTTTTCCTCTCTCACCAGCTACCTCAAAGATGAGGTGACATCAGAAATATCCAGAACATTGGAGCTGGAGGCTCATCTTATTCCAGCATTTTTCTCGAGGCCATGGTGCAGAGATGAACTTTCGCCTTCAGCAATATACAATATTCAATGTAGTGTAGGAAAAAAGGGAGGCCTGGCTGGGGTGTCAGTGGGAGCTTATAGACCCAGGCATAAAAAGACTGTTTAAATTAATACCAGGCTGAATTTACTGTTGGGTTGGCCATGAAAAAATACCAATATTCAACACTTTTTGACTTACAAAACAGCAATTTTGTATGGTTTTACGTGAAAGAATGGAGTAGGCATTCATAAGGAACATGAGGTCAGTTAAACTGCCTTTCATTTTTTTGTATGTAAGTACAGTGAGATTAAATGATTAATCTCCTTGCTACATAAAGGAAAGGTACAGAGGATATCTCTGGTCCACTTCTCCCAATCCACTTTCTCTTCTTCTCTCCCTGTTTCATAGCCTGGGAAGCTGACCTGTATGGGCTTTGTTAACAGGCTCCTGGCCCTCCAGCTTCCTGTTGGGAACACTAGAAGGGGATGGGTGGAGAATGAATGACAGTATTTATTTCCATTTCTCTTTCTGCAAGGTCACTTAGCTATGTCCCTCCACTATAGGCATTGGTCCTCTCAAGGCCACGTCCTGTACAACACTCTCTCCTATGTAACCTCCCCCTCCCCTTGTCTTCTCAGGCCTGCATCAGCTCTTCTCCCACTGTTATTAGCCCCAGATTACTGCACTGCTCCTTGTAGTTCTCTTATATTCTGCCCAACTTTGTAAATTATCCTAACTTCAGGGTGTCATCTATTTCTTCCTGGGACCTAAATTGACACAAAAGGGAACTAAAATATTTTAAGCCGTGCCTCTGCATCAAGCATTGAACTAGGCATTTACATATATCATGTCATTCCATCTTCATAACAGCCCAATGAGGCAGGTGTTATTATTCCCATTTTACATATGAGAAAACTGAGGCTCAAAGAATTTAAGTAACTTGCCCCAGGATACAGAACTAGTGAATGAAGCAGACTGCTTCTCAAGCCTGTGCTCTTGCCTCTGTAATAGGCAGAGGTTGGAGATGACAGTGATGTTTGAACTGAATCTTAAAGGATGGAATTTTGCTGCGTAGGCAATGGTAGAAAGGGAGGAATATTCTAATATGAAGGAACGGCATGTACAAAGGTATGAGAAGTATCCTGAGTTGTACACTGGGAAAATACCTGTGACTTGGAGTCCTATGTGTCCTTGTCAAATAGTCAAATCTGAAAACAATCAGCAAAATGCCAAGGTTCTGCTGCAATTTGCTCTAAGTGGGCTGTAGGATATGTCTGGAAGTGTAGTGACATGAGTATGGACTGGATCAGATCAGGAAGGTAAGGAGGGTGGATGTGATCAGTGGATCAGCCAGGGTCGTGGTTGCAAGTGACAGAAACCAGCTTGGCTAACACGAGCAGAAAAAGAATTTACGAGAAGGATATGGGATAGCTCCAAGAGCGAAGGAGAGCTAAAGAACTACCACAGAATGTCAGCCCCATGATAGTGGGGACTTATCTGACTTGTTTAACACAAAATCCCCAGGACCTCCAATAACATACAGTAAATATTCATCTGATGAATAAATGAATGAATGAGTTAGGCTTCAGGGGAGACAGAAACAAATGCCACTCAGGGTCTGGAACAGAAACTAAGGGCAGTCTCTTCAGGGTGGGACTCACACCTGAACGAGCTCCAACATTTTTAGGTTTTAGATCTCAAGATTAAATTTCCCATTTCCCATGAAAGATTGGCCTTACTTGCATCACATGCCCCCTTTTGGCAAATAGAGAGCCAGTGCCTTAACTGACAGTCCGACAAGGGGTATATGACTGGAGAGAGACAATTTTGCAAAGCAAAACCAGGGAGCTGTTGCCAGAAGAAGGGGGAATAGATGCTGGATTACAATTGCACAGACCGTCCTTAGACCCATCCCAACTAAGACCAGTTTATTGAGGACTTTCAACCTCCTAGCAGTATAAACAGGAAAGAGATTAATTTCTTTCAGAAGATGCTCCCGATTCTGTTGGGCCTCCTTTCCCCCTGAGTAGTACTTCCCTTCGTGCTATCTGGGACAGGTTCTATATCTTCCCAGTCACTTTCCATTATTAAAACAACTTCTTTTCAGTATTTCAGGCTTAATCGTATTATCTTTACCCCTATTCTTAATCTCAAACTTACACGACTTTGGATTGAATTCAAAAAGTGTTATATGTGGCTCCCACTGTGATCACTGGGACTCAGAGATGGCGAAGTCGTGATTATCATCCTCTTGATACCTCAGGGTAATGGGGAAGAAGACAGACAAGGAAACAGAGAGAAAAGTTCAGCCGCAGAAGCTAGGTTCAAGATGGCAGAGCTTGGGTAGGGAAGGCGGAATGATTAGCACCTTAGAAGGGGGACAGGGAGTAAGAAGAGACTTTCTGGAAGTGGTAACATCTGAGCTGAATGAACAGAGGTCAGCCAGGCATTCACAGAGACAAAGACATTCCAGGCTGAGCTGGTCAGGAGAACAAAACTGCTCTGAGCCCTAAGTTTGCATAACTCTTCACGTGGCTCCTCAGAACAGTTGAGAAAAACAAAAGGGGCAATGTCTCAAAAACCATTTTGAGAGGATGCAAAAATAGTCCTCGTGTCATTATTCCTTCATCAACTCCCTCAAAGGTCTCGAGAAAGGAAGCTCAAAGAAGCTGCTTCAGTGGGGAACCAGGTAAAGGAAAATCAAGGGCATTGTTTTCAGGTAACCTCACCAGATTCAAGGAAAGACTTGGGGGAATCTAGAAGCCTTGGCCTCTCTCTCTTTCACTGTGGTTACTCATCTTAATTTTGCTTTCAAGAGGAGCAGAACCACAATCAAGTGAAAATAAATAAATAAAAGTGCTCTCTGGTGAGTGCCAGGAAGGCATATGTTCAAGCTGGACTCAAAATACAATGAGCATTAGGCCCACATGGCCCCGTGACCTAAGCCAAGAGCCAGGATAGTTACTTCTGTTCTTTTTCAAAACCATTCGCGTTTATCTGGGGGCTGAGATGCTCAGGGTGATAGGCGAAGAATGTTTGCCTGATGTGTCACATGGTTAAGTGCTTAAGCAGTTTGAAAATTCTTTCCAACCCAACCAGTTGATCAGAGCTAAGATTATTTATGAGATAGAAGTGAATTTCCAGATTATATATTTCCTTGGTTATGATCTTACAATATTTACGGACAATTCTCATGTCATCTGCTAGATAAAACTAAGGACTATATTAGCCCTTAAGACTAATAATGTCTTATTTAGTTTTATGTGACTATAAAATTATAAGCATATCATTTTTTCAGAATTAGAATCTTCACTTATTGTGTGTTCTTTAATGAGGGTACGTACATGCATTTGAGCTCTTTATTGTCTGTCTTCTCCCATTAGAAAGTGGTTTAGGGGAGCAAGGGCTCTCGTCTTCTCTCACTCCATCTCCAGCATTTAGAATAGTGCCTGCCCACAGTAGAACCTCAACAAACACGTGTAATTCAGCAAAAGAACAGCTGTGGTAGAAATATGGGAGGTTGGGGTATGGAGTCAGAAACCAATCCAAATCCTAGTTCCACCATTAACCAGCTGTGTAAACTTGGGTGAGCAAGTCACTTAATATCTGGGAGCCTCAGTTTCTTCACCTTAATTGTGGGATAAAATACTTACTTCACTGGATAATTTATTATTGTGTGAAATAATGTACAAGAAAAAGCCTGTAGGAGATCAATAAATACTATTGGAATTGAAACCTTAAGTAGTACTAAAATTATTATTACCTAAATATAGCTCCAGGGTGTTATAGCCTAACAATTTAACACGCTAAGCCTTTAGCTAATACTAAGTGATTAGAACAGTAGATCTCAAACTTTGGTGTGCTTGGGAATCTTGTTACAATGCAGATCCCCGAGCTCTACCCATAAAGACGTGGATCCATCAGGAATGGCATGGAACCTGGGACTCTGCATTTCCAGCCAGCACCCCAGGTCATTTTGATACAGGTGGTCTATGGACCATGCTTTGGCAAAAATGAAACTAAGGGCAGCAGCATAATTCCATCTGCAAAAAATTTAGATTAAGAAGTTGATAGCTCTATACTCAACTTCCACCCTAAAATATGGAGGGTCAGAGGGTGGGAAGTAAATAGAAAACATGCAGGAAGTTTTGTCCCCTCAACTCCCAAGAGCCGTAGGATTCTGGTTGAATGGCAGGATTGTTCAAAGGATGAGGACAGCTGTGCTGCTGGGTTATGACCGATCTAAAAATATTTCTAAGGGTTTTGATGTTAGAAAAGCCTCAAATGTATTTTTCTCTCCCTCTCCCTGGGCTGCCACTACTACAGACAAGCCTTAAAGCCATGTTTATTTCAAAACAAATCTAATCCATATGTTTGTCTTGTTTAGATTTGAGTCAAAAATGTTTCTAGTGTTAATTTGCAAGCAAGAGAAACTTTTTACCATGAACACAGCAAAGAGGAATTAATCTACCTTTGGTAAGTATACCTTAAAATTAACTATTCAGAATTGAAGACTGGGGGCTAAAAATGGGGAAAATAGGAGAAAGAAGGTTGCCATTCAAAAGCAGTTAAGGAGGATTTTTCTCTTGTTGCTTAATGTTTCATTCGGTTCTAAGCAAGCATTCTCAACCACTTTGAACTCTTTTTTTTTTTCTTTTGTGAGGAAGATTGGCCCTGAGCTAACACCTGTGCCAATCTTCCTCTATATTGTATGTGGGATGCTGCCATAGCATGACTTGAGTGGTATGTAGGTCCACGCCTGGGATCTGAACCTGTGAAGCCCAGGCTGCTGAAGTGGAGCGCACAAACCTAACCTCTATACCACTGGGCTGGCCCCTAAACTCCTAATTTACTGCTCTTGTGCATCCATCCTTTCACTATGGGCATATAAAAAGGGTACATTTTCACCAAGAGTAAATTAGTTTTGATAGCTCATCATGCTAGTTGGATTGCTTTAAGCTATTTTTTAAAAAATAAACTTTTCCATGCAAGAGACTTGCCTTAAATCACAAACAAGCTGCAGTGCTATTCCTGTTTATTTCTTGAGGTTGAGCCAAATGCATTAGGGAAGTAGGACAGCTGTACCGTCCTGTAGATCCGTGTTTAGTCACTGCTTTTATTTAGTTCTTTTCACACTCAAAGCTGACATCATAAGAGCTTTATAGACCAGAGACAACCAAAGTATTTTTGTCACCAGAGACAGAATGAGTACTTGCCCATTGCCCCCAGTAGGACTCTACCTTCCATGAGGGTAGAAGCTGAAGAGAGAGCAGCAGTAATCTGACAAATCCTCGAACAGAAGAAAATCTGCACAGGAGTCTGATCTGTTTCTCCAGCTGCCTTGAGGAGGCAGGGCGATGTCGTGGGGACGGCACAGGTTTGCAGGCCTGCAGTGCTGGGTTGAAATCTTGACTCTGCGCTTGTCTAGCAGTGTCCTTGAGTGAGCTTCTTGATCTTTCCAAGGCTCATCTCTAATATGGGGGGGAGAACACCTTGTAGGGTTATTCTAAGTAATGAAACAGATAATATTTGTAAAGCTTGGAGCAGTGGCCTATGGAGGGGTGTGCTGAGAGGAGATGTACCCTTGGGCTCAGGTGAAAAGGGGGTGCATTATCTGTAGAGAATTTTAAAACAATGATAAAACTGACTAAAAGTTGACTTGCCTTTTGTTATTGCAATTCACAGACAATTCTAAATAAACTCAGTGATTAAATACTTCTCTCCCTGGGGCAGGCAACTCCCACTGCGTGCTCCCCCACCCTGGTAGGCAGCTGGCTTAGTGACGGTGCATAGTAGGTCTTCAGGAAATGCTAGTTCTCTCCTGGTGGAAATGGGCCAAACCCGTGTGAAAAAACTAGATCTGACATAAGAAAGGAGCCTTTGTGTGTGAATCCTTCCACAGCCCAACTGAGCCCCAGTCAAGGACAATGAAAAATGACATTTACGGGATATTACAAAAATAATTTCTGTAATCCAAGTGTTGACTGGCTTTACATGTTGTCTCTATTTTCACCCTGCACTTCATCTCCTCTACAATAAAAAGACTATCCACCCCACAGGCATCAGTAAGCAACTTGGATTTTACGATTTCTTGGGGAAGGTAGAGACTGGAGTTAGCATCACACCCAACATATTTCCCTCCAAAAACCCCATTACACAACTCCTCCATTTCTCTGAAATTTCTCCTCAGCTACCATCCAAAGGGTCACTTCTCTTTATACTTTCCCCACCTAGACTTCACACCTCCTCAACCTGCAGCACATGGCTCATGGGTCTTTTCTCTGGTAGAAATCCTAGACAGGAGTGTCTAACAGGACAAACCCTAGGTCACGTTTCTATGAGGCACAAACTCCCTCATCCTAGTGGGTTACTTACATATGCATGTCTCTCTCCTGTTTTAACCAGAGCAATTTAGGTCCATACCAGATCCTCTATACTATCTTCAAGTATGAAAAAGACCAGCAAACATCAGAGCCTCCAGTTACCATGAGTTCAGCTGAGTTAACAGTATATAACAATAACAACAACAACAACAAAACCTTATTTTTCTTGTTCCCATGTGGAAATTTTTACATTGTGCCTTTGTTGATCATTGACACCCAGAACTAACCTATCTAACGGAAAGGAACAGAAAGTCACATCATTAATTTAATAATAAATCATCCGGTTGGATTTTAATTAATAAAATTAATTCAAAACATCCAATTAAAATGGAGTTAAGGATCATACTGATATTTACTCAGTTCTCTGCTCTCTACACTCATCTTTTCAAAAGACAACTCCAAGAAAATCTAAAAGCTTAAGTCTTGAAAAGTGTTGCTTTCACTTCTTAAAGAAAAAAACTTCCAAAATGCACACACGTTGATAAAACAGAAGCAACATAATAATACAGTGGAGGAAAGATGAGGTAATCAGGCAGAGGTCGTTGAGTCTGGCACTCTTATTTTACAGAGTCAGGCTTCATGGTTGCAAACATTAGAAACTACTTCAGCAGAAAAATTATTTATTGGAAAACTAGTGGATAACTTCATAGAATTCATAGAATCAATGTGAAGATTGAAAATCAAAGCTGAAAAACAGTCAGGATCCAAGGGAAGTAGCCAATTGTGAAACAGTCAAAACCATTCCACAGGAACTGTTTTGGACTTTGCCACTGGGGGGTGCCAGCACTGGACGTTCATCGTTACACCACTGGACTCTTACCTCACCTACCACATAAATAATCGGTGGTTATCCCTGCAACTTTGTGCCATGTCTTCAAGAGTCAAAGTTGTAGGTAGGAGTGTCCAACTACGCCCATCCTAGGGGCAATAACTCCCTCACCCAACCGGGTTACATTTGCACGAATGCCAAGGGGGTTCCCGCCGGTGTCCCAGGCTACAGTGTCAGAGAATCTCCAGGGTGGGGAACAAGAGGCATGTGACATAGGCCCAGGGTAAGTTGCTGTCAGGTTGTACCTGCATGAAGCTGCTCAAAGCGTATATACATCTGGTCACCTTATTCTAGCAGTGACCAATGAGGCCGAGAGGATTCAAAGTATAAACAAGCATGCCCTGCATTTTTTAGGACTTTGCTTCCCACCCTTTGACATACAAGTTTCTCACTACTGGCACATAAATGTCTTACCAAAGCATCCAGGGTACCCACTACTTCCTACTCCTCAGGTCTTACCAGCATGATGTAATCAATGCAGTAGACCAATATAATGTCCTGTTGAAGAGTGAGAATGGCCAAGGTCCCAATGCCACTATAGAGTGGCATAAAGTCATGAAGCTGGTATCATCTGAGGCAACTTAGCAAAAGTTTACTGCTATTCCTTCCAGGTGAAAGCAAACGTTTCCTCATATTTTCTACTAATGGAATATAGGGGAGATATGACAGTTCAATTGTTAAATCCAAGAGCCAAGACAGAACCAATTCGTTCCAGGTAAGAACAAATTTAGAATAGCAGCTGCAGTTGAAGTCTTCCTAATTAAGACTAAGAAAATTTACTGTTAGTCTCTAAAATCCTTCTGTCTTCAGCATTGGCTCATCAGGAGATTTAAAATGGGATGTGGTAAGACCACCTGCCTCTTTCACATCTTTGGTGATGGTTCTAATACCTGTGGTTCCTCAAGGGATGTAGTATTGCTTTTGATTTATTATTATCGTAGGGAAGTGAAACACCATGTGCTTCCTTTTGGTTTTTTAGACCATAACAGCCTTTATCGTAAGAGTCTGGGAGCCAAAGTGAGCATTCTGCTATTGGCTGAGGATAGCTATTTAAACCACCAGACAGAAACTAGAAAATTGACCATGAGATATCATCAGGGTTCCACTGAATCCACTAAGAGATGGACTGTTTAAAAATCCATTTATCTCTTAAGTTTGGACCCCACAATCTCCTACTACAGTGGGAGTACCATTGTACTCCCCACGTACCAGTGTTGTTTCAAAGTCAGTGTTCAATAATTCAATAATTCCTAGAATTTGGAGGTACGTGCCTATTCTCAGTGTGCTATGACCATGGCAATTGTCTGCAGGTCTCTTTGGGGAAAGTTAAGAGAAGTCATATCCATATGTGTTTGTGATATTAATGAAAGTTTCTTCCTCAAGTGTGCCTGCCTCCTTTCCAAAGGGCTCTGGGTCTGTGAAGTGACTCAGTCTAAAGGTTGAAGGAAAAGTCACAGTTCTCTCATTGGCTCAATTCAAGCAAAGTCCTGAAGTAAACCCGGCCCGAATTTTTTTGATTATACCAAGCAGACTTTGGTGAACTGCCTTTCAATTTAAATCTTTAGGACCCCGTGATCCAATAGCCACATTAAAAGACCCCTGTGAAACCAAAACAAAATAAGACAAAAAGATCATGGTATTTCATCCATAATACTTCCTGAAAGTACAAGCCATCCTAAAAACAAAGGACTTTATCTTATAATACCACAATACCATTATCACATCTAACAAAATTAGCAATAATTCCTTAATATCACCACATACCTAGTTCATATTAAAGTTTCCTTTACCGAAGCCCAAAATATATTTTTATAGTTGGCTTGTTTATTACATGTTATATTAAAATACATTATATAGACTTCTGGTTTCAGCTTAGAGATGTAGAGAGCTGGAAAAAGCCTCCCACACACACCCTTACAACAAGTAAAAAGCTGAACTGCAAATTCACCACTTTTCTTGAACCCAGTCAACAACTGAGACTATAGGGCAAACAAGTAATGTGAAATCTGGGAAAGACAGGTGACAGGAAGGAGAAATGGGACTCCAGCAGTTGCTTACATCTTACTGATAAGTCAGTAAGAAGTTTCAGCGAGAAACCCAAAGAATAAAATAAACATCTATGAGCCCATACTGATACACATGAATGACTGAATAGATAAATAAATAAGGGAGAAGGGACAGCTCTTCCTTACAGAAGAATTCCAAGTAACAAATGTAGGAATGAAGGATATAGTAAATCACCTTAGAACACCACAGTAATAATTTTTGGAGGCAAGATTCACTGGTGAACGCTAAAATTATGAGAAAAACCTTAGTGAGAAATGAGATATTTACATAGCCTCAAAGTGTCTCATCCAAAATATTTATTAATTACTGTGATGGTTTTAATGTATGTCCACAAATTCTTTGAGAATCTGCCCTCAAGTGTACCTTGAGAACAGGCTGCCCTTAGTGACTTACTTCTAAAGAATAGAGTATGCAAAGGTAATATAATGACATTACAGTGGAGGAACCCGGAAGACACCACCTTACCCAAATGATCAAAGTTAACATCATCAGTAAAAAGTCATGGTGATATCATGTACCCTCTGACATAATGCACTGAGAAGAGTACTTCACCTCTGTAGTATCTTTCCAAAATCTATAATTCTAGTCTAATCATGAGAAAACATCAGACAAACCCAAACTGAGAGGCATTCTACAAAATACCTGATCAGTACTATTCAAAAATGTCAAGGTCATAAAAGAAAGGAAAAACCAAGAAAGTCTCCTAGATTGCAAGAGACTAAGAAGACATCACAACTAAATGCAATATTGTACCCTGGAAGAGAAAAAGGGCATTAGCTGTGGCATGACTGGGGACATCCAAATAAAGTCTATAATTTAGCTGGCAGCACTGTACCCAAGTTAATTTCCTAGTTTTTAGAACTATACCATGATTACGTAAGATATTCAGATTAGGGGAAGCTTCTAAGATTGTGATGGCCAAAGGGTCTCCATTAGCCGTTATGTGCTCCAGGAGCGCAAAGAGCTACACCAATGAGCAGAAGTACCGGGAGCTGTTTCAGAGGCCACATACAAACACTAAAGATAGATCTTCAAAGCACAAATCAGTCCATACAATAAAACAAAATGGATCAGGTGTTTATTACTCCTCAAATTCTAAATGGTGGTTTTTTCATATACTCTAACATTAACTTCAATGATACTGAGTTTTTCAAAATATAACAAGATCATAGGAGATCCTATTGGGTTTTATTGGCCCCCTTGAACAGTTAAAAAACATAACTTTAGGCAATAGATCCCACATCAGTGTTATAGGTATTAACAATAGAAAAAGTAGAAAATGGATATGAGCAAAAGGGAGCAAATGAAAATCATTACTGGTGAATGTTTTTTCATATCAATAAAAGTCATTCTACAATATCATTTTTCTGACTCCACTTAAGCTATTAAAGTTTGGCTAAACATGATTCACAGGCAGAATATAAAGTTTTAATGGTCAGTGGATTGATGGCTACAACACTTAAAATTGTTGATTATAGTAACAGCCAAAGTAATGCTTCTAAGGGCAGAAATAAAATTCATGGGGAAAAAAAGGAACTTTCTTGCTAAGTACCTAACTAAACAGGGTTTTAATAATCCTCTCTCAGGGCCTTCTCAAAGCCCACGTTTGCACAATGTCCCTTATTCACATTAACTCCACCCTAACCCAGGAAATCCTATACCAAAGAAGGGTCACTAAGGAATTAAAAGAAAAAAAAAGAATTTACGGCAAATAGCTACCTGCTCAGTTACTACATTCAATCAGATAATTCAATCTCAGCTGCTTGCATAAGCAAAGTCCCAAATAAACATTTGTTAACTGATGAGTGAATGGCTAAGGAAGTTGTTGACACAAATCATCCATAACCAATCTATAAATGAAAATTGGGGTGAGTTTATTCTGAGCCAAATGTGACGACCATATAGCCCGGGGCCTTCCTTCCCCAAGGAAGGAAAGGCATCAAAGAACTGGTGTGTACAGAGTGGTTATATACCCTCAAAGAGCATGTTTCACATATGATTGAAATGTCCCTTTTACAGTAGTCATGAGACTGTTCTGTCAGCACAGCGATTGATGGACACAGCAGGGAAGCAGGTCTGTTGTCTCGAGCTGGGTGGTCACAAGTCAGTGCAGCAATCAGTTTCCCTAGCAGTCAGGCCAGGGAAAGATGCTTATCCTCAAGGAAACGCCATTGTGGGGGAAGTTGCACCTTTATCTTAAGGCCATTTGTTCTTGTCTTTGAGACATAGGAAATGCTTAAAGCAGATATACAGTGCTTTCTCAATGGCCATGTCAGTCCCTTTTGGAAAAACAAAGTCAGGCCACATTAGGTTTACACCAAATGGCTTCCTCATATACTCCAATATATCCTACTGCTTGCCATTTATTTGTAAAAGTCAAGAAGGAAAACCATGACCTGTTTTTGGCTGCACAGCTTGAAAAATTCAAGGGAAAAGGAGTAAAAAGAACACGGTTTCAATATTTCTCTATTGGACTATGGTGGAACGTTAATACGTGGGAGGCTATGTATGTACTTCATTTTTACCTTTAACATAAAGATTGATTTTTCTTAACTGCAACATAACAATTAATATTAATAGTAATGAGTCTACTAAAAATTGAAGTGCAAGACAAGGCGTATCTACAAGGGAAGCTTATGGAAATGGTGGTGTCTCTTATTGAGGTGAGTCCTTGGAAACGCATGCTCTGTCAGATAAATCATGACAAACTGTTCACCCTATCTAGAGCAATTTGGCGTGGAGCGGACAGAGGGCGACGATACTCTACACTGGTGTACAGAAACTGGGGGTACATGATCCCTAAGTAATGCAAACTCATAAACCTTGTGTTGGAAGAAGTCTTAGAACCTAATCATCCCAACCACCCAATTAAGAAATCCACTTAATACAAGCCCTAGAAAATGGCACCCAGGGAAGTCTGGCAGAAAGCAAATGCACATAAGAGTGAGCAGGGTGAAAAGAAGATCTTGAGATAGGACAGATAGAATTCTTTTCCTATTTTCCCTAAGGAAACCAGCAAAGAAAGGTTATAGGAATGAGATTCACAGTGAAAGATTTTTACAGAAAATTGGAACAGCATTCAGACATGAGAAAAGACAATGACAGAGAACTTCAAGATTTTTTTTCTCTCAGGGTAATGACTAGTTTCCTAAATATCCACAGAAGGCCACAAAAAGAAAAATTTTAAATAACAAGCAATTTTACTTTCCTTTTTTTATTCTATGTAAATTATAAAGCAGAGAAATGTCCTAAAAGGGAAAAGGTGAAATGTTACAATGGGCTTCTGAGGGAATGTGGCTAAACTCACTCACTCTTTGGAGATATTTGAAAACTGGACTGATTTAAGTGTAGCCTGTAGGCAGGAATGGCTGGGTGACCTCTCCAAGACCCCAGAAGTCTGGTATCAAACACACTGCATCAGTGCTCTCATGGTGTCTTTCATGTGCCTAGGGAAGAATTCAGGAAGTTCACTGACTTTGGAGGTCAAAGTTAAGGAGTCCAAGAATTCTACAGCACTGCCAAGAAACTCAGAGTTTATTAATGGTTTTTAAGGATGAGCCAGCAACTTCATGAAGTGCAGAGAAAAAGAAAGTGCTCTGGTGAGGACTCAATTTCTTTCCAAACATTTCCATAAACTTTTGTGTTCCTTTCCTGTTACATCTGAGATTTGATTTTAACCTATCTACAAACTATTAAGTTAGCCTGTCACCGTTTCATGGGTGGTGGCAGAAGATACGAGATCTCTGGGTTAGAGACAAAGGACTTTACTCATGGCATGGCAAGAAGGATAAGCATGAGTATGTTTGCATCGGTTCCACTTGCCCTCCAAGTCCAACAGAGGTAACATGGAGGGCCCAGATGGATGCCTGCACACTATAGTGTGTGGCACTATAGGAGAGGGACACTAAGCTTGGGGAGCTCGCCATTTCATTGGAAGCAATAAGCAAGATTGCTCTTTGTTCCAGAGAGAGACATTACTTCATCCCTCAAGGTTGTTCTCTGCTAACACTGTCCTGAGAAATGGCCTGGGTATAAAGCAATGTTGGTATTGCATTCTTGGCACACTCAGCAAGACATGTGGAAGTACAGGATCCCTATGGAAGACTGTCTTTCCCATCATTTCCTCTCTCTCTTCCATTCTCTTACCTAATCCTCCTTTCTCTGCTGAAACTATGGGGAAAAGGAAACTCCAGTGACTAGACTCAGCCGCTTCCCACAGTCTAGCTCATCGCATCTTTGAGGTTTGCGGCCGAGAAGAACCCCTCAAACACAGAAGTTCTTATACCATTTCAGATTCTGAGAAATAAGTGTTATCATCTCACAGAATCTCTTCCATGACCAACCAGGAGGAAAGGTAGTTATCCTTCCTTCTCTTGGCTTCCTTAAAGACTAACTGCCCACAGGTTTAATCTGTTCCCCTTTTGGTGTCTAACTTTCATCTCTCTCCTTGTTGTCTAGACAGCACTAGAAACATCTTACATTACGCCATACACAGATTTCCCCAAAAGATCCATTTTCTCAGCCACTTATCGAAGCTCTGTATCCACAAGCATTCCCGAGAAAGATGAATTTCAGTAAACAAAATATTGAATTATTAAAGCATTATGGTTCTCCCTCAGAATCAATAGTGGCCCAACGCATCCCATTTTCTGCCAAGTTGACCTTTACATAACTGCAGCAGCTGTGATCAAGGATGTTCCCCTCTTGGGTCAGGGAGAACTCCCACCTGCCAGTCATGGCGCCACCCTCTTCCACTTCACCCAGGAAAGCAAGTAAAAGTGATGTCACTACAGAGTAAAATTTGAAGTCATTCTCATCTATTTGGTTAGAAAGTAAATCATTTGCAAGCTTGACCACTTTACTAATGATGTTACTATTAAATTGTTGGCAACCCAACTCACAGCTGACGGCAGGCAGCACAGTGGTGAACACCGACCAGCAATTAAGAACTATTAAAACCTGCAGAGTGTAACCAATATAAATTCCCAAGAAAACAGTTCCTGACTGCATGGGTTTTGGTCTCAGCATTTTTAGGTTAATTTGGAGAAAGTATCAAGAAACAGTAACTGAGATATTTAAAGTTTTGGGGGCCTTTCAACTATTGCTAAGAGAAGGATTTAATTCTATTACCTTATGACAAACACACACAACTTTGTCTTGTGTGACCCTTACACTTAAAAGAGAGATGGCTTATCACATTTGCTTGGCTTCTCCACCAACCAGATACTTGTGCAATGCTTGTGGGGGGCGGAAGAGGGGCAAATCCAGGGGCAGGCCCTCTTACACAATGTTGTTGAAAAAAGTTACTTCAGCAAATGATAAGCCCACAATTCCTCCTAGCTGCATATTGGGAGGCTCCCAACCTTAGTCACTCAGTCACCAAAGAGGTTGTCTCTATGCCCAGAGGACAGGTGCATAGGTTGATTTGCTCTCTCTTTCTACTTATTCCTCTCCCCGTATCTAATGCTCTATGATGTCTCTGATATTAATACTTCCAGATCACATTCATTATTTATGGGTCACGTAGAGGTGGAAGGGAGAATCAGGAGCATTTCCATGAGAAGCATTTTCAGGAGAAGGATCTCCTATAGTGGGGGCTCCAGGGGTTTATGCTGCCATTTATCAGGATCTTCCCACATGCAGGCACAAGGCTAAGTGCTCTGTCAGCTTGGAGTCATTTACTATCACAGCAGTCCTCTGAATGTTTCCTCGTAGATGAGGAAACGGATGCTGAGAGGGTGGAAATGCTTTGCCCATGGACCCGAGTGTCGGGCTCCAGAGCCCATGCTCTGTCCATGAACTATGCTATATAAGGTCCAAAGGTGGCCTAGAGTCATTTTATAGAATTTGAACTGTTCCCACAAAGAGTTCATTGTCCATTTGTTCTTTCTATCAAGGCTCAAACAAAAGAATATGAACTTAAACTCCATGGAAAGAAAGTTTGGGTAAACAAACTGTTTGATGATGATCCACTGACCCAGGGAAGTGGGAAAATGGTGCAAGCTCCATCTTGGGAGCACGAATAGGGGCAACAGCAACTGCCCATCTTGGGTTGTTTGGGGAATACATAGGAAATCTATTTTCTTTCAAGGCTGACTGGTTCAAAGAGAAAAATTGAGTCAAAGGAATACTAAGCACTAAGATTTAATGTAGAGCTTTTTCTGTGCCAGACTCTATTCACGTGCTTTATATCAGGTAATAAAACCAAGATCAGAAAAAGTAAAGTACAACCTTTTCCTTGGAAAAATAAACATTCTCCTCAAGCTATTTTTAAAATTACAAACAATAAAACTCTATTTCACAACTACCATCAAAATAACACTTCAGCTCCACGGACAGTTAAAAAATTGGTGGGGTGGGGGGAAAGAAAGGAGAAATGGTAAGAGAGAGGGGCAAAGGGGGGCAGCAGTGGAGAGGAGAGAGGAAAGAGAATATGGGAGAAAAGGAGAAATGCATTTAAAGGTCAGGGAAGAGGACAAAAGAAGAGAAAGAATCAGAAGGAATCAACAGGAGAAAAAAGTGAGAAGTAAACAAATAGAAAGAGGAAAGATAAAGGAAAGGAAACCCTAGTAAGACTATTTTTATGCCCACTCTGCTATTCATTGGCTTATAAGTGGACTTTAGGCCCAATATCAGTGGATTATTTCCTTTTACAATGCCTAGTTAACTGCTTGACCATTGTTCAATGTCTCCAATGTCTCTTACTAAGTTTTCAGAGCCTTGGCTCCAACTGATGTCACTACAGTAGCTCTTTGGAAACATTATCGTTCAGGACGCTCCACAGGTGGCCAGTTACCATGGCCTTCACACTGAATGAAATCAGAATGAAAGGCACACAGACCCTCAAATCAGAAGTGACTTTAATCCTATCTGAGGAAACAGACTGGGTTACATGGCTTATCATGTAATGCCAAAAAATAAAATTAAATAAAATCTATCTAGGGGCTGCCCAGTAGCCTAGTGGTTAAGTTCGCACACTCTGCTTCAGCAGCCCAGGGTTCCCAGGTTCAGATCCCGGGCATGGACCTATACACCATTCATCAAGCCATACTGTGGCAGCATCCCACATACGAAATAGAGGAAGATGGGCACAGATGTTAGCTCAGCAACAATCTTCCTCAAGCAAAAATAGGAAGATTGGCAACAGACATTAGTTCAGGGCCAATCTTCCTCACCAAAAAATAAATAAAATAAAATAAAATCTATCTAGAAGTGTAATTGTGAAGCATTCTGAACTGAAAAAGTATGTCCTTGACTAGATTCCAGATTTCCTCCTTCTCTGGAGCAATCCTTTGCTACATCTGTTCCTCAAGTTAGTGATAGTCTATTTACCTTCCTTCTAGTCAATAAGTTCTGTTGGCCAGTCTCAACACCTCCTTGAGGAAATTCTCTGAGGTGTTTACTACATCATGACGATATGTGAAGTGGCTCCCCTAGCCTCATTCATCTTGGCTTTCCATTCATTACTATTTTCCACCCTAGCTCAAGGCATTGAGTAATAGTAGCACATTATTCAAGTTAAGTTGAAAATTTTCCAAGTTCTCTAAGTCTCTGCAGGCAACTTTACAGATTGGTATAACATAAAATGGAATTTTGAAAGCAGAGTGAAGTTGTTTTGAAATAGAAAGTCACCAGATGTTGCTGTTACAGAGAATATAAAATGCTTTCTTCTAAATGTGCATGTGATTACATCTTGGGGAACTACTCTATCATTATAGTAATGGGAATTTTTTTTTTCTTACAAAGTTGCATTTTTCCTACTCAAAGTCTCTTTTGGCTAAATGAATTTCATATGTGTAATCAAAGCATTACGCATGTCATTGTACTTGGAGTTAATTTGAGCAATTTTTGTTAAAACTTATCCACATGGTAAAACTCTCTTTGAAAACAATTTCATGAAAGAGACATTTTAAAGTTATTATTTTAAACATAACCATGCATCTTTACTTTAGCTGCAGTATTTTTTCTCTTGGACTAAATGGGTATGCTTAGAGGCAACATGTTTTTACATTGGTCCAGGAATTACATTTTGGTTCTTAAGCAAGGTTACATGTTACTGCACAGGGAAATTTTAAAACTTCAAGACCTCCTGGAAGTAAAGGAATATTTTAAAAATATAATTAATAGTGAAAAGTTAGAAATAACTTCAATAATGTTCATTCATTACTTCATTCAACAAATGTTTGTTGAGCACCTACCTTGTGCTAGCCTTATTCTAAGCACAGGAAAACCTCAGTACTTGGAACTGTCCCACCAAATGAAGCTCATAGCCTAGAGAATCAAGAAATTGGTTATGTAAACTATGGTGTATTCAAAGAGTGAAATACTGTAGGGTCCTATAAATGAGGCGGAACAAGTATATTTATTAACTAAAATGTGGTTCACAGTACAGTAAGTGAAGAAGACAGGTTACAAAGAGGATTACAGTGTGATAGTTTTTATTTTATATAAAATATAAGTAATATAAGAGCTAACAATTATCAGGATTTACCATAGGAGGCCCTGTTCGAAGTACTTCACTTAAATTATTTTATCCTCATTACAACTCTGTGCAGAGATTGGGGTTAATGTCACAACTAACCCCATTTCACAGGTGAGGGAATGGGGACTGAGGGACAGAGAGATGAATTAGCTTACCTAAAGTCACACAGCTTGTTAGTGAAGGAACTGGGATTCAAGCCCAAGTAGTTCGGCTCTGGAGATGTGCACCTTGATCAACATGTTTTGACTCATGTGTGCTTGGGATCACACTGTGTGGGTTCAAATCTCAGCTCAGCTACTTTTCAGTGATGTGATCTTGAGCAAATCATTTAACCTCCCTAAGCCTCAATGTCTTCCATTCTGAAATGGAGAAAACAATTGTTGACCTAGCACATAGTGTTAACATGTGGATTGAATGAGAAAATCCATGTGAAGCGTTGAGTACAATGCCTAGAACATAGTGAGTACTCAATAAATATTCATTACTATCATCATCATCATCATCATCATCTTCAAATTCTGGAAGAGTATATGCCCAAATGTTAACAGTGGTAATCTCTACAAAGTATAATTTCAGATGACTTTCCTTTTCTTTTTTTTATTTAACATTTTCTATTTTTTCTATAATATATATGTATTGTGCAATTAACAAAATTATTGGATATAAACTAAAATTCACATTTCTAAATTGTTGCATGCTAAAAATACAATAACTCCTACAGAGAGAGGACTAACAAGGCTAAACTTTTATCAACCACATTCTATAGGGGTCAGGCACCATTTGACATGAAGAAAATATAAAAATGAGTAAGACATGGAGCAAGCTCTGACAGAGCTTATAGTATAGAAGGCAAAAAAACAAGTGTAAAGGGAGAGCTGTTGAGACAACAAGGGAATATTTTAAGAGAGACGTGTACAATGTTATAGAAAAGCCCAGTAGGGCCTGGGAACCTTCCCAGGAAGCAAGAGAAGGCTTCACACTGAAGGGGATGGAAGTAGGAGTCCCCGGGGATCACGTCCCCTAACTTCTCAGAGGAAACAAAAAAATTATAACTATAATATGATAGAAACGTCAGAAGAAACAAAATCAGCTGTACAAATTGTGAGCCATAAGTCCCACTTCTGTTTCTATGAGACCTAAAATTTCCCAGTACCATATCTGAGGACTCTGTGCACTCCCTGGGCAGTCAAATCACCTCTCCTCATGCTTACAGGTGAGCCTTTTACTTAAGTCCTAGGAATGAGCTGGAATTTTCCAAGTGGCTAAGTTGGGCTGGGAATGGAGGGGACTTTTCTGACCAAACTAAGTAAAGATGGAAGCAATAACAAAGGGTTGGGAGAGAGAAGATTCGGAGAAAAAGAGAAGGCTGACCCATGGGAAGTGTCCATGCATGAGGAGAACTGGTGGGAAGTGAGATGGCAGGTGTTGTTTGAATTCCCAGAAAACCACAGATGAGAGAAAGGAGGATTTGACAAGAAAGAACAGTCCTGCACTGGGTTTTGCTGTAATGGAGACATGAGCTGGTAGAATGTGGATTACAAGTTTCATTTTCATACCCTAACCCCTCACCAAGAGACCAGCATTGACCAGAAACTCATCTTCTGATCTGAAAGAGTTAGAGTGTTTCAGCTAAATCTAAAGATAAAGTTCGATTACCAGTGGAGAAAGTCAATTTTGGATATTACTTGGATGATGCTGCTCATATACTGTTATTCTTCCAATCCCTGGTGAAAGGATGTTTATTTACTTATTTTTTTAAAGGTCAACTTTGTTTATTTTTTGCTGAGGAAGATTCGCCTTGAGCAAACATCTGTGCTAATCTTCCTCTATTTTGTATGCAGGTCACTGCCACAGCATGGCCACCGACAAGTAGTGTAGGTCCACACTCAGGAACTGAACTGGGGCCGCCAAAGCAGAGCCCACCAAACTTAAACACTAGGCCATGGGGCAGACTCCAAAGATGTTAATTTTTTAAAAAACACACTAAACTTTCACATTCTGTTAACAAATTAAACATAAAATCTCCAAAATTGTCAACTGAGAGAGAATCTCAACATATGGACAAGAGTTGGAACTACGTAAAAGACCTGTTCAAATCACTAAGATAAATGGGAACATCCCCCAAAGAAAAATGTGTGAAAGTCATGAACAGGTAATTTACACACACAAAAAGTACCAATGGGTAGTAAACATAAAAAGATTGCCATTCTTCTCAGTAATAGAAGCAATGCAAATTAAAACAACAATCAAGTACCATTGTTTTTCCTATCAAATTGAAAAACATTTTTAAAATTACAACAGCCAGTAGTAGTGTTTAGAGAACAGTATGATTATACGCATCAAAAAATATGCATACACTTTGACCCAACATTTGCACTTCTAGGAATGGATCATAAGGAAATAGATAAGGATATACACCAAAATTTATGGCAAAGATATTCACTGCAAAATTACTCAAAAAAAAGAAAATTTAGAAACAACCTAAACATCCAACAATCAGTGATTAGTTGAATATATTATTTTTTAACTTTTTATTTTGAAATAATTTTAGACATCGAAAAGTTGTTTAACACTACAAAGAGGTCTTTATAATAACTTTGGAACAAATTCAGATTGAACTTAACAGAACCTAGGAAAGCAGTTAGGTGAGTGCTTTCTAGTGGCCAAGAGGAACTTGTCTACTAATTCTGGAACTTTTTGGTGAGGAGGGTGTGGACAAGGTGCACCTCTGTGCAAGCTAAGAAACCCAACAGTATGTTGACTTTGATCGGTCTAATGTAGGGCTGCAAGCACCCATGCTGCTGATGGCTTGGTTATAAAATAGCAATACTAATTCTCCTTCCCCTGCGGATGGTGCTGTCTGTAAAGGAAAGTTAGAGAAGCATAAATGATCAAACAATGTTCAGGTAGAGATTTTGCAAAGTACAAACCAATTAAATTGACAATCAATACCTAGGAAATTTCGAGAATTGATTGCTACTCAGAATTCGGGAGAATTTAGTAAGGAAAACAGCATCACTATAAGACAATAGAGGCTTACAAAAATGAGTCAGGCCAGATTGACCTCTTTGACTTGTGTCAAAGGGCCTCGAGATTCATAGAATGAGAAAATATCATAGACAGATTAAACCTAGATCTCATCAAAGTATTTCATGTCTTTTTTGACATCTGTCACCAGTAGCAATTTTGTCCGATTTAAGAAAGTACTTACCATAATTTATTAAATATGTTTGTGTAGATGTGGCACCCACTCTCTTCTTTTTATGACTTCCACAATACCCACATATAGTAGGTACTCAATAACTGTTTGCTGAATTGGTCAATAAATGATACTATGTTTTAATTTTCTTTAGAGACTCTAGAAAACTTTTCAATGGAAGGTTAATTTTTAGAGAAAAGGTACTAAAGATAAATGTGAACAAAGAACTCTGATTCCCTTCAACAGAGTAGGGGCAAATAGATTTTTCCCCTCAAGTTCCTGCATGCCAACAAACTATACTTCACTTGGTCGGGCGAAGGGAGAAATCTATCTGTTGGTGCTTATAAAACAAAAACTTGGGATTCCATTAGATTTGATCAGTCCCTAATTACTACCCCTGCACCCCTATTCCCAATCTCAAACCCTGAATGGTTGTTGAGCCAGCTCATTTTCCCCAATGTCCTTGGAACTCAATTTTTCAGGATAATAAAATTTAGCATGATCTGAGCTATAACAAAATAGTAAGGGAGCAGAATAGCAAGTGAGAAGGGAGACACATGATATGATCAGCTTGAGTCTCACAAACCTCTTAAACCCTCGTTTAGCTTGGTGACCAAGCTTGGTTAGCTCTTCCTCATTTGCTTACACTTTTTCTGAATTGAAATTAAGTATATGCTCACATTCTGAAATACTGCCCTCTCCATAACTCCAATTCTGTATCAGAGAATGGAAGTCCCGATCTTCCAACAGCCTTCCTGGTGCTTAAAAAATTTGTAGGAGTTGAGCTTTTACAAAAGAAAGAAAGAAAGAATTCAGGTCTTCAAATGAAAGGAAGCAGCTAATATTCTTAAATGTTTAAGTTAGAACATAAATTACAGGTAACTCCCACCATAAACACAGCTGCACTATCTCGTCTCATGACATTAAAGAAAAACACTCTTCTGTCAGGATTGTAGGAAAAGCAGAAGTCTGCCTTTGTGGGGAGCAAATTAAAACAGTCCTGTTGGCATCCCCAAAATGCAGTGCGTTTGAAGATGTGGGCAAACAAATTCCTCCCTCCCATCCACTCTCTCTGGCTTTGAGATAAGTAGGAACATTTCGTTAAAACAGCTTCTACATGAAAGGCAAGGCTTTCCAGCTGGAATGGAAGTCTGTGTGTCAATGACAAACACATGCACTGAATGTCAACAACACAACAGTTTGAAACATTACAGGAAGTGCCTCAAATGGCTCTGTTCACTGCAGGCCTGACTGGCTGAGCTGTTGAGACATGATTATCAAGGGCCCACAGGCACAGCTCCAGAGCTGGGCCCCATCCTAGGAGAGACTGGGCTGAACTAGTGTAAGGAGGCAACAGACAAAATAACTCATTCTTGAATAATTCAGATAATCTCAACGTCACAGAGATAGTTTCAAAGTACCTAAGGGCAAATAAAATTAAAATAAAGAAAAAATATTTTGCATTTATTTTTAGTAGAATTATGGCTTTGACATCTCTAAATGCAATAGCCAGAAATAGGAGGGAGGAGGACTAAAGGAAAGAGGAGAGGAGAGAGGTAAAGAAGAGGAGGTTATCCGCCTACCAGATCTTGGGTTCTAATCACAGAATTTTAGATCTGGATGGAACATTAATGATGTAAACCAGTTCTCAAGCCTAGTTGTACCTCAGAATCAGCTAGGTAGCTTAAGATGAGATAGATAGATAGATAGATAGGCAGTCCTCCCATCCCCTACCCCAAGATTCTAATGAACTTCAGATAGGGTAGGGCTAGAGCATGGGTATATTTTAAGCTCTCAGGCAGAGGATTCTCTAGTAATTTCAGGGTGGATAAACACTTATTTCACAAAAAAAGTGTGTTCAGGGCTAGGATACCAGAGGTTTAGAGCAAAATGGAATCACAGACAAGGAATCCCTAACCCAGTTTGACAGGCTAGAAGGAAGTGGTGACATGCTGCTTAAATTGAACCTTAGGCAAGTCGTCAGTCAAAGAACAGAGAAGCAGAAATAAAACTGTCCAGGTAGGCAACGCATATACAGCGTGCTAGGGAGTTTGGCGATTATCCAAGACATTTGGGAGATATTGCAAGACTTTAAACATGGAATGTCATGTACATCTGTTGTGTTTGCCTGCTAAGTCTCCCTTCCTCCCTTCAGCTGATAACAGAATCCATTCATGGGCTTTGGGTGGGGCTGACTCTGTCCTCCAAGCCATAGAGGGTGGATGTATAACCCAGGACTTCCCAAAGAGAATTCCCCATGACTGGAGCATCAGCAATTGATTCACTGATGGACTTGTGACCCTTCTTGGGACCTTTCTGCCAAAACCATGTGGGAAGAAGTTCTCTTTTTGCTGGGTCATGCAATTGGTAGAGTCTGAGTCCTAGGCTACCAGTGACCAACATATCCAGCAGTGGGTATATTTGAAACTCTATGTCAAGCTGGGCCTTTAATCAGACCCGTCTCTTGGATTTCCCAGTGATGTGGGCCAATAAATTCCCTGATTTGCTTATTGTATTTTGAGTTGGGTTTTACTTACTTGCAAACAAAAAAATCTGACTAATACAGAAGCCCTATTGTATTTTAGAAAAACCAAGCTAGTCGCAAGATGGAGAATGGCATACATTTCAGAGATGACTACAGCAATTCAAGTGTGAAATAATGAAGGCCTGGGCAAGGCAGTGAGGAAGGTGAAGAGGTGATGAGAGAAAGAGAAAGGGAACTGCCTCCCCATGATGCTTAGGGGGAGGATTAATGGTGAAGGAAACAAGAAGTGATGGGTTTATGCAAATATTCATTAATGCTTACTGTATACAAAATGGAGATAACACTGCATGAGGAAATTGGGAGAATTTAATGAGTCAATACATAGAAAGAACATTTCTCCATAGCCACTGGTAATCAGGCTCAAGTCATAATAGACATATGGTTGGTCTTTTTGATTCCACAGGCAGTTTTCTAGTCATTTTCTATTCCAGTATTGATGGATGCATTTCGAGGTATCCCACAAAAAAACACTAGTGAAATGGGAATTGAGCTAATGAATTTTTCGGGAAGAAACGTTTCTCCAAATCTGTCAGCAAGATCATCTCATTATGCACATTGTCAATAAGATATTAATAATGATTTCACAATTTATAGAAAAAATTTTATATTGATGAATACTTTTTAAAAAATACTTCTATTGACTTAAGCTACTGTAAAGTAACACCCAAGAATAAAAGAATCAAGTTGAGTAAAAATAAATTACATGTTTCTAGGCATTCTTGTAGTTCTCATTTCAAAAATATGATGGGAAAGACCATTCATGCCTGTCCTTAGATGAATTTACAAACAGAAAATTAATGGAGAGCAGTATTGGAAATTTATAAAAATAAAAAGACAAGCTTGATATGAGAATAGGCTATTTAAATTTTTGAGGTATTCAGAGAAGATTATTTCAGTGAAACACAAGCAATTATGCATGATTGACACAATCAGAAAGTCTAATACAATGACTTGGAGAGACCCCAAGAGATCTAAGACCCGGCACCAGGAAGATAACATCAGTAACAGGGCTCCGAAAATCAAATCTCCCATTTTAAATAACAAGTTCCTACAAGCTCGATAGGCTTGCTGTATTGTTCCAGATCAGCAAAGAAGTCACCCTGAGGCTGACGGGAATAATGAAACGCTGCAACATGGCACACATTGGCAGGAAATGTCTCTTCAACATAAGGCCAGACATCTTCATCGTGGTATTCGATCATCAGCACAGAGCGTTCGATGTGATTTATGTCAGACAATCCAAGAGAAGTCGTTCTTCTCATCTATTTTGTCCCATGCATCCTCTGTTATTCAGTAATGATATCATCAGCCACTGTCTGGATGTGAACAGTAATCCCTCATAAACTGAAAATTTGCTCACAATGTATTGATGTATTACAGAAAACAAACCAAAAAACTCTGAGTTTTAGCTGAATCCATCAGGTTTGTGTCATGCAGACGGACATTTCCACCTGAGGAAATTGGATATCATTTCTTCCTGGTTTCGTTATCTTTTTGTCATCATGGCACAGCATTCTAAGTGTCACAGCCCTTCTGTTGATTTTAGCTTCCACATGCAACGATCATGAATTGGAATCCTTCACCAGATTCATAAAAACCCCAACCCAGACCATTGTAAGACAGCTGAATCTGGCTTTCTTCTAGGGTCGGAGTCCCTCCCACATCTCTGTCAAGTGATTTCTCTGCCTCAGATTAACACTTTCAAAGATAGGAAACTCTCCCACCGATGCTATATTCCGAGGCTTACTTTGACATTTTCCCTTTGGAGAAGAAGCTCTATCCCCCAGAGACGTCTTTGTAGAAAACATTCATCTTCTCCAATGAGCTGCCAGGTAAAGAGGTGCTCCTCAAACCTCCCCTAGCAAAGGTCAGCTTGCTCTTATCACACAGACAATTGGTGACACGAAGCTGGACACCCTCAGGTTGCTGAAGCAGATCCCTCAGAGTCCCCACTTCCCACAGGAACCAGAGTTCTTTGCAGCTTTCTCTTGAAATTCTTCCTGTGAATTTTCTAGAACTTCTAGAAATGTCCTTCTAGAAAAATTGCCTATTTCTGTAGCTTCTCCCACTCCCCCTAGATTGAAATTTCTATTCTACCTACTTCGCCCCACATTCTAGGAGCCAGAGTCAGTAAAGGTCCCTCTTTCCTATAGAGTCTACACAGAAATATTAACACACAATACTTTTCATCTTAATTCTCGTAGTGTGCAAAGAGGCATTCAGTTTTCAGCTGCAGTCAGGGGTGACTTGACAATCACCTGGTGCTTTGGGTCTTAAACTTCTATGGAGAACAGAAGAGAACCTGATGAACATTATGGTCCCTCTGGCAGAAAAATACATAGACCTTGCATGTAATTTCAGAGTCAAAGGAAAGTCGCTGGGGGAAATCCATGGGTAAGAATTGCTGACCTATGCCAAGCTTTGAACTCGAAAGATAAGAAAAATAAGGAACACAGAAGACAATACTTGTCCAAGATCTTTGAGCTTAATAATGGCAAAGCTTGCGTTAGACCCCAGATCTCCTGTTTCCTGGTCTGGAGCCCTTTCTACCACTTCATGCTGTTGCTTTGTATCTCGGGGCTAAGTTAGTATTAAAAATTGGCAGAGGGGCTGGCCCCGTGGCCAAGTGGTTAAGTTCACGCGCTCCGCTGCAGGCAGCCCAGTGTTTCATTGGTTCGAATCCAGGGTGCAGACATGGCACTGCTCATCAAACCACGCTGAGGTGGTGTCCCACATGCCACAACTAGAAGGACCCACAATGAAGAATATACAACTATGTACTGGAGGGTTTGGGGGAGAAAAGGAAAAAAATAAAATCTTTAAATAAATAAATAAATAAAATTGGCAGAAAGTGGAACTGTGATTCAGTTGCAACAAAGGCCTCAGTCGACCCTATGAGGAGCTCCGGAGCTGGGGCAGCCATTCATAGTTGTCCTGAGCTAAGCATGGAGCAGAGGGGAAGATGGGGAGCCTGGACCCATATACTCCCATATGCACCAGTCAATAGAAATGGGCTGCTCGGAAGACATGTGACCTTGAGCCAGGAAGATCTCTTTAGGGCCTGGGCTGAGAGTCATCAGCTATCAATACTCCCAGCAGTATAGTGGAATGAGTACCTCTGTCCTAGAGAAGAGAGAATCAAGGCAGGCACCACAGCATCCTCTACAGTAGATGTGGGAACACTTGCAACCAGCCTCCTATTCCTTCTTAAATAACCCTCAAGAGTCTAAGGTAATATCTTCCTCTCTCCCTCCCCCTCTTCTTGAAGAACTGAAATCTGCCATATATCATCAAGAGCAGAAAGAAGGAACACAGCTACAACGCCCCAAACATATCTGAGTTATACTGAGGACTCCTCCAAACACCGTACGGACAATTGACCTTCGCAAAATGAGTGAAGTCCATTTCTGAAAATAGTCTCTGGGGGATCCCAAAAGTAATGGGATGAAATTGATTGAGCATTGCACTGTTTCGCTTTATAGCCTTTCCATTTGTCATACAAATGATAATGAATACTTATTTCTTGATTTACATTTCGGCCTTCACACAATTTGCAGCTCTTGCCATGTTTACATGCACCATCTGGAAGAAGTAATGAGCCAAGGAGCACCAGAAATTATAACTTGCTTTGACTAAACCTAGAAGATTTTTACTGGCAATAAAATGATTTTGCTTTTTTTTCTTTCTGGATTTGTAAAGAGATTAAAACATGAGTTTCACTGAGTGTAGGCAGAAATATGCAAAGCTAATTTTAATAGAATGAACCTGAAGGCACCTGGCACTCCTGATCAATTCAGAATAATTTAGTCATAATAGCAATAGTCTCATGATAGAAAGTCTCATCTGACGTTGCAATCCTTAAAAATGATTACCTTGTCTATACACAAATGTCACCACAGGAGTCATTGGGCATAAGAGGGAACATACAAGAATGCTGAATAGCATAGAGTCTAAGATCTTGGACTCTGGCCTCCCGTGGGCCTGGGCCCAGCCCTGCCATCTACTATTGATATGACTCTGGACAGGTTACTTAACCTCTCCAAATATCAGGTGCCTTGTATATAAAACAGGGATAATAATAGGAACAACATAATGGGGTTGTTGTTAGAATTAAATGAGACAATGCAAATAAATTACATTGAAGTGTTAGAGACAACACTAAAGAAACACTCAATAATCACTCATGGTTACTATTTCCTATCTTTAGAGAGTTTACCAAAAAAATTACAGATTCTTCTTTCAAAGGTTCTCTTGGGTCAAAGTTGTCCTGGGTAGAGGGTAACTAAGAATAACATGGATGAATTAAATACATCCACAATTCCATCCAAGCACTTGTTTTTGTCCCATAACAGAGTGTGAAGGTCTTCAGGTTAGGCCTGATCCAGCAAGCTGAGTCCATGGATCCCAGGATTCGTAAATGGGCATACAGGTGGGATCAACGACTTGGAAGACATTTTACACTCTATTGTTCTTAAAAGTTAAACTTAGAAAAGTAAATAAATGACTGTTCTAATCATTTCTGTTGCCATAGCAAACATCTCCCCCACTAGCAAAGTGAAAGAAGGAGGTAAATATCAGGACTCCCCACTAAATCCAAAAAGATGTCATTACAGTCCTTGAAAGCCTCTTCTAAAAATAACGTACTCAACTTGGCATGTTAGCATTAATGGAATTTTTAATAGTTTTTATAAAATAGCACTTGTTATTTATGATTATAAAACCAAAAACTGCATATTGTAGAAAATACGTTAAACTTGTGAGGAAGATTTTTTAAAAATCACCCAAATCCTTTAATTTAGAGATTAAATACTTAACATATTGATGAGTTTCCTTCTAGTTTTTTTCCTATGCAGAGTTTTTTCAGAATTGCGATCATACTGCCTATTCAGTATTTGACCCAGCTTTGTTCATTTAATAATTCATGTAAATTCTTTCCAGTGTCTTTAACCATTTTTTGAAAATGTGACTTTAACAATATGTTATATCCCCTTATATGGATTCTGCCTATGAATCACTAGTTGTTTTTAATTTTGTACTCTAAAAAATGAAGCTTCAGGGCTGGCCTGGTGGCATAGTGGTTAAGTTCACTCACTTCACTTCGGCAGCCTGGGGTTCCTGAGTTTGGATCCCACGTACAGACTTACACCGCTCATCAAGCCACCCTGTGGCGGCAGTCCACATACAAAGTAGAGGAAGACTGGCACAGATGTTAGCTCACGGCTGATCTTCCTCACCAAAAAAAAAAAAAAAAATGAAGCCACAATGAACATCTTTGTACATTGATTTGGTGTTTTAAAGGATAGATACCTAGAAGTGGAATTATTGCAAAGACTGTATTTTTAAGCCAAT
Source organism: Equus caballus (assembly GCF_041296265.1). Taxonomy (NCBI): domain Eukaryota; kingdom Metazoa; phylum Chordata; class Mammalia; order Perissodactyla; family Equidae; genus Equus; species Equus caballus. The sequence goes on from NC_091706.1 coordinate 48,179,538, forward strand.
TATAGCCCATCAATAGGTTTCCAAAAAGCCAATACCAACCTACAGTCCCATCAGCAACACCTGAGTACCCACCTTACCAAGCCTTTGCCCAAATGGAAGTTCAAAAATCCTACACTTGAAAGAGTATTTGATAAAAAATAATTGATATCTTGGCAAGGAGGACAGTTTAATGCTCTAAATTAAAATTTTAATGATCTAAATTAAAATTTGAAAACCAGTTCATGATGATTCGATCAAAGTTAATTACATCCTCCATAACGGTCAGTCTCATGGTTGAATTCCTTGTGTATTCCTTTATCTCTTGCCACCACCACCAGTTTATGAACCTCTGGAGGGCAGCAAAAGGTTTTATGTACCTCCCACACCACCTACTACAGTGACTGTACACACTTTGATTTAGCCAAAACAAACGGAAACTGAACAATCTGCCTTTAGACCCGGAAGATTTTCAAATCCAGCAAGTAGGCACTCTCCCATGTGTTTACATCTATGCCCCTGCCCGCACCCTCATCTTCTCCCCACCACCTCGTGGCACTGAAATATGGTGAGGAAGCATTGCAACATAACTATCAGGATTTTGAAGAATCGTATCCATTTCTTTTGTTTCTGTGGACCTGAAGGAATCCTAAAACGAGTTCTGACTCAAATGTCCGAACTAGGGGCCACATCTCACCGCCAAACAACAAGGCTTCCAAACCCAACCAGGCCAGCTATTTGTCCGTCTGGAAGGATGTCGGCTGAGAATGGTTTCCAGCCTGGCTGTGGGCAGAAACAAAAATCCAACACCCAGACAAAGTCCCAATTCCCTGTAAACAAAGAAGGGAAGAACTGTTTATTGCAGCCACTGAAGTCTTTTAATATGAGGCTCCAAGTATGTCAAGCACACCAAACAAATTTAGCTTCACCACCTGTTCCGGAAAAGAGACGCCCCTGCCAGATTCCCCCGAAAAGCGCATAGATATTCTCAGTGTGGATTAGCTGGGAGTCTTTTCAAATATGTTCTATATTAGAGTTTGTAAACTGGGCACTTGATGTACACCACATGGCTGCTGTGTAAGACAGGCGAAGTTTTTGTTCCATGCCTTTAAAAAATCACACTCCTTTGCTCCACAGTTTTCAGACAAAATCTGGGAAAATGGTAAAAATGTCTTAAAAAGAAAAACAACTTACCTACCCTGGGTGTAACTCTGGTCATGGAGAACAAAGAAAGGAGCCTGTAGTCTTACTGGAGGGAAAACACACACACTTGAAAAATTCCATTTTCTAAGAGATATGCCAAGAAAGAGTGTGGTGAATTGCCAGAAGAGTGGGCAAGATGGTAATCGACAAAACACAGAAGTGTAAGCATGTCAGTGTCAAGAGGTATGAAATGCCCTGTTACAGAAAAAGCAATGCCTCAGTTAAGCCATGAAAAGGGTCCAAAAATTAAAGTTAGAGCAAATACCTAAATATAGTCCCACTCAACATTACTTGCAGAGCACTTTCTACAGAGTCTGGTAGATTAAATGAGACAATGTCTGTAAAGTGTTTAGGAAAATGCCAGGCACCTACTAAACGTTCAAGACACGCTTGTTACTGTGGTTGCTGCTGAGATGAAGCTGTGCTCCTGGGTACGTTGTACCACCCACCGCCCCGTTGAACTCCTCTCCTTCTTTTAAGACTCAACTCAAAACTTCTCTTGGAAGCCATCCTTGGCCACCACTCCCTGCCCAGGCAGTGTTAGGAGCTACACTGCCAGTGCTCCCAATGAACAGCTCCACATACACAGATCGCCCCCTACAAACACAAGAATAACTTAAAAGTAAGGCACCTGGACTATTCATCTATGCATCTAACATCTAATTTGAAGCATGCTTGATGAATGGATGAGGGATATGTCCTAAAAGGAAAGAAGGCAGGAAAGAAGACTGGTAGAAAAACCCGCAGGTGCCCCCCACCTCCCCAGCCTATGGATATATTATATCAATGTTAATACCTCAATGTCGAGAGCAACAAGCCTATCCATACGGCACAGGCAGGAATCCTGCGGGGTTGCCCTTGCAAAATTCCCCCAAATTATTTCTGCAGTTCTCCAGAGAGCATCTCACGTGTGCTCCCAAGTCAGTTCTGCCCACCACTTGTCTTCCTCCTTGCTAAGGCTAAGCCCACTGCTTCCCCAGCGACACCTCTGCCTCAGCTGCTGTACCACAGCATTGGGAGCATTCCCTATCTCCAGGCCCAGATCCCTGCGGATTTGCTGGCACAGGCTCTGTGTCTCAGCTGCATGGAAACAGCTGGGCCATCTCTTAAGAAGGGAGAAGAGAAAGGCAGGCTCCCTCTCCACCACATGTCACTCTAGGTAGTGGACTGGGGCTGGTGGTGGGATCGGGCTAAAGGGTCGGATAGGTGAAATGGGTTTTTCAGGTAACACACACAGCAGTCATTCCTCCTTGGGGTGCTCATGGGAATGCAGAGGAGCAGAGTTGAGATGGGGACAAGTGCCCCCCTAGAACCCTTAAGCCTTCTTGCAGAGTCTGAATTGGGATGACAATCCACGTCTTCCATAGGGAACTGTCTCTCCGGGACCCTCTCTCCAGGGCTTTTTTTATCTACTAGGCGCTTGAGACACAGTGCCCACAGCCTTCCAGGTGTTGGATCAGTAGCCTGTGAAAATGTTGAGACCTAATACAGACCCAAAAGAGCATTTATTTATTCCAAAATATTTTTTAAAACCCTGCAAAATGAAAGTGAATAAATATTCAACTAAAACGTTTACCATATGTAACATTACATCAACTCCAATAATATTTCCATATTAAGGACGTTTACAACAGAAGATGGGGGCATTCTCATTTGTTAGAATGACATGGGATGGGTTCTCCAAAAGTAAGAGCTCTGAGAGCCTCTAAAGGTCAAAACAGCCCATCTGAAGGTCAAAATAGGCTATTTCTCCCTGCAATCCGGGTCTTCAGATTGTCTCCAGCCCCTCAGTCTGCCAGGCTCGTCTGAAAAGACTGAAACTGTAGGTACATGTCAATCCTTTAAAAAAAAAAATTGTGTATAGAAATATTTGAATATACACCAAAGACTACAGTGAGCAGAAGAGGCTTCCTCACTCGGATGGAGTAATCGATGGTGGTCTTTGAGGGCCCCAGAACCATTGCTGGGTCTTCATCAACCTAATGTAACAAGCTTCAGAAGTCTGCTCCTCTTGAAGAGAAAGTAAATTTTCAAATGGATTTCATTTCAAGGTAGACCAGCAATTCAGCAGACACAGGCAGGCAAAAATGTTAGAGTCAACAGCAATTTTTATTTTGATCCACGTGATACAACACAAATTAATTTGAAGTTCTTAAATTTATTTTTCCCTTCATGTTGTTCTCACTAAGAAAGTGAAAAATGGTTCTCCCTCTTTCTGCTGAGGCAGAACTGTAAGCATTGTGGAATCAAATGAAGAACTCTACAACAGTGTGAAACGTATTCATAGTTAAACAACGTCATCATTCTTTGTTCTTCATCTACAGTCATATCTGGGTGGCATCTTCTTCTCTGTGAGACAAAGTCCAGTGTCTTTGGCCTAGAATCCAATCAATGCCCACCCTACCTAGCTGACCTCAATTGTTAATACTTCCCAAGAAATTCTCCTTACCATGGATCGCATCTCCTTACTATCCCTTACCCTCATTCAACCCCTTCCCACAACTCTAGCTTTATCCAAACCCTTCCTCTCCCTTGATACACCCAGCCCCTCTTGCTTGGGTGCATTTGAAGTTCCAATTCCCTCTCACAGGTTTTCAGTTGAACTAAACCATAGCAACCTTTCCTTCTCCAAAATCCCATAACATAGAGCTTTACTCCACAATATTATCCTTAAATTTATGCCCTTTATCTAAAAATTCCTTTTATCTATGTCTTATTCCATTAGTCAGATTCTCAACTCCCCTGAAGGAAAGAATTGTGTCTCATGCATCTTTTCCATCCAGCACAGTGCTGAGCACCTAGCCATCATTCACAGCCTGTTATCTCAATTGCTTTGAAATTTTAGATCTGGCGTGGGGACTGTCATTTCAGCTACTTGTATGCTCACCAAAGGGATTTCCTAACTTCATAGACATATATGTAGAGATTTAGGCGGGTGAAGTTGAGACAGTACAGTATAGCAGCATCTTTCCATCATAGTCAATTTGACACGTGTCCACTTGAATAAACTACCATTGCCATCTTGACTACTTCATTCACTGGAACCACAGAGGGCTATACCAATGTATGGGCTGATATACAAGTATATCTTAGAGTTCTTCAATGAGCAAACACTGAGTTTTCCTTTTTGTTCTCCATGTCAATAGTGACAAATATACTCCTACCATTCTATTCAATGTACTCCAAAAAGAAAGAAGAGAGAGAAGAAGCATTTTGTAATTTATCATTAGTTAAATTAAAGGTAACAAGGTAGGAAAGAGTGTATTGTTTTAGTACTTTTACCATATCTTCCTAGGAATGGAATAGACCCTGAGAAACACTTTGATGAGCACTTGGAGGGTAAGCTGAGACAGTAAGGATCTGGCTGTCAGAGAAGAGCTTGAAACTGCTCTGAGGGAAACAAGGAAAGGAATTTCTTTGTTGTTTTAGAATTAGTCAGGGAGGGGAGGAGAGAAAGAAGGGAAAAAGAGAGCAGAGCAAGGAGAATACTTCATGATAAAGCCCTTTCCTGCTTTTCCGGGTGGAAAGAGCCAAAAGATGACCACAAAAGGAGGGGCTCTAAAGGATTTTGGAGAATTTATTATGGACTTTTAGTTTATCTAGTCTATGTGAAGTGTAGACCCCTACTCTATATGTCACCCAAATCTTCTAACAATCTACTTAATTCATTCTCTGCAGAACTCGAACTTTATGAAACTCAATCTCTACACAACTTGACCTCTTCCCAACCCAACCTCTACTCAACTCAATCTCTACCGAAATCAACCTCTACTCAAATCAAAGTCTTCTCAGCTCAATCTCTACTCAGTTAAAACCCTTCTCAATTCAATATTTGAATCAGCTCAAACTCAGTGTAATTCAAACTCTACTCAAGTAACTCTATTCAACTGAGTTCCTTAAACTAAATTTAACTCTGCTTACAGATGCTTTGTGTGAGTGTACATTTTTGGAATTTGAAGAGATCTGCATTTCACATCTAGGCTGTAGCAATGTAGTCCAAAGAAAAACACAAATGCAGTTGGCAAAGAAGACCATCAGAATGTGAGTTCCCTGTGAATCTGCAGAAATCTCACTGAGGATTTCTACAAGCTACGCTTTCGAGGCATTCAAGTAACCTCATTAGACAGTAAAGGAACAAGGGCTCCCAGTTGATGTGAGACTTACATACACGGTTTAAAACTTTGACTATCATACGTAGACTACATGAAAGTGGGAAAAATTCTTGAGAACTGCTCAAGTCTATATTTTGGGAAAAATAATTTCTAGCTAAGAAGTAACTCTTTACACCAAAAGAAACAGAAATCACCTGTGCAACATATGTTATCAACATGCTATCCCATTGGTGCAACATCGGAAGAACAAAGAACTCAGAACCCAGAGGCAGGGCCCTGAAGGTACCCAGTCCAGAAGGCACAGGTTGGTGAGCAGGACTACGACAATGAACAAGTAGAAAAATAAGTCCTAATCAGATAACAGGTAGTCGGTGACATTTTACAAAGCATACTGTGGATAGCAAACCTTCTTAGAAAGCGCATTCATGAAATATTTATTATTTAAAGGACTTTTAAAAGGGTACATCTGGCGGAACAGGGTGGAATGAGGAACTGCGATTTTCTACCACCTTTTGAAACGCCACTAAAATAAACTGAAGGGATTAAAAATGCACAATGGCACAAGGACAAAGATAAAAGGGAGGAGACAACTGCCACTGAGTAACGTCAACGGATTTTCAAAGATGGAAAGTAGACAAGGGAGTATTAACTCTAGGAAAGGGGAGGAATCCAGTATCTAAAAGAGAAAAATAATTTTAAAAACAGTGTCAAATCACTTGCCGCACCACAGACAGGCTCAGGAGAAGACATACCAGGAGCCAGAGAGTGGGATGGACCCAGGAAGGAAAATCTGTATACAAAGTAGGGAGTGATCTAACACTAAAGGCCTTTTCTCTTTCCTCAATTCCCTGTAGCCAGGCCACTGGCCTTCCTCCCATCCCGTACGAGACTGGAAATTTAGTCTCTGGAAAAAAATGGACCAGAGAGACTCAAATGTATCAGGTAGTGGAGGGCTGGCCTAAAGCATGGAGCTCAAACTAGGGGACTAAGGAAAGCCTTCACAGTAAATACTGGGTGTGTATCTCCTTACCCTACTGCTGGGAACCATATGCCCTCTAGGAAAGATATTAACATATTCTTGTCTGAGGAAATTGATCAACATATGAGGGCAAAATACTACAGGTATTGGTATTAGGGAATCTCTCAATGAAAAAGTCAGACCACAACCCAAGCCCACGTATTCCTCCACCAGCTTCCAATTTGCTTGTAAGTGATTATTGTTTTAATGAGAATATAGACAAGGATCCCCAAAGATTTGAGCAAAGTTGGTAGCCTTGCACTATGACTTCAAGACCAATGATAAGCTTCAGTAAGGTTCACATAGGGTAGACGTATAGAACAATGAAACAGAAACAGACTCAAATATGTATGGTCAGTTGATTTTTGACAAACACGATGAGGTTGTTATCTAAGGAAAGAATAACCCTATCAACAAATAGTGCTGGAACAATAGAATATCTATATGGACCAAAAATAACCTCATACTATGCATAAAATTAACTCATAAAAGCTAAAACCATAAAACTTTTAGAATAAAACAGAGAAAAAAATCCCCCCCACCTTGGAGTAGGCAGATATTTCTTAGACAAAACACAAAAAAATACCAACTTTAAAAGAAAAGAAGTTGATAACATATTTTAAGTTAAAATTTTTTCATTTTGAAAGACATTAAAAAATGAAAAGTTCAGCCACAATTTGGGAGAAAATATCCAAAGGACTTGCACCCAGAAAAGAATTCATACTCCTCAAGAATAAGACAAACAACCCAATTTTTTTAAATTAGCAAAATACCTTAATAGACAATTCACAAAAGAAGATGTACAAATGACATATAAGCACATAAAAATATCTTGAATATTATTAGTCATTAGGGAATTGCAAATTAAAATCTCAGTGAGATACCACTACATACCCACCAGAGTGGCTAAAATTTTAAAAAGTAACAATACCAAATGCTGACAAGGACGTAGAGCAACTGGAACTCTCCTACATTGCTGGTGGAGCTGTAAAATGGAACAACCACCTGGCAGTTAACCATATTCTTTTAAAGTTAACCACACATTTACCATAGAAGATTTGCTCTCCTAAGTATTTCCTGAAAACAAATAAAAGCACACATCTATCCAAAAATGTACATGTGAATTTTATTACAGCTCTGTTCATAATAGCTCCAAGCTGGAATGTCCCAATTACCCAAACGACCATGGACAAATGGTAAACAAAGGTGGTATATCTACATACTACTCAGCAATAAAAAGAAATAGGGATAAATATATGGATGAATCTCAAAAACATTCTGCTGAACAAAAGAAGCTAGACATAAAAGACTATATAGTGTCTAACAATGAACTAACAGAAAAAGAACTCAAGAACTCAATCCCATTCACAATCGCAACGAAAAGAATAAAATACCTTGGGATAAACTTAACCAAGGAAGTGAAGGATCTATACAATGAAAACTACAAGACTTTCTTGAAAGAAATTGACGATGACATAAAGAGATGGAAAGACATTCCTTGCACATGGATTGGAAGAATAAACATAGTTAAAATGTCCATACTACCTAAAGCAATATACAGATTCAATGCTATCCCAATCAGAATCCCAAGAACATTCTTCACACAAATTGAACAAACAATCCTAAAATTCATATGGGGCAACAAAAGACCGCGAATTGCTAAAGCAATCCTGAGCAAGAAAAACAAAGCCGGCGGAATCACAATCCCCGATTTCAAAACATACTACAAAGCTACAGTGATCAAAACAGCATGGTACTGGTACAAAAACAGGTCCACAGATCAATGGAACAGAATTGAAAGCCCAGAGATAAAACCACACATCTATGGACAGCTAATCTTCGATAAAGGAGCAGAGGGCCTACAATGGAGAAAAGAAAGTCTCTTCAACAAATGGTGCTGGGAAAACTGGACAGCCACATGCAAAAGATTGAAAATTGACCATTCTTTTTCACCACACACCAAAATAAACTCAAAATGGATCAAAGACCTAAAGATTAGGCCTGAGACAATAAGTCTTTTGGAAGAAAATATAGGCAGTACACTCTTTGACATCAGTTTCAAAAGAATCTTTTCGGACACTGTAACTCCTCAGTTGAGGGAAACAATAGAAAGAATAAACAAATGGGACTTCATCAGACTAAAGAGCTTCTTCAAGGCAAGGGAAAACAGGATTGAAACAAAAAAACAGCTCACTAATTGGGAAAAAATATTTACAAGCCACTTATCCGACAAAGGGTTAATCTCCATAATATACAAAGAACTCACACTGCTTAACAACAAAAAAACAAACAACCCGATCAAAAAATGGGCAGAGGACATGAACAGACATTTCTCAAAAGAAGATATGAATATGGCCAATAGACACATGAAAAGATGTTCATCATCGCTAATCATCAGGGAAATGCAAATCAAAACTACACTAAGATATCACCTTACACCCGTTAGATTGGCAAAAACATCCAAAACCAAGAGTGACAAATGTTGGAGAGGTTGTGGAGAAAGAGGAACCCTCATACACTGTTGGTGGGAATGCAAACTGGTACAGCCACTATGGAAAACAGTATGGAGACTTCTCAAAAAGTTAAAAATAGAAATACCCTATGACCCAGCCATCCCATTACTGGGTATCTATCCTAAGAACCTGATATCAGAAATCTCAAGAGTCCCTTGCACCCCTATGTTCATCGCAGCATTATATACAATAGCCAAGACGTGGAACCAGCCTACATGCCCAGAAACTGATGATTGGATAAAGAAGATGTGGTATATATACACAATGGAATACTACTCAGCCATAAAAAAAGACAAAATTGGCCCATTCACAACAACGTGGATGGACCTTGAGGGTATTATGTTAAGCGAAATAAGCCAGTCAGAGAAAGACGAACTCTATATGACCCCACTCATAGGTGGAAATTAGTATACTGATAAGGAGATCTGATCGGTGGTTACCAGGGAAAAGGGGGGGGTGGGGGGAGGGCACAGAGGGGGAAGTGGTGTACCCACAACATGACTAACAAAAATGTACAACTGAAATCTCACAAGGTTGTAATCTATCATAACATTAATAAAAATAAATAAAAATAAAAATAAAATAATAAATTTGAAGCTTTCAAAAAAAAAAAAAAGACTATATAGTGTCTGATTCTATTTACAGGAAATTCTAGAACAGGCAAAACTAATCCACAGGACAAAAAAAATCAGTGGTTACCTGGCATGGCAGGCAGGTTGACTGCAAAGGAGTATGAAGGAATCTGGAGGGAGGGGAAACGTTATAAATCTGGATTGTAGTAGTTGTTACCCAGGTGTATACATTTGTCAAAACTCATCAAACTGTACATTTTACAATAGGTACATTATTATGGAAATTATACCTTAATACAGTTGACTTTTAAAAAAAATCTCGATACCACCTCCTCCTCCATCTACTGCTCTGATTCTCTGCTCCTTTATAGCTACACTCTCAGCAAAGGTTGCCTATAATTGCTAACTATTTCCTCTCCTCTCCTTCTTAACAGCCCATTTCAAGTCAGCCTACGACCACAGCACACCACCAACACTGCTGCTGTTAGATCACCAATGACTTCAAATTTCCCAACTCGATTCTCGATTTTATGCAGTTTCTCACGTCCTTCTTCTTGACCTTCTTAGAGACACCCTTCTTTCTTTCTTGATTTTCCCACTGCCTCACTAGCTGTTCCTCACTAATCCACTGGTTTCTTCTCATCTTTCCAACACCTACTTGGAATTTCCCCATGCTTAGTAATCCTCTCTTCTTTCTCTACACTCACATGCTAGGGGAGCCCATTCAGCCCTTGGCTTTAATTATTACCTGCAAACTGATCATTTCAAAAGCTGTATCTTTATCCCAGACCTCTTCCTGAACTCCAGACTCACAAACCAGCTGCCACTTCACATTCTCCTTGGATGTCTTAAAGGTACCTCAGACTCAAAACCCCTGTAGTAGGCTGAATAATGGCCTGCAAAGATGTCCAGGGCCTGATTCCTGGCACCAGTAAACGTTACCTTGTATGGTAAAAGGAACCGTGCAGATGTTAAGGATCTTGTGATGGGTAGATTATCCTGGATTATCCAAACTGGCCCTAAATGTAATCACAAACGTCCTTGTAAGAGGAAAGTAGAGAGAGATTTGACTACTAAAGGAGGCCATGACAAGTTGAGTAATGGTGACGACTAAATAAGATGCAAAGCTGCTGACTTTGAAGATGCAGGAAAGGACCACAGTCGAAGAATGGAAGGAATGCAGTTCTAGAAGGTGGAAAAGTCAAAGAAACATACTCCCTTAGAGCCTCTGGAGGGAGGATACGCAACCCCGCCCACACCTTGATTTCAGCCCAGGAAAACTGATCTCACATTTCTGACCTCCAGAACCGTAAGAGAAGAAATCTGTGTTGTTTTAAGCCACTAAGTTTGTGGGAATGTGTTATAGCAACAATAGGAAAACTAATTCAATGTCCCCAAATGAAGTCCCAGTCTGTCTCCTCCATATCCCCACACCGTTCTCATTCTCAGCAAGTGTGCAGGACAGAAAAATCTTGGACTTCCATTCCACGAGAGCAAGGACAACGTTTTAGGCACTACTGTATCTCTACGCATAAAATAATGCCACACACTTAATAGGCATTCAAAAAACATTTGCTGAACAAATGATTGACTAAATACAGAAACAGACGATAAGATCAATATAGAACTATCCTTAATACCCTCAGGTTAAAAGTAGATGTTGCATCCATGCCACAAGAATGAAAAAATATAGTATTAAAAATCAAAACTCAAAATAAAGAGCTCTTTGAAATTGAAAATATCTTGGCTGAAATTTTTAAAATTCAATATGAGGTTTAGAAGAGTGAAATGAAAAAGCCAAGAATGTTAGTATTTCTAGACCAATAAAAAAATTAGGATTGACTCCTAATTCTAATCCAAAATTAACATTGAGACCCCTGATCCAATTAACAGAAGTTTCAGACAGAGAGAATAAACAGAAAAAAAAGGAAATTGCTAAAGAAATAAAATCAAAGAATTTTCCAAAACTGAAGGACATGGGTCTTCATATTGAAAAAACCCACAAGTGCACATAAAATGAATTATAAAAGACCCCAATAAAAGCATATTGCCATGAACTTTCAGAATACTAAAGATAAACAGAAAATTCTAAGGGATTACACAGATTTTACAATAATAATAATAAAAATAAATAATGATAATAATTCACTCCCAAAGAAAACAGGAACTGTAATGGCATCTGATTTTTTAACAACAAAACTAGATTATCTTGCTAAGAGTGTAGAAATTTTCTCACAAAAAAAAAAAAGGGTAAGTAGGTGAAGTGATGGAGGTATTCATTAACACAGTGAGGGAATCCATTCACAATGTATACAAATATCAAATCATTACATTGTACATTTTAAATATCTTAGAATTTTATTTGTCACTTATAGCTTAATAAAGTTAGAGTGAAAAAAACCTAGATTATCAGAGACAATAAACAAGGCCTTCAAAATCTTGGCACATGGGGGCAGAATTATATAGCAAGCCACGCTATTAACTAATCAAGGTAGAATAAAGATATTTTCTTACTGTCCAAGAACTCAAAAAACATGCTTCTCGAGTAAGGCTGTGCTTCAGAAAATGAAGTAATGGGAAAGGCAAGGGATCCAGGACAAAGGGGTCCAGACCACAGAAGGCCCAGAAGACTCTTGGGCTGCAGGCCCACAGAGCAATTTCTCCAGGGTGGAGGAGGCGCCAGAGGTCTGGGGAAGATGGGGGGAGAGGGGAGAGAATGGAACTCAAAGATTTTTTCTGTAAAATTGGTTTGAGTGTTTAAAAAAATTGTTGACAGATGTTTGACAAATCTGTTGGAGCATTTGGAAAACGAATTATCAATGCATACATAGAAAACTAAGCAAATGAAAAAATACAGCAATTGTGAACATCAAGATGAACCAGTTATACAAGAAAAGAAATGCAATCGTCAAACACTGCTTCTGCAGTGAGCAACTCCCACGGTCACAATAATGCAGACACTGAGCACTGATTTAACCCGAAATGTGGATATAACTAAGTTTTGAGGAAGAGGACAGGAGCAGAGCAAATAGTGGGGACAGGAGGAGAAAGCAAGTGAGCTAAAGCTTCATCCACAATAAAAGAATAATGTCTAAAATTGGGAAAAAGCATAAAACACCAGTATAAGCACATTAGTTAGAAATATTATAATAAATACTAAAAGAAAAAGCTAAGAGAGTTTAATGCAATCACTTCCAGGGAGGGCTGGGACACGGGGTGGGAGGCATGGGTCAAGGGACTGTGATTTTTTTGGTAAGTTTTTAGTCTTATCCGATTATGTTTAGATATGTACATATATTACTTTGATACAATAATTAGTGCGAAAGTAAAAACTAATAAAACTAAATAAAAGGCTCCGAGCAAGTATAGATATAAACGAGAATTTCTCACAAACACTAATAAGGGCTGTGACACACGGAGTGACATCACTCAGTCAGCTAGAACAGGGTGGGACCAGCACAAGGAGGACAGCCAGAGAAAAAGGGACACAGACGTGGCAGAAAAGAGACCATCTTCTAGGCAGAAGTTGGCTCAGCATTTTTTATCAATCCCTTTGTGAAAAAGGAAATTGGAAAGTAATAAAATATATAATGTTTTTAGTTTTCTGCAAGTCGAGCTTTTTACCCTGTGGAAATGTGTTGATGGTTCTCTGCCACGGGGTAGGTGCAAACATACTCAACAAACGTGCTCGCCACCCTCAGCAAGTCCTGGGCCCAAGAGCCCTTCAGGTGTGTCCCAGAAATCTGCACCTGCTGGAATGAAGGGGCAAGTTCAAGGAAACAGTTCCTCTGACAGAATGCTAATATTAACTGACTCTGTTTTAACCATTCAAACACAACACAGGCACACACACACACACACACCCCTCACAATGTGTTCCCAGGAGGGATTTTTTTTTTTAACCATTGTCTTCTGGCTTCATTTATGCAGCATTTGCTATTCCTCTCTCCCTCCCTTCTTTTTCTGGGTGTTGCACAACTTTTTAATTGAACATCCACTTTCATCTTAACTAGAACAATGAAGTATAAATTGCATTGTGTGAGCTGAGCAAAAGGCACAGAATGCTCTAGTCCATAGCATGACTTGGAACAACAAATAATGATAATGCCAAAACTGGCTACAAAAGCAATTAACCATACCAGAAAACTGCTCTCATTTAAAAAGATCTTGCTGCATAGGAAACTTCTTAATGGTAAGGCTGCATATGTTCTTGCTCTATAGCTACATCTTCAGAAACATATTTTCATTGTTGAAGCAGGCCCCCCCCCCCCAGGATTGAGGGTCTGCCATCTAATAGTTCATAAAATAAACTTTGACTTTAAAAAAACACTTTGTTTCAAAATAATGTACTTCAAAAAAAATCAAAGGATGTTCAAAGAGTTGCTTGTGTAACTCAGAGGTGGTGGGGATTAAAAGTTGAATGGCAAACCCAGTGTGTGAGCCAAACGAAGTCTCCAGCAAACCCTGGCTAGAGAGAAAATAGTGGTAAGCTTGTAGACACCGATGGAGGTATTTCTAAATGAAACGGGAGACTTCTAAGCATTTCTTTTTTTTTTTTAGCCTAAAACCAAGGAGGCTTCTAAAAGTCATCTTTCCACAGTTACAAAGAAAGAACATTTTGCAATAGGCATTGTCAAGGCCTGTCCACCACAAAGAGTCCCGGCGACTTGGATATTGCTGTGGCCCTGAGCTACCGTGTCAGTCATTTCCGGCCCGGAGCCTGCGTAGAGGCCCTGGTGAGTAACTCCAGGGCGACCCTGGGGTAGCCTGGACCTCCGCTGCTCCGTGGGCACGCACTCGTATAGGGACGCATGGAACCGAATGGTTTAGCCGGATCTAGTTAAATATCGCGGAAGGAGGTTGCTATCACACGGTTGTTTACACGGTGTAGGTTCAACTCTTTAGTGACAGCATGGCATTGTGATTCACGCCACAGGCCCTGGCACTCAGTCTACCTGGATTCAAATCCCAGCTCAGCCACCTACTTGACATCTCTGTGCGTCTGTTTCCTCCTCCATAAAATGAGAATGAGAATGATACCTCCTTCATAGGGTGTTGTGAAGATTAAACAAGTAAATAAACATATGGCACTTAGAACAGTGCCTGGCACAGAGTAAGTACTATGTAAGGACCGGCTATTGTTACTAGTCTCAGTTTATATTTTTTTGTTATCATAAGGTCTAAACTAAAGAATGGCAGGATTGTTAGTGAAAGGGAACTGAATCTGATGGAGGCAACCAAACTCTGAGGCCAAGATAGTCATGTCCACATTGGGGTGGCCAGGTAGGTTGCACTTCTGGGTTCAAATCCCAACTCTCCCATCTTTGCAATTGGAAGAGAACAGAAATTACTCTAGTTATGCCCAACCTGAAAAATTCTTGTGAGGATTAAATGAAATTCCATCAGTGAACGTAGCTGACACACAGCAGGTGCTCCCTGAATAATATTTTCCTTTTGATTCCCTCACAAAGTGGTAAAACCTACTAGAAAATAACCTCCACTGGGACTGAGTCAGATCATATGTCTCGCTTCCTGTTGTTATCACTAATGCAGTAAATAAATGGCTATAATAAGTATATGCTCCATCAACGGTGGCTGTATGAATGAATGAATGAATCTGTTAATTATTGATTAATAAGTGAGTGGATGTATTTGCAAAGGATATATTTCTGTGAGGTGATGGCATTTGTTACAAATTGATGTTCAAATATTTGATTTAATTGGACTGATCTGCCTTAAGCAATAGGTATAGATGAAGTTTACTTAATATAAGAGGCACTGAGAGTGACTAAAATAGTTTTGGGATATGGAAAATCGTGAAAAGATTGGATTAACCTAAAAACTGTGTGATAAATATTTTAGTCAAAACACTGTCAAATAAAATGTGACAGGCCATTATAAATGGTGATAAAATTAAAAATGGGGACAGATGACAAGATGTAATATTCTTATGTAAGTTAGAAAATATGTTTCCAGCCCTGCAGATGGCTGACCCCAGGGATGGGTGAGCCCAGCAGAAATTGAAGAACCCGCTGCTCCCAGCCTAGCGGTCTAGAGACCACGGGAATTACTCATTTTTCAGGTCAGACACCAACACTCTAAGGAGTCAAGTCTTCTACATGGAAGGTGCAAAAGAGAGAATACTAGAGATGTGTCCTGGGAGATTAGAGAAGGGGATGTTAGTGCATCTGTTACTCCTACAGTGATACAAAGCTCGTGAGATAAATACCATCTGAACAGCACAAGAATGCAAAAGGTGTGTGCAGAACTAAGGACTAAGAGCTGAGGATCCATGGAATAACTTCAGAACAAACCTTACCCCACTATGATAGCTCTGAAACGAGACCAACAGAGGAGTTTTAAGGTGTTTTAAGTCACCAAATCATCATTAAGATAAATACATGGCTTTCCACAGTGGTTTCTTTGAAAAGCACAATGTATGTTTAGAAGTACCCATTTCGATTTGCTTGCTAAAATTCAGTCTCATTTCCTTAGACTACATTTGTTTTGTACACGTAAGTGAAGACAGTTTAAGGGGAAAGGGCCGTTAGGGATTGGATGATCCAAGGAAAACTTCTCACGGGAAGTAATCTTACACTGGTGAACCAAAGTCTGGAGGGACACAACAAGAAAAAGGATTACATTTATTTTCCAAGTAAGATGCTGTAGTAAGCAGTAACAAACAGTCAAGGTATAAACTCAGAGAAAGCGTGGTCTTAAGTAAGTGCAATGTCTGTCATTATTCCAGAAAAGTCCAGGTACTAAATATTATGTACCAACTTCTCCATTCGTAAAGCAACCAACTCTCAGATATTCTTGTTAAAGAATTCTGAACCATATGCCCAGTTTTTTAATGTCTTTGTTTTCAATTAGCAGTCTACCCTTGTGTTTTTAAAAACATTCTCTCCTTCCCATTGTTTCCATGATAAAGAGCCCTATACAAAATTTTAACATTATCGTCATCTCGTGGAAAGAAAAATCCCGTAGCAAAATTGAAAAAAGTATCCTGATTTCCCCCTCATTCTTTGAAATAAAATAAGAAAGAAGAGCTTTGTTTTGCTATCTTCTGATCTTGTAAGCACAGGAGGGCTTGAAAATGGAACCACTTAAATAACAACTCAGATTGTTTCCCCTCACAAAACAGAATAATAGTGGGAACATATCTGTGACTCCAAGGAAGCAAATGTTTCTAATTAGCGAGCAAGATCAGCTGAGGTAGCTGCTCCGGGCATCTGGGCCTCTCATTAGGGACGCTATCCTGTTGAGCAAAGCAGCAAAATTGCCTGAATTCTGTTTGTGAAGGTTGCCACCTACTGAAGAACATGCCGCACTACAACCGGCTTCGAGGCGGGGGAAATGATGGGGGAATAGGAAAAAGCAGTTAATAATCCTGTGATGGGGTGAGACTTCCATGCCAAAAGAAGGCAAGAAGAGTGTATGGCACTGGCTTGGCAGGACACCGCTGTGGGTATGGGAGGGGTCGGGCTGGAAGGCCTTGTGTGGAAGCGGGCACTCACTGGGCCTTAAGGAGTCATTACGTTTAGCAAAGGGGTGAGGGGAGGATGTGAAGTGGAAGGAGGAGTTTGGAGACAGACACAGAGGTGAGAAGAGCCATGATAAGGACAGGGTCCAGCGAGCAGGTGAGACTGGCTGTGGGAGAGAGCGACAGTGGGAGCTGGCAGGAAATGAGATTCGATGCTGAGGGCCTTGGGTTGACGCGTTAGGGCTTATCCCCAAAGGCAAAAAGAAGCCCCTGAAGGTTTACCAAGGCCTCAGCAAATGACTCTCCATTAAGAACACCATGGTAATCATTTCACAAATTTTATATATATATATATATATCAAATCATCACGCCGTACAACTTAAATGCACACGACATTATTGGTCAATTATACCTCAATAAAGCTCGGGGGGATTAAAAATGAGCAAATAAAAAAATCTTAAAAGAACCAGTGGATTACTGGAACAACTTAGTGAGAAATCACTGCACAGATGGGAGACCTCTTGCCTCTTTGGAAATCGTCTCAAAGGAAAATATTCAGATTAAAGATTGACATAATGCTCTGACAGGTAAAACAGTGATCCTAACACCGTCCTGGGTCACCATCTTCCACCAGCACCAGGAGCTTCTACCCCCAAGACCCGTCAATATTGGAGCCCAACCCTGCCCCAAGACAAAGAAGCCCCCATTCGGCCCACACATGCACATTCCTCCCACATTTCTACTTCATTCATTTGTTCTTAATATAACTAATCCCGAGCTATCTTCGCGGTATTAGCATTAGGGGAACAAAGGTGAAAAGACAGCTATGGTCCCTTCCTTCATGGTACTCACCGTCTAGCAGAGCAGGGAGACATTAATTAAATAACTACACTAATGCTAGTATAAAAGTGGTGAGTATCCTAAATTCAAGGCTGTGAGAGCCCAAATAGGGACAACTGAGCTGGTCTGAGGATACAGGGAAGTGTACAAGGAGATTCTTTCTGAGGAAACAGCATTTGGCCAATACGCTTTGATTGGCAGGCGCAGTAGCGTCCTTTAGTAGCGTCCTTTAGTAGCAGTGCTGCCACAAGGGGGCAGGCAGGAGCACACGGCTTGCAGACACACCACGTTCCATCTTTTAACAGCTCTATTTCTCTGGATAAATCATTTTAATTCTTAGTCTCAGTTTGCTCATGTATAAAATGGGGAAATAGTGGGAACTAGATGATAAAATACACAGAAAATGCTTAGCACAAAGACTGGAACATAGCACCCCTACAATAAATGTTAGCTGAGAGTATTTTTGGTATTAATCCTATTTTTATGTTGGGGTGTGGACAGTGAGAAAGGAGAAGAAAAGAGAAGATTTGCCTTTAAAGACTGGAATTGCTCTATGCTATGTGTATGTGATATGTTATTGAACTTTTAGATTCCAGATCGATCATAGGATCCATTATGATATAGAAGCAAATAAAAACTAATAATACTATTAGAACTCTCAGTTATCTTGCTGGAAATTGAACCATTATGTTTAACATCATTTATGTGGAAAAATGTGTTCCAAACTGAATTGACCAAAAAACCCTTTTGAACACAATGCATTTGTAAATTGATGACTGTGAATCCTTTCACACAGAAAAAATTCTATAGCTAAGACCAGTGTTTTACACACAATGGAGAGTAGCTGAAACATGAGGTAATGCCTTTCTGTGGCTGTTGGCTATTCCACCTGGAAAGGACCAAAGTGGTACCGTTGGCTGCTCCCTCATCACACCTGGGAAACAATCATGGAAATTATACGACCCACCCATCAAGGGGTAAATGCACCTGAGGGGTAAAGCCGCTTAGTTTCCTTTGCTACGTCCCTTTAAAGGGCTGCCCCTAACTACATGGGACATTTTTTTCTCCTCTATGCCTCTTATTATATTCACAGGACCAGTCTATGCTGTGAAGACACAAAAACAAACAATTTGGAGAGTTTCTGATGACTCAGCCCATTCAAATAATTGAGCAACTGAGGCAGATACCTGGCTTGATTTTTTAAAATAAACTTAAGTGAATATTCTACCTAAAATGAAGTGTGGGGTATTAAAATTTTTTAACTCTTGGGGCTGGCCTGGTGGTGCAGCAGTTAAGTTCACACGCTCTACTTCCCCAGCCCATGGTTCACAGGTTCAGATCCCAGGTGTGGACCTACGCACCGTTTGTCCATGCTGTGGCAGCCATCCCACATATAAAATAGAAGAAGATGGGTACAGATGTTAGCTCAGGGCCAATCTTCCTCAGCAAAAAGAGGAGGACTGGTGGCAGATGTTAGCTCAGGGCTAATCTTCCTGGGGGAAAAAAAAGGTGTTTTAACTCTGATCAGAATGATTTACAAAAGTGTGAGAAAAACCTCTGCATACAAAGAAAAACCTGGAGGAAAATATATTAAAAGTGTATAAAAACTAGTTGGTTTTCTGTTTTTAATATTTTCTCTATTTTTCAAAATTTCTTTGATGGGTGTATAAGTTTAACATAAAGAGGAAAAACTTGTTCTACATGGAGCAAAAACATAAGGCACAGAATAGAGCAAAAACATGAAACTTTTCCTAGTTGGGGAAAAAGCCTATTTACTTCCCACAACCCTCAATAATTCGTCTTTATACTCAGGCACCATGGAAATGCCAGAGAAACTAGGGTAAATATTTTTATTTTTTAATTGTATTGCCTGGAAGCAGTCCAATTCACTAAAAATCAATTCCCAGAAAACTATTTCAGTGAATTGCCAAATTGACTCAGGGCAAATTGGTTTTCAGGAAAAAAAAAAAAAGGACCTAAAACTGCGTTGCCCAATTGTTTGATGAAATACACCAAATTTCTGTTATGAATAGCAGCGCAGAGAGTGAGTAGACACGACTCGCATCTCCCTGCATCTCCTAAATTTAACTTCTTCCTAGCTACCTGGACAAAGTTCAGTGATTTCTAAAACCGTTTCTGTACACGTTCCAACTCACGAGGGTTTCTAAGAAAATAGCTCTTTTTCTTATTTTGCCCCTGAAACAATATGAAAAATTGGATTCTGAAATCAGACTCACCAGAATCAGAGGCCCCACCCCATAATAGCCTTTATGGAACAGGCAGGGAGAGGTCCAGGACCTTCAACCCGGCTTCCCAGGTCCATCCTTGCATCATTTGGTGCTATTTAACATATGCAATAATCACTTTCACAAGAGAAAGTTATTGCCGTCATAAAACATCTCCTTTTTATATTCCTTTAGTTACATAGTTCTTGGTTCGAAAAATGGCCTACCCATCCATGGAGGGCAGGAAGAGACCCAAGGAAAATGGCAGACCACTCCAGATTGGTAGGTGGCAGGTTTAACAAGCAAAGGAACTTACATATGAGGCTTGTCTTGGGTGGCTGCAAGATGAGTAGATCTCCACACCGGCCTGCCAGAATTTTTTTTTTTTTTTTTTTTTGATGAGGAAGATTGGCCCTAAGCTAACATCTGTTGCCAATCTTCTTTTTCCTTGAGGAAGATTGTCACTGAGCTTACATCTGTGCCAATCTTCCTCTATTTTTTGTGGGATGCTGCCACAGCATGGCTTGATGAGCCACGTGTAGGTCCATACAGGGATCCAAACCTGCAAACCCTGGGCTGCCGAAGCACAGCACACTAACTTAACCACTACACCACCGGGCGGGCCTCTAGAATTTTTAAAGTTTATATAGAGGCCTTAATGGGGTTCAGTCACGTATATAGTCCAGGAGTTCTCAGCAACACCTTACTCTCTTGAGGCTGCATCCCTGAAATGGCTCCAGCTGTGGGAACAGTGGGCAGAATGTCCATTCGTAGCGCGAGGAGGGGGTGAAGAGTTTTCTGTTGCCTGATTGCCCAAATCTGATTCTAGGATCAACCAGCATCACGTCCTCTCAACGACCTCCCCCAACAATAGCTTATGCGACTTTTCCCAGGGAGCCGTGCCCCATAAATCCACAGATTCCTGCTCTATTTACTATGATCAGTTCTAGACAGACCAGGTACATCCTGCTGTGCTAAAAATATTCCACAATTAAGGACTCTGCCATCGGTGAATGCCATTAGTGTGCCTGCCAAGAAGTCTGTCATTAATATGTTTATAAGGAGATTTGACCAAGTCATATTTCTTTCTAGCGAGTCTCAGTAAAAGAGAACGGATTGCAGGCCTGGTGCTCTTTCTTTCCTTCCCAGCTTTTTATTTGCCTCTTTTATTAAAAGCTTTTTTTCTCATTTTGAAAAAAAAAAGTTTGAGGCAAAAAATACAAGCAAGATAAAAATATTTAAATCAACATAATTCCTCATCCAGAGATTATCATTAATAAAGTGTTGTATATCTTTTCTGTCTTTTTAATAAATGCACAGTATTAACGAAATGACTACAGGCTAATGGTCCTTGAGACATATATAAATTATAAACAAGAAGAGGGAATAAATTTCTAGAATGGCAGTGTGAGGAGCTCTGCAAACCTTCTCCCCAGCAAAAACAACCGTAACTAGTAAAACTTATTCCAAAAAAAATTAAGTCTCTAGAAATTCTCCTAAGGGCATACAGCCCTTAGAGAGACCTTAGAAAAATATTTATTCAAGAAAATCTACTAAATCTCAGTAAGAACAACAAAAATTGGCGGCATTTCCCCTCGCCCCCAGCTCAGCGTGATAGAAACACTAATCCAGGCGAGTGCAGCCAAGAGCACACAGCTGCCTCTTCCCCCAGCTCTGTCTGGGCTACAATACCTCCCCAGGAGGACCAGGCCACCAGCATTTCCCAGCCCCTAGATTCATGTTGCAGAAACTCTATTCCAGGCAAGAATGGCTGAGAGGTCCATGGCTACCTTCTGTCACCTTCAACTCATAGGGCAGAAGTTCTATCCCAGGCATGGCAGGCTGTGAATACTCAGCCCCAAATCCCCCTCATCCAAACAGAGGTTCTGTACCAGGAGAGGCAAGCTGAGAAGACCACAGGCTACTCTTTCATGCAGCACCCTGCTTACCAAGCAGGGGTATCATTCTGAGAGAAGTGGGCTGATGTGTCTTCCCCAAGCTCTGGAGCAGTGGCGCAGAGCTTTCTCCCAGGGGAGAGAGACAGCCATAAGAAGAGAGAGCTTAGAATCTCTCCTCAAAGGACTGATTTTATTTGGAACAGGGTGTGGGGAAGTTTAAGCCTAAGGGCGTTGTTGAAACAGTGGAGATTTTGGTGGTAAGTAATTATGAAGAGGCTGGTAGCTTTTTAAGAGTAATAAGCTAAGTTATAGACCAGTAGAAATTTAACAGCAAGAACTAGTGGGAAAGACAGCTAAGAACAACCCTCCTGGGGTCCAAACGAACCTCAAAGATTAGCCTCAAAGGTTTTTACTCCTGCAAAAGGGCCCAAATTTAATTAGGTAAGACTGTAGAGCAATGTCTGTTGCAGGGCATTGTTAAAAACAATAGAGCAACTAGCTGGAAATTATTGGGCCCTAACAGCTGGGTGTGATACCAACAGAGGTGACAGTCTAATAGAAAGATGGGGGAAAGAGACAATCAAAGCAAGCCCTGCTGGAGCCACTATCATCCCAGGTGACTGCACATGCCCCAGGCTGCACCCTCTGAGGTGCGACAGCAGATGCTTTACCCTGGGGACATGGAATTTATAGCCAAGGCACTGAACAAATAAAAAGGAAATGACACACGAAAGTAACTTGAATCCACAGAGAGAACAGATGAGAACTAGAAAGAGTAAATAAAGAAGGTTAATATAACAAACACCACAAAGGGTTAAGGATTAAAGGGTTAAGGCAAAGGGATAAAAGCCCCTCTATGAAAACTGGCCCTTTAGTTAACATTCTAGCTCTATCTTCTGGAGATCTGATAAAGGTGGTAAGGAGTCTGACTCCATGGGGAAAATATACCAGTGGGGAGCAGGTGCCTCTCTTTTGGCTTCTCGCTTACTCTATCATAGTAAGTAAATAAAGCCTGGATTGTTACCCTCATTTTGGCTCTTTGTCTTAAATTGACCACCTAAATACCTGGTTGCTTAACAGGTGGAATGTTATGACATTAAATATCTTAGTCTATTCGGGCTACTATAACAAAGATCCCATGGACTGATTGGTTTAGAAATAATAGAAATTTATTTCTCTCAGTTCTGGAGACTGGGAAGTCCAAGATGAAGGCACTAGCAGATTCTGTGTCTGGGGAGGGCTCGCTTCCTAAACCACCATCTTTTTGCTGTAACCTCACATGGGGAAAGGAGCAAGGGTGCTTTCTCAGTCTTCTTTATGAGGACACTAATTCCATGCACGAAGGCTCCAGCCTCATGACCTCCCCAAAGCCTCTCCTCCAAATACCATCACCTTGGGGGCTAGGATTTCAACATATGAATTGGGGGGATAGGGGCGCAAATATTCAGTCTATAGCACTAAGCAGTGTTGTTTAATGATTGGTAAATTGCATCTGGATTGGGAGAGACTGTAAATGAGTTCTAAATACCTGATCAGACAACATAGCTGTGGTTTCCCTGAGTGTGGTGACTCTTTCAATGGGATTGTCCCTTGGAGACCCTGGAAGCCTAGTGAGTTGTAATAAGAAATATTCGGCTACAGTGAGGTATGAGGCTTCCAAGCCATGGCAGACTCTTGCCCTGCTTGTTGTGTTTCTCCTGTCCTTGCACCAGAGCTAAAATGCTGCAAGGACTCCCACTGAAAAGGAATGCCTGATGCTGCCCTGCCAACAAGCTGTGGTTTCTGTCTGACACTCTCCACAGCAGCCTGGGCCAAATATGTCCTCTGATAGTCTTGAGTTTCAATGTTTAATTGACCTAACAAGACCCCCTGGTGTACATTGCAGATACACAAACACATTTTTCTATTACTTTACAAAAAGTGAATTATACCATAAAGACCGCTTTGGAACCCATTTTTAGCACTTAAAATAAGATGGCCATCTTTCTAGTAGTAAATATTGTATAGTATTTGCAATAACTACATTATATCAATTGAACATACCATAATTTACTGAACCTGGTGTTGGGCATAAGGTTGTTTCCAGTTTTTGCTATTTCAAACCACACTTTAAGAAACATGTGTGATACTAAATAGTTTAATATAGCCATGATTATTCCAAGGATATATTCCTAAAAATGAGAAAGTTATATCTATTCTGCCTGGATTCAGACAAGTTGAAATTTCTACAAAAACTTTCAATGACTATTTCTTTGAGACAAGTGCTTTTTTTCAGCTCTTCAATTCACTAGGTAAAGGCCTCATCCATGCCCATGTTTCAATTATCTAGCACCGTATTTGAAATATTAACCAGGTAGTAAATATTACTTTCTAGAAATTTTCCATAGACTAAATCTACTTGATCAAGGCAAATATACTGCTTAATAGCTTTATAAATCTAACAGTCACGGCTTTTGGGGTAGGTTAAGGAATAAAATGAGTTTATAGCCTATACGTTTCTCTTTTCTTGCCAGTGAAATTGGAACAAGGAGAAGTTTCTTTGGTTCCTGAAGCGTGTTTATAAACCTCTTCTAAAATTGGAAGTAATTTATAACTGAATGTTCTGTGCAATACAGCTGTGTATCCATCTGGCCCCGGTGCTTTATTACCTGATATGTCTTACAGGGCACTTTTAAAAAATTTCTTTTCATCCACAGAGCTTATTTAATTTCCCTTTGCGTCTGGCCTCAATAATTCCAAAACTCTATTTCATCCTCATGGCAAACACACAAAATAAATCCCATAATCCTATGTGCTATCTTCCAGGGGTCATATTTATAAGGTCTATAAATCAAGGAGAAGCTTTGCAAAGGATTTTTCCTAAATTCTATTTAGAATTTGTTCATTTTATGCACAAGCTAAACTTTAACTGATATTGAAGTTGGCTTTTGTCCCAAGTGGGAATATGCCTTTTTAGAATCACAGATCTATCCACAGAGAAGTTGCCGACATCCTACAAAAATTTATTCTCAAAGAAGAGACTGTTTTAAGGAATTATAATATTTCAAGGGGCAACATGAATGGGTCAATTCAATAAGCATTTATCAGGCTTTTCTCTGACTTTAGACCTAGTAGTAGTAAGGAAATAATGATTGTCTTTGGTTCCAACAAGCCTAATACGGAGCGCTAGCTCCTCGGAAGACCAAGACTCCTGAGCCATAGCTGACAGGTGTGTGCTGTGGTGAATTATCAGAGTGGACCAGTGTGGGAGTCTTGGTACGGGCCCATGGAGATGGTCTTTGAAGGCCCTCACTCCCTCACTCCACTGCATCTGAGATTTGAGGGCACAACCATGAGAGAGGCAAGGGGTGAAACTATTTTTAATGTCTGTATAAGTTCAGGCGAGGGGAGCCTCCTATCCACTGTGAATGCAGAAAGGCAGTATGCTTGTGAAATGGCATAATCTAGATATTGAACTCAGGCAAAACCTGAGAAAATAGCACTGATTACCTGGGAGGGGTGGCGGGCCCAGGTAAGAGAGTGAGGGAAAGTCTGTGATCAGCTTGGGTCACTCCACTGCCCACATCCCCAACAATAAGACCAAACGTCCACTTAGCCTTGATGTCTGGCAAATAAAGCGATCACAGTGATTCCCCCAAAAGCAAGCGCATTGCCTGAGTTTAGGGCAGATGGGGGCGGGGCGTGAAGGGCTGCTTCCTATAGCTCCAGGGTGCAGGGTTGCTCATTCTGAAGGCAACCTTGACCACAAGATTGGAAGCCACCCATCTGAGCTTTGTTTTCAGTTTTCTTCAACAAGGAAAAGAAGTTTGAAGAGTCTAAATTATCTATAATGTTCTCTTCAACACAAAGCATTCTACTAAATAGTTAATAATACCTGCAGTTATTTACTTCAGGCTTACCCTATTGTAGGCGTGGTGATAAGCATATCATAACTAACAATCCACTTACTAAATATCAGAACTGGCAGAGTATAGAGCTAAGTAGTACATTATAAGTATACTTATAAGACTATAAGATTTGCCCCTAGATTTTCTTTGGAATAAGAACTATGCCTTATTTTTCTTCTCATCCTCGAGACAGTACTGGGCATAGAGTGGGCACTCAATAAATATTAAACTAAATGATGTAGAGCTATAACTAATTCAAGCAGTGAAAATTCCTCCAAAGAGAAGAAAGTCTTATAATTTTGTCTGTAATTCAGTATTTATTTTTCATAATGTAAATGACATTACGAAAAGTTACATCCCCTCTATGTTATCCTATTGGCTTTCAGTATTATGACATCTCAGAATTCAAAAATCAAAGACTGAACCTGTTCCAGAAGAGGCATCCAATTTTACTTCCTTGCTATGAGTGGATTTATAAATCTTCCCAAAGTGGGAATAGTCCCCAAACTACATTTTACAGAACACCAGTTCTACAGTCACTAGCAGGGCGTGTGCACAACAGGCAATGCCATAAAATGGGTTCCGTAGTCAAATTAGAGTGGGTAGTGCTGGGCTAGGAAAACGCAGACTAGTTTCTTTCCTAGAATACCTATTGGAATCTTTACTGCCCTATGAACATTGTAAACCTCCCAAAAGAAGATATGAGCTGTAGCATTTCTCAAATTCATCGTGCATAGAATGATACATCTTGAAGAGTAATGTCTTACTGAACCCTCTTTGGGAACCACTGGCCTCGGTCAGCCATGTGTCTCCACCTATGTCTCCAATGGTGCTCTTTAGGTTCCACTTTCCTAACTGGCCATCCATTCCTAGGAGCTGGGGCTCTTCTGCTTGTGGTCTAGAACATTAGGAGTAGAGAAGGGACAAGAAGCCAGGTTTCAGAATTGGAACTTGAGCACCACTTGCTACTGAGGGAGCTGAGAAATGCCTTTGGAGCCACTGGGAACTATGATCAAAGATGAAGAGATCGTTAAGGCTAGGGAAAAGAGGAGGAGGAGGTGGGAGACGAGGAAGCAAACTGAAAAGGGAAAAGACAACCTAAGAAGGAATATATGGTGGGAAGAGATGTGAAACCACAAACAATTAACACCCACCTTCCACATTAACACTATCATCTCAGAGTCGAGTTAAATTTAAGCCATCCTGCAGGTGGTATTTCTGCAGGAGCAGCTGACCAGTGGCCTGAAAAGTGGCCTTTTCCCTGGGCCCTCGGCCTCTTAGCTTTAGCCTCCTCTGCCAAGGGAAGTCATCTAAACACACAGCAAACCTTTGCTATCACTGTGATGTATTCCTAACGTTTCTCACTACTAGGGGTTCTGCTATTTTGAAAGTGTCATATACCATTTACTAAAATGACTTGATCTTGACAAAAACAAAAGCACACAGAGATCAAGTGGCAGGTAGGGACCACATCGCTTTGGCTTTAGAATCTCAGATTCGTAGATGTTCAGCGTTTAAGGAACTTGGAGGCAAGCTTGTTTTATTGACTATCCTGCAAGTGGATCCCAGACATGGGTGCTTTTATAAACTTTGTTCTTTATCTGAAGATCATTAAAGGTAAACCATCAACTCACCTGTTCACTGTGGCTTCCTGGCAGGAGGAATAGTCTAGATGATTTCTTGGAGCCTGTTAACTGTTACTAAAATATTTGCACCAACAATATGATGCAAGCTGGGGAATTGGGATGCTATCTGCAATAGTGACATCTAGTGGCTTCTAAGTCCCAGTGCAACTCCTATGCCAGGAAGTAAAGCCTGGATTTTAAGTAATAAATATTTGGTGACAACATAAATGTATTACATGAGTTCTGGAAAAGGCCCCCAGAAATGTTAAGATTTAACAACCTCTGCTCACAGCTTATGTTGCTCACTATATTAAAAATGATGACAAAAGAACTCTTGTGATTTAAGTCCTTGCTTCCAGAGGGGAAGTAGCTAGGGAAATAAACAATTATTTTTATTGCAAGGGGGGAAGCATGTCTCCAAGAGATCTTTTAAGTGGGATTTGTTTTCCATAGTCTGCTCTGCAGTACCCACCACCCACATACCTGATAAATGGGTGGCAGGCAGGCGACCCTGCCCGTATCCCCTGCACCACGACTGTAAAAATGAAATGGACAATAAGCACTCCCTCTTGAGAATCCTGGAACCAAGAGAATAAAAAATAACATAATTTATCCGGAGAGTTGAAGGTGGAAGTATGCCATAGGTAGAGGGAGAGTCTAAAGGAACCCTATACGAGACAAAGTTTTGAGGAATCGGAGTCTATGAAGATGTAGACAAAGCTGGCCAGGAGGGAAAAGAATGGAATCAATGTGCAAGAGAGGACACAAAGCATGAAGCAAACATAGAGAAATCGATGGAGAAGGAACTGGACAGAGGTGACTACCCTTGGTTTCTGCCCTTCTGTGGGCCTAATTATTCTTTAACTTCAAAAGAAAATCACAGAGATAACTTGAGTGATTTCCTAGGCACAAAAGAGCCTTGATTTCTCTTAATTAAAATATCAAGTCTTTCTTACAAATCTGAATTGCTTTTCATACGGCACTGATTCCTAAGTCCTCTCGTTGCTTATTTTCCTTATTTCTATCCAACGCCCAACAGCCCTGATAGAGAGGGCTTCTTGCTTAGAATTATGAGATTCAGACATGTTGCTCCCATAGTTGCATTAAAGACTCAGGCACCTGAGAAAAATATGACCTAAGGATTCCTTTGTCTTTTACTCAGAAAGGCCCAGTTCATTCTGCACCAGTGATTGTTTAGAGTCAAACTGAAAACCTTCAAGCCCGCTCACCCATCTTCCCCGTCCCACCCAGACAAACCTGCCCTCCTCTGTACAGCCAACTTCCTCTCAGGAACGTAAGCCAGAAAGCTAGGAGTCATTCTAGGTCCTCTCTCCACATCCAATCTGGTGTCACCAAATCTGCTTAACTTAGAATTGCAGAAGCATAAATCTTAGCCTCTTTTTTAGAAGGAGTGTTTTGTGTCCTCCCAAAAATTCATATGTTAAAACCTAACCCCCACTGTAATGGTATTTGGAGGTGAGACCATTGGGAGATTCGTAGGTCAAAAGAGTAGAGCCCTCACGAATGGGATTAGTGCCCCTATAAAAGAAACCCCAGAGAGCTCCTTTGTCCCTTCTGCCAAGTGAGGACACAGCAAAATGACAACATCTATGAACCAGGAAGCAGGCGGTCACCATACACAAAATTTGCCAGCACCTTAATGCTTGACTTCCCAGCCTCCAGAACTATGAGAAATGAATTTCTGTTGTTTATAAGCCACCAGTCTATGACATTCTGTTAAAGCAGTCCAAACGGACTAAGACAGCCACCAACTGGCTTTGTGTAGTTTTCTTACACATTGCTTCATTCCTTTGGCCTAAAATAGAAAGGCTTCTTAGAGAGTTAACACATTAAATCTAATCAGTTCTACCACCATTGTTGATCTTAAGACCAATGGGCATTTTTTCCTATTGAAAACTGATGAAGCTATAAATCAAAATTGTTTTGGTCTTAGGTCAACATTTATTTATCCGATAAATAATTTGACTAAATAATATGTGCCAGGCACTGTGTTGGGCATAAAGATTAAAAAAACGTGATTCAAATAACTCATGTTTTGAAGAGACATGCTTTCAAATTAACTGCAATTAAATGGTATGCATGCTATAACAAAGGTCTGGATGAAAAGTACCAGGTAATAGAGGAAGTAGTAATGAATTCTGCCCAAAGAATAGGGATGAGAAAAGGATGTGAGCCTTTGGAATCAAATAGACATCACAAAAAAAATGTTAAGAATATAATTTGTGTCTGCTGTTATGAAATAAGAAGGAAAAAAATCATTCTAATACTTGACCTATGTGTAGAGGATGTGACTGCATGTGAAATGTAAATAAACAATATTTCCCAGCTTTTCAGTACCGCCTCCTAAAAACAGTAGCAAAATTGGAAAAGGATGAGGTTTGGCTTTCCCAAGAGGAAGGTGGTGAGGCCAACAATTCTCCAATTTCTTTCAAGAGGACCAGAAAACAGAGCAGATGGACCATGTGCTGAACTGTCCCCAGGTGGTACCCCACTGACCTGTGCCCCACCCACAGCCGAAACGTCCGTGATGCTTATATGCCCATCATAATAATGGGCAGAGAATCTGGAAACCTTGTGTAGAAATGGAAATGTACAAGAAAAATCTTGCCCACTGACCAAGGTGGAACAGAACACAACAGGTGTGAACCTCTCCATGGACCAGAGCTAGAGGGGGCAAACGGCCACTGTCACACTGTACTTGCCCTGTTGGATAGGTTTGTGTCAAAATGGACACCACAGCAAAAGGACTCAAATGACACAGCATTTTGAACCCAGAGTATTTTCTGAGAGGAGCAGATAATATGCTAGGTTCCATACTCTCT
The DNA here is from genome assembly GCF_041296265.1 of Equus caballus. NCBI lineage: Eukaryota > Metazoa > Chordata > Mammalia > Perissodactyla > Equidae > Equus > Equus caballus. The sequence continues at coordinate 48,209,734 of NC_091706.1, forward strand.
CACCAGGTTCAAGGCCATCTCAGTCAGATGGTGGCCATACTGTCACCTGAACCACCCTCCCTCTTCCCTAGCCAATAGTACAGGTTCTTTACTCTTTCAGAGATCATGGTTCCCAGAGCAACAGCAAAAACAGTTAGTTAGTATCCTCAAAAGGGACCCCAGGAGACGAAAAGGAGGGAGAAGCAAGGCATTAAAAGCCTCCTTTATTTGGGGTGCGAAACTGTGCCTGAGGTGTGTTATATCAAGTGACTTTCAACCCCACTTTTGAAGGTGTTATGTCCCCCACGTGGGGGAGCCATCTTCTTCCTTTGAGGTGGGAATACGACAATTAACATAGTGATATGGAATTTGAATAGAAAATAAATTGCGCTGAATCTCACATATGGTGTCCTAAAAATGTCCAAAATGATGTCATCCAACGGGGGGGCGGGGAGGAGCTGCAATTAGATGGATGAGGAAGAGGCAGTTGCGAAAACAGATTAATGATGCCTTTGACACAATCAGCCTGAGAGGAATACTGGTTTCCATGACAACCAAACCACTTAACCTAAATTAACAAAGCTGTTAAAAAAGAAAACCTTAAAAGATGGGGAGGGGAAAACCCAGTGCATCCTCTTTGGGGAAATTAAGGAGCCTGTCCCTTCAGCGCCTGTGAGAGGTGCGTGTGTTAACTACATATCCGCAGGGTGTATATTCGCTTACACTCTCTGGTTCCCAGTAATTAGCTTTCAGAAGCAGTCCAAAGGTGTTGAGAAATTGCAACTAATTAGTGCAGTTTCCTGATAGAACAGCCTTATTATCCTGCCGCAGCCTGAGCTAGACAGCAAGGACAAGGAGTAGACGAAAGGCTGCTCTGGCTTCTCACAAACTTTATGTTGATGTCCACACCCGCCATGTTTACACATCTTCTGGAACCACTTTCTCAGATTTAGGCAGGTCCGGCCACATTCTGGAATTTTGTTTGTAGCAGAGAATAGTTGCTTTTACAGTAAAACACAGATCATTCATGATGAGACAACGTTCAAATCAAATTATAAAATGTTTATGCATAACTTAATGTCCCCTATGTAATGAAAGAATTGCATTTTCCTGAGTCACTTTTAAGGCAGTGTAGAACATCCCCAAATTTTCCTGGCTCTGAGGTGAGCTTGTCTGAGTCACAGTGGACATGAATGCAGGCGAATCTAACAGAGAGGAGAGCGGGGAGGGAGCAGAGCAGTTCGTCTTTGTTAAATTACAGCATCAATCCTCCACTACTACGAGCCTGAAGACGGCTGCGGACAGGAGACTTTTGTTGGACTGCCTCTTTATTGTCTCACAAAAATACTTCTAGTATGGATAGCCTACTGCCAACATACAGGAGGAAGAAAAAAAAATAGGCACCCTAATAATGTTGAGAGCACTGTCAAGTTTTAGCATTTCTTATGGTAACATTTTCTGCTGATTTTATGAGAAAAAATACGTAAGTATGATAATCAATTAAATTATCTTAAACCCTTGTTAACATACATTAAGTTTTAGGAAAAACTAATAACACGCTAGGGTTTTAAAAAATAGAACAACTAACTATTAAGTTAAATTTTAACGATTAAATCTAAAAGATAGGAAACATGCATACTGAAATTTTTAAAAAAATAAATAGCATGGTGCATACCCGTACAGGTTTATCTCCTGTTTCACAACTTCGCTGTAAATTTTGACTCGCATTTTGCTTCCAGTGCTGTAAAAATATCACTCTATCTCTGAAACAGAGAGGGACAGATAAAGTTAATCTGGTAGAAGAAAAGAGTAGCTCGTAGTTTAAATTGACCTCTCACTTCTCACATGTTATTGGTGACTTATAGCTCTTCCTTTATGAATTGCCTGTGTCCATTTTTTTTTTCTGCTGGGGTCTTAGAATTTCTGTTACTGAGATTTTAAAACATTAAGATTATTAATCTTATTACTTCCATATTTATGAAAAATATCATTCCAGACTATTGCTTTTTGATTTTATGATGTGTTTTGACATATAAAAGTCTTTCATTGTTATGTAGTGAAGTTTACTGATACTTTCCTTTGAGGTTTCACCTTTTACTTTTACGCGTAGAAACTTCATAATCCTTAGCGCAGTTCAGTTCATGTATATTTAATGTAATGACTTAGTTCATCTAGGATTTATTTTGATGTATGGCTCAAACTTGGCATTATCTGCATATTCAATTTCCCCAATACTTTTTTTATTGAGATATAATTCACATAAAATAAAATTCACCATTCTAAAGTGTACAATTCGGTGGTTTTTAGTATATTCACAAAGTTGTACAACCATCACCACTATCTAATTCCAAAATACTTTCATCACCCCCAAAGAAACCCTATGCCTGCTAGGAATCACTCCCCATTCCACCCTCTCTCCAGCACCTGGCAACCACTAAGCTACTTTCTGTCTATTCCGGACATTTCATATTAATAGAATCATCCAAGATGGGGCTTTTGCACCTGGCTTCTTTCACTTAGCATAATGTTTTCAAGATTCACCCATGTTGTGGCATGTATCAGTACTTCATTCCTTTTTTGGCTGAGTTATATTCCATTGCATCAATATACCACATTTTACCCATTCATCGGTTGACAGACATTTGGGTTGTTCCTATTTTTGACTATTATGAATAATGCTGCTATAAACTTTCATGTACAAGTATCTGTGTGGACATATGCTTTTAACTTTCTTGGCCATATGCCTACGAGTGAGACCCCAATATTTTTGGTTCATAATCTCTCTCCCACTGATTTGGGATACTTTCTTTATCCTACATTAAATTCCTATTATAAGGACGGGCTTCAGGGCCCTCTAATCTTTTCTGTTGTCCTGTCACTTCTTTTACAAATACCAAACTTTTTCAATTTTAGCAGCCTTATGTTTTGTTAACTTGAAGGACAAGTCACCTTTAATTTTTTCCTTTCTTAATTTCTCAACTATTATGGCCTGCTTATTCTTCACTATCATCTTTCCAATCATTTTGTCATGCCACAGGTATTTTGATTGGGGGTGGGAAATTAATTTGGGAAAGACTGATATCCTTTGCAATATTTCATCTTTCTACCCACAAACATGGTGTATCTCTTCTTTTATTTAAATATTCTACTATGTCTCCCACTAAAATGCTGTGATTTTCCTCACATAGGACTCACCCATTTCTTGTGAAAGGAATAGCTAGATACTCTAACCTCCGAGGAGGTGACAGTGGGACTAGTTAAGCTCAAGCTGCTGCCAGGCTGAGAGGGCCAGCCCACAGATGATTATGTGTTGAATTCTAGACGATCATTACTCAGTATCCATTCCAACCTCCTTCTAGTGTGCCTTCCTGAGCTGATGAGCCTTGACATCTAAAAACTACATTTCCCAGACACCCTTGCTGCTATAGATCTGGGGATGAATTCAGTTAGATGGCCTAACAGGAGATTTGAAAGCAGAAGTGAGGCGGACCTCATTTTCCTGCATCTCTGGGCAGTTCCTACTGGCAAGCAAGGTTCTGGAGACATGGGACTTTTCTGCAGCACAGTTCTGTATACCACATCTAGAGAGCAGGTGACTTCCTGATCCCAGGATTACAGCTACACAGCATATTTTTTTAATTCAAGTTTAAATGTGATGGCCTCTTAATTTACCACCTTCCAGATTATGTTCTCTGGGGGGGGGGGGGGGGGCCGGGGGGGGGTTGCTTCTTCCGTGTTTTGGAGTCATTCCTGGAGGCCCAGCCTACGTGTCTAATCTTTCTAATGATTTTGTAAGCAGCTAGTTCCCTGTATTAAATCCTTTTCTTCTTAAAGTACCTAGAATGACTCTGTTGAACCCCAACTGATATTCAAATAGCAACAAAGCAAAAATGAGCTACTACGAGAGAACCAGCATGGGTTTATCTCCTCAGCAATCCCCATAACAGCCCAAGCAGTCTATTCACCTTGCCTAGTAAAACCATTTTGCCTGGCCACTGTCCTACCGAGGACACTGCCTTCACTTGCCACCTCCCCCTCTCTACACTCAGGCTTAGTCATCTAGGCTTCTCTTTTCTGGCTCTTCTATATAGTCCTCCCAGAAGGCAACCTGAACTGAGCTCCACCAAACAGAGGTGAGTCCAGAAAAGGACTCCTGGCAAGAGTAATCTATTGGTTCACTCAACACATATTGAATGCCCGTGAAAGCCAAGGCTGCTTGCAGGAGACTACAAAAGTTCTGAAAGGCCCCACATCAACAGATTATTGCTGTAAAGGTAATCATGCCACGGCCAAGAGGTAGCCATCAAATGGTCCCTGCAGATCAAATCTTTGTTGACATTGAAAGAGCAAAAGAGCTCCATAGTGTGTGCCCAGTTGGAGTACAGCAGAAGGCTTGACAAAGTGGACTTAGGTGCCTGCCTAAGCCTGCTGTCCCTACAGCAGTAACACTGAAGAAAGACTCAGTAGGACAGCCTCCTCCTGGAGATGAACTTCATGTAGCCTGAAGACGGGTGGGAAAATGGGAAAGCCCTGAGGCAGTCCACTCAATCTTGGAACAACCAGAACGTTTCTGCACAAGGCAAAGAGACCCCGCATGTGTGTGTGTGTACGCATGTTTGCTCGTGTCCACACAAGAACACACACATGTATACACACTTTGTATTGGCAATGATCTTAAGAGGGAAAAAAAGTCTCTTGTGGAACCTCAGAACTCCAAGCAAATGCTAGCTGGCAATATGGATTTTTCCTTTTGGCCAAGAGACTGTCTTCTGAATTTAAGTGTATAGGCTTTAGTATACAAAAAAAGATATCAGAGATACCACAAGTCTGTTAAAGTGCAGTGGCGAACATTTTGCAATACATACAATATCAAATCATTCTGTTGTACACCTGAAACTAATATAATGTTATATGTCAATTATATCTCAATAAAAAAGTAATAAAATTAAATGAAATTTTTAAAAATGCAGTGAGTTAAATTTGTTGAATTAGGAGCTTTTGAACTGGGTTTTTGAAAGGACTGGTTGGGTATTTGTGCCCCTGTGGTCTGGGCTAAGCAAACCCAGCCACTCTAGATAAGTGCCATGATGACCCCTAGTCAGTCCCATCAGAGGAGCCCTCCAGGCCTCCCCTGGGCATCCTGGAATATCAGACTCACCCTCTGGTCCATGCTGTCATGTGACCTGCCCAAAGTCCCACTGGCAGAACTGTTGCCCTGAGCAGATGGGGCTGATAATGCACACCTCTGAGATTTGTGGTGTGAGAGCCACTCTCCTCCCATGAATCTCAACAGCATGGGGCTTTGCCTTGAAGAGTAAGTGCTGGAGCCTCTATTCCTTACTTTCCTTCTTTCCCCTTCAGGTCAAGAGGTGGAGGTAGATGGTGATAAAATTTGTTCTATTTAACTTACATCTGATGAGCTGGGTTCTCTGAGTAAAGCCTACTCAGAAAAGAAGGCTCGAAACTAAGAAGAAACACCTATGTCCATTGGCAAAGGACAGGAGATGTCACAGGAGGGCTTTTCTCCAAATCAAGGGGTGGCATGTCCTAGTTGTTGACTTTCTACTCTTTTCTCTATGTTTCATTTTTGGTATCTGTGTTTTCTTCTGTAAATAGCCATTTTCATTCTTCTGATTTGGCATAATTGTCTACAATTCAAATTCCTTCTTGTCTCAGTAGGTGTCTGATCATTCCTACTCAGCATTATTTGAACAATTTGGTATAACAAAACAAAACATGTCATAGAGAAAAAAAGTATACATTTGCTTAATAATAGCAAAAACAACAGCCATTGCCATCATCAATCATCATTAGACACAAGTTGAAGTCTAAACCCAGGGACATCTAGGGATGAAAGGCCCTAGAAAGTTCCCAGTTTTCCTTCTATTCATCATTCACAGCCTGTAGAGACCAGAAGAACAACTTGTAAATGTGAGTGCCAGGGCAAGGTCTAACAGAATCTCCTTTAGTTCTGTGAAATCCTGTTTTCCAGGCTCTTACTAAATAAATGCCTGAACTACAACCCAGAACAAGGAAGCACAACCTCAGTGACTGTTCCAGGAGACAGCCTGGAAGCCCAGTCTGAGTGCAATTGCCAGCTCTAACTGTGAACTATCCATGTCATTCTGCAGCAACATGTCCAACAAAGATAGGAAGGGAAGCAGTCTTAGCTTCATCTCCAGGTCCTTCCCAAGGAGGGGCTACTGCCAGAAGAGCTAAAAGCGGCTGAAGAGTCAGGCATTGCTCACAACATTCATGGGAGAGCCAAGAAACGGCAGTAATGAGAGGACAGTTGGTAGCTGGCTGGCAGCTAGAGGCCATCCGGAGAAAGAAATTTGCTGCTCTTGGAACAGGAAACTTTTTCCTTTGGACTCAGCTTTACAGACCCTACCTTTGGAGGGCAGAAGATTGCTCAAATAAATCAAGAAACTGACTTTATGATGAAACAGGTGAAAAAGTAAAAGATGAAATCAAACCTATCGTGCTTCCTAAGATTTTGGAAGACTTCCAGGGATCACTTTTAGGGGAAATAAAAATTGAGCATCAAATGTTAACGGAAATATCACTATGGGGGATATGGAAAAAGAGCGTTCATCTGGAAGGAAAGATGGAACAGTTGTTGAGTTTGTGCTTCCCTGTGGCTTGGACATTTAATAAGTAAGAGCCATGAAAATGGATTCTAAGTCTAGCAGAGTACAGACCTGGCATTGCCTTGTTGCTTGATAACCAATGACAGACACAGGGTTTTAACATCAATTATTGGGAATTTGTGCTTTCTTGGTCCCTGCATTCTACACAATGATATCACCCAACAGTGACTATCCAGCCACGAATTCTGATTAGAATCTTGGACACTTAATATTCTTTGAAATGTTTGAGTAAACTAAGTCTAGGGACACAGAACTCATCTAGAAAGATGAGGAGGGCATCTTGGAGGCACAGAAGGGCATACCAATCTGAAATGCCATCCCTCCTCATGGCCCTTACCATCTCACTTTCTGCTTAGAAAACAAGAATATTTAAAGACAGCCTTGGTGCCTCCTCCCCACTGCACTCACCCTCCACCAAAAAAAGATCTGTAGAACTTAAGATGTAGAAAACTGAGAACCGCTACAGTAAACCACTCTGTGGTCCGTACTCCACACACAGATTTCTAAATGTCTGAGGGACAGCTTCTGGTCCTAAAAACGAATGAAACTAGATGGCGGAAAGAGCATCACACAGGAACCATCTTTGCTCTACAGATGAGCTGGACCTTGCCAGAAGTTTCCAACATAAGCCTCCTTTCCAAGAGCCGCAGTTTCATTGACAGGAAACATCATGCAGCTATTTTTAAAAGAAGCCTTTATCTTTCTGACAGGCAGTCAGCAAGTCCCCATTTGGGATCAAAATTTGCCCGATTTGGCCTTAGGAAGATCACCTGGTTGAGACAGGGTAGAGGAGGAATGTGTCCTGTTCTTACTGGATAGAAGTTATGCATAAATCCCTGATCATGATTAGGAAAAAGAACCCTCTAAGGCACTGAAATGTCAGAATATACAGATTTCCTACTGGATTAATGAGCACCATAAATATTTACGTGGTCGGCTGATGAATCTAATTTGTAGGGGGAATATGGGAACAGTGGGAGAAGAAGCTAGACAAATACTAAGTAAAGTGAGATTTCCTAAATAATTATGCTTTCATCATTGAAAAAAAAAACAACTACTTTCCTGGAATAAAGGATTCCATCTCTTTTAGAGAAGCCATTTTATGGACAAAATTTCAAAAGAGTGTTTAGCTCTGTCCCTACATTGGTTCCATTATCACCATTCTTATCTCCATGTTCACCCAGGGTTTGCCAAATAGATATTTTGCCGAATTGAGATTTACTTATCTGATAATGGAGGGGAAATCAAGAAATAGTTGATGTCTCAGGACTTTAAAAGATCACATCCTTTTAATCTGAGTTTTAAGAAGCTATAGTGTTATAAATAACTTCAGACAGATGAAAAAAATAGAGAAAACATTTCATCTTTAAATAAAGAAAAATACAATCCCCAGAATATTATTAAAATGAGTTTGCTTTTAATCTCAACACAGAAGGGCTCTGTTTAAAACTATTACTAGTCTACTAACATAAACGGTTAAGTGAAGAAAAGGAGAAAAATAAAATAGAAACTTTCAGGGCTAGAATGAGCACTTCTTATTTTCCATTTAATATTTGGGTAGGAACAATTCTTGGAAATGATCACAAACGCAATAATTACTGGCTTAATTCTAAATAGATTTGCAGTCATTTCTTTTCATGTTATTTTTGGCATGCTGGCTGTAGCGGTGGCACAGCGTAATGTTGATATAGCCGGTTTCTCAGAAAACAAGATTTGTGACAATTTGCTGCATTTTGCTCCAGAGACAATCTGAAGCTTTCAAAGTGGGGCTAAAAATGCACACAAATCTTCCCCCTCACAGCTGCTTCTTGTTTAACATTGTCAAATTTTCTTAATTAAAATTTCAGATTTTATGCTTGGCTTTTTTCCCCCCCTTTAAAGCTCAAATGACACTCTGCCTCTTGTAGATATATGGGAGTCTGCAAAAAGCCAGATAAAAACCCTAATTGTTTTATCAGAAGAGCTCATTTTTAAGTTTGTGCTTAATATTATGCACCTGTATTATATCTGATTCAATCTGAACTTCAACAAGCTTGATCCAGCTTTGAGGGTGAACAGGGCATATAATTCACCCCAAGTTATAATTCTGATGAAATATCATGGGTGCTCCCTGAGCTCGCCTTATAAAAGTCTCTGGTTGCATGGCTTTCAATACCACCTGTATGCCGAGGACTCCCAATTTTTTTCTCAATACAAACCTCTCTCCCAAATTCCAGTCATTTATCCAACTGCCCTCTTGATATTGAGACATCTAATAGACATCTCAAACTCATTACGTCCAAAATTGATTTCAGAGCATCTCCCCCCGCCGCCCACCCAAAACCTGCTCCATCTGTCACTCTCCCCATCTCAGTTAATGGAACTCCATCCTCCAGTTGTCTAGGCCCAAACCCAAAACATCACACAGTGGTCTGAGCCACCATTTGTCTGTATTACTGCAGCAGCCTCCTGTCTCTCTGCTTCCGCCCTTGCCCACCTCATTCTAACCCCCACATGGCAGCCAGGGTATCTATTCAAAACGTAAGTCAGCTCACATCACTCCTTTGCTGAAAACTCTGCAATGGTTCATTTCAGTCAAGGCGAAAGTCAAAATTCTTAAAAGGGCCCCATCACCTAATGAAGGTACCTTATAAACCTATTATTGGGAGACAATTCTCCATAGGTCTCTTGCTTTTCTGCATATCTTGCAAGAAGGGGCACTGACTTTGTTCCAGACAGTCTTTTCAAAAGTGTTTGGATGGCAAGCAGCTTTGGAAAATATAGTGTCTCCTTCCAGAGCAGAGGGCAGGTTTTACTGTCCAGTGTGACAAAGATAAGGTCTCCCTCCAGAGCAAAGGGCAGGCAGGTTTGCTTATAATTCATTATAAGAGATTCAGGTTCCCTGAGCTCGGGGTTCCTGAGCTGGGACACAAACCCACTGGGGGTGCGGCATCCAACTGGGTGCCTCACATGGCCCCATGGAACTAGGACAGAGGGTACAGAAGCAAACGTGCTGATGCTCATGCTGCTTGTTGTGCCATAAGTAATAACGATTTTGTGTCTCTGACTCAGGAGTCTCATGTCTTCTGCCAGAATCCACAACAGTGTGCAGTCTCAACTTGGTAGCTTGCAAATAGAGTAAAATCTCAGACTCTGCACAGTTCTTGACACCCATCTGTCTCTCCCCTACTACAGTCTCCTTCACTCACTTCAGGTCAGCCACATGGCCGTCTCCATGTTTTTTGAATGCATTTGGTACACTCTTTTCTTACTGTCTTCACATTGGCTTTTGTTCTCTGCCTGAAGTACTGTTCCCCCAGATATCTAGTTAGCTCCTGCCCCTCTGTCAAGTTTTTGCTCTAATTTCACCTTCTCAGTGAGGCCAATTCCAACCATCTCACTTAAAATCGCAACTGACACTCTTCCCCACCTCAACATTCCCACTTCCCTTATCCGGATCTGTTTTTCTTTTTCCTGTTGCACATATCACCTTCTACATATTACATGGGGAATGACTGTTTTCTTTAAGGCCAGATAGTGAATACTTTAAGTCGGTGGGCCTTAAGGTCTCTTTGCAACTTCTCAAATCCGCCATTGTGGTGGGAAAGCAGCCTTGAATAATATGTAAATGAATGGGCATTTGTTCTAGCAATACTTTATTTACAAAAATACGCAGCTGGCCTTTAGGCCTCAAATTGCCAACCCGTGTATTATATAATTTCCTTATCACATTTATTATTTGTTTGTCTCATCTCACTAGAATATCAGCCCCATGAAGGCAGAAATCTTTGGGTTTTTTTTTAAAGATTGGTTCTGAGCTAACATCTGTTGCCAATCTTCTTTTTTTTCCTTCTTCTTCTCCCCAAAGCCCCCCAGTACACAGTTGTATATTCTAGTTGTAGGTCCTTCTGGTTGTGCTATGTGGGACGCTGCCTCAGCATGACCTGATGAGCAGTGCCATGTCCGTGCCCAGGATCTGAACCAGCAAAACCCCGGGCCGCCAAAGCGGAGCACGTGAACGTAACCACTTGACCACAGGGCCGGCCCCAGAGATCTTTGTTTTATTCACTAATATTTCCCAAGTGCCTAGAACAGTGTTTGAAGGAAATAGCAGGAATTCAATAAATTATTTGCTAAACAAAAGTACAATTGGGGAACATATACTTGTAGACCAATTTTCAAGTAACCAAAACCAGAATTAGATTCAAACCCATAGAAGATATTTGAGTTAGATAAAATTAGATAAATCTAACTTTATAATGGTCCTTTCCCCTTAACTGTCCCACTCACCAGTCTGTAAGGGTCAACTTCCAGCAGCCATGTTTTGTTCCAAATGACCCTGTTCCCTTGGTCACCACTGTTTGAGAGGAGGGTCAGCACCTCTCCCAAGCTAGGCCAATAAAAACTCCCCCTGCAAGGACTTGGAACCTGGACTGAGAAAGATAGGTATCTCTGTGTGACTGGAACCATAACATGTGAACTTGGTACTATGGACAGATGTGGTAGAATTGTACTTACCTGTCCCCTTGAAGCTGGGCATAACCACATGACTTGCTTAGACTAGTGAAACATGAATGGAAATGATGCATATGAAAGTTCTGGGTAGACACCTTAAAAGTCAGTGTCTTTCTCAACAAATGGTGGTGGAACAACTGGATACCCACATGCAAAAAAATGAAACTGGACCTCTATCTCACAAAATATACAAAAATTAACTCAAAATAGATCAAAGATCTAAATGTAACAATAAAACTATAAAACTCTTAGAAGAAAACATAGGAGTAAGTCTGTGTGACCTTGGATTAAGTAATGGTTTCTTAGACATGACATCAAAATCACAAGGAATCCAAAAAAAACCCAGATAAATTGGACCTCAAAAAAATTGAAAACTTCTGTTTGTCAAAGGACACAATGAAGAGACAACTCAAAGAATGTAAGAAAATATTTGCAAATCATATATCTGATAAAGGTCCAGTATCCAGAATATATAAAGAACTCCTATAACCAAACAATAAAAAGACAAATAACCAAATGCATAAAGAATTTGAATAGATGTTTCTCTTCAAAGATGATACATAAACAGCCAATAAGCATAAGAAAAGATGCCCAACATCATTAGTCATTAGAGAAATGCAAATCAAAGAAGCCACAACGAGATCCCACTTCACCCCCACTAGGATGGCTATAATCAAAAACTGGAAAGTAAGAGGTGTTGGTGAAGATGTGGAGACACCGGAATTCTCAAATGTTGATGGTGGGAATGTAATGTGGTACAACCACTTTAGAAAACAGTTTGGCAGTTCCCCAAAAAGTTAAATGTAGAATTACCATATAACCCAGCAATTCCACTTCTAGGTGTATACCTAAGAAAATTTAAACCATATGTTCACACAAACCTTGTACATGAATGTTCATAGCACTATTATTCATAATATCCAAAAAGTAGAAACATCCCAAATGTCCCTCAACTAGTGAACAGAGAAAGAAAATGTGGTACATCCATATAATGGAATCCTATTCAGCCACAAAAAGGAATGAAGTCCTGCTACATGCTATGACGTGGATGAACTGTGAAAACATTGTGCTAAGCAAAAGAAGCCAGACACAAAAGCCCACATATCATATGATTCTATTTATATGAAATGTCCAGAATTTGCAAATCCTTACATGAAATTAAGGTGATGAAAATATTCCGGAGTTGAGAGTGCTGTTAGTTGTATAACAGTGAATAGACTAAAAAATACATTGAATTGTATACACAGAATTGTGCTCTTTAAATTAATGAATTTTATATAATACAAATTATATCTCAATTAAAAAATAATATGCATCAAAACCCCAAGAGAGACCACTGCGCACATACAGAAATAAAGACTGACAACATCAAGTATTGGCGAAGGTGTAGAAAAATGGGAACCCTCATACATTGCTGGTGGGCATGTAAAATGGTGCAGGGCATTTGGAAGACAATCAGTCTCCTAAAATGTTAAACATACACTTACATATGACCCAGGCATTCCACTCCTAGGTATATTCCCAAGAGAAATAAAAACTTATGTCTACTCAAAGACTTGTATGTGAATGTTCATAGTGGTGTTATTCATGAAAGCCAAAATCTAGAAACAATCCAATGTCCATCAACTGATGAATGGATAATTGACAAGTGGTATATTAATGCAATGGAATATAATTCAACAACAAAAAGGAATGAACTACAAGCATATCCAATATGGATGAATTTCAAAAACATTATACTAAGTGACAAAAGCTAGAAATAATTGTCTGATTCCATTTATATAAATTTGTATTAAAGGCTAAACTATAAACACAAACAGGTCAGTGTTTCCCTGGGTCCAGGGGGTTAGGCGTGGTTACCGACAGCAAACAGACGAGAGAAATTTTGAAGTGATGGAACTGTTCTAAAATTGGATTGTGGTGATGGCTGAACAAAAGTATACATTTACTAACTGCAGACTTGTATGTTTCAAAGGAATAGACTTTACGGTATTTAAATTATTCCTCAATAAAAGTGCTTTTTAAAAGAAAAGACCAGTGTGCAATTTGCCAAAATCCCTTTCCTTTGCCATAGTAATGAGTATCATTCCAGATGGTGGAGGTTCCAATGGCTTCCATAACACGGAACAGGGTTCTCTATTGATCAATGCACATATAGCATGAGCAAAAAATAAACTATTGTTATTTCAAGCCACTGAGATTTGGGGGTTGTTACAAAAGCATATCCTAGCCCATTCTGATTAATACAGAAATTTATTCCAGAGATGGTACTGACTAAATTCAATATTAAGTTTAGTCAATTAGGTCAAGGAAGGTTGGACATGGGAATGAGAGTAATGCCTTGGAAAAAGCGTGGTGTGGTTACCTGGTACAAGATCCTGAATCAAATAAACAAAAAGCAAACTATATTTTTGAGAGAAGTGTACTGCCAAAGAACTTCCTGCATTGGAAGATATATGACTTTTTGAGACTTAAAATGATCCTTTGGCCCCAACATGAGGCAGGAAAGGGCCAAGAAAATTTCTCAGGTCCTAAGGAGGGCAATTTCCCTGATAGCCACTTCAAATGTGGCCAAAGAAATTATGGAAAATAAAGAATCTCTCAGAAGGTGAAGCCAGATGCCACAGAGAAAAATGGACAAGGGCACTACTCCCAGGAAATGGGATCAAGGCCTAATCAAGACGCATTCTCCTTTCCCAAGGTAGGGAGGCTCAAAATAAGAGATGTTAGAGTTGAAACAGACCAAAGTTTGCTGTGTGCTTCCGCTGCTTCACTTTTCACTTTCGGAGTGAGTGTGTTTATTGTGAATATCCTGCCTCTGTTCACCCACTATATAAATTGTGTGCAGAGGGCAAATAACTTTTTAGTTCCTGGCCTCCAGATCAGAGCCACGTCTGGATCTGAAATAGACTACAGGGTGTGTCACAGAGAGGCCACAACTGGATGGGATCTTGGGGTTATCTCCTTTGGGGCAGACATGGGTGTATTTTGTGTGCAGGAAGGAGAGTGAACCAAATATTTGGACTATGGTAGGCACTGGTGTTGTTTACCAACTATTTTTGGTACTTCTCCTTCCAGGCACATGATAGAGCTGCACTTTCCTGCTCAGTTGAAGTTAAGTAAAGCTCTGTGATTTGCTTTGAACAGGAAATATGTGTCACTTACACGTGGAAGCTTTAAGAGCCAATTCTTATATACCGTGCTCCCTTCCTCTCTCATGCCACATGGTGGAGACTCCAGCAGCCCAGGGCCCTGCATGAGGACAATGTGGAGTAGACCCCTCACTGGCCTGAAACAGAGATGGAACAGGAGAAAAAAATAACCCTTTGTTGTTGTGGACATCTTCCTCCCATCGTGTAGCCTATGAACCACTAACAGAGGTTTATCTGCTCAGAAGGAAGTCAATGTGCAGGAGAGACAGAGAAAAAAAGGATCTCTACAGCTTTTCTATTCTGAAGTCATATATTTTCTGAGGATCTCCCACATTCCTGCCCCTGGGTTCCAGAAGACACTGTTTATCTGTTTAATATATTCCACCTGAAGTTTTTGTTTTTACACTAGCTCAAGCTGATTTCTTTACTTCCAACCCAAAGAGTTGTAACTAATGTGTTCCCAACTCCACCAGGTTGCTCATGCCAAAAAACAAAAGACAAACATGAAAGCATGGGACACGCTGGAGAAACCATGGAGCATCCAGACCCAACAGGGATGGGCAGAGACAAGCTAACTGTTGACCACACCCATTTCATCTTCTCCCTGAGCCCACAGCTAGACTACATATCTCTGTCTCTTTTGTCATTAGGTGAAGCAAGGTGACTGAGCTCTCGCCAATGAAATATGAACAGATGATATGTACCACCTCCCTCACACAACCCTCCATGTTTTTTCCCCTTTGGCAGCTTGATGCAAAAGAGCAGAGTGACCTTAGCAGCCACGCATTGAAGACGGCAGAGCCACAAGACTGAAAGAACCTGGGTTACTGAATCACGACATGAAAAGCCACCTACTGGCAGGAACACCTGGTTTGTGACAGACATTAGTTTACCCTAACTGTTCCGGGGAGGGGTGGGAGAATGTATTTCATGCTGGATTAGCCCTTCCTGGTTCTTGCATACCTCCTCCCTTGATCCTCCCTAAAGCTGAATGAGGTAGCAGAATTATCCCCATTTTACAGAGGGGTCAGGCAAAGTTCAGAGAAGTTAAGCTGCTGAGGAGGGGGATCACAGCCCACTACCTAACCAAGTTCAGCCTCAGTGCAGCCCTTCTGATTTCCAGAGACCAATTTTGTTTCCACTGTGTTACAGTGAATGCTAAAGATTCCCCTTTAAACTGAACATACCGGCAGCTAATCTAAATCTCTGAACTATTAAAAAGATTACAAAAAGATGAACAAGAAGGCAATCTTCCCTCAAGATAACTGTATCATCCAATTTATCTCTTCATGCCCCAGTGCTCAGCCAAGAACACAGCACAAACAAAGGCTTTCACATGTGCCTGTAAAGGTTTTTTAAAAAAGTCTTACTAAGAGACAAAAATCCAAGTGTACTTCATGCTACAATTAAAGGCCAGCAAAATAGATGCTGTGTACATCTTTCACATGTAGACCAACCAGAATACGACTGTAATTCCATCAAGTGTAATTTATTTAAATAACAATTCAATTGCACATTATAGGTAAACCAGTTGTAGCAATATGAAAATATAGAGTTCTGAGAACATCTGGCAACTTAAACATGCATCTAATAATGCAGAGTATTCTGTAATACTATGAGATGAAAAACAAAACATTGACTTTCGAGTTGGGATGATTTATTTGCACTTAAAAATACAATTTCTAAGACAACATCTGTTTTCAAAAATGTCTTAAGGTTAAAAATAGGCCACAGGAACTGTTGTCTTCATGTTGAAAATTTAGATCTCCTATCAGCATTAGCTTACAAATCATAGATGATAACATTAACACACAATCAGCAAGTGAATACTCATTGAGAACACAGTTTTTATATTAAAAACATCAGAAGTTCACAGTTTTCTTCTTTCTTCTGGACTTATGTTGATACCATGCTTTTACAGCTACAATCTATTTCACTTTCGGGTACTAGATCCAAAGCCTACTTGATCAGCAGATGGATGCTACTAACACATTCATCTCCACAGAACTCACACATCTTCAGTTTCTAAAAATGTTCTGCTCTGTAAAACTGTGACCGCTGGGAACAGGAAAGATAGGACACTAAGCTCAAATGTAATGAGAAGAGAAAGACTGAGATGAAACGCTGACAATTTTTACTAATAAAATATTGAATTATAAAGTCCATACAGGTAGCTTTGATGATTCAACAGGGAAGCAGACATTGATTACAAAACACTATGACCTCTAACTATTTTTGTTTAATCCAAATAAAAGTGAAAAATATACCTTATCAAAGAATTTCAAAATCCCCTTACAAGTCAAGGTAACATTAAGGGTTTTCAGGTGACCAGATCACAAGACACGTTTATTTTGTTTGTGTGTTTTAAGGCAAAGCAAAATTTCCCAAGTGAAGTATCTACAAAATAAATTTGCTTTGGAAATAAATTTCAGTAATAAAATAATACTTCTCACTTATTAAATATATATTTTGCCTTTACATATCATTTAGCGACTTGCATCAAAAAATTCAAGAGTTCTATGAACATTTGCAAATAAATATTTTAAAATGCTAGTATATAAATGAGTCTGCTGGTATTCATTCAGGTGTTTGAACGTCAACAGTTAGCAAAGGGAAAACAATAGTAAATAATAAACTACTTAGTTATAAAATTTTCCCCTAACACAACATGAGAATGCAACATATTGTTGAGAATTAAGTAATTTTTCTGGACAGCACATATCAGTAAAACACACGTGTGCTCCTTCTGAAAATCTTAAACAGAACCCAATGATACTGTTTTCTTAAGCCATTAAATCAACAGCCTAAGATTTATAATGTTTATCATAATCTCTTCTCACGTAAATTATTGCCTTAAAAAACAAATCACTGTATGGAAAGCAATTGTCTACTATGAAGAATAAAATGACTTTAGAAAAAAAGTGAAGTAATTTAATGAAAATTGTTTAAACTCATTTACTATACCCAAATTGCCACCTGGACACTTGTCTCCAATAAAGATAACAATGAATTAACATGTCTGCATGATTTCCAACGCAGGGAGTGTCATCCCTTCAAAGTGAAGAAGACCTTCCAGCATTTCGAAAATAACGTAGTAATTCCTTTAAAACTGAAATGATAAGCAAGATTCCTTAGTATGTTCATTTTATCCAATTTCTCTATCAGTTCTGTTATACTATGACCAGCCTTTTTTTTTCCCAAATGGTACCAAACAGACTACCAATAATTAAAATCAATTTACTAGAAAATATTAAGTAGCAATAAAACAAAAGCTCCCACTGGGATATGCCAGCATCCCTTATATTCATCATTTAAACCATGCGTTTCTAAGAATTACTAGATTAACATACGAGGTGTATTGTTTATTAATATGTAACAATTTTTACTTAATGAAGCTTGGTATTAAAGTATCTTGAGCTTCCCTATTAAATATCCAATCTGTAGGTATCTGTGTGCATTCTTTATTAGTTAAATACAGTAAGGTGGCTGCTTTGACTTTTCTATGCAAAGCCGTGTTACAGTATTACTGTGCTGACACATCTGTAAACTGGACAGAAGGGGGAATGGACTTCCTCTCAAGTTAGACCCGCATATCCTTTTGGGATGGATCAGGCTAAGAACCTGCTCAGCCTTCTCAAGCTGCTAAACAGTCCTTGCATCATTTCTTTCTGTAGCTATGAAGTTACAAAAAGACCGGAATGGACTTCAACCGCATCAAGGTCAGACAGCAACTGCTCGACACCGAAGATGTTCTCCCTCATGATAAAGTCTGACGTGTCCTTTTCATTACATTTCAAATTCAGCATTCTGAAGGAACTAAATCTAACAGCAGATCTATGAGAGACAAGACTAGTGGACATTGAGAAGCAGGAATAGGGTTTCACAACATCCAATCTAATACGTAAAGAAAAAATATGTAAATAATTGGTCTGGGGAAGGGGAAACAGTCTGGAGAAAATCCTGTACCCCTTCTGAAAGAACAGTACAAAACATTGTCTATTTAATCTTTGTAAGCTGTTTTCTATCTATCTATCTACCTATCTATCTCATCAAGAAATGTCTAAAGAGATTAAAAATACATCAATCACATGTATGCATATCGCTTAGGTATCATACACATTAAAAATAACAGGCAGCAAAAGGTATAAAATATATAACTTTAAATAAACTATCTGCCAGATTATTCTCTAAGTGGGTAACTTGTGCCTAAATCTTTAAATAGTAACATTGGCCTAGCTGAGTTAATGTTGAAACATTGATAATATAAAGGGATGGAAAAGTCACCAAATTTTTCAGAATAATATTAACCTTAGAAAATATTATTTTAATCATAAAATGTAACATCTGAAAGGCTAGAGTCACTTCGTCTACAACTCCTAAGTTTGCGATGTTGCATCTGAAAAAGCAAGGAATGTCTGTAAAGTCAGACTATAATAGTAACCTTAAAAATAAGGTCTTTTAGTCTAGTATATAAGAGATTGGGGGGTGGGCAAGGAATAATGTTCAAAAGCGCCAATGACCTTGATCATCTGCAAAGTAAACATGAGGAAATAAAAGTTTATGGATACTTAAACAGAAAAAGCAAACTTCACAGATATGTATTTGAGCCACAATTCACAATGCAGCTCTGGTGACTGGGTGATCATAGTAGACAAGGAAAAGCCAGAACTCCAGGAATCATGATACTGGGAGGCCTTTAAATAGAACTGCAGCACGTGTAAATGAACGCTTCCTGACACTCAGCATCATTCCAGTATGTGCCACTAGCCATGTTTCAAGTGCTCGAAAGCCACGCGTGGCCAGTGGCTACATACTGGATAGAGCAGGACTGAAGGAGAAACAACACTGCTTAGAGGTCGGGGAGGATGAGATAATCCCCCACGATCCATTCCAGGGCCTATGAATCACAAAATCTTAGGACATCAAAACCATCACCGGAGTCTTTGTGAACTCATTTTAACTAAACTTATTTGAATTTATGATTTATAAATTATAGAGAGAATAACTAGGAAAAAAATCAGGAATATGAAAAAAAAATCAATGAAGAATCAATCAGAGTAATTCCAGAAATTCTTCCAATTGGTCACAAAGACCTTTTTTAAATTATTACTTTCAATATCCAAAGGAAGAAATACCACTATTCAAAAACATCAACAGAGTCACTTTAAAGGAACGGATGAGAAGTGGAATGATAATGAGTACCAACGGCAGGGGCTCTCAGTACCTATCGCAGAGTAACCACCTCTACAAGCAGCTTCACAAGAGGAAACACTCACTTTTCTCTGAAAGAGGGAGACCTTTCTTCTTTACACACATCTCACTGAGTTGAAGGCCTGAACAAAGATTCACAGAGGGACCTCGAGCTTCAACTCTAAGCTTCCAGGTCAGCGAGGAATGAGTCACATAACTCTGCCAAACTCACTCTTCTGCAAAAGAGGTAGTTATACTGTCGGATTGTTCCAATGATTAAAAATCTTCTTTGATGCTGATTAATCTGGACTTCACCTCCCTACAGCTTCTGCCCACGTGCAGTAAAAACAGAATCAATGAACCCCCTTTTCCTATTAACTTGGGACCTTCTTGTACCCAGGAGAAGCATAAAAACATTAAAATATATGTTCCTATAAGAGCCAATGTAGTTAATCTTCCATTAATTGTCAAGTGGAAATCATGCCTTCCTTGTCACCAATCCTACAAAGCATAACCTCTACTTGAGTCTCAAATTTACACAGCACCAATCAGAACCCTGGCTCTCCATTTAAAAAAAGAAAAAAAAAAAAGCAATTACACTAAGAACTATACAAATTGCACAAACTGTCAGACACATTGGCAGCCCAACCCCATCACATATGCCCCTCAAAACATTAGATAAAACATTGTCATTTCAGACTCATTCTTCACAGAACACACTGAATCACAAAATAACCAAAAATGCAATATTAGCTGATGTCACAAGAAACTGGTACCACCATGACATCTCGAACATGGCAGGAAATAGATAAATATTTGTAGCATTAATGATATTACAGCACTCAAAAATCCATTGGATACATTATCCATATTACCATGTAACCACAAAAGAATAGGAAAGAAAAAGAAAAGAAGGAAAAATAAAGAAAAAATTGAAACTGAAGATATGAATTTCTTTTATATTTGTTTTGGTAATGTAGGGTTAAAATAAAATAAAAATAACCACTATTAGCTTACGTTGTTTTGTTTTCATTTTATACCAGATAGAACATTTTTTACTTTCACTCTGACTTGCAACTTCTCACCAAAATAATGTGAATGTTCGTACTTTACAAAAGGAATGCTACCAAAGCTCTTCTAAGAAATTTATAAACTTTTTTTTTACCAGTATAGAAAGTAATTGTTGAACACACATTCTACTAATTGTAATGACAGTTCACTTTATTTCCTCTTTTGTCTAGACCTAAAGTAAAGTTATATAATTCATATTAATAGCCCATATTGGGATCTGGCAGCACACCATCTGAAGGGGTGGTACTCTGACTTGAGCTGTATTAATCATATTCCATTGGAAATACATCCTCACTATTGGTCAAGAATCAGTACCTTAAAGAAAACACCACCAAGTACCAGTTGGGTACAGGCTAATGTAGCAGGGAATAAATAGCAAGGAGCAAATTCATAATCCGGGCTATAGTCAGTGCCAAACACATGAATTAATTTAAAGGTGTTTGAATTTCCATGTTTCCTTCATTTTATATCAGAGACCACAGACTCAGCCAATATCTTTGTGTTGATACTGTAATCAGTGCATATAAACCATAATTATTACAACTCATATTCATATAGCCTTTCACAGTTTACACAAAGATATCATATGCATTATCCAATTGAGCCCTCACAAGCACCAAGCACTATGTTGCTATCCCCATTGGGGAAACTGAGTCCCAGAAAGAATGAATGACTTGCTCTGTGTCAAGAAACTATTAACTGACAGAGATGGGCTCCTGACTCCCAATTTGGGGCTGTTTCTGTTGAACTGCAAAGCTTCCATGACAAATCATTCTTCAAAATAAAAATAGAAATAGGACAAAACTCTGATTCATCCATTCATGACTTGTTTTTCCTCGCTCTGGATGCAATCTTGTCCCTAGCCAAAACACATACATATTTGAAGGGCGAGGGGGTACAGTGATGACTGCAAAATAAAACACACACTAAGTGGGAATGGCTTGGATTAAACATTTTAACTTTGTTTGCTGAAAATAAATACCTAATACACAGACCCACAGCTATAAAACTGAAAGAGACCTTGAAAGTCATCTGTTCTTTTACCATTTCACAGATGAGGAAAACACAATGATGCAGAAGGCAGGGGACACCCTAAACGTCACCCTAGTAACTGCTAACTGGTAGCAAAGCCAGGACCACACAGTCAGGCTCTCTTTGCTGGCTCCATGCTCTGATTGTGTTTCCTGATTGAAGGACAAATCACAGTCCATATATTTACAAGGAACCATCACAGTGCTAGAGAGATTAGAAAATTGGATCTTACTCAGCAACATCACGAGTGTAAAAATTATTGATATTTTACATATCATTTAAAGTAGCAAGAACTTTGCTTCCTATAAGAAAAAGAATCAACGTATATGTTTTAGACTCATTGCTAAGGTCGAGGATAATTTACAAAATATGACTTTTTCTTCCCTTAAGATATACAGAGCTTTTTGAATTTTGTTATTATAATAGACTTAAATACATTCAAAAACAGGATAGTCTCTCAAAAGTGTCACCACCTTTAACTTACATGAAGAATAAAAAAACAGTAACAATGTCGCATCATCTTTTCTAGATACAGGTCTCTTCAACCTGCTGAGGACATTGTCCCATCCCTGTTCACATCCACTGCCTGTCTTTTTCCGGAGTCTTCAGGAGGTTATTGGCAAGCTATTTTGAATGTAGGTGACTTCTAATTTCCTCTCTTGAATTTAAATACTCGGCAACAAAATATCTCAAGTTTAACTGACCAACAAATCTAAAAATGGCTCAACTTGTAAGCCACTTGCTACTTAAATAATATTGATTTCCACATTAAAAAAATAAATAATCTCATTAGACTTTATTGTACCTGTGAGTCCTTTAAAAAGACCTCTCTCTCCAATTCAAATCTAATATGAAATTCTTTTTGGAGAGGCAAAATATAAGAATTTTGTAGATATCGAACATCATTCCATAAAAAAAGAAAAAACCATTTATGTAGACCAATAGTAAACCACACAGATGACAGAAAATATTGACAATAAAATTAGGGTTTTTTTTCTCTCATTCATAAGATCATTTTTCCACCTTAATACAAGGTCTAATCTTTAGCAGATGCCGGCGGTAAGTGAGGGAAAATTCCATCCTTCACGTTTTAATCAATCTGAGGAAGGTTTTTTCCACAGTTGAAGAGCTGCTTGAATTCTGAAGTGCAGTCTGGACTCCAGGGAGTAATCTTTGTAGTTGTTTCTAAAGACAGTAACAGTAGAATTGTGACGTCAAAGTTCCTTTGTATACCAGGGTACCACCACCATCCTCCCCTTCCTCATTCCTTATTTGCTTTCAAGTGGAACATGCATAACAGCAGATCTTAAAATGTAGATTCTGGGGGAGGAGGCAATTATTCTGTATTTCTAGAAGCTTCCTGTTGGTGATCTAAAAGTCATACTTTGAGTAGCAAGGCCTACTTAATTCTAAGCCATTCACAAACACAGCAAGAAGGTTACAAGGAGGGCTTAACATTTTAAGCCTAAATAGTTGTGAACTATTCCTAAATAGTTGACCTCCTTTTCTAAACTGGAAATTAAGGCTCCCTCCTATAAACAAGGTGAACATGATCAGTCACCTCCCAAAAGAATCTTGAAACTCTCATGACACAACAAAGACAACAAGATTCCTTGGTAACACCAAAATTACTTACTCCACTTCTCACAGGCAAACATCAAGGGTTTGGCCAATAACTATGGTGTGACAATGTCAGAAGAGACCATAGAAATCCACAGATTATTTAAAAACTTTACTTAGATCATTCATGTTGACTTCTCCTTGCTAGAATTGTTAAAAATCAGCAAAATGGAATGGCTTTGACTTTGGGCTCCTGCTTTCACACACTGTGTTGGCCCATGGGTGAGCTCTAACTTCTTTCTTCACTGTGGCATTCACATCTTTCTATAGCTCTTCATTTCATATAGGTCTAAAGGCTACTTATGGGTAAACTTGATAAGGGTTATTATCCAGAATAAGGGTTATTATTCAGAAGCTAAATCAACATCTTACTAGAGTTTACCAGAAGATGTAATTGAATATTTTTCTAAATGTCTGGCTACTAATTTTGGCAACTTTGCAAAGCTCCTACTGCATAAGGGAAACTGTAGACAACTGACACTTGAAATTATCGGGAAGTCTGTTTACGTTGGCATCATCGGTACTGGCTTGAGTTAGTGGTAACTTTTGATCACCGATGGTCTTGGTTTTTAGTAGTGAACTGCTAGTCTTTTACTAGCAACAGCAAATAGTTTCATCATTATAATTTGCCTTTTTGAGCACTGTTTAGGCAATACTAAATATGTCCAAATAATGAATACCTGGAACAACAATATTTATAGTCCCTAGTCCACAGCAATCAAGGAAAAGCTTCCATCATCACTTACCTTGCAGTTTCTAGAACCTTCATGGCCTTGTCAATTTCCCCTTGGCTTTTGTACAAAAATGCCAACTCAAACAGAGTAAATGGCACTAGGTAGTGGTCATACTTGAGTAGCTTTTCACTGAAAGAATGAATGAAAAGCAGTTAAGTCTTAACAGAACGAGAAATGCATAATTCTTTTTCAACATACGCATTTTCCCCATTTCTCAGAAAACAGATGCAGCCCTAAGCCTATTCTCAGAGAAAAGGTTTCATTATACAGTCAAAGCATCTAATAAACTATGGCAATAAATAGTATGCTTTTAACATATTTAATCAATCAACGTGATATACCACATTAACAAAATGAAGAATAAAAAGCACACGGTTATCTCAATAGATGTAGAGAAAGCATATGACAAGATACAGCATCCATTTTTGATAAAAACTCTGAATAAAATGAGTATAGAAGGAAAGTACTTCAAGATAGTAAAGGGCATACATGACAAACCCACAGCTAATATCATTCTCAACGGAGAAAAACTGAAAGCCATCTCTCTAAGAACAGGAAGAGACAAGGGTGCCCACTTTCACCACTCTTATTTGACATAGCACTGGAAGTTTTGGCCAAAGCAATCAGGCAAGAAAAAGAAATAAAAGGGATCCAAATTGGAAAGGAAGAAGCAAAACTGTCACTATTTGCAGATGACATGGTTTTACATATAGAAAACCCTAAAGAATCCATCAAAAAACTTTTAGAAATAATAAAAGTATATGGTCAAGTTGCAGGATACAAAATCAACATACAAAATTGAGTTGCATTTTTATACACTAATAACCAAGTAGCAGAAAGAGAAATTAAGAATACAATCCCATTTACAATTGCAACAAAAAGAATAAAATATCTAGGAATAAACTTAACCAAAGAGGTGAAAGATCTGTACACTGAAAACTATAAAACGTTGAAAGAAACTGAAAAAGACACAAAGAAATTGAAAGATATTCTGTGTTCCTGGATTAGAAGAATTAACATAGTTAAAATATCTATACTTCCTAAAGCAACCTACAGGTTCAATACAATCCCTATCAAAGTTCCAACAACATTTTTCACAGAAATAGAACAAAGAATTCTAAAATTTATATGGAACAAAAGACCCCGAATAGCCAAAGGAATCCTGAGGAAGAAAACAAAGCTGGAGGTATCACACTCCCTGATTTCAAAATATATTACAAAGCTATTGTAACCAAAACACCATGATACTGGCACAAAAACAGACACAGAGATCAATGGAATAGAATTGAGAGCCCAGAAATAAACCCACACATCTACGGACAGCTAATATTCGACAAGGGAGCCAAGAACATACAATGGAGAGAGCAGAGTCTCTTCAATAAATGGTGTTGGGAAAACTGGGACAGTCACATGCAAAAGAATGAAAGTACACCATTATCTTACACCATGTGCAAAAATTAACTCAAAGTGGCTTAAAGACTTGAATGTAAGACCTGAAACCATTTAACTTTAGAAGAAAACATAGGGAGTACACTCTTCGACATCAGTCTTAGCAGCATATTTTCAAGTACCATGTCTGCCTAGGCAAGGGAAACAATAGAAAAAATAACCAAATAGGACTACATCAAACTAAGAAGCTTCTGCACAGCAAAAGAAACCATCAAGAAGACGAAAAGACAGCCTAACAACTGGGAGAAGATATTTGCAAACCATGTATCTGATAAGGGGTTAATATCCAAAATATACAAAGAACTCATGCATCTCAACAACAAAAAAACTAACAACTCAATTTAAAAACGGGCAAAAGATCTGAACAGATATTTCTCCAAAGAAGATATACAGATGGCCAACAGGCAAATGAAAAGATGTTCAACATCATTAACAACCAAGGAAATGCAAATCAAAACCACAATGAGATATCACCTCACTCCTGTCAGAATGGTTATAATTAACAAGACAGGAAACAATAGGTGTTGGAGAAGATGTGGAGAGAAGGGAACCCTCATACACTGCTTGTGGGAGTGCAAACTGGTGCAGCCACTATGGAAAACAGTATGGAGGGTCTTCAAAAAATTAAGAATAGATCTACCATATGATCCAGTTATTCCACTGCTGGGTATTTTTCCAAGAACATGAACACATGAATGCATAAAGATACATGCACCCCTATGTTAATTGCAGCATTATTCACAATAGCCAAGATTTGGAAGCAACCAAGGTGCCCCCCAAGGGACGAATGGATAAGGAAGATGTGGCATATATACACAACGGAATAGTACGCAGGCAAAAGAAATGATGAAATGCAGCCATTTGTGACAACATGGATGGACCTTGAGGGTATTATGCCATGTGAAATAAGTCAGAGGGAGAAAGTCAAATACCATACGATCTCACTCATAAGTAGAAGATAAAAATGACAAACAAACACATAGAAACAGAGATTGGATTGGTGGTTACCAGAGGGAAAGTGGGGAGGGAGGAAGGTAAAAAGGGTGATTAGGCACATGTGTGTGGTGATGGATGGTAATTAATCTTTGGGTGGTGAACATGATGTAATCTACACAGAAATCTAAATATATAACGATGTACATCAGAAATTTATATAATGTTATAAACCAATGTTACCACAATAAAAAAAAAGACCATTAAAAAATATATATATTAATCTTTTACTTTATTCCTTAATCTACATCCAGCCCTGAGGATTGTTTACTGCCCCTTCAGTAGATGAATGTATGAGATCTTCCAAGATTAACTCTGGGAAAGACAAGATCATCCTCCTGAACATGAAGAAATGACTCCATTTAGAAATAGGAACGCTGTATTACATTTTACTAAGGTTCAACTCCCTTTGTATTGTTAAGTTTGATTATGCTAAAAACCATCAATAAAGAAGTGGTCAACACTTCTGTTTTCAGTAATATTATCAAAACTCTCTGACTACAAACCATCTAGAAGCACTCGAAAAAATATGGATAACACCCTTTCAAATGCATAGTGCAGCGCACAAGAACATAAAAAGAACTCTTCAGCTGAAAAGAAAAAAAAGCCAGTCTCTAAGTGTATGCATGATGCCAAAGCAGTCCTGGGGTCTGCTTCAGCCTGAATCGACCAGGGCTGTGTGTCACTGGCCATCCAGGAGATGAGGTCCTGAGCCCAGATAGAGCAGGGAGCTGGGGCTGAGACCTCTATATAAAGCTGGGGCCCTATCCCATTAGAGAAAGAGTGGATTAGAGAAAAACACCCCCTGGCACAGGACAAAGACAAGGGCACTCGGCTCCTTGGCCTGTGTTTCAGGTGGGAAGGAAAAACACATTCCTTGGGAAATTAATAACCAATAGGCCTGCCCGCACACAGATACAATTCAAATTCACATTGCCCAAATGATCCAAGAACCTGCTGTAAGCAATTAAATTAACATGAAAGTGGGCCAGGGCTGGAAAAGCCTTTGGGGCACCTGGCAGAAATAAAAGCAAAACCACTTTTCCTCAATCCTAGCCTCATAGGCGTCTCAAGATAAAACCCCACTGAAGGTTAGCTCACAATCCAAATTATAAAACACAGGAGCAAACAATTCACTACAGGTTCAATAAACACAACAAAGCGCACAAATGGGTCATCCTTTTGATTCTTATAAAAACACCAATAAAATAGAACTCAATGGATACTTTAACATGTTTACTAAAAACAGTATATTACTTATTTGGACAATAGACATGGTCTGTTTCCTCTTCTTATAAGAACACCAGTCCTCCTCCATTCTCATAAAATACTGTAGAAAGAAGGGGATCAGTGGCCATGAGTGGAAAGGCATATGATATGGAACAGAGGATGTCAACTGGCGATGTGTGGCTGTGATCTACTCGGCTTACAGTGTTATCGAAAACTTTGAGCAAATATTTAAAAATCGGGAGATTTTACATAAAATCTACATTCCAGGCTTTTCATGAAAAATTGTGGGGATTATTGCTACTGGGCCTACATCATAGAGAGCAATAATCACTTAGAGCTAAGGAGTGGCTGCATTCCTTAGAGAGAACGCATGATCTTCCCAATCTACAGTGCCCACAATCCCTACTCCTGCTGTCACTCAGTAAGGTTACTTGTCCGGCCCTTGTAGATATTTTCATTTGTGACTCCAGATATAGAGAAGAGGGCCAGGCATCAGAACTTTGACTCAACTCTCTACTGAGTAAGGAGCAGGATATCATCAATAATGCTATCGGGAAAACCAGAACAAACCCTCATTTATATACAGAAAAAATGCCCTTTGCCAAAAGAGAAACAGTTATTGTGTTCATCGCATGTCTTTTCTCCCTGCCCAATTATTATCACAGTGATGGCCAGTCTGTTGACTCAACTCTGAACGCCTAGGATCCAGCACAGTCTCTGGCACAGAGTGGGTGCTCAGATATCTGTGGAATAAATGAATGGAAAAACAAATGCATGAATTGAAAAACTGTCAGAGGTTCAGTAATCATGGCCAGAGTTTAGACAGACACCTGATAGCCTGGCCATAAATTTAGTTTTCATGTGCCACCTTTCAACACCAAGTGGAAATGCATAAAGCCGTGTTCCACTTAGATTATAAGAAAAGACTACTGGATTCTCTTTCTGGTGACACCAAGTCAAAGGTTAGCAGCAGGAGACAAAAGCATCTCCTCCTCACAGCGATTCCCCAGAAGTCACAAGGTACACTCAGGTTGGTTTCCATGTCTGGTTTTACCTTTGGACAACATGATTGAAACACAGTTCCGCTTGCATGGGCCGCTGTAAGTTCTTGAGGCAGCATCCTTTCAGCAGCTTCACCAAACACTCGTCATCCACAGAGTAGTCAGTCAAGGCTTCACGCAAAACAAAAACCACACACAAAAAGAAAAAGACTTTTTAAACTCCTAATTAAGAGGAAGAACTAAGAGCGATTAGGGTTCAGAGGGATCCTTTAAAAATAAGGAAAATATTTTTAGCATTTGCCATGCCTCGCTAAATGAAATACAATGGAAATATTTTAAATTAAAATATTGAGTTTACCACGTTAATACATCATTTTATTAAAGGGTTCGCTCTAGTCACCTAAAAAAATTTTTCAGGCTCTCCTATTCTGAGTTACATGACCTTAGATATAACAATAGGAAATCTGAACTCTAAATAAAGTACGAGCTTTATTAACTCTCTAAAAGGGAAAGCCACGAGGAGCATGAGGGCTGCCTCTTCCTGTGGTTCTGGCGTCTAACCGTGTTGGCTCCGTGCTGGAGAGGATAACACTCCCATATGGGGAAGCAGATGGCTTCCTCCTGATTAAAAATTCAGGACACAGAAAACCCTCCCCAGATCATTATGTTTACAACTTATCAATTCTCCCCGGTTATGTTCTTTTGGAGAGAAATTATATCATAAAATTAGACAAAATGGTTCCGAAGGACATGCGAGGTACCTAAAATCCTCACAAACTTCTAACTGCTTGAGACTAATGGGAGGTTTTTCTTTCATCACTTTTTGCCCTTTCAGCCCAGGGCTGTAGAGTATTTAACAGAAGGAACCATATGATGTGTGACATCTATGTGACAAAGGTAGCCATCTCACACCTACCACTTTTAAATTTGGGGTTTTTTGCAAGTTCCGTGCAACTAAGGCAGCGTTGCAAGACAGACTGATAATTTATACATCTCAGGCTGTGACAAAGCGAGGAGGGGGGAAATAAACCAAACTAATGAGGCCCTGGGGGTCCCTCTTATTGGAATCCTCCTGCTTTCGGTACAAACCTCAGAACTCACCGTGAACACAGGCTGGTGCTTTAGCCGGTAAATTGCTTATATATGGGAGGTTAATGATGATACTTAACCAACTAGAAGGGGGTCACTTTACAACTAGGTGCTGAAAATAGCTGATATTCACATCTCACTTCCAAGCTCTGATAGGTCATTTACCAAGAAAATCACAGATAATACCACATTACCTTTCCT
Organism: Equus caballus; assembly: GCF_041296265.1. Lineage (NCBI taxonomy): Eukaryota > Metazoa > Chordata > Mammalia > Perissodactyla > Equidae > Equus > Equus caballus. The sequence continues at coordinate 48,239,619 of NC_091706.1, forward strand.
AACACTTAAGGACCATTTTTCTACCAAAAAATCTTATCACGGATGCTGATTGAAGTATACATCCAAGAACAATATCTTCCCAGGCCTAGAACCAAAACCTGAAGGTCCGTACTGGATACTAGTTTTTAGCATCATTTTAGCATCACTCTATGCATCTTATGACAGTTTGTGTTATCACAACATTCTGGTGCTCAGTGAACAATTTTGCTGAGGAATAGACACAACACGATGGAAGGTTAAAGTACCAATAAAGCCACACTTAGCTTTATTTAGATCACGAGTTAGGGATACGGAAAATGGGTTCAAAAGCACCTCATTCCTCCAAAAACCTTAAAAGTAAAACCCTTATTCCCTCAGACCACAGAGTACTTTCTCAGATGATTATTTTCCCTTAAAAAATGAAAGCTTTATCATGATTCTCAACCTCATGAGTGAGTGCGTGGGTGAACATTTCATCAGAGAGTTTCCATTTTACATTCCAAGAAAATTACATGATAATGCTACCAGAGCACATTTTTTCATCTCCAAAGATCTGCTGAACTTAATAATAAAACAGAGGGTAGGCTGAAGAAAAAGCAAGTTTAAGGCCTAAACCACACAAATATCTCCACTGAACTTTTGAGAAGCTAGTTCAAATGCAACAAAAGAAAAATTTGAAAATAGATTTAGAAAGTGAAAAGCCAAAAAGGAAGTAACACTTTCCTCTTTATGTGACTCTGATTATGTTTGCTATATAATTGCATCAAGCAAATTAATGGCAACAAATAGAGAGGAATTTCTGTACCAACTTCTGGATAGTGCTAAATTTTGTTAGACTTCAAATGAAACATTGATGGAGTTAATAGCAAACACTGACTCCAGGCATACTAGCAAGCGTTTTTCTCTCTTTAAACAGTATCCTCCTTTTGTATCTGTGGTCAGTCTTTCAAAACTACGGCATTGTCAGAGCAGAACACCAATTGTATCCATGACCATCTTTTACTTTAGAGACACCTGTCAAAGGTAGAAGCAAAACCACATTCAATTCCCCGTAACAGTGGGAGGGGAGGGGGTTAGGGTGGAGCCTGAAGACACCTCAGGGTTACAAACTCACTCCATTTCCCAATTTTGGATTTTTTTCCCTGACTCAGAAAGATAGGAGCTTAATTATTAAAAGGTCATGAGAGGGGGAAAGGGGGTGGTGTGGAGGGGGAATCAGTTAATCTTCCTACATAAAACAACAGACCTGGAAGAGAGCATCATAAATTTCATGTACAACATCTGGCAAAGGTGATCTTCAGAAAAGAAACCAATTTTTTTTTTTTTTTTTTTTTTACCAAGAAGAAGATAGACAAAGACAGAGTTGTAAGAAGTATGGCGTGTCTGTCGGAGCTTCCCTCAGCCCTGCTGGAGGATCTCTAAAGCCTCTCATCTCAACATGTCATTAAAAGAGGAAAGAGGATGGAGGGAGAGGCCTGGTTTTCTAAACCTCTATTGCATTCTACCTACACAGTCTAATACACATATTACTGCTTTAATTTCTTCCCCTAACCAACAGAGGAGCAAAATAAATTTAGGGTTAGGGAGTGAAGAGCCTGCACAAATAGAAAAAACCCAGTGGTCCTTCAGGACTTCGTAACATACAAAGACCCCACCCTCTGGTGGTACATATTCGTCTATACTACAAAGGATGCATATTCAAACATCAGAATTTATTCTACTGAACCAAAACCCTTATCTCTGAAGGAAAACAGAAGCAAGCTGGCCTACTTTTCTAGAGAAAAAAATAGTCTATGTTTTCACTTAATAAAAAGAAGTTTTCCCTTACTTCCTAGTTTTTACAAATGCACTTATTTTAAAACAATCATTTTTCCATTTAACTTGTGGATATGTGGGTTTTAATTATAGATAATTCCATTAATGGCAGGAACGATGCTTTTTCTACCTATCATAATTTTATATCTAATATGGAAAACCTGTATGTTAAAATGAGCAAATTAATGAAAACTGGCCAAATTAGTTGAAAAAAAATGAATACTAGTAAATTTGTTCAAAAGCCCAAATGGATTTTACAGAATTGCATTCTGTGAAATCTCATTTTTAAGGTGAACTTTCATGGAGTTTCTTTTAATTTAACTTTCAAAATGATGTGACTTTGTGTTGATTTTCCACTCAAAATGAAATAGTTTTCCTTTTTGAAATTATTTCACATTAAAAATAATAAAAATAACCTCATATCCATTAGGATAGCTCTTACCAAAAACAAACAAACAAATAAGCAAACCCAGAAAATTACAAGTGTTGACAAGGATGTGGAGAAATTGGACCCTTGTGTACAGTGGGTGGGAATGTAAAATGGTACAGCCACTGTAGAAAACAGTATGGCACTTGCTCCAAAAATTAAAAATAGAAATGCCATATGATCCAGCAATTCCACTTATGGGCATATATCTAAAAGAATTGAAAGCAGGGTCTCAAAAAAATATTTGTATACTCATGTTCAAAGACGTATTATTCAAAATAGCCAAAAGGTGGAAACAACCCAAATGTCCGTGGGTGGAGGAATGGATAAACAAAATGTGGTACTATATACATCCAATGAAATACTACAGGGACTGGGGCAGGGGGAAATGGGGAATTATTGCTTAATGGGTGTGAACAAGTTCTGGAGACTGGTTACACAACCATGTGAATATACCTACTAGTGAACCGTACCGTTAAAAATGGTTAACATGGTAAATCTGATGCTATGTGCATCTCACAATTAAAAATTAAAAAGACACAATTATTTCCAAAAATAGTAAGGAAGTTTATCACAACTCTATACTAATAAAAACTATGTAGAAAATATGTTAGTGATGGCACATCTAGAACAACACATAACGTCTGAAATGGCCATAGAGTGAGTCTGTAGTCCATACTTATACATACGCTCCTTTGGTGCTTTGTTAAATATTAACTTTAGATTCCACTTTTCCGTCCCAGTTTCGTGAGCCTCCTCATCCGCTTGTGTCCCTGGTGCCCAGAAACCAAAGCGAATTATCAGCCTGTGAAGATGAATACCTCAACATTTTGGCTTCTATACCCAACCTCCAGCTCATAAGGGGCTGAAGTGTTACAACTTTTCTATAAAAGGGGGAGGAAAAAGAAGAGAAAGGGAACAATGATTTTTTGCAAAAATACTCCCTTTTAGATGGGAAGGTGATATGGCTCACCCTTTGCATGTGACTGTTTTTCAATAGTAGAGTAGAATATTCACTCACCTGCTCTCCCTATGACCACCGGTTTGTATTCGCAAGATGGCTGATGGGGGGGTGGGGATCTGTGCCCTCAAAACAGCACTGCTCCTTGTTCTATTGGATTCTTAGCTATGTAGCCCGGAACTTTTACCTTGTTAGCAGAAAGCCCACTGATTCAGCTTTCATTCTTTTTTATTACTTCTCCTTATTGACGGCATTTTAAAGCTAGAATTATTTTAAATATGGAAAGCAGCCTAAACGCCCAACAATACTGAAAGAGTTGATTGAATTATGTTAGATTAGCTCTGTGGCGTGCTATGAAACTTTTGAAATTATTAAACAACTATTTAGCAACAATTAAAAAGTTGATGATAAAAATAAAACTACCATATGATCCAGCAATTCCACTGTTGGTTATTTATCTGAAGAAAACAAAAACACTAACTCAAAGAGATATAAGCAGTCCCATGTTCACTGCAGCACTGCTTACAAGAGCCAAGATATGGAAACAACCAAAGTGTCCATCTATGGATGAATGGATGAGAAAATGTGGTATACATACACAATGAATATTATTCAGCCACACAACGAATGAAATCTTACCATTTGCAGTAACATGGATGAACCTTGAGGGTATTATGCTAAGTGAAATAAGTCAGACAGAGAAAGACAAATACCATATGATCTCACATAGATGTGGAATCTAAGAAAAAAAGAAACCAAGCTCATCATAGATACAGAGAACAGATTTGTAATTGCCAACGACATGGAGTGGGGGTAGGGTGAAACGGGTGAAGGAGGTCAAATGGTACAAACTTCTGGTTATAAAAGAAATAAGTCATGAGGATCTAACAATGTACAGCATGGTGACTATAGTTAATAATACTGTACTGCATATTTAAAAGTTGCTAAGAGAGTAGATCTTAAAAGTTCTCATAACAAGAAAAAATTTTTGCAACTAAGTACAGTGACAAATGTGAACTGGACTTATTGTTGCAATCATTTCACAGTGTATACAAATATTAAACCCTTCTGTTATACACCTGAAACTAATAATGTTATATGTCAATTATACCTCAATAAAGAAAAATTTATGATATGTTAAATGAAAAGAAACAGGCTAGTGTATGTCCAGGTATACTATGATTGTAACTATAAAAATAAGGCTAGGATGGAATACACAGAAATTGGAAATTAATTGTATTATTAAGTGGTAATGGTTAAGACTCCCAGGCTTTAACTTTCCATACTTACTTTCATTTTGTAAAGCTGCCTCAGCCTTTTCGACAGTTACCAACAGATTTTCAGAAAGGTCTTTTCTTTTGCTCACTATTGGAAAACCATTCCACACATACATCATTTCCTAATGAGGAAGAATAAAAAACCATTGGCAATTATGTGAGGTTATTCAGCGTCCTTCACAACAACGAAACTATGTATGCATGTTTTGCCTTGGTTGCTAGGGAACTCAAGACAACATTTAGAGATCATTTTCCTCAGCTTTCCTCATTTGGCAATTAGTGATACAATTTCCCCTTTTCTCATTTTATTATAGGCCTTTCGCCTTTTAAACTGTGAAGTAATTCAATATATAGTATATTATGTTTTCACTGCAAAATTAATTTACTCATTCATTTAACAAGTGTTTATTAAGCACCTACTGGTATTCAGTCCTTTGGAAGGTAACAAATTACAGATACAGAAATAAATATAATATTTTAAACTGGTACTGCGAACAATTCTATTTAACATGGATTTTTGTTGTTATTTTTAAGTAAAGGGAAACATTTAAAAATATCTGCCAATTGTTTACATAAAATATTTCCAAGGACATCACTGGAAATGAACATAGGAAATATTTTACTGGGCTCAGGTTCCTTTATACCGTTAAAAACATGTGACAGTCCAGTAACGCATTCCAAAATGCAGGAAATACATTCACTTAAAGGCCATATGGCTAAATGACAGCCCCTGAAAATGTAAACTAATGATTTCTCATTGCAAATTACATTTAATAGGCTAACAGATGAGAAGTTTTTTTGCACCAAAAGCAAATGTGCTCTTGCCTGAAAATATTTTTCTAATCTTCCCGGTAGTGCAGTTCATATCTTGAAAGGCACGAAATAAGCAGGGTAATTCGTATCTTCTTGGAAATAAATGAATTTTAAAATATGGTAAAGGTATTGTTTGAACAGCCTCTTACAGGGAAGCGGTGGAAATGAGGAAAATACATTCGAGCAAAGTGGCAACAAAGTCATGTTTACTTTCTGGCGCTGAAAACTAAGATCACAACACTCTACTTCTTTTATATCTAACAGTTTCTTCTTGGTCATGGTGTAAGAGCTCAATTCAATAATTAATGGAATATTTATTTTAATCGATGATTTTTAAAATTTTGTTTTTATTGATGGAATATATTCTATCAGAAGAAGGAATATATTTTATCTTCATATCTGAGATTTTTATGAAAAATAGGATTTTGGTAAAATTCCTAGTTACCACGAATTCAAGCCAATTCTACTGGAAAAATAAGTGCAGTGAGTTAACCTTCCTCAGGACTCTTAATAACCAAAGCAAAATATAGTTATGTACACACTAGCACTAAGTTCTAGGGCAGAGAAAGGACTATGACGTTCCAGAAAATTTTCAGGAAAGTTCTGTGACCCAGGAAGAGGAAATTTCCCAGTGCAAATCACTTGACAGAGAAATGAATCAGGAATGGAGCTAAAAGCTGTAAGTGGTAAAACAGCAGCAGGCCCCTACATTAGCTGGGACAGGGGATATCCGGTCATTTTTGTGATTTGCCCGCTGTTCTTGTTTTTATCTGTGCTCAGATATGACTACAGTGTGGTCACGTTTTTGTCTTGTTCCTCACAGGCACAGAATAACCTGGTCTGATGGTGGTATTCTTTGAGATTGTTTATCTTAAGCAGGTAACACCTGGACCTACATACTAGGCACAGGCTAGCTGCTATCTGACACCTGTTAGGAGCTGCAGTTTTCTTTCTCGTAGAATATATAAAGAGCTTCTACAAGTCAGTAATAAAACAATGAGCAACTTGATGAAAAATCAGGAAAGTATATAAACAACAATCCACAAGAGAAGACATAAAAATGAATAAGCAAGCACATGAAAAGAATGTTCAACCACACCAATAAGGAAATGCAAGTTAAAATAATAAATGTCTACACTGTTGGTAGAAGTTTAAGTTGCGACAGTCTTTTTGGAGGGCAATTTGGTGATGTCAAAGTATTAAATGTGTATATCCTTTAACCAGGAATCCCATTTTAATGGTCCCAGAGAATTATATGCCCATGTACAAAAGGAGGAATATAAAGAATTTTTATTGTAGCATGTTTGTAATAGTAAAAACTGGAAACAACTAAATAACCATCAAGGGGGAAGAATTGAATAAACTCTGGGATACAAAAAAAACCCAGGAAACCTCAAAGGAGGAGTGGAGACGTCAGCTTGCACTAAATGGGCTTCCTGTGCTACCTGACTACCTATGCAAAAGTAAAGCCCTGAAGAGCCACAGTAATTTGATATATTCAGTACTTTTTAAAGAAGTCTTCATGAAGAAAATTTAAGTTCAAATTATGCTTTTCATGAAGTCTAGCCTAAATGGACTAAGAATGTGAATGCCAGCATTGCTCTGTCAAACACAGCAGCCACCAGCCGCTTAAGGCTCCTGAGCACCAGAAACGTGGCCAACCCAAGATGTGCCCCAAGAGTCAAGCACACACCAGATGTCAAGGAATTAGTATCATATAAACAAATGTGAAACATCTCATTTTTTTATTGATTACATGTTCAAATGATAAATTGTGCATATACTGGGTTAAACAAAATATAGTCTTAAAATGATTTTCATGTTTCCTTTTCCTTTTTAATTTTCTACCTTTTAATTTTCAATGTGGCTGCTAGAAAAGGTAAAATTACATAGGTGGCTTGCATTATAATTAACTAAACCACTTCAGTCAACTCACCTCTCTCTGCCCGAATGTCCTTATCTGTTAAATGGGACTACAAAGAGAAACTACCCTCAGAGAGTTACTGTAAGAATTAAATGATACATATATATTTTTTCTCCCCAAAGCCCCAGTACATGGTTCGCTAGCCTAGTTGCAAGTCTGTCTAGTTTCTCTACGTGAGCTGCTGCCACAGCATGGCAAATGACAGATGGGTGGTGTGGTTCCACAACCAGGAAATGAACCTGAGCCACCAAAGTGGTGAGAGCACCAAACTTTAACTCCTAGGCCATCCGGGCTGGCTTGATATATTTTTTTAAATAGCCTTTATCATAATGCTGAAACATACCAACTAGTCAAAAAATATTAGCTATAATTTTATTATTGAATTATTAAGAATTTATTTATAAATGTTCACCTAACAAAAAACACTTACAATGGTTTTTAATTGAGCTAAACTTCACAACAAAAGTTAGATATTCTCCCTGCCGCTGTGAACAATTTTATTTCTGGAATGCAAACAGTAAATAAAATAAAGGCTGATACCAGGGCAGGCAAGATGAGCTTCACAGGTGCAGGCAACGAGGGGGAGTATCGGCGAGACTTCCTCACAGCAAACTTCTCGGTAGGGATGGACTTCCCAGCAATTCTCTGCTTCAAGCTGTCCACCTGTCTGTGAAGAGCCCCAGCCCCAGCCCCAGGGACAGGCCATTAGAACACAGACACTATTCACACCTGTGGTTATCACGCTGCGCTCCCCAGACCAGCAGCATCAGCAGCACCCGGAACCCTGTTCCAAACCAGACTTTCGGGCTCCATCCCAGACCTATGGAAGCAGCAACTCCCAGGCTGGGGCCAGCAATGCAGATTTTAATGAGTCCTACAGGTGATGCAGATACAAACTCAAGTTTGAGCATCCCTGATTGACACATATGTCTTTCTACCCAACTAGGCTAATATCTTAACCGACACAGTCCAGGCAATCTGGATATAAAATTGGCAATTTCCATAAATAAGCAGGAAAGAGTTCAAACTAACTACTTACATTGTGCTAACTCAGAGAGATGGAAGAGAGTATATTGTATATTTCCTATTCCTACCTGTCAGAATGACACAGATCTATAAAATAATGTGGCTTAAAAGACAGCCATCAATTAAAGGATGATTTGAGAAGATGTTGCCCAAGCATAGGTGATTTTCAAAGTAATCAGTTAAGGACATGCACCATGTTTACAAACTTCCTCTCAAAATTCTAAGGAAGTCCAATGATGAAATTCACAAGTACATAAAAATGAGAGTATGATGGGGAGACTGCACACTCCTGGAGCACTTTCTTACATATAATTTTGTAAATGCAAACAGGTTGCAAGAGGGAATTCATGGAAATATCCAATTACATCACTGAAAGAAAGAATAAGAGGAAATAAGAGAAAAAAAATACTCCAATATGAGGACGAGCTTGTGTTAGGTTATTTCTGAGCACAATTTGGGGATACGGATTTTAAGCCTGAATGCCCATCATTTGGCGTTCACTAACATCAGTGGAAGACGCAGTGGGAACGTGAGGTGGGGGCTGTGGGAAGGGGTCAGAAGCATGCACTGGATATGAAACCTTACGATTTAAAGATCACAGAGTCTCCTCCTGTCTACCGCAGCCACTGGCCCCCAGTCATAGCCTAGCCCACTTCCTCACCTGTAACTTTTCCAGCTCAAAGCACAAATTCAAGCACACCACCCTTGAACACCATTCTCCTCTTTCTAACTGGATTGTTCTAGCAAGACTTTCAGTCCAGGTCGAATACATTCCAAGATGGCGCCGTGAGTAGTCCTCTTTGTCTCTCGCCCTTCGAGTCTACAATTATTTGGACACTTATCGCTTGACAATGGATATCCAGACAGCATCTCAGGACGTCTGAGACACCCACGCGACTATACATCGGAAGGCGGACGGACTTTCCTCCGGGAGGATGTGGAAATAGGTGAAAACTCTCCGACCCCGACGGGCAGCCTAGTACCCGCAAGCGGCTTTCTTCCAACGGACGCCCCCAGAGGATCCACACACATCTAGGGCAGGAGCGAGAACACAACAGAGGAGCGACGGTGGAAACAGGTGACCAGAACCCTACTTAAACCCCCCGCAATTACTCCTAAACGCAGAGGGAAACTTTGGAGTTGCACACCTGAGCCCGCGGGGAGAGTCTCTCCCCGCCATTGGCGGGGAGACCCGGCCTGGTGCTCGGGGCGCCCGGAGGGTCCCAGAGAGACGCCCGCCCCGGGGGACTAGGGATTGCCGGAGATCTCGGAGAGGACCGGGGCGGGGGAACTTTCAAAGGCGGGTCCGGCGACCCGGTGGGGAAGCGCCGGAGCTCCGCCAGGCAGCAGACAAAACTCTCTGTCTGCCGGTAGCAGAGGGGCCACGCTGAGCACTCAGGGCTCCCGGCAGAGGCCCGGAGAGAAGCCCAGAGGGCGGGGCGACCCCTAGCTGCCGTTGCCCGCCCCGGGGGACTAGGGATTGCCGGAGATCTCGGAGAGGACCGGGGCGGGGGAACTTTCAAAGGCTGGATCGGCGACCCGGAGGGGAAGCGCCGGAGCTCCGCCAGGCAGCAGACAAAACTCTCTGTCTGCCGGTAGCAGAGGGGCCACGCTGAGCACTCAGGGCTCCCGGCAGAGGCCCGGACAGAAGCCCAGAGGGCGGGGCGACCCCCAGCTGCCGTTGCCCGCCCCGTGGGACTAGGGATTGCCGGAGATCTCGGAGAGGACCGGGGCGGGGGAACTTTCAAAGGCCGGATCGGCGACCCGGAGGGGAAGTGCCGGAGCTCCCCCAGGCAGCAGACAAAACTCTCTGTCTCCCGGTAGCAGAGGGGCCACGCTGAGCACTCAGGGCTCCCGGCAGAGGCTCGGAGAGAAGCCCAGAGGGCGGGGCGACCCCCAGCTGCCGTTGCCCGCCCCGTGGGACTAGGGATTGTCGGAGATCTTGGAGAGGACCGGGGCGGGGGAACTTTCAAAGGCGGGTCCGGCGACCCGGTGGAGAAGCGCCGGAGCTCCGCCCGGGCAGCAGACAAAACTCTCTGTCTGCCATTAGCAGAGGGGCCACGCCCAGCATTCAGGGCTCCCGGCAGAGGCTCGGAGAGAAGCCCAGAGGGCGGGGCGTCCCCCAGCTGCCGTTGCCCGCCCCGTGGGACTAGGGATTGCCGGAGATCTCGGAGAGGACCGGGGCGGGGGAACTTCCAAAGGCGGGTCCGGCGACCCGGAGGGGAAGCGCCGGAGCTCCGCCAGGCAGCAGACAAAACTCTCTGTCTGCCGGTAGCAGAGGGGCCACGCTGAGCATTCAGAGCTCCCGGCAGAGGCCCGGAGAGAAGCCCAGAGGGCGGGGCGACCCCCAGCTGCCGTTGCCCACCCGGTGAGGCTAGGGATTGCTGGAGATCTCGGAGAGGACTGGGGCTGGAGAGAGTTCCAGAGACCCAGCTTAGTAGCCTAGGGGGAAACCCTACAGGCTCACAGAAGCCTTAGGGAAAGCCTCTGCACAGCATCAGTAGAAGGCACCCAGCCGCCAGCCACAAGGCTGGAAGACCCCAGGGCAAAAGCAGCATAGCTAGGTGTACTAACCACAGACTGTAGAAGATGCCAATAGCTCTCCTGCGACCCATAGAGGACAAGTGAGATTTGGTGGGTGCCGACAGCAACCGAGCGACAAATAAAAGTGATCCCACCCCTGGCCGCTGGAAAAGCCCATAACACCGTTGCCGACCCCAAGGAGAGAGCGCATCTAGGTGGGCAACAACAGTAGGCACCTGCAGCCTGAAGCCCCCCGTGACGGCCCCCACGGCAGAGGAGGGAATCCAAAGGGCCACTGTGGCTACGAAGAGGGGCCCAGGCCCAGTTAGCAACTACGGACAGGGTTCCTGGTTGGTGAAGTATAAACAGCTGCTCTCCCCACCGCAGCAGCTGAAACAAGTGAAAGGAGCAACTAAACTCTATCTCCATGCGGAGGCACAAATCAACATCATCAAGCAATATGAAAAAATACATTAAATCTCCAGAACAGAAAGAAAGTAACAAATACACAGAAATCAATCCCAAAGAAAATGAGATATATAACCTAAATGATGATGACTTCAAAACAGCCATCATTAAAATACTCACTGAGTTAAGAGAGAATTCTGAACGACAACTCAACGAGTTCAGGAGCTATGTCACAAAAGAGTTTGATACGATAAAGAAGAACCAAACAGAAATACTGGAAATGAAGAACACAATAGAGGAGATTAAGAAAAATCTAGATGCTCTGAACAGTAGGGCCGATAATATGGAGGAAAGAATTAGCAATTTGGAAGATGGCAATATAGAATTGTTGCAGGCAGAGGAGGAGAGAGAAGCAAGACTTAAAAGAAATGAAGAAACTCTCCGAGAATTATCAGACACAATTAGGAGATGCAACGTAAGGATTATAGGTATACCAGAGGGAGAAGAGAAGGAGAAAGGGGCAGAAAACCTATTCAAAGAAATAATGGCTGAGAACTTCCCAAATCTGGTGAGGGAGATGGATCTTCAGGTGACAGAAGCCAATAGATCTCCAAACTTTATCAATGCAAGAAGACCAACTCCACGGCATATAGTAGTGAAGCTAGCAAAAGTCAACGACAAGGAGAAAATATTAAGGACAGCCAGGCAAAAGAAACTAACCTACAAAGGAACCCCCATCAGGCTATCAGCAGATTTCTCAGCAGAAACTTTACAGGCTAGAAGAGAGTGGAATGATATATTCAAAAATCTGAAGGACAAAAACCTACAGCCGAGAATTCTCTACCCAGCGAAAATATCCTTCAAATACGATGGAGAAATAAAAACTTTCCCAGATAAACAAAAATTAAGGGAGTTCATTGCCACAAAACCTCCTCTTCAGGAAATCCTCAGGAAAACCCTCATTCCTGAAAAATCCAAAAAAGGAAAGGGGCTGCAAAACCAAGAGCAGAGGAGATAAGTAGAAGGACAACAACAGAGAGTAGCAGCTCTACATCAGAACAGATTAAACCATGGGACGAGAAACAAAGGAAACTGAAGAAAACCGGAAAACAAGACACAAAATGGTAGTGGTAGGCCCCCACGTCTCAATAATCACTCTAAATGTAAACGGATTGAACTCCCCAATCAAAAGACACAGAGTGGCAGGATGGATCAAAGAACAAGATCCAACAATATGCTGCCTCCAGGAAACACACCTCAGCCCCAAAGACAAACACAGACTCAGAGTGAAGGGATGGAGAACAATACTCCAAGCTAATAATGAACAAAAGAAAGCAGGTGTCGCTATACTAATATCAGACAAGGTAGATTTCAAAGCAAAACAGATAAAGAAAGACAAAGAGGGACAGTATATAATGATAAAAGGGACTCTCCACCAAGAAGACATAACACTTATAAATATATACGCACCCAACACAGGAGCACCAAAATTTGTAAAGCAACTCTTAATAGAACTAAAAGAAGACATCAACAACAATACAATAATAGTAGGGGACCTCAACACACCATTAACACCAATGGACAGAACATCCAGACAGAAAATCAACAAGGAAATAATAGAATTAAATGAAAAATTAGACCAGATGGACTTAATAGATATATATAGAACACTTCATCCAAAAACAGCAGGTTACACATTCTTCTCAAGTGCACATGGAACATTCTCAAGGATTGACCATATTTTGGGAACCAAAGCAAACATCAATAAATACAAGAGAGTTGAAATAATATCAAGCATCTTTTCTGATCATAACGCTATTAAACTAGAAATCAACTACAAGAAAAAAGCAGAGAAAGGTGCAAAAATGTGGAGACTAAACAACACGCTTCTCAACAAACAATGGATCATTGAAGAAATTAAAGAAGAAATCAAATATTATCTGGAGACAAATGAAAATGAGAACACGACATACCAAATCATTTGGGATGCAGCAAAAGCAGTCCTAAGAGGGAAATTCATCGCAATACAGGCTCACCTCACTAAACAAGAAAAAGCTCACGTAAGCAACCTCAAACGACACCTAACAGAACTAGAAAAAGAAGAACAAACAAGGCCCAGAGTCAGTAGAAGGAGGGAAATAATAAAAATAAGAGCAGAAATAAACGATATTGAAACAAAAAAGACAATAGAAAGGATCAATGAAACAAAGAGTTGGTTCTTCGAAAGAATTAACAAAATTGACAAACCCCTAGCCAGACTCACCAAGAAAAGAAGAGAGAAATCGCAAATTAATAAAATCAGGAATGACAGAGGAGAAATCACAACAGATACCAATGAAATACAAGAGATCATAAGAGAATACTATGAAAAACTATATGCCAACAAATTGAACAACCTGGAAGAAATGGACAAATTCCTAGACTCCTACAATCTCCCCAAACTGAATCAGGAAGAAATGGAGAATCTGAATAGACCAATCACAAGTAAGGAAATAGAAACGGTAATCAAAAACCTCCCCAAAAACAAGAGTCCAGGACCAGACGGCTTCTCTGGAGAATTCTACCAAACATTCAAAGAAGACTTAATACCTATTCTCCTCAAACTGTTCCAGAAAATTGAGAAAGATGGAGAACTCCCTAACACATTCTATGAAGCCAACATCACTCTGATCCCCAAACCTGACAAGGACAACACAAAGAAGGAGAACTACAGGCCGATATCACTGATGAACATAGATGCAAAAATCCTCAACAAAATTTTGGCAAACCGATTACAGCAATACATCAAAAAGATTATACACCATGATCAAGTGGGATTTATACCAGGGACACAGGGATGGTTCAACATCCGCAAGTCAATCAACGTGATACACTACATTAACAAAATGAAAACCAAAAACCACATGATCATCTCAATAGATGCAGAGAAAGCATTCGACAAGATCCAACACCCATTTATGATAAAAACCCTCAGTAAAATGGGTATAGAAGGAAAGTACCTCAACATAATAAAGGCCATATATGATAGACCCACAGCCAACATCATACTCAATGGACAAAAGCTGAAAGCCATCCCTCTGAGGACAGGAACAAGACAAGGGTGCCCACTTTCACCACTCCTATTCAACATAGTTCTGGAGGTGCTGGCCAGAGCAATTCGGCAGGAAAAAGAAATAAAAGGAATCCAAATAGGTAACGAAGAAGTAAAACTCTCGTTGTTTGCAGACGACATGATCTTATACATAGAAAACCCCAAAGAATCCACAGAAAAACTATTGGAAATAATCAACAACCACAGCAAAGTAGCAGGGTATAAAATTAACGTGCATAAATCAGTAGCATTTCTATACACTAACAATAAACTAACAGAAAAAGAACTCAAGAACTCTATCCCATTCACAATCGCAACGAAAAGAATAAAATACCTTGGGATAAACTTAACCAAGGAAGTGAAGGATCTATACAATGAAAACTACAAGACTTTCTTGAAAGAAATAGGCGATGACATAAAGAGATGGAAAGACATCCCTTGCACATGGATTGGAAGAATAAACATAGTTAAAATGTCCATACTACCTAAAGCAATATACAGATTCAATGCTATCCCAATCAGAATCCCAAGAACATTTTTCACAGAAATTGAACAAACAATCCTAAAATTCATATGGGGCAACAAAAGACCGCGAATTGCTAAAGCAATCCTGAGCAAGAAAAACAAAGCCGGCGGAATCACAATCCCCGATTTCAAAACATACTACAAAGCTACAGTGATCAAAACAGCATGTTACTGGTACAAAAACAGGTCCACAGATCAATGGAACAGAATTGAAAGCCCAGAGATAAAACCACACATCTATGGACAGCTAATCTTCGACAAAGGAGCAGAGGGCCTACAATGGAGGAAAGAAAGTCTCTTCAACAAATGGTGCTGGGAAAACTGGACAGCCACATGCAAAAGATTGAAAATTGACCATTCTTTTTCACCACACACCAAAATAAACTCAAAATGGATCAAAGACCTAAAGATTAGGCCTGAGACAATAAGTCTTTTGGAAGAGAATATAGGCAGTACACTCTTTGACATCAGTTTCAAAAGAATCTTTTCGGACACTGCAACTCCTCAGTTGAGGGAAACAATAGAAAGAATAAACAAATGGGACTTCATCAGACTAAAGAGCTTCTTCAAGGCAAGGGAAAACAGGATTGAAACAAAAAAACAGCTCACTAATTGGGAAAAAATATTTACAAGCCACTTATCCGACAAAGGGTTAATCTCCATAATATACAAAGAACTCACACTGCTTAACAACAAAAAAACAAACAACCCGATCAAAAAATGGGCAGAGGACATGAACAGACATTTCTCAAAAGAAGATATGAATATGGCCAATAGACACATGAAAAGATGTTCATCATCGCTAATCATCAGGGAAATGCAAATCAAAACTACACTAAGATATCACCTTACACCCGTTAGATTGGCAAAAACATCCAAAACCAAGAACGACAAATGTTGGAGAGGTTGTGGAGAAAAAGGAACCCTCATACACTGTTGGTGGGAATGCAAACTGGTACAGCCACTATGGAAAACAGTATGGAGATTTCTCAAAAAGTTAAAAATAGAAATACCCTATGACCCAGCCATCCCATTACTGGGTATCTATCCTAAGAACCTGATATCAGATATCTCAAGAGTCCGTTGCACCCCTATGTTCATTGCAGCATTATATACAATAGCCAAGACGTGGAACCAGCCTACATGCCCAGAAACTAATGATTGGATAAAGAAGATGTGGTATATATACACAATGGAATACTACTCAGCCATAAAAAAAGACGAAATTGGCCCATTCACAACAATGTGGATGGACCTCGAGGGTATTAAGTTAAGCGAAATAAGTCAGTCAGAGAAAGACGAACTCTACATGACTCCACTCATAGGTGGAAATTAGTATATTGAGAAGGAGATCTGATTGGTGGTTACCAGGGAAAAGGGGGGGTGGGGGGAGGGTACGGAGGGGGAAGTGGTGTACCCACAACATGACTAACAAAAATGTACAACTGAAATCTCACAAGGTTGTAATCTATCATAACATTAATAAAAAAATAAATAAATAAATAAATAAATAAAAAAAACAAAAAAAAAAACAAAAAAAAAAAAAAAAAAGACTTTCAGTCCACTTGCTCTTTCACTTTCTTCCAATCCAGCAGTCTCCTTCTTCCTCCTTGTCCCTCCATATTCCTACTTAGATTGCCCTGTCATTTACTTCTGCACACTCTGGCCCATGCCCTAACTCCCTTGCCCACTGCCCAGTCATGGCGCTCATCTGGATGAAGCTCAGTATCCATCTTCCCCACACCTGCACTGAGAGCAGATTGGTATCACTGTAAATTCATCAGCACCAACCTCGAATGGGCCCTCACATTGCCTGCTATTCCCCCAACTATATTTCTCTCATCACCTCCCTGTGCCACTCTGCAATAATGAGTTCAAACATTCTCCACCTTCCTTAGACCTCCAGCCCCCTCCCTTCTCTTTCATCCTCAACAGATGACCCTGCGTCCTATGTCATAAAGAAAAAGAAGTTATCAGGTAGGAAGTCCTTCATCTCATACTACCACACACAAGCTGCCTACCTCTGCACGTATTCTGTATGTACTCCCTTCCGATACAATGGAGGACCTGGTCCTCCTTCTAGATCAAGCCAATCTTGCCATCACTGCTTTGGATTCGATCTCCCCCTGCCTTCCCAGGAACCTTACAAATATCACTCATCCCATTTCTTGCTTGTATGTGCAACTTCTCTTCCTCCACTGCATCCTTCCCAGTGGTTTTTGAGAATGCTCAGCTCTCTCCCATTAAAATATTCTATGATAATACTATCATCTCCCTCCAACTGACTGTCTCTCTCTCTCTCTCTTTTCCCCTTCATAGTCAAAGTTCCAGCGAAGAATTTACACTCAACTCTCTTCATTTATTTGTATCTCACTCACTCTTCAGCCAACTCCAGTCTGGTTGCCACCTCCATTCTATTACCTTATTAGCTCCTGCTGGGGTTATCAGCGATCTCTGTGTCACTAAATACATACTTTGTCCTTTTTAAAAATGCAATACTCTGTTCTGTGGGAAACATTTTAAGTCATCCCTGACCTTTCTTTTCCTCTGACCTACATATATAAAATGTAGGGAAGAACACTAGTTTTGCTAGGGAAGACTGGACTTGGTGAGTTTAAAACACTTTGACATATCCAAGTGAAGGTGGCAAACGGGAGCTGGACATAAGGGTGTGGAGCTCAGTCATGAAGTCTGAACTTGCAATTTAAAGTTGGCTTAGTTGAGATTTCTTAAGTCTCTAAGACTGACCCTTGAAATAAAAAGCATCAACATTTTACAGCTGGATAAACTAGGATGAGCTTACAAAGATGCTAAAAAGGAATGGTGAGAGAAATAGGAGGAAAAATCGGACATATATTATTTGTGTAATTATTTCATTGGTATTTGGTTCCACTACAAGATTATAAACTCTACAAGGACATGAGCAATACCTGTTTATTCAGCATCTAACACAGTACCCTTCACACAGTAAGTGTTCAACAGGAAGGTTCCAGACGGATAGATGGATGGATGGATGGATACTGGTCTAAACAAAGTTAAACGGATTACATCAAAGCAGAGCTTCTCAGGATCTTTGACACACTAATGAAAACTAAGGATACATCATACACTGTTTCCTAAGTTTATCTGATCACAGAATACCTTCTATTTACAGCAATAGTTAATAACTTTTGCCAACTATACTGTTTTAGGAAACTGTGTTCAAAATGCAGTAGCACAGCCTCAATAACAAAACAAAAAATAGTATGTTCTCCACATTCCCAATCACACCAGCATATCTGCAAAATCTGTCGTCTTGTTAAAAGGATGACATTTTGACTCTTAGGAAAATATATTTGTTAAGGTTTCCTGTATCAAATGAGTAGAAATTAAATAAAGATATGAAGGTGAAGCATGGGAAAGCACTAAAGGAAAGATAAAGAAAACGTATCTGTGTGCTCCTCTATACATTCAGGATGTTTGTTACAGAAATAGTGTCTTGCTCACCTGAATAAAGTTACTATATTCTCTTTAGTTGCTACCACCTCTTCCTCCGGAAGCATACTCAAAATTGCAGCTTTCAAGAACACATACGTTGCCTTGAAGAAAAGAAGAAAAGCAAGTAATTATAGAACATCCCCAGGTACATGGCATTTCCACTCTGCAAATCAGGAATGACCTTCCAGATCTAATACTTAAGAGGCATCAGAGAAATAAAAGGAAATAAAGTCTTATATTGCTTACTCCAAAGGAGAGCAACACTTTTCAGTTAATTTTGATCATTTTCCTTTATACAACTATAGCGTTCATGGGTGAGAAAGTGGACAGAATGAACAAGAGATGACTATCCCATTTCTCCCAACTTCTCACAAATGGATCAGAATTAATTTTGATTATTATGAAAAGCCTTGTCATCAGGGCACGGGAATGTCTACAAAAAATTACCAAGATTATTGATATTTAGTAACTTTTAAATATAAGTGCAGTTAATCTTCAGAGGTAAAGCCTCTTTGTCGAAAGGACCCTTTGGATGGCTTTGAAAGCACGTACAGCTGAGGACAGTGCTTATAAACAGCAGGTACCTCATGCATAGCTCCTCCTTTGACAGATCCCTAGCTGAGAAAACAGTGTCCGTGTGAAACTACTGAACAGACAGTCCTAAATGAAAATCATCCTGGACACTTATCAGCAAACAGCCCAACATCAATGCGAGCACTGCACTTTACCTTGGACCATTTACTCTCTTTGCAAAGTAGATCTGAATAGTAATATGCCTCCATCCAGTTTTGTTGGAACATATGAATCCACATCAGCTCCCAGTAACAGAGATGGTGAAACTGTTTCCATTCTTCTTGAACTGAAATGCATTTTCGATAAAGCTCTTGTGCCTGTAAGTCAATTGCATAAAGCTGATCATCCAGATATTAGACAAGGAGATAATAACCTAACGGAAAAATACATAAAATACTTTGTACAAAAAGAATAAAATCAGCACACATTAAGCCACTCAATACGATGATATGTTCCTTTCCTCACATGCAATGATACAGTTAAGTTCTGCCTCTTTATTTCACTTCGTGACGGGGCTGTGGAACTGTATAATGGGGGAGTAAGGAAGTTCTTTCCCAAGCGAGATATAAAACGCAGGAGTCCTTTAAGAAAAGACTGACAATAAAAGTCAGAACTTCCAGAGGGCAAAATATATTTTAAGCAAAGATAAAGGCAGTGAACAGACTGGGAGAATATATCACTACATACACAACTGGCAAAGAATTGACCCATACACAATAATTTCATAAAATCCTTAATAAAAAGAGAACTCAGTGGGAAAACTGCCAAAGATATGAATAAGCAAATCAAAGGAAAAGATACACAAGTGACAAATATACATATGAAGAAGTTTATAAACTGGAAAACGTTAAATTTAAAAATCAGATTATCAGGCCCAGCCCCATGGCCCAAGTGGTTAAAGTTCCGCATGCTCTGCCTCTGTGGCCTGGGTTCGTGGGTTTGGATCCTGGACGCACATCTACTCCACTCACAAGCCACGCTGTGGAGGTGTCCCAGGCACAAAAAAGTAGAGGAGGATTGGCACAGATGTTAGCTCAGGGCTAATCTTCCTCAATCTAAAAAAAAGAGGAGGATTGGCAGCAGATATTATCTGAAAGCAAATCTTCCTCAGAAAAAAAAAAAAATCAGACTATCATTTTTCGGCCATCACATGGCCAAAAATAAAATATATAGATAATCTCCAGAGTTGGCAAACAGCATTGGAAACAAGTATTCTCATATCTTGACAGGAGTTTAAACGGAATAACCTTAAGTTAAGAGAGCAATTTGGCTGAATTTATCAAAACACAAACATCTTTGACCTAGAAATCCTAATTATCAGAATCTGTCTTATATAAATACACCTGTGCACAGAAACATACACATGATGATATTTACAACAGCATTGTTTATAGTAACCAGTGTCTATCAATTGTGGCCACTTTAACAAGTATAGTATATCCATCCCATGGAATGAAACCCAGCCATCAAAAAGAATGAGAGAGATTCAGATATACCGACCTGGAAAGAAATCCAAGATGCATTGTAAGCAGAAAAAACCAAATCAAGAAAAACACATATGTTTGACCCCATTGGTGTAGAAGAAAATTGTTTCTAAGTATATTTATAGGAAAGGCTCTTCAGTCTTCTTCTTCAAGGGATTTAGTGAGGAATTCCCTTTGACGAGGAGTGCACACGTAGTACGGGGGGGGCTGTACCTTACGCAGGGGCTAGATTCCAAAGTCAGTATGTAATACTGAAATTGATAATAGTCAAAGTTTTTTGAAAAATCCCTTAAATTGCCCACCCGTATTTTGTATATTCTACAATGGCTTCACACAGTTTATGTGCAAATAAAGGTAGATTATGTTCAGTGATCTACTACATATAATGGAATGCATACACAAAATTAAATTTTGGCTTTTGAATTACAGATTTTTTCCTTAATTTCCGTCTAGTGCATAGAGCTGAATTCACTTAAATCGAATGAGTGTGTGATGCAACTCCACCATATGGACAACTCCCCAAATGACTCCCCCCAAATAAATTACCTCTTCCACATTCCCTTTCAGCAGCTGTATCCGGGCATGATAAAATAACATGAGTGAGCCCTGCGGAGAAAGGAGGAAAGCAGACTGTTCACTGGTCAATGCTGGCTGACTGATTATGGTTGAAACATACACGTGAAGTTCTCAGCATACATTTGGAAACGCCCGGAGGAAAGGTGCGAGGAGACTCTCTGCTTCCACGATATTCACTTCTCCTGTACCTAGAAATTTAACAGGAAAAGCCTCAGTCTTCAGGAAACACAGTAAATATTTATAATTAATTCTCCAAATTTCATTAAAATATAGCAAAGACCTATTCACGGAAAAGATGAAAACTGTTAATTTGCCATTCTTAAATTTGAGAAATAAAACAAGGCTCAGCTGTGACTTTAATTTAAGAAGGCTCTTGAACAGACTAATTCTTATACACAGAAGTGGTTGTCTTAGATTACTAATTGGAATTTCTAGTTTTCATAGCAATATTAACTTATCTTAACCCAAAATTTAATTTCCTACTAAAAAAGAAACCTAATATGAATATGCTCAAATAGATAACCTTAAACAAGCTGTATCGAATTTTTTTCACCTGAGAACAGATAAAAAATATTCAATGAAGGAAACTCTCCACCCCTCTGCAAATGTGATTATGACAAATGTCATTATTTTCCGTCTTTATGCAAAAAAAAAAGTCAACAGACATAGCCTACTAGCTCTTAGTGATTTTTCTAAATTTTTTCTTACTCAGATGAAAGGTAAGCAACTTTCAATGATGTAAAATATAATCCAGTCCTTACCAAGTATCAGGGAGATATAAGTATGAAAAGCTAGGATAGTTAAGCAGCATAGTGAGGACCTCATGCTTCTTCCTGATGCACCTTCTCGTAATTGCAAGAGGCCCAATTCCTGTGGGGATGAAATGCATTTTAGAAGGAGAAGAGCATTACCAAAAGATCGCATTCAGCTACTTTAAAATACTAGTTCATGCATCCCCACCCTCCAGGACAGCGGGGTTAATTTTTTAAGAGCTTAGAACAGTGGTAATGTCTAACCAGAAACCAATTTTACATTTTAAACTGGCATAAGACAATCTCACAAATTCTTTTACATCATGTGATTCTAGGGAGAAAGGCAGTGCTCATTTCATAGAAATGCTGTATTTCTCTGAAAAAATATTAATTTATCAAAACATATTGAGGATTTAAGTGCAAGGCACTATGGTGACTGGGACCAAATATTGTTCTATGTCTTCAAACATCTTTCTAACTAATAGAGAAGACAGGACATGAGCACATGATTTTATGAGAATTGGTGAGTGCCATAAGAAAGATAAACAAATGATTCTGAGAGTTATGAAGACTTCAGTCTCACTGGGAGAGGATAAGGGAACACTTTGTGGAATTGATGACATTTGTCTCAAAACCAATGGATGGAGAGGCTGTCAAGAGAATACTATTTGGGAGGATACTGGTTGAGGAGGACATCCAAAGCAGAGATTAGCAGAAGTACGTAAACAGAGAAGAACAGAGCCTGTTTTGGGAACAACCAATTGCCCAGTTTAGCAGGAGCACTGGGGAAGCAAAGAGTAAGGCTGGAAGCTGGCTAGAATAGGATCATGGGGCCCTTGATCCATCCTATAGTTTGGACTTTACTCAGGAGGCAACTTGGAGCCACAGAGGAATAAGGTAGAAGATGAATGGTGAAGGGGAAAGGTAAGCATGAAATGCAGAGTCTGAATAGACAACATGAACGGACCACCACAAATACATAAGAGCTTATGAAGAACTTGGATAGTAAAATAAATGGGAAGAAAACTACAGCTTCTTGTACAAGTTCTCATAAATTTCCCAAAACCTGCTCTCTTGACCAACCAAGACAACGTCTGCAACAAGGCAACCGTGGTAACAGCACGTTGAGTGTTATGATTGATAAAAATTATACGCTCCAAAAACAACCACGCAGAAATATAATGCATAAAACTTATGGAAAACAAATTTCCTCACTTAGTTTTATAGCGAAATTTCTAAAAACACAAGGAAACCCAAAATACTGCAACTATGTTTGATGCATGTGAATCATAAAATGTTAGACATGGAAATTTGGCCTAATTTCCTGGTTTCACAGAAGACAACTCTGGGGTCACTAAAATGTTAAGGAAGCATATTTTAACCACGCGAGAGTACTAAAATTCCAGCAAGCAGCAATATTAGTAAAACATAATTTATGTTTAAAGATTGGTGCTGACCTAACATCTGTTGCCAACCTTTTTTTTTTTCCTTCTTCTCCCCAAAGCCCCCCAGCACTCAGTTGTATATTCTAGTTGTGGGTCCTTCTAGTTCTGCTATGTGGAACGGTGCCTCAGCATGGCTTGCTGAGCGGTGCTAGGTCCGCGCCCAGGATCTGAACCGGTGAAACCCTGGGCCACTGAAGCAGAGCACACAAACTTAACCACTTGGCCACGGGGCCGGCCATAATTTTTCATTCCAGAATTTAGGTAACAAAGATGAAAAATCTTAACTTTCAATAGTTTGAAACTGTAACCTCCTAAAAAATATGATCAACAACCAACAGTTCTTTACAGTCCTACAAACAAATTGCCTATAATTGTCATGCTAGTTATGAGGACATGTTGCATCGCCCTCATATTCAATAAATAATCTTTTATCTTCCTTGCCAAAATTAAAATAAAATTAAATTTGTACCCTGTTTCCAGAAAATCCTATAAATTCTAACAATCTGATAATCCTTGCTGGTAAAAGGGACAGCATCTGCAAGAAAAAAGAAAACACAAGTATATTTATGTGTTACTGTATCTAACTGTAGATAAATGTTAAACTCCAAACAACTTCAGGTTTTAATTACAGTAATATAAAACATTAGAACCAAGTTTAAACCACTGGACTTGTCTCAGTCATCATAAACTGCACATACTATCATCGTTACTTATAGAATTAACTTCACTTAGCTAAGATAATGAACCTAAAAAAATTTTTTTTAAACCTGGCCTTTACAGAATGCTCTAAAGAATATACGTGCTCCTCTTATGTGGAGTGATGAAGCGATGAGAAGGCAACCCCTCAGTGGCCCCCTTCTTTGAGCATCCTTTTCCAGAATGCAGAAGTCTGCTGCATTCTGCATGATAGGCAGGGACCATGTGGAAGGGAACGGCTGTACTACAGCTCCTTTCTGGGACATCTCTGAAGAAGAGTGGCGAAGCGAAATCCTCCCAGCACAGAACTTCAAGCAATGCACCTGGTTGTTCACTTTGCTTGGAAGGAGAGATGGCCATACGTGTGATTATATACTGACTCATGGGCTATAGCCAACGGTTTGGCTCCATGTTGAGGAATTTGGAAAGAACATGATTGGAAAATTGATGACGAGACGGTCTGGGGAAGAAGTATGTGAATAGGCCTCTCTGAGCGAGTGAAAAAAATGTGTGCCCCGTGTGAATGTTCACTGCTGACCTCAGCGCAGGAGCATGTTAATAATTAAGTGGACAGGATGTCCCGGTCTGTGGATACCGGTCAGCCCCTTTCCGCAGCCACTCCATCATCATCAAAAAGTGGCCATGGTGGTGTATACACTCGTGTGTAGGATTCTCTTTACTACTTTATTTTCTCACCAATTCCAGTCACACTTTAATAAAATTTCAAAATCTCCAAATAATATATTGCAATTTGACAGATAGTCAAACTCTTCATCTCCTCCAGAACATCAAAATCATTTCTCAAATTCTATCACTCCCTCACCTATTTTCAATTTTGGAGCCACCACTCCTACAGTAATAATATTTCTGATGTGGAAATGGAACTGGATTCCAAGCTCTTTATTACCAAAAATGTTATTAGTCCATTCAGAGTGCTACAGGATTCCCTCATAGCACA
The DNA here is from genome assembly GCF_041296265.1 of Equus caballus. Taxonomy (NCBI): domain Eukaryota; kingdom Metazoa; phylum Chordata; class Mammalia; order Perissodactyla; family Equidae; genus Equus; species Equus caballus. The sequence continues at coordinate 48,264,349 of NC_091706.1, forward strand.
ATGCAAAACAACTCTGAGCACGTGCAGAACTTTACAACACACACTGGCCAAAGTCCCCACTGTGTTATGACACAGAACAACTGATCCAACTCTAGCCACTTGCCAACCAAACCCAGGGAGAGGCTCAAATGAGTAGAGAAGGCACTGAAAACCTCAGGTACTTTTACAAAAGGTTCTGGTTGCTTTATACTGATCTACTTACCAAATTAAAGGCCCCTATTCCAAGCTTGACACCCCCTTCAAACTCATAGAAGAACTGTTGTTCAACTTTGTTCTTCTGAATTACATGCAGGATTGAAAGACATTCTCTGGATCAAAGAAAAAAGTTATAGTGTTAAGTTTACAGTGACTCTGAAAATTAATGTTAAATCAAGTTTCACACATACATACTATACAATAAATATCATTAGTCAAAAAATGGCCAAATTTTTAAATGGATGATGCTATGCTGAGTTCACTCTTAAGCCTACTGGGTAATGATCATTAAGGAAAAATGACACACCCATTTTGACACTGTTTATCAGGACCAATCTTTCTGGGCTTAAAGCAAGAAAGGGTTCAAACATCAGCAAGTATGACTCCAGAGTCACAGGACCGCAGGACTGCCATCTCACAGCTTCCCAGCATTGTGTTACAGGAGACTTCCTAAGAGAGCTCAGATCCTCAGCTGCTGTCAACTTCAGCAATGCTGCCTTCCACCCAGACACTGAGAGGCTACTGACAAAAAGATCTGAATTTTAATGTGATCGCCATGGTCTCAAAGAGACTAATAAATTAGAGCTTGGAACTAGGAGAGACTCAAAGAGGAAGGCAAATTCCATCACAACTGCCCCATTTGTTCTCTTGCTTTTTTCTGTTCCATACAAGCAAATCTTTCTGATTTCTCGCTTTCATTTTTTTTCTACACATTTTCTATACATTTCTCTCTTTCCCTTTACATCTTCAAAAGGCAAATGCAAATTAAAACAATGACAAAGGTATAAAAATTGATAATAATCAGGAATTGCTTACCAAACTGACAAACGTACTTTTTAAAAGGTAATGAAGAACTAGATATCGTGTATCACGCAGCGTGATGTAATTACAAAGCACGCAACTTCATTTGTGAGGTATATTCTAGTCAAATGCATTTAACTTGAATCTTAGTTAAGACTGTAGATCTAACTTCCAGTTTACAAGAAATATAAGTGGTTGGAGGAACGCAACAGACTGAATTATGCCCCCCCTCAAATTCCTATGTTGAAGCTCTAAGCCCCAATGTGACTATATTCAGAGACAGGGATTTTACGAGGTAATTAGGGTTACATGGGGACATAAGGGTGGAACATAACTGGATAAGATGGGTGAGCTTATCAGAAGAGAAAGAGAGAGAGAGAACTCTCTCCCTGCCACGTGAGGACATAGCGAGAAGGCATCTCCAAGCCAGGAAGAGAACCTTCACCACAACCCAACCCTGCTGGCCCCCTGCTCTTGGACTTCCAACCTCCAGAACTGCGAGAAAACCAATTTCTGTTGTGTAAGCCACCCAGCCTATGGTATCTTGTTATGGCAGCCAAGATGACTAAGACAAAGAACAAGCGAAAGGAAAACTCAAGGAAGCCACCAAACAAATCCTGTGTGATATTCCGCAGGACAACTGGCTTGGGCTTTTCAATAACTGTCATGAATACACAGACTTTTCTAGAATAAAATATACTGAATGGACATCACAACCAGTTGCAGTAGATAGTCTCGGGTTGGATGCTGGCGTAGATGCACCAGAAGTAAAAGAAATCTGGTGGCCAACTGGGAAAATCTGAAGATGAATTATTAAATGAAATGAAGATTTAGTGGCATGAAAAAGTAAAGATCATTAATGAAAAAAGCAGGTTACCAAAGAGAATGTGCAGTGTGATCTCATTTTGGTTAAGACATACATATATCTTTAGATGTGTATAGAAAATATTCTCAAAGAATATATACTAAGGTGTTAACAGCTGCAATCACTGAGTGGTAAGTATATGGGAGGGAGAGGTGTGTGTGTGTGTGTGTGTGTGTGTGAATATTTGCTCATCTACATTTTCCTATTTTCCAAAATATATATGCCACTTTTGTGAAAATAAAGCATTATTTTAATTATTTTTAAATGGAAAAACCAGTGCTAGCAAAGGTAAGAACAAACAGACACATTCATTTACTTCTGGTAAGATGGTAGGTACAGCTGGAAAACTGTACAGCTGGCAAGCAGAGGCTGGCAAACTATTGGAACATAGTCACACACACTCATTTCCTTATTGTCTATGACTGCTTAGGTACTACGTGAGAGTTGAGTAGTGCAAGAGAGATCTTATAGCCCACAGCTGAAAATACTTACTCTCTAGCCCTTTAAGAAAAAGTCTGCCAACCCAAACTACTCTTCAGAATAATTTTGCAATATATATCAAAAATCGTAAACATGTGCATATCTTTAACACAACAAATCCAATTTTATTCTAAGGAAATAGCATGGATACACATAAAACTTTACCTATAAGGAGAAATATTATATAACTATTTATAATAAAAATTTATAAACAAACTAAATAGGAAACATCAGGAAATCAGTTAAGAAAACAGTCACATGAGTGCATACATTTATACATACACACATGGTACAACCACATAATGGAATAGTATGCAGCCATTAAAAGCCATGATGAATTAAAAACATTGAAGGATCTAAAATTTTCTGACATAAATGAGAAAGGAAATTTCAAAATGACACAAAGCATGTAATTCTATTATATAAAAAGATAATTATATATGCTTACATACATGTATAAAAAACCTCAAATGTCAAAATATCACCAGGATGGTGGGAAGTGGATATCGTGTTCAGAGTTCTTTTCTTTTTTTAATCAAAATGTAAATGTTCTATTTTCTGGTAATAGATGATTGTTACGAAATTTTCAAATAATAGGGAGAAAACATAAGTGCCTCTGCAAAACCATCCCACAGAGTGATGGTCACTGTTAACATCCTGGTACATAGCCTTCTAGGTGTTTTACTAAGAGTGCAATCTTACGGGCTGGCCCGGTGGCATAGCAGCTGGGTTCTTGTACCCCGCTTCAGTGGCCCAGGGTTCGTGGGTTCCAATCCTGGGCATGGACCTACATGCCACTCATCAAGCCATGCTGTGGCAGAGCCCCACATACAACAGACAGAATAATACCAGCACAGATGTTAGCTCAGGGACAATCTTCTTCAAGCAAAAAGAGGAAAATTGACAACAGATGTTAGCTCAGGGCCAATCTTCCTCACCCAAAAAAAAAAGAGTGCAATTGTTAAAAAACCCCAGTAGGTTCATATGGTACATACTGTTCTATAGGTTATATTGATGATTTTCCATGAAAATACATGAAAGCTACCTTATTCTTTAACAAGTGCATATTATTCCATTCTGTGGAATAATTTAACCAAATTCCTATTGTTAAATATTTAAGTTGTTTCCAAATTTTCCCCATTATAAACAATGCTGTTAAGAGTGCTCTTGTACATTTATCAAGCACTTTTCCTACATCAAGTACTGCAACTATTGTTAATCTACCCTAACTGTCCTTAGGATAAATTTCTAGGAAAAAGACTTCTGTGATCAAAAGTGATGCACATTCTTAATTCTGATATATAATGCCAGAACATCCTTCAGAAAAACTCTATTCAGACTCCCATCAACCTATGAGCTTCCCACACTGTCCTGAGTAATTTATATCAGATGAACATTTGTACTTTTTATTATGTATTTTTATTTTTATTTAGTATTTTTATTATTTAGTATATAAAAATATTTAGTATTTTTATTATTTTTCCATAATGAAAATTTAAATCTTTATTTGATCAAGTCAATCTTTTATGGTTCCTGATTTTATGTCACGCTTAAAAAGGCTTCTGAATTGATGTCATATATCTAACGATATCGTGCACTGAGCACACAATGTCACTTCTATGGTGTCCCTGCCAAAGATACAAAATCTGAATTGAATCATGAAGAAACTCGACATAAGCCCACACTGAGAGATGTCCTCCAAAGTAACTGGCCAGGATTCTTCAAAAATGTCAAGGTCATAAAAGACAAAGAAAGACTGAGGGATTCTTCCAGATTAAAAGAGACCAAGGAGACATGACAACTAAATGCAACATCCAGGATCCTGGATTGAATCTTGAACCAGTAAAAGGACATCGGTGGGAGAATTGGAAAAATTTGAGTAAGATCAATAGTTAATAATATTGAGTCGGTGTTAGTTTCTTGATTTTAAAATTGCACTGTGATTCTATAAGATGTTAACATTTGTGAATCTGAGTGGAGAATATATGAAAATTCTCTGTTAAATTCTGAAATTGTTTCAAAGTAAAAAATGTAACAATAAAAGTTTAAAGGACTTTCTACTTAGGATTATAAAAAACTACTTTCCTATGATTTTGCTAGTACTCTTTTAAAAATATTTTAATATTAAATCTATACAGAATTTACTTTCGTATAGTCTTTTTTTCTGAAATGAAGAGCCAATTTCCCCAAAACTACTTATTAAGTGTCTATCTTTCTTCACTATTTTGAAAGAGCCCTACATTTAGAAAGGAATTTAGTATATTTTGAATTCCCAGGTAAATGTGTGTGTGTGTGTACACATGTGAGCACATGTGTGGGTACCTGCACACACACACACACACACAACGTCTATTTCAAAACCCTATGTTCCATTTGACTGATATATATGTCTGTGCCCTTACAAGACTATTCTAATTCCTTCAGTTTTTAAAGTTTTGATGACTGGAAAAGCAATCAACTCTTTAACATTCTTTTATATCTTCTAAAAAATATTTCAAGAGGAAAACCAAAAACAATATGTCAGGTTCCCAAAATTCCCCACCCCCTCCAGGATTCTGAATGGAATATAATTCTCTGAAGTCATCTTGGGTAAAATTATCTCTTAAAATACTAAACCTTGGTTCTGCTTCCACTAATGGGGATCTGCTTCCAGTAATGGCAGGGTAGCTTATATTAAATTAACTCTCCCACAGGTAATAATTATGAACTCTGGAAAAAACACAAAATACATATTTAAAATGTATTTGCAGGCACTGGAAAGTGAAAAAAAAAAAGGTAGGCAGAACCTGGAGAAGAGTTGAACTTTGAAAGAAGGGAACAACTCTTGGGTGGACTTTGCACTTAAATCACCAGTCACCTGAAAGTACTCCCCAGTCCACTCAAGTTGATGTGCCTAGAACTTATACAGAAAGCCATAGTCTTATTGGCGTGCAGAGTACAGAGTTCAAGACAGCCAGAGTAGCCATAAGATAATGGGGGAAATTTCAGATAGGGGAGAACCACATAGGAGGGAAACACCAAAATCTGTGTTAAAACTCCGCTCAAATTCTCAGCTGACCCGAGAACTCTGTAGCACCAGGGAGATTCCAAAGAAAAGCAGGAGCAAGACAGGAGAAATAATGGAGACAAGACTTCAGATGCTACCCACTGCTAAAGAGTACAAGTTTAAAGTCTAAGTCTAATCAAGTTAGAAGCTTCCTAGAACAAAAATCAGCACTCTTCTAAGAAAGATAACAGAACCCAGAGTCTCTACAATGAATCAATACGTAGTGTACAATTAAAGAATTATTGACATGAGAAGAAACAAAAAATATGACATGTCAATAGAAAGAGCAGGCAATAGAAACCAACCTCAAGACAGCCTGGATGTTGAGATAATATGCAATCTGAAAAAAATAATCCTTGTTTTCTTAATGAACACCTCAATGACCTGTTGAACAAAATCAGGCTGACTAACATGTAATTTGAATCTCAGAAGGAGAGTAGTGAGAATGGAGTGGAAAAAAATATTTGAAGAAGTAATGGTCACAAATGTCTCAAAGCCACACTTAACCACATCACAGTCAAACAACTGTTTAGAACCAAAGATTCAAAAGAGTCTTCAAAACAGCAGGAGAAATGACACATTACAGAGAGCGGAACAATAATACAAGAAACAGCTGACTTCTGATCAGAAACAGTGGAGGCCATAAGACAATGGATTGGCAGTTTTAAAGGGTTGAAAGAAAAGAAAACAGAAAAAAAGAAAACCTCGTAACTCTGAATACTATACTGAGCAAAAATATCCTTCAAAAACGAAGGCAAAAATAAAGACATTTTCAGATAAATGAAAAAAGAAAATTGTTGAAACAGTGCAGACGCACTATAAGAAATGCTACAAGGAATTTTTCAGTCTGAAAGTATGCAGTAATAAATGAAGAACACTAAAAATGGCAAATATATAGGGTAAACATAAAAAGACTATAACATAAAACTATTTAAAGCAAAAGTTTGATGCTGCATTGTGGGGTTTATAATATAAAACACAACAGGTAGTAAATGAAACTATACTTTAAAAAAGTTCTTGTATTTTATGTACAATGGTACCATATTAACTCTAAGTTGACTGTGATAAGTTAATAAGGATACTGTAATCACTAGAGCCACCACTAACAAAAATTAGAGAAGGTTACAGCTAAGAAAACAACAGAAGGATTATGATGGAATATATAGCTTTTCAATTTCATTAAAGCAAAAGAAGGCAGAAAAAAAGGGTGGAAAACAAATAAGGCAAAGAGAAAAAGCAAAATGGTAATCACAAGTGCAAACATACCAACGGTCATACTGAATAAAAAGCAAGGCTCAACTATGTGCATCTACAAGAAATGCAAATTAAATATAAAAACAAAGATAGCTTTAACATAAAAGAATATATGCCATGCAAACCCTAATTACTAAAAAGCATAAGCAGCTATATTAGTATCAGGCAAAACGGACTTCAAGACAAGGAATATTATAAGGAGTTAACTTGGGACATTTCATAGTGATAAAATGGTTAATTCATTAGGAAGATAAAACAATTAAAATACATAGGAGCCTGATAACAGAAGTTCTAAAAACACAAAGCAAACACTGGCAGAACTAAAGGGGAAAATGGATGACTCTAGAATCAAAGTTGGAGATTTTTAACATTATGAGTAAATGGTAGAACAACTAGATAAAAATCAGTAAGGATACAGAAGAAGATACAAACAACACCCTGGTCACTGTAATTGAGCATTTAAATCACTGCAGAAAAGTCTATTGGGGAGCATTGCTTTAGAGTCTGGATCAAAGACACAGCTGTCATTCTAAATTTATAAACTATTTATAGGAGGAGAAACTAAGATTATCTCATCAGAAATTACGTCAGTAGCTTTCTTTTCAGCTATTTTTTCTCTTAAAATTGTATTTAAACTTAAATTCTTTTGTCCTACGGCATTGAATACACATTCAGTAAGCAAAAAAAAAAGCGCATTTTTAGCAACACCAAATTTTAAAAACTAGTCATACTGAATGAGAATTTTGAAGTACAAAGTGGTAACAGTACAAGAATCATTTAAAAACCACAAGAAGGTGGTCAAAAAGGTACAAACTCCCGGTTACAAGATAAAAATACACATATATCTTAATTCTTAACTTACTTATATATTTGGTAACTTGTTCTAATTTTGAGTCCACCTTTGATGAAGTTGATCATATTTTCATCCTGAAAATAATTCAATTGAATAATTAGATCATTTAGCAAAAGATTCCTAAACTGTCCTCACAGCTGTGTATTTGCATGATTAGAACAACACAGTTTCATCTGAGGACATAATTTTTAAATTAAAACATTCTTCTTACTTTACATTTGAAATGCTTTTTTGAACTTTTCATTCCAAGTTAGATGACAACAAAAAGAAAACATTTTAAAAAATCCTTGCCTTACTTTAAGGAAGTAATAAAGGAAGTAATCCTCGCCAATTAGGGGCCATACAGGTTAGTCCAAATCTACCTTAATAAACATCATCATCTGGTGAAAATTTTCTTCTGGGTTCAACGGAATTCAAAACGGCTGACTTTAAGGATATAGTCAAACGCCGAACTTTCCCATCCATCATACCCCAGTAAATGGGATTATGGTTCTTCTTTCACAGGGTATTTTAGCGAGCAGAGTCTATGTAACACTGTGAATTTCATTCATAATCATTTCCAGACCAAAAGCAACAGATCAGGATTCTAAACTGGTTGTCACTGATACGAAATCTTGTTTGGGGAGAAAAAAATCACTTCACTTCTCTTTGCCTGATGGTCGTCGACCATAAAATTGAGGCATTTGGCCTAGATGAATGCCACCCTCAGAGTCAGCATTCTAGGATTCCAAGAGAATCTCTCAACAAATTATACTAAATAACTGCTTGAAGGGGGATGGTGCTAAAGGAGACAGTCTCATGTTTCATATTTCCAAGGAGAATGTTTTTCTAGTCTATTGATATTAGAAAGATGCTCTGGTATTTATTTCCTGTGCACTTGAGCATCCTTCTGAAGCAAAAGCAAAACTGATTTTAGTTTGCTAATTTCATTAATTACTTAAATATTTAACATTTAAATTATTATAAGAATCAATAGATACAAAATTCACTATACAACTTAAATGTTTATCTTCTTATTTTAAGGAATCTTATGATTACACAAGTTCCAATACTGGCCAGGAAAGAACTGCTTAAATTAGATTAAAACCTGCCTCAAATAAGAATATTTCATTTCATGATTGACCAGACATTCACCAAGTGCCTATTTTATACCAGGCACCTGAATGCTAAATCAGACAAAAGCAATACAATGTGCTAAGGGATAGAGGCAGGCACACAAGTGGAGACATGCATAGGGTGTCATGAGAGCACAAAGGTGGGGGGTGGCATGGGGAGACCCACAAGAGCCTCCCACAAGTATCAGCACTTAAAGCACAAAAAATGATTAGGAAGTGGCCAGGTGAAGGAAGGCAAAGCAGATGTGAACTTTGCAAGCAAAGAAACACTCAAGTGGAAAGGCAAGGAAGCATTAAAGATCATGGTGTGCTTGGCCATCTGTGCATACACAGCTCAGCAGTGCTGCAGAATCTACTGCAAAGAAGGAAATGACCAAGGAGTGAGAAAGCTACCTCTACCCATGCCACTCAAGCATGCAACATACCCGCATCTGAGGACATCGGTAAGAGGGGAGTAGGGAATTTGCAGGGAGACAGCAGTTTAGTTTGAAAAAGCCTCCCCTATTTCTGATATTCTGATACAGCACCACTGCCATAGTCAATGAGAGCTACTAAATGCTGAAGCAGAGAAATGGCAAGGTGAGATTCTCATCTTAGAGAAGGTGCTCAATTGCACAGCAGAAAATGAACTGGAGGTAAGAGAGATTAGAGATGGGCGGTGACTAGGGTGCTGTGCAGTCTAGGGAAAGGGTGATGAGGACCTCCACTAGAACAATCATGGTCAGAATAAAGAGGGAGAGATGGAGGTACTAAATTTCCAAAGGGTAAAGAAGTATGACCATGAAACTGACTGATATGGGGGCACAAGCAAGAGGGAAGAGGCATGGATATCTCCCAGATGTTTAATCGCAAATCCCCCAATGTAAAATAAGTCTTCCAATCCCAGATATAATGGTCAAATCCCCATTCGGAAAACATATCAGAAAAAAGAGGGGGGTCCTCGTGACTAGCATTATGTTTACCAAGGCAGCAAGACTGTTATTTTCAGCCAGCCTTCATAATATGTAGGGTTTTAGGAAACAGGGTCATAGACCAGATTGATTCCATTCTACTAAACCAGGATCCAACCTAAGAGGTCAACCTCCGGAAAAAGAGAAAAGTAACTTTCAATACACTGCAAAACATTGAGATTGAGGAAGATTTTCCATCTTCAGTTGAGTTTCTGCCCCCTTACAATCTTCACCCCACCCTAACCATCACTGCCACCCGTGGGACCATGAAGTTTTTTAGAAGCATTGAAGATACCATGATAGGCAAGGTACTGGTTGTAACAGTTCCTAGAGGTGAAATTAAAATGCCCCCAAAGGAAAGGATTCATTGTTCTGTTTAGTGACTTTTAAAAACTGCTCTTCCAAAGGAAGAAATAAAAGCAAGAAAGGAAAATGAGAACAGAAAAAGGGGAAAAAGAAAGTCTGAAGCATTTATGAAAAAGTTTGGCTCTCTCTGCATGCATAAGTGAGCTTTGCTGAAGCATCTGGTACAAGAAGGGATGGCCAAGGATTAAGGAAGCCTCTTCTGCCCAGGCCACTCCTGTGTGTAGCCCTCCACCATTAGCAAGTACAAAGAGGGCTAATCTCAGAGTTTTCATACAGAGAAGCCTCCTGAAATTAGGAGCGGCAGTTATAAGACAGTTTCTTCAAAAGGCAGTGGTTCCCAGTGGACTGGAGTTTGAAACAGACTCTAAGCGCATTTGAGTAGGAATAAAGCTGCTCCCAGGGGTCTTTTTTCAGCCAAAGATTATCAGAATACCATCATCTTTCGTTACAACTCTGAGTCAAAAGAGCTGAAGCACTGACAGAGCGTGCCACATTTTTCTATGTAGGAGTGGCAGGCTTCCCCAGCAGCACCAACTCTAAGCCAAACGTTCATTACCTGCACAAACGTGAGTGCGGCTTTCTGTAGGAGACACTCGGCATAACAGATTTCAGCATGCATCTCCTCTATTAAAAACAAATAAAAGTATATTAAGGAAAATCCCATGTCCACAGTCATTGCTCTGAGATGTTCAGAAAAGACTGGTAGATAAATGAGCCCAAGAGAGACACAAAAACCTAGATTGTTTTGGTGCTTCCATAAAAGTGGAATGATGACCTCAGTTCTGGGTCCCACAGCAAGATTTTCCCAGAATGCATGAAATGGTTCAGGAAAGTCATCTTTGGTCTCATTCAAATATAACTGCAAAGAGTCAGGCACTTGGTATCAGAGACCCAAACTCAGCTCACAAGAGACAACCAAAATTTAAAAGCACTTTTAAAAAAACAAAAGGAAATAGCTTATTTTTTAACTTAACAGTAACATGTAAGTTTAATACAGTTATAAAAGATTGAAAAAACTAACTTAAATTTATATTCTACCTTCTTAAATATGAAGGTATGAACATCATGACAATGATTAGGCACATTATTAACTTGAAAAGAAAGCAACAATTCTCTAGAGTTCCATGAAAAGAACTGCTCTGCATGCCCAAGTCATGACTCCTCACACACAGGAGACTTGATGTAAAAAGACAGCGCTACCACAGTTTGGGCTATTTTGATCATTGAGATATCTAGCACGGAACAAGGCACTCACAGAAGGGGTTATGTAAAGCTCTGTATATCCCAGGGACACGTGGCATGCCCCCAAACACATGGCCTATCCTCCTAAACGATCCATTACACTTGCAGAGATTTGGCGGGGGGAGAGCTTTGCATCCTTGCATAAACAAAATCAGCAGATCACTGTTTTATCCATGGAATGCAAATTGGCATTTTATTTAAGTAAATGAGCTTGCAGTATTTAACAGCCTAGATGGAGGAAAGGCTCTGCCGTGTACTAGCTGCAGGGTCGCGAGCAAGCTAACGTCTCTCTCTGCTGGTTTCCTCATTTATAAAGGCTGGTGAATGATGTCTCTACTTCCCAGCCAAAGAATCAAATGAGGAGCTGCATGTAGCGCTCACCATGCAGAGCAAACGCTAGATATATGTCAGCTACTTTAACATGTCCCTGGCCTATGTCATGCTTTTGGTAAAAGCTCAGAAAGCAGAACATTTTTATGTGAAATAAGTAACTGAAAAATTGGGTATTTCTGGGAATGAAAAAGTAACTGAAAAGTAGAGTGTTATTAGGAATGCTGCTGAATCAAACTGGATAAGAACTAGTGCTTTACTTCTTTCCCTTACACACACAGACCCATCACCCGACACACACACACACACCCGACTGGTTCAACTTGGTGCCATGCTCATATTTGAAAGGTTGAACTTACAAAGAAGCACTATGCAGCTAAGATCTCCCAACAGCACCCCTAAGATGGGGCCAAACCCACAACAGGCCAAACCTGAGGAGTTATGGCCTGTGCACATTCTGGCAGCCTCAACAGCCAGGGTCTCCAGCCTTCAAATCACCTCACCTGAAAGCGTGCCTCTGGGTTTTCTCAGTGTGTTCAGTGGGATAAAAACTAGAAACTTTTATTTTTACAAAGTCATCTGAATATCCTCTCCCTAGGTAAATTTGAAACAAAGTGGAAATTGTGAGAAATTATTCACTTTGAAAGCCTGCTCAGTAAGGCACATTGCTGACTTGGGGCATGCGCCAAGGGGTGCACGTAGGGGTGAGGTTGCTGCCAGGAGAGGACCAGCCCGAGCAGAGGCATGGGGCACAGGGAGTACACCGCACTGTGGGCAAGGCCAGTGGTGCGCCTTTGGCGGAAGCACAAGGTGTGTGAAGGAGGGGTGGGAGGAGTCTGGAAAGGTAAGCTGTGGCTAAATTGTGGGCAACCTTGAATGCCAGAGTCAGGGCTTGATTCGGTAGGGAACAGTGAGTCCTTGCTGAGATCTGAGCAGAAGGGTAGACAGATCAGGGTTAAGTTAAAGATGGACAAATCTAAAAGTAGCTAAAGGACATAACAAGAAGGCAGAGATAAAAGGCAAGAAAGTTTGAACTCTGTGTACCATATGCAGCTATTCCTCATATTAAATCCTCTTCACATCTTAAGCGCTGCATACAAATATCTGTTTTTAAAGGCCACTGGAAAGCCATTCAGGGCAATACGCCAGTCACAAGAGAAGAAATGGTGTGTTCCATGTTAAACCCAGGAAAAGTTTAATTAAATACACTCATTCCTGCAGCCAGCCAGCCACTCAAGGATGGAAATGAAAATTACCAAGGGGAAAACAAATCACGTACTAAAGCTACAATGTTTTGACACGCTCCCTTGAACACAAAGTCTGTTTGGGTTGCAGTGACAGCCAAACTCATTAGGAATAAAATGCAACTTAATTTATAAAAGTCCTATTTCTTCACTCTGGTTGATTTACATTGGGCAGTTCCTTAGTTCTCAAAATTAGTCATTTGGCATTTATGACTAGGTACCTACCAGAACATCTAATAATTACAAATTCCTTAGTCTCTTGAAGGAAATATCTTCATGATGCCCTGAAATGTTAGCTAAGCATGCCTTTAGATATAAAAATTTAAATAATATAAACCTGTATTTCAGAAGAGGCTATTGTCACAAGCAAATTTAATTTTATTATTTGTTAATTAAGACTATTTTGTTAGAGCAGTTTTGGGTTCACAGCAAAATTGAGGGGAAGGTACAGAGAGTTCCCATTTATCCTCTGCTCCCACGCATGCATAACCTCTCCCATTATCAACACCCTCCCCCCCGAGTGGTACATTTGTAACAAGTGATAAACCTCCAGTGAGATGTCATAATCGCCCAAAGTCCACAGATTACATTAGGGTTCACTCTCAGTGGTATACCTTCTATGGATTTGGACAAATGTATAATGACATGTATCCATCATTATGGTATCATACAGAGTATTTTCACTGCCCTAAAATTCCTCTGTGATCTGCTTATTCACCCATCCACCCCATCCCCTGGCAACCACTGATCTTTTTATTATCTCCAAAGTTTTGTCCTCTCCAGAATGTCATATACTTGGAATCATACAGTACGTAGCCTTTTCAGATTGGTATCTTTCACTTAGTAATGTGCATTTAAGGTTCCTCCGTGTCTTTTCATGGCTTGATAGCTCATTTCTCTTTAGTGCAGAATAATATCCCATTGTTTGGATGTACCACCGTTGATTTATCAATTCACCTATGGAAAGACATCTTGGTTGCTTACAAGTTTTGGCAATTGTGAATAAAGCTGCTATAAACATTCATGTGCCGGTTTTTGTGTGAACATAAGTTTTTAGCTCCTTTGGGTAAATATTAAGGAGAGAGACTGCTGGATTGTATGACAAGAGTGTGTTTAGTTTTGTAAGAAACAGTCAAACTGTCTTCCAAAGTGGCTGTACCATTTTGTATTCCCACCAGCCGTGAATGAGAGTTCCTGTTGCTCCACATCTTCACCAGAATTTAGTGCTGTCAGTGTTCAGATTTTGGACATTCTAATAGGTGTGTAGTTGTATCTCATTGTTGTTTAAATTGTGAACAAACCTTTGAGACCTCTCTCCCTGGTCTAAGAGGTGAATCTAGCAAGCAAGCTGCTTAGGTTTAAAGTCAGTGCAAAAATGCATGCTGGGGGCTGGCCCTGTGGCTGAGTGGTTAGGTTCAGCATGCTCCCCTTCAGTGGCCCAGATTCAGTTCCTGAGCATGGACCTATTCTACTCATCAGCAGCCATGCTGTGGCAGCGACCCACATACAAAATAGAGGAAGACCGGCATAGATGTCAGCTCAGGGCAAATCTTCCTCAGCAAAAAAAAGAAAAAGAAGAAGAAGAAGAAGAAGCATGCTGTACTGTGAAGCAGCCATGCTGGCCTCATAAGTCTGTGTTCAAATGACTTTGCAACCCCACACTTCATGCCTGAAGATACCAGCTGGACAGCTCCACAACAGGAAAAGATAAAGGGTACCTCGCTCTCATATTTCCCAGCGGTATTTCTTAGAGATTGAGGGAAAACGTACCAACCCTGGTCCTTGCCTCCCTCCCACACATAAATAACACCAACATTGCAAGCCTTTTTTAATGTATAAACAAAATGCTCTTGTTTATGGTTTTTTTTTAAGATTTTACATTCCCTTTTTCTCTCCAAAGCCCCCCAGTACACAGTTGTATATTTTTAGTTGTTGGTCGTTCTAGTTGTGGCATGTGGGATGCTGCCTCCACGTGGCTTGATGAGCGGTGCCATGTCCGCGCCCAGGATTCGAACTGGCAAAACCCTGAGCTGCCGAAGAGAGCGCGCAAACTTAACCACTCGGCCATGGTGCCGGCCCCTATGTTATCTTTAAAGCATATGACTATTAGATGTGTAAGCCTTTTCCTGAATGTCCATTGCTTTGTTCAAAAAAAGTATATAAACTGCGCTCAGATCCTTAGACCTTGGAGCATTGCCTCAGAATACTCCGTCGGCCTGTTTCCCAGGGCTCAAGTTCCTCACGTTGACTATTGAATAAACTCCTTCATTTAACCTCTACCTAGACTCTTCACTTCAGTTGACAAAATTATTTTTTAATACTTAGTAGAAAGTAATTTTCTACCTATTCCAGATTTTCTAAGTCCCATGTCCAAAGACATAATAGAAAGATAAGAACACAGTACAATCTGTTTTCAAGATGTCTAACATGGGAACAATTCAACATTTCCCTCACCCATATATGACACATTTTGTGCCCTTTTCTACGTGCCTACAGGACAAAGTTTGGGGTAACAGTGGACACAACCGTGGCTTAGGGAAAGGCAGATCAGGTGTGAATCCTGCTCTGCTAGGCAGATAATCTTGGGCCATTTGTTTAATTTGTTTAATCTCTCTGAACATCAGTTCCTAATCTATAAAAAGGGGGTTACACAGATTAGACTGGATATTGAGGAAAGCACCAAGGACAGGGTCTGACACATAAGAGAGTGCTTTTTAAAAAATGGGGCATTATCATTATTACTTTTTAAATTATTTTTTAAATTATTCATACTTACACCAAAAATACCATGTAATTCTTCTCAAAACTAAGTTCAAAAAAATCTCAAATGTCAGTTTTCATAGTGCAAAGAAAAAGGGAAGCAGTGGGCCACTAGAGAGAAGTCATACAGAGGAAAACAGAAAGGACAATGTAAGTGGAGGAGTCAAATTTCTTTGAGGCTCACTTAGTTTCCCATTAACCTACTTTAGTGGACTTTAGGCCTACTCAGGCCAATTTCCACAAATGGCCCAAAGATGGAAAATATGAAGACATTTTCTATCTGAAATCAAGAGGATAAATAAATTCTGACGGGTTCCTGGAGGTCAGTCTCTGGAGAAGAAGTAATGGGATTCAGCTGCTTGGAGTGACCAATGAAACACCATTCTGTTCTACAATGGTTGTGGGGCCAATATCATACCCTTTTAGAACAAGTCCCATAATCCTCTCCTGTAATTAACACTCTAATCTCATATCATGCAAATATTCCCAAGTTCTCCAATGTCCATAACAAGTTGATAATAATACTCTTCTAACAAAATAAATAAAACTTGATAATGAAACACTTTCAAAAACGTGTCTGACATACACTTGACCGCTGGGAAAGACCTTAACAACAGTATCCAGAATTGTTCATGTCAGCCACAGCTACTTCTAGTATTTAGCATTTTCTCTTCCAGAGAACCAGTCTGTCCGTGACAGCATAGGCACAAATTCTCCTTGGATGGCAGAAGCTTTTTTCTGCAAGGGTCACATGTGAAGACATTATTTTCTTTTCTACAGGAGTATCTAGCTGCTCCTTTCTTATAAACCATTGTGACTAGAGTATACCATTAACAAAACAGAACTGATCATGGAACCTCTGCTCTAATGTCAGTGGGAACATTAAGCAATTGACAACAAAAGGAGTCATTTCCTCCCATCCATCTGATCAAGGTGCTGTAGCCATTCTTGGATTCTTAAATATTCTTAAAGGTCCACAAACCAAACATCTTCCAGATTGTGAAACACTATTATTTTTCTTAAGGTATCAAAATTACTTTTACCTTGGAAAGAAAGGCAATAGCTTGTAGAAAAATAGAGACTATCAAACATAGATGGTAGGAATATAAACTCACATAACTCTTTGAGAAAAAAGTGGCAGTATCTATAAATATTTTCAATTTTCAGTTCCATCCTATGGAATACTACATAGCTGTTAAACAGAATGAAGTACAATTTATACGTATTGACATGAGAAAATGTCAATGTCAAAAAGTCACGGTGTATAATAATATATATCATGTGATTCTATGCTTGCAAAAAAATGAACAATACACTAAAAACTACAAAAACCTGACATGTACCTTATGTATACATTTGTTTATGTGCACAGAAAAGTCTGCAAGAATTCAAAACCAACTATAAACAATGGTTAATTCTGAAGGATGAGTATGATGGGAAAGAGAAAAAGACATTCATTTACCCTATATTATACACTTAAGTGTTGAATGTTATGAGCACGATCACATTTTAATTTTTTAAAAGAAGGAAAAAGTTAATCTTTTAAATGACTCTTACCTTCAGTCAGCTGTTCCAGTGATCCTCTAGAAAGAAGACTTGAGAAAGATTCTATAACAGTGTTTTTTTTCCTATATCTGCACAGAATAAGAGAATAAGTAGAAAGGGCAACAGGACATAGAAAGAAAATAACTAACAATAAATCAGGCTGAGCTCATTTTCATTGACGTTCATTTCAGTCACAATCACAAGAGCCGCCAAGGAGGAACTCTAAACTCTAAAGTCCGTAGGGCAGAGCCCATCCTTTCAACACATCACCCCCAGCACTGGGCTGGCATCCTGTGGGCACTCCATCCATGCTTATTGAACATGAGTGGACAACCCCACACAAAACAGTGATTACTAGCCCTGCCAAGCACCTTGCCTGATCCCTGTGGCTAAAATCAATATTCTGTGCTGAGAGCACAGGCGAAGAAAAGAGTTTAGAGTGCAATATTTGGAAAATCTCTTCACTGGCAGGGTTTGCAACAAAATTGCATCAGGATGTCATTTTAGCCATGTTAAAATTCGCCAGTGCTAATTAATAGCTTTTGCCAGGGTTTTCCTGTACACAGAGGAAAGATTAAAATAAAACTAAAAACCCATCCCATTTTCACCACCAAAAGTACACAAATACGTCTTTTTTAGAGCAATAAAACACTCCCTTCTGAATCCGCAGCATCTCCCACATAAAAGAAGACTGCGCTTTGCTTGGCCTGGACTGGCCCGCAGTTCCTAAAGCCGTTCACCACAGGAAGCCCTGGAGAGATGCTTGCTGCTCACCCTACTGAAATCACCCTCTGCCCTTCTCTGTACTCAAATTACCAAAAGAAAAGTGGAAGGGATCGAGGCCAAGTGTTCGGCCAAATGAGAATCACACTATAATTCCTAAGAGGAATTTTTTATCTCTATCACATGAAGCTGCACGATGCCAGGACGCTGTGGATCTCAAGTCCCTTCCTAGAACTGTGGCCAACTTAGCAAACAGCGCTCTCAGGCAGGCGAACCACATTCATTCTGTCACACAGACGTAAAGGGTTGTAGTCGTATCTCAAGTATTTAATTACTCAGTTCATACCTTTGGCAGGTCTGTAAGGCGTCCTTCATAGCAGAAATGCCATTCTGGATGTCCTGTTGCTCAAAGGTCATGACAGCCTGCAACACCACAATGGTACTGTAGCCCAAGGCATGGTACATACTCTCCTTAGCCCTGGGGACAACACAGGGAATTAGGACGTTTCAGTTCAACTGAAAAGCACTCAGGTCTTGTCTGACACAAATCACAGGAAATCCTAGTAAATGCATGTCGTGACTTCCACAATAATAACCTTTACTCCTTCACCATAATCACTGAAATAATTTGGGCAGTGAAAGACAGGACCTAAAAAACTCAAGTATCAAGGACTTTCCAACGTAAGCCCACACGGGCAAGCACAAAATATTCCCAGTTACAGAGAAGGCGACAACATGCTTTTCCCTGTTTCAGCACAAGGGGGCAGCCTGCGGAATCATTTCCTAAAAAATATTGCAAAGCAAACCAGGTTTTCCCATTTGAACAAGGGGCAGTGTACCGTCTTGAGCTCTGAAATAAGTGTTCAGAAAAAGCCCACTGAAAATGTATTTTGTGATAGAGAGATTCTGATACATTTTTCGAAAGAAAGACTCATTTAAATCATCCCTCTCCTCTCCCAGCCAGAGGCCAAGAGGAAGCAAGACTTTTGCAATAAATTAGGTCTGCCCCAAAGAGCCCTGACAAAAGCACATTTTAGTATTTAATCTAATCCCATTATCTGAGATTCCTGATTAAAGTTCTTGATAATTCAAATTATCAAGTTATCAGTGAGAACGGCTTCGATTTTTAAGGACATTAATTGCTCCTAAGGTACCACACAGCCCAGATTCTTAGGCTGTGAAAACCTCACCATCTCTTTTCTCAAAACTTCTCAAGTTACGTTAATCAGTTATTTATAAGATTTAAAATATTATTGCACGGTTTTGTTTTTAATTCAAATATAATGCACAACAGCCTGCTGCTATGCAAAACAAATGCAAGCCCCATTATTCTTTCCCCCCACGGAAATAGCCTAAACCTCCTTTGGTAATTTGTAGTTTGTCCTCAAGAGTGAGAACACCAGCTGCTCAAAAAAACCACAAACAATAAGAGTGGCCCAAAGTTAATCATTAATTGCGGTTTTAAACCTCACATTTTTTAAAATGAAAGCTCCTCCAAAAGGAAGAAGAGTACTCAAGTGTGAAAAATGATGTTTAACAGTGAAACACGCATAAAGATTAGAGAATATAAAATGAATAAATACAATACTAAATCATTTATTTTCCTTCCATATTATGTCCAGCTGGGTGTCAGTGGCAAAGAAAAGAAGGAGATTTGTTTGAATAAAAAAACCAGGAAACAGACAGGCAGGTTGAAAGAAGAGAGACAAAGAGAGAAAGGCAGGTAGACAAGAGAGGAAGGCAAGAGACAGAAGATGGAGAGAGTGGGAAGTCTGAGTGACTGTGAAGGACAGAGGAGAAAAGGGCAGGAGACAAGCAAGGTAGACATTGTGAGAACTACTGAAACCACACTGGACAATTTCCCTAGGCTACAGGCTTCACTATTTTATCATCTGTTCCCAACTCTGAAATGCTAACTGGTCACAGCTCTTCTAAATCTTAATAGAATTACCACAGCAGCTCCTCTGTAATTTAATTCCTGATTCAAAGTCAATGAGCTGGGTCACGTCATCCTACTGACCACTTAAAGGAATAGGATTCCCAATTTTATGCCCAAGGAACCTTCTAGAAAATTATTTATGACGTCTAAAGTTCATCCAAGTGAGTGACTGTTTGAAGGCACAATGCAAGATTACTCCTGTCAAGCAATAGTCACACTGCAGAGACGAGGACTGTGGTAAAAGCGCGGCCCAGCGAGAAGGCTGAGCACAGGTTTTGCTGCCACACTTTAAAATTTAACAGGTACTATTAATTGAATTTAAATTGCTTAACTGGTTTATCCCATAAATAGGGAGTCTCAATACTATTTTTATTATCTTAAATTTCTTTTTCACTTTCCAAGATTAGCATATTCTAGTTCTTCTCATCCCCATTTCAAAGGAAAACATTCTTAATGATACTTAAGCTTAAGAGGAATATCCGTAAATATATTTCACTGAAGAAAGGAAAATAAAGCTCTACAAAACTACATAAGGTGGCACCATTTGAACAAGTATAGAAATTAAAATATGAAGAATCAGAAATTTTCTGATTAAAGTTGAAAAGAGGGATTTCTTAACTGGATATTAAAACTACCCAACAGTAAGGGGGTCTCAAGCAAATTAGTTTATAAATATTCAGGTGGAAATGCACATAAATTAACTGACAAGCATGACGTCAAAGTCAGAATCATTAAACACATCTGAAAAAAGGATACTTTATCTAAAAGAAATAAAGTTAATTACCATGGTCGAAGCAATTCTAAGGCATCTGCAAATTTGTTACTTAGAAATAAGTCCAATGCCACTGCACATTCTTCTAGGCCACTCTTGAGATCCACCTTGGCTGATGGTGACCTAAAGATCAAGAAAAAATACACAGTGGTTCTATAGCTTTACTATTAGCAAGCTGTCACAGGGAGAGCATGTGTGTATATGTTTGTGTGTCTGTTCTAACTTTGGAGACAGAAAGACAGGCTGGAATTCTAACTCTGCCACTTACTAGCTGTGTCTTCAAGTTCCAGGAGCCTGACTCTCTTATCAGAAATATGGGACCACCACCACCTACTTCGTGGGGCTAGTGTGAGGATGGAATCAATCGACAAACAATGCTCACAGCAGGCACTAAATAAATGATAGTTCTCCACATCACTCCAAAGACCACAGGTGTGGCAACCACCTACATTCATGGGGGAAGCGGAGGTTATTTTGTTTTGTTTGGTTATGTAGGGGAAAAAATGTGCTTCAATGGAAAACTGCATCGTCTGGAATCTAGAGGAGACCCCTTCCGGTGACGTGCTTTTGATTCCACGGGAGCTATCTTACAACTCTGTAAATTCTAAGTAACTGATAGCAATGCAGAATCACTGTCATCTATGCACATGTAAATTCTGTCCTGGCCAGTAGAGGTTCCCTCCACTGTGGAAGAAGCTAGTTTTGCCTGAATTTGCATGTTCATTTAAACATTCCTTTACTCCCCATAAATTTGTGCTGTTTTGATTTCTCCTTTGAATCTGTTATAACATCTACCTAGTTCCCCTCATTGACTAATGAGTTAAGTAAAATCTTTAACATGTGTTCATCTTTATATCCATATGAGTCATGATTTTACCCTTTTTTGAAAATTATCTGTTAACTATGATAGAATTTTTGCTCTTTAAAACTAGAGCCATCTTTTGGGGCTGGCCCAGTGGTGTAGTGGTTAAGTTCATGTGCTCCACTTTGGTGGCCCACGGTTCGCAGGTTCGGATCCCACTTACAGACCTACACACTGCTCATCAAGCCATGCTGTGGAGGCGTACATATGAAACAGAGGAAGATCGGCACAGATGTTAGCTCAGGGACAATCTTCCTCAAGCAAAAAGAGGAAGTTTGGCACAGATGATAGCTCAAGGCCAATCTTCCTCAAAAAACAAAACAAAACAAAACAAAACAAACCTAGAGCCATCTCTAAAATGTTCTGTATAACAACTTTCAAAGGGAAAATATTTCAGTAAGTAAATGAGCAGTACAACGATTTATTTAAAGTACTTAAACTTGAATTTCCATGCCACCAACCTCTCTAAATTCATTCTTTCAAGCATGAAAACAAAATCTCACTTCAGTTACTTGTCCACCAGAAATGGGTTCTGAAGGTCCCACAGGAAACCACTCTGCCCCCAGGTCTTCTCATGGCTGGTCCCTTCCTGTTATTCAGATCTCAGCTTAAAAAGCACCAACTCAGAGCTGCCTCGCTGACCCCCCTCCATCCCGTCTCCCTATTGGGTTTGCTCCATACCACTTATTAAGTATCCCGTGCACGTATTTGTGCTCATGTTTATCTTTGTCTTTCCTCTCTAGGATATAAATGCAAAGAGGTTGTTTTTGTCACTGCCATGCCACCAGTGTCTTCGGTGGGTGGTATCTATAACATAGTACATACTCAATAAGCATTGCTAAGTGGGTGCGTGGGTGGGTGGGTAGGTAGAGCTGCTCGGGGTAGAAACTGAGAATTCCTCATGCCTAGAGTTTACACCTCCTCTCAGGTGGTGCAGAAATAAGACAAGCTCTTGGTGGAGGGGTAGCTGGAGAGCTGAGAATTTGTGATGGTAATTTTAGGTGTCAACTTGACGGGGCTAAGGGATGTCCAGAGAGCTGGTACAACATTATTTCTGGGTGCATCTATGAGGGTGTTTCCGGAAGAGATTAGCTTTTGAATTAGTGAACTGAGTAAGGCAGATGACCCTCCCCAATGTGAATGGGCACCATCCAATCCACTGAGGGCCAGAATAGAACAGAATAGAACAGAATAGAGGAAGGGTGAATTTGCATGCTCTGTGTTTGAGCTGGGACATCCATCATCTGCTCTCTCGTGCTCCTGGTTCTTGGGCCTTCAGACTTGGACTAAACGGCACCACTGGCTTTCCTGATTCTTCAGCTTGTAGATAGCAGATTGCGGGACTTCTCGGCCTCCATAATCACATGAGCCAATTCCCATGATAAATCTCCTTATATATACTCATATATTCATATACATATATCTTATTGGTTCTATTTTTCTGGAGAACCCTGACTAATACAGAATTACTTTGCCCTTATGTTTCCAGAGAATAAAGAGATCAAATAAGAATGCAAGGAGTTCACAAACCTCTCGCAGGAAAACTTTTCACAAGAAAGTTCCTTGGTACCTCCCATATCAGTCCCTCACCAAATGTCAGTGTTACTTCCTCAACGTCTCTTGGATTTATCCTGTTTCCTCTCCTCTACCCAGTCCAAGTTAGTCATCATTTGTTGCCTGTGTCGGCAGACCCATTTCTCCCTCCATTTCCTACCCCCGCCCAAGCAAATCTCTATGTAGAATTCATTCATGGGATGAATACTTATGGAGCGCTAAGTACATGCCACGCAGCCTTCTAGGTGCTGGGAATACAGCAATGAACAAGACACACAGGATCCCGGCTCTAAACGGTCTTTCCTTCTCCTGGGGGAGGGGGGATGACTTACACAAGGAGATCAGTAGCTGACTAAGATCATCTCAGATGGGGATAAGTACTCTGGCAGAGAAGCTGGTTTGGAAGGGTGGAGGAGAGGCCCAACATTAATAAGGATGGTCATGGAAAGCTCTCCAAAAGGGTGACATTCAAGAGCTGGAAAATGGAGGCAGCCATGGGAATATCTAGGTTGGGGTAGAGGGAGAGATTCTAAGCTGAGAATGTGGTGAGCAAGGCAGAGCAGGAGAAAATGAGGACAGAAAGCAGACAGAACAGTCACAGAGAGGATGGATTTTTATTCTGAGAACAAAAGGAAATACTTTGGCTCAGAAATCCCCACTCTCTTACTAATCACCCCTTCCTTCAACTATTAGATTTTCCAGTTGTACCTCCCACCTGTTCTCTTAAATCTTCCCTCCCACCAGTTCTCTCAGGTTACAGCTCATCCTTTATTACCAGGAAATGGGCTGTGAACAGATACTGGTCCCCTTGCCAAACAACCACCCACCTGTGCATTTCAGCTGGCCACACTGTCACCTGGGAGCATACACTTAAATGCCCCAGCTTACAGGGATAAACAATGCGAGAGCTCAGCACCTCCAAACACACTTAACTCAACCCTTCTAAGTGGTTTACTAAGACATTCACATGAAATTAAGACCACCCTCCACAATACCGGTGCTACCACGTGTTCTGCAAGGAACGACCAAGAGAACAAGTTCAGTCCCGACCAGGACGTCTCATACATCTCTTGGAGTCAGCTGTTCTCTCCATCTCCACTGCCATTACTTTAATTGAGACTCTCATCACCTCAAATCTGAATTCTGAAACTGTCTCTAAGAATGCCTTCGCACTACCGCTTTGATTCAGCAAAGGTTCTCAAACTTCAGCACACACTACACTCACCTGGAGGGCTTGTTAAAACATACTGCTGGGCCTCACCCTGTGTTTCTGACTCAGTAGGCCTGGGGTGGGCCCCACAAGTTCCCAGGTAATATTCATTCTTTTTCATGCATCCTGCATACCACTATCAGAGTACTCTTCCTACAACAGATGTTCATCACCCTGCCTCCTCGGATTAAGAACCTAAAATGGCTGCCCACACCATGAAGTTAAAACTCCTCTGCCCAGCCCCACCACACTTGTCCAACCAGACTGGAAGGATGAGCATGGCTATTTAATAACAGCCAAGTATCTTGCATGAGGCTCATCAACATGTGTGCTGAGATACAAAGGCAGTGGGCACTACAAGCGTGTTTTGTGAACCTCCAAGCCCCACGCAAATTAACAACCGTGTGTAATTCTCCAAGAGCCATGGTGCTCAGCCCATCCCAGAGGGACTACACACTCATATTCTTGATCTGTTGGAGCCCCCACCCAGGTGCCTTTCTTAATATACACCTTCCGTAAAGTGAAGACTCTTTCTTCTTGCTTCTAATTTAGAAGATACGTTCATTGAAAGGGAGAACAAAGTTTTTAGTCTTATATTCTAAAAAGGAAAAACAGACAAAACCAATATATAACTTATAAAGAATTCAGGATTATACTAGTATTATCGCTTACATGCCAATTCCATTTCTTCCTTTATTAACCGCTTAATAAGCCTGGTTGCAAGCAAGCTTCACTTAATGTCGTGGATGAGGATGTGGGTTCTGGGACCAGACTCCTTTTATTCATTTCCTGCCTCCACCTTTAGCTATATCTGAGCATGGCAAGTCACTTTTCTTCCCTGGCACTTGGTTTCCTCATCTGTAAACCAGACCCACTAGTAAAAGTACCCACTTCATAGGCTGTGCTGTTAATGCACATAATGTACTTAATGTATTGCCACACAGAAGTCCTCAAGTAATGTCAGCTATTATTATCATTATTTTGTAAGTAACTGAATAGCCTTCAATAATTCAGAGCTGTCAAGTACATAACTAATTAAAGGGATTTATTTTAATAATAACTTGTTTAGCTAATCAATTATATAATACAAGTTATACCAATGATCAGAGTGGGGAAAGAATAACATATCAACATGAAAGACGGGAGGAATAAAAATAAGTTCAGAACATTTGAATCATTATTTTCTATAAGGAGTTTTTCTTATTAAAACCTTACTAACTATAAGAGCAAAGAGAAGAGAAAACTGAGCCATTTGGAACATTAAGGTTATATTCTTCATAAGACAGTCAACATGTCAGAATTTTATTTTTTATGGAGATTTGAGGATGTGTGTGTGGTAAAAGGAGAGAAGGGCTATTACGGATCAAGGAAACGGAAGGCAGACAGAAATTCTGGATTCTTTGCTAAGTGCATCCAGAGAAAGTTTCAACTTTATCCAGGGGCCCAGGATCCCCTTTGCCTCAACAGCCGCAATCAAAGATTTCCCATATGTACCGATTCCACTGAACTGTGGTCCTAGCTTAACCACATCTCAGACTCCTAATGCCATTTTCAATTATTTACCTGGAGATTTTCTTTCTACCCTCTGAGAACTCAATTATACTGACTTACGCTGGGTAAAGAGATAACGGGTGACTTTTTTCTCCCCTTTCCAAATTATCTGAATTCTGTCCATTTTACTTTTATGGTGAAAAACATTTATAAAAATCTTAAAACATAAAAGTAATACTTGAAAGAAAAACAAAAAAGTCTTATCTCCACCACTTTCCAGCTCTATAAGCTTGAACAACCCACTTTATCTCTTAAAGTTTGTTTCCTTATCTGTAAGTTGGGGATAGTCAAGGCTGCTGTTACTATTTTATAAGGTAGTTATAAAAATCAGGTACACTCATGGAAATAAAAGTATAAGCATTTATATATATTGAGGCACTAATATAATTCTCCAGGAGTATCAAACTGCCCAGCCTCACCTGATAAGAACCACATATGCACTTATACTTTCTGATCTGGTAGTTTCTCTGTACTTTGCTCATAATCTCATGACGTACTATTACCATATCTGATTCACGAGACCTGTTGATTACAAGGCACAGAGGGGATTTTTATGATGTGTTAAAATCAACAAAAGTCTACAAAATCAATATATGATGATGCTTTACTTCTGAATTCCTCTAAATTAGTCTTTACATTTTCACTGGATTCCCGTACTTCATAAAATCAATTATTTAAAATAATTGCACATCCAGTTGAATAGCTGTTAACATTTTAGAATTGCCCAAAAACGTCTCTAATACGAATTTATTTTAAATCCACCTCTATGTAATAAAGGCTCAATAGTAACCAGTTTTCAACTAAGGATAGTGAGCATTGTAAATGGTGATGTAAGCTGAAAATATTACAGCAGCTACCTAGGAAACTAATAGATGACTTGGAAGGTAACAACTGTGAGGGAGGGACATTTCCTCCCCCTCCTCAGACTTCCTTGAGGGGGACTTGGCTGAACTAACACTCCTGGACTCTTTCTTCTCTTTTCACTCCTCCTCTGGGAGAAGAGTTATCTGACTGGGGAGTTGGGAAAAAAAAAAAAAAAAGTGGGCATGCGTGACCCAGCCCCTTTCTTGTAGAGAAATAGTCTATGCTCTCTGCAATGCCACCACCATCATCATCCTCACAAGGGAAGCTTACAATTTAGGGCCTAAATTTCATTCAGGGTATGTCAAAATCCCATTTCTCCACTTGCATCTAAGCTGCATCCTCCAATACAGTCTTAGGAATAATAAAGCTGAGAGTTTGATCTGTATAGATCTGACCCCTTCACCAATAACTCAATTGGCTCTAGACTTAGGGCAAAAAGAGACACTTCTTTCAAGAAAAGAACTAAACACTTAAGATTTGTAGGCACAGAATAGTAGTGGGACAACAGCTTACTATTCAGAGAACTTACCTTTACTACTGTGTGTGGGAGTATCCAAGGTTCTTTTCCAAGTAAATCCAAGATCCTATCTGTACTGAGGACTCCAGATCTCCCTGCCCTCGAGAGCTCAAGGCCAATGTTGTGTGTGGAATCCAGAGGCGCAGAAGCACCTATGGCTGGTCACCCAGACTACAGACACTCGGGGTACAACTTCTCCTTAATTACCCAAGGGAGAGGAGGCAGGGATCTTCCCAAGAGGGGATGGGATAGATGTCTTAAACTCATGGAAAATGTACCTAGCACCTTTCTAAGACAAAGAAGGAGGTCAAAGAAAGCTTGGTTGAATTCTACATAATGATATCTGGGCCTTCTTTCTTTCTCTTTTTCTTTAATTGTGGGAGAATACACGTAACATAAAAATTACTATCTTTATTTTTAAGTGTACAGTTCAGTAGGTTAAATTTTACATTGTTACTAACCAATCCAAGAGAGGGTCTCCTCTTCTCTCACAAAGCCCTAGTCAAAAGCTGGCCATAACCTTAATGATTTAGCCATTGGAAAATGGCTCATCCACTAAGCAGTCTCTGGAACTCGGCCTCCTAGGTGACCAGAACTCCCTGCATAACTCTGGGATTCTCCACTGCCAACTTTTATTAAGTAAGTAAAGTCACCAATGGTCTGTGCCCATGCCGAGATGACAATCTAGGCTTAGAAAATGAAGTATAGAAAAGTCTATAAAACATTTGCTCTCCCTTCCTTTAATCCTGAGACCCTAAACCCCTGTTCTGCTTCCTGCTTTTGATAAATTTCTGAAGTAGATCAAGAAGACAAAATATACTTTATCTTAGAGATTGTAAAGTGGGCAACCTTGTCATCATTCCATTTCCCACGGAAAAATACACCTTTGAAGACCAAACAACATGTCTCTCAACTCTAATAAAGAGATATGGTAAGAGGAGGAAATGATAGGAAAGTTCTGGGCCAGAGTGGAAAGTCTTTCTTCATTTTTTCAAGAGACCTTCGCACAGTTGCTTCTACAACTAGTGTGTCAAAAGATTAGAAGTGATTGGGGCTGGCTCCATGGCCGAGTGGTTAAGTTCACACGCTCCGCTGCGGCGGCCCAGGGTTCAGATCCTGGGCGCGGACATGGCACCACTCGTCAGGCCACGTTGAGGCGGCATCCCACATCCCACAACTAGAAGGACCTGCAACTAAGATATACAACTGTGTACAGGGGGTTTTGGGGAGATAAAGCAGAGAAAGAAAAAAAAAAGATTGGCAACAGCTGTTAGCCCAGGTGCCAATCCTTAAAAAAAAAAGATTGGCAACAGTTGTCAGCCCAGGTACCAATCTTAAAAAAATAAAAAAAGAAGTGATGAACACAAAACTTACACATCTGAAACTTTGTGACTGGTGCCCTGTAAGGACACCAGCAATAAACTCAAACTCAGAATTTCAGAGTTGCAAGCCATCCTAGTTAGCCATGTTCTTCTCTGGACACCAGGATCCTTATATGGGAAGACTCTCTCCTGGCTCTTTCAAGGTGAAGTACAATCAAAAGAAATCATGAATTGTCAAAACATTTTGTAAGACTCAACCGAGAGAAATTATAACCAGGGAGGAAAATGGGTTGGTTAAAGGTGCACTTGGCCTGAAAATGAGAAGACAGAGCATCAAGATGCAATTCAACCACTACCCGGTTGTGCACCTTGGGTATGTCCCTTGACATCCGAGATCGCTCATTCGATAACTACTAGCCAAAACTCCCTCCTTGACCGCCTCACAAGTTTGTGTTGAGGAGCAAATACATTAGGTATCTGTGGAGGGAGGAGTCACAGGAGGAGTAGCACGTTCTGTGCAATCTAACTACCTACATACTTGTCCAAGTCTGAAGCTTCGCTCCACTTTGCAGGTGTCCTTTGAGGCTCTTCCAGAACACATTTATAAGTGCTTGTTTTTACAAATGCACTACAAGACCTGTTGATTAAAAGGCAGAGCAGGAATTTTTATTGTTTAATTTTTTAAAAGAAAAAGGCTATGAAACCTACAAATGCTAATACTATACTTGAATAGGTCTCTAAATTTTCTTACGTTCCCCCCTCCATTTCTTCCTTTGTATTTCTTTAACCTCTTCCTGTCTGACCCCTTCCCAACTCAGAAACTCGCACAAATCTCATTCACTCCTATTTAAAGCAAAAAAGATAACTTTCCCTCAATCTTGGTTTTTTCTCCTAACATACAACTTCTCCCACTCTTTCTCATCGTAGGCAAGAGAGTCAAAAAGGAGTCGACACTTTTCCTATATCCCCACCTCCCATGCATCTTCAGCCACCCCAGACTGGCTCCCGCCTCAACTGTCCTGAGACCCTCCAAGCTAAAGGTCCCTGATGACCCAATTACAAAATGCAAAGGACACGTTTTAGCCTGTATCTGTGCAGACCTCTTTGCCACACCCAGCTCCATGGACCAGATTACAGAACTCACCCCCTCCCCTAAACCCCCTGCTGTCCTGCAGCCACTATCTCATGGAGTTTCCCTCTCTCACACATCTCCACAGCTCTTTCTTAAACTCTCATTCCCTCAGCTGTCCCATTGACATCTGTACTCTGAAGGTTCCTTCCCCCATTCTTTTCTCATTTGCTCTCTCTTGGAAATAGCATTTTCAGTTCACAAATTCAACAACTACATATATGCTATGCTGAAGAGCCCCAGTCTACACATCCAGCCCAGAGCTCTCCAAACGTCACGCCCTTTATTTATTACTATTTTCAGTAGTAATTTTTTAACTTATTTTATTACAGCTTTCAAACTCAGCATTATAAATGATGCAATAGTTACATAGGAAACTATCAGATGAGTTAGAGGATAACTCTGAGGGGAGAACACCTATTTCTGAAGAAAGCTCAGATTTCCATCAGCAGGGACATAGTGAATAAAATAGTAATGAGGAAAATAAATGCCTTCAGATTTTGAGAAGTTATTTCCAATTTCATCTCCATTTCTCAATCTTCATATTATTGCACTGCTTCCTTATATTGTGGGGATGAGTCCTGAGACAAACCGCCAAGTCCGTGAGTGTAATGAACACACTCATAAATAGCTCAAATTTCAAATGCAAAATCCAAAGTGCTAAAGATCCGCTGTATAATCTAAAGTTTCATAAACCTGTAAGGATAGATGCAAAGCACTTTCCCACGGTACTAAAAAACAGCTTTAACAGAGTTGCCTTAATAACTGACAAAGGAACTAGCTACATGTTCAAAAGAAACAACTGGTTAAATTAACTCTAGAACGGGCGAAAAAGGAAGAGTACTGAGCAATTAAATGTGATATTATAAAAAATATTTAATGGAAAGGAAAAATGTCACGATATATTGTTTTAAAAAGGGTACTAAATAGTATATTTAATATGACCCCAATTAAGCAAAAAAATTTAATATCTATGAAGAGAAGAAGAAAGGATACACACCAAAAAATAGTTATGGTGATGGTAATACAAATGTCATTCTCTCTTTTGTGCTTTTCCATATTTCCTGAATTTTCTACAATGAACATTTCTTAAAATGCACTTTCAAGCCAAGGTTATGAGAAGAATATAAGTAGAAAAGTAACTATAATACAATATTCAAGGAAAAGCCTATAGTTACATCTTTTTCAAGAAGCACAAGCCTAGGGAAAAGACTGAGATGAAATACACCAAAATGCTAACAGTCTGTGTTAAAAGTAGTCATAATTATGATTGATGTGTCTTCTTTCCTCTACTTTCCCTGATGCTTGGCAAGGTGGTTCTATTATTTTACAATAAAATTAATGGTTAAAAAATTTTAAGATGAAAAAGACTCATAAGGGAGCTGTGCCCAAAAAGCTGAATTTAGTTTTGTCTCTGCTTTTATGTAACGGTGCCACCTCTTCAGTGGGTGCATTAGCAGCTCTGAGGCTCCTTCCTTAATCTGTAAAATGGCACTACACCTGCCAGGACCTCTTCCCCTCCAACCGGTCAGTGAAACACAAAGCCACGCCCTAACATCAACAGTACAATTCACCGAAGGGTTGCACTGCACCCCTGGTCCCCCGGGAAGGCCCACACCTTCTTCCTGACCTGCTCACACTGGATGATCTGTGCTGTCCAGATGCCTGTTTTGTATCAAGTGATGCAAAGTAGTGGCTGCTTGTTGCCATATCTGCACGAGAAGACCTGTTAATAAAAAAGGCAGAGGGAGGTTTTTATTTCTTTGTCTTACAGGAAAAGTCTACATAAATTCAAGGACACAACACAAGCCCTTCAATTATTCACTATATGTCACCTCCATTTCTTAGCAATTTTGAAAATCAAATAGCAAAAAATCTACTCGGTTACGTGGTGAACACTCCTAAAATACAGCCCCAATAAAATAAACTTATTTTTCTCTTTATTCTAGGACACAAAAAAGAAGTTAATTGAAATCACCCTCCAAAGCGCCCCACCAAAAACATAGCATTGTGACTTGTATACATCCTTCCCAAGTAAACCTATACATCTATTTTCATATTTCATTAAAATGGAATATTATTGTAGGGGAGCAAACAGTTCTCCTCCATCCTCTTAGGGTTCCTGGCTGAGTCTGAAAATTGAACTGACAACAGGAGAAAAGCATACAAATTTTATGGAATTTTTACATGAGGCTTCATATGCGAACGAAGACCTGAAGAAGCGACCAGAGCAGGAAGCTTTGAAAACTTTTAGACACAGAAACAATAAATTGGTGAAGAACTGATAAGACCAAGGGGTTGGGCCATGGGTAGGAAACGGTGAAGAAGTAACTAGAAAGATAAGAGTTAGTTTAATAAGGTCTGTTTGCAGATTGTCTGTGCTGGAAAGAGTCTGTCTCCAGTCACAGGAGAATTTACTTCCTGACTTTAGATAGAAAAGGGCGAGTTTGGTCAGCGTTTACTGCTTAACTGCCTTTGGCTTGTTAAAAAAACAAAAGAAAACAAAAAAAAAACAGGCCCAAAATGGAGTCCTCTGTCTCAAGACAACAAACCAAGACATAATCTCTAACCTAATTGCACTTTCGGCCGCTCCCAGGAAAGCGACCTTTAACCAGTCAATCTGGAATGATGTGATCAGCACTAGTGAGGGCAGTAACCTGCATGACAGACCCCAGCTCTTCCTCCAAAGGAAGCTAACTTTGCCTGAAACAACCCACTTTGTTAGAAACTTTGTCTTTCTGCCCCCTCTGCCTACAAAAGCCCTCCACCTTGGACAGCTCCTTGGAGCTCCTTTCTCTCTCCTTGCTAGATGGGATGCTGCACAATTCATGAACTGCTGAATAAAACCAATTAGATCTTCAAATTCACTCAGTTTAATTTTGTTTTTTAACAAGGTCAAAACGATTTTTATGTCAAAGAGGCATGTTTTGGGGTGATATAGTCTGGTTTCCTTCACTATACACTTAACTTATCCAGAATCTTTTCTTCTCAATAGAAGTGCTTTATCATAGTTACTGTCTGCACAGCATACTGTTCAATGGAAATAACATAATTTGTTACCTGTCCCTCATTTTGGGCGATGTAGGTTGCTCCCAATATTTTCTGATTATAAACAATACTTAATAAGCCTCTTTACTCACTTACCTGATTATTTCCTAAAGATAAATTTTTGAGTTTAAGGGCATGTATTTTGTAAAGTATCTTATTTTTAATAAACTGCTGCTTCATTTGCCATTATATATACACCAAAAAATACTTAAGTGACATAGAGGAGGTGGACACTGATTTGGTTTGCAGAATCTTAGGCCACTTCTCTGACCCAGAGCTACCACCACAGACACACATGGAGGCAGGTCCATTCAAGAGAAGGAAACTTCCACAGAGTTTAAGAATAAGTCCCACCCCGTATCATAACAGAACCACCAATTTCTCATTTCCATTCACTTCCCACGTCCATGCCATAAGGAAGAGAGGATTATTGACTATTCCTTTAGGGGAGCTTTTTTTCCTTAATTCTAAGATGTACACTGCCCTCAGTTAAGTGGAATTTGATTACATCCCAACTTTCAGACTTCCCAATACCCTATACTGTTTTATATTCAACATTCACCTTATCTCAAACATATCAAGTTTCCTAAATTGTAGATGTCAGGTTACAAGAAAATGTTCTCGCGGGGTGGCTGGGTGTGGGGTGGTGGAAGGGAAGAAAACTCCACAAATAAGGGAAAATTTAGCTTGCAGGCAGGTTACTTTCCATCACAAGAACTTTTTACCAGGAAAAGAGAGGAAGCACTAAGCACCTACGTAAACTAGACTCTCAGCCAGCAGCAGGGACAGAGGAACGGACACATTCAAACGGCTGTCTGCCCTTTTGGACCATTCTTGCCCATCTGTTCTCTTCCAGATTCATTTGTAAGAGCTACAAAATCATGGTCTCTGAAATGTCCCTGTAAAAATGCACCCTTGTTTCTCATTTACCTTTAGCTTTAATTATAAAATTCTCCCCAATACTGAAATTTCTATGTAATCAAAACTAATCTCTTTTCTTTAACATTTCTGATTTTTAGGGCATACTTAGAAACACCTTCCCTTAACAAAGATTATATAACATAATTTTACCAGTGCTGTTACTTCTTAATCTTTACTTTGTTGACCCATTTATAATTTGCATATACAGTATCAGACCGTGCTGTGCATTTTTTTCCTAATCTTTTGCCATTTTTCCCAAGATAATTTTTAAAAGACCGCATCTTTCCCCCAATGATTTGACATATTATATAAATAAAACAGTAAAATTTATTAAGTTCTGCTAAAATCAAGTCTGTCGTACCAGGTAAATGTTGCATGTTTCAAAGCTACAATTATAGTATTTTTACCAGGCACAATAGGCTTGAATTTAGCAGAACTTAATAAGTACTAATAAAATAATATTAGATTTTATTCATTTTTTTCTGAAGTATAAAAGTTTAGGGGCTAGCCCCATGGCCAAGTGGTTAAGTTCGCATGCTCTGCTTTAGTGGCCCAGGGTTTCACTGGTTTGGATCCCGGGCATGGACATGGGACAGCTCCTCAGGCCATGCTGAGGTAGTATCCCATGTGCCACAACTAGAAGGACCCACAACTAGAGTATACAACTATGTACTGGGGGAATTTGGGGAGAAAAAGCAGGAAAAAAAAAAAAGAAGATTGGCAACAGTTGATAGCTCAGGTGCCAATCTTTAACAAAAAAAATTTTAGATTAGTTCCTTGGAGTCCCAGAAATTCTATAGTATTTTAAAATTTATGTTAATATCACAATAAGTGTACCATGCTACAAACTGATTTTTTATTCAACCACACGTTTTTAATAGAGACCTAATTTACTCATTTAAACTACTATCTAGTATTTCATCAAGAACCTATTTTCTTGTTTTCTTTATGATAAATGTTTCAAATACATGGAGAAAATAATATAATAAAATAACACAAAAGTATATCTGGAATCCATTTTGTGTACAGGGTGAGCTAAATTTAATTGTTTCCCATATGCATAGGCAATTATCCCAACACCAGTGAATGACTCTTCCTTCAACTACTCCTTAGCTTAGAACTAAGACAAAAAGGAAGACCACATGAGCTCTCGATGTCATCTTGGAGGACTAACAGGCCCACCCAAGGAATATTTCATTCTCTAAGGGATATACCTTTGTTTGATTTGCTATTTGCTACTGATTAAGGTCTATATTCTGTAAAATATTATGTTAACTTGTAGATTTTATGTCCCATAAACATGCAAATAATTTGTCTGGTAAGCTTATGGTTTAATTGCCTTGTAGAAGTGACAAATAGAAATGGCAAGCAATAGGATATATTGGAGTATATGAGGAAGCCATTGGGTGTAAACCTAATTCAGTCTGACTTTGCCTTTCCAAAAGGGCCTGACATGGCCATTGAGAATGCACTGTATATCTGCTTTAAACACTGACTATGGCAAGCACAAATGCCCTTAAGATAAAGGTGCAACTTCCCCCCATATTGGCATTTCCTTAAGGATAAGCATCTTTCCCTAGGCTAGGAACTGACTGCTGTGCTCACCTGTGACCGCCCAGCTCGAGACAACAGAACTGCCACCCTGCTGTGTCCATCAATTGCTGTGCCAACAGAGCAGTCTTGTGACTACTGTAAAAGGGACATTTCAGTCATACGTGAAACATCCTCTTTGAGGGTATATAACCACTCTGTACACCCCAGTTCTTTGATGCCCTTTCTTCCTTCAGGAAGAAAGGTCCCAGGCCATGGTCCTCACATTTTGGCTCAGAATAAACTTACCCAAATTTTCATTTATAGATTGGTTATGGATTATCTTTGTCGACAGGAGGTAAACCAGTTTTGCATACAATAAATCTCATTCCAAAATTCTTTCTTCAGTTTCCCAAATGCTCTTGAACCACTTGTACCATCTTGCTGTGTTCATTCTATAATTTTTACACTTTGACATACCGAATAATACTGCCATCTCTAATGCAGGGCGAGTTTCCACACGGGCACAGGTCTGTTTCCAGGCATTGGTTTGTCTCATTCACATGTTTGCCTCTCTCTGCACCAGTCACATAATTTTCATTATCATGGCTTGCTTATACACTACATGCCAATGGGGCAAGTCCTCTACCAAATGCCCTTTTTTTGGGTGGTACTGGGGGTAATGATATTATTGCACTTTCATTCTTATTTATGAATTTTAGAATCCGTTATTGTAAAGGTACAAGAAAAGTCCTACAACGGTTTTGACTGGGACTTCATTACAATTCTAGAGAACTTTGCAAAGAACTGCTGGCTTTCCAATATTACATTTTCACATCTATACACATTTATTCAGGTCTTCTCTGATTTCCTTCATTAAAGGTTTTTAATACCTGGAGCACTATACTGAGATACACGTAACCTTGCAAAAAAGTCATGCTAAACATTCCCTATATTGCTTCGATTTTAGAATTTGTATCACCAAAGTAAGCACAGTTCTTAAAAACATAACTGAATAGAATGACTTGCCTGTTCCACTCCTGAGCATAACCTAGATGTTACAGTCAGACGTTAGAAGAAATGTATTTTTAGCTAGTGAAAAATATTGTTATTGGGTTGACAGAGGCTAAAAAAACAACACGTCATATTTCAATTACAGATTTAGTATGTCGGAAAATATGTCCTTATTTTGCTTTGTTTTTACTACTCTAATTTTTTTTTAATTTTTAAAAAGTCTGATTGAGGGGCTGGCCCCGTGGCCGAGTGGTTAAGTTCGCGCACTCCGCTGCAGGCGGCCCAGTGTTTCGTCGGTTCGAATCCTGGGCGCGGACATGGCACTGCTCATCAGACCACGCTGAGGCAGCGTCCCACATGCCACAACTAGAAGAACCCACAACGAAGAATACACAACTATGTACCGGGGGGCATTGGGGAGAAAAAGGAAAAAATAAAAAATAAAATCTTAAAAAAAAAAAAAAAAAAGTCTGATTGAAACGAAATTCACAGACTATACAATTCACCCATTTAAAGTATACAATCAATGGTTTTCAGTATATTCGTAGAGGTGACAAACTATCACCACAATCTAATCTTGCAATATTTTGTCACCCAAAAGAAACCCTGTATCTGTCCATCAACAGTCACTCTCCATTTCCCCCTCCACCACTAGTCCTAGGCAACCACTAATCTACTTTTGATACCAGCCCTGGTATCGGTTTCCCTACATTAAACCCAGCACATATGGGGCTAAAACCAAAGCACTCATTCCCTGCTTACTCCCTGGCTTCCTAGCTCCAGAATCCACTTTCCTCCATGGAGACAGACACAGGCAAGGACAAGCACCTGGATTTGTTATCTCCTCCCCACAAGGAGCTACAAGCTGGTGGGAAAGCTGCTGACCAGCAAGGTCATGGGCTCCCTCCTCTCTGCAAGCAGTCTCCAGGCCAAAGACAGGCTGGTGGGAAAGCTCCAACCAGCAAGGCCATATGCTCCCCTTCCCCTACCTAAAACCCCAAATAAAAACCCTTCCTTTAGGCTTTTTGGGGAGTTTGGGATTTCAGCACTAGCTACCCTCTCTCCTTGCTCAGTGCTGTACAATAATAAAATTCCTACTTTCTTCCACTATACCCAGTGTCAGAGATTGAAGTGCTGTGCAACGGGTGAGCGAACTCACTTCAGGTTCAGTATCAATTTGGCGACCCAGATGGGACAATGTCCCAAGTGGATGTCTCGCCTGTGGCACACTGGCCCCTGGCTAAAGGCCCCTCTTGGAAGCTGTCCTGCAGCTGCCTGAGCCCCTTGTCTCAGGGACAGCCCCAAGCGACTGGCTGCTGACCAGACGTCATTGGCCCACGGTGCTTTTGCTTTGCTGGTGGAAGAAACTAGGTTCATGACTTAGGAAGACATCTCTTATAAGTAGTTGGTAGTTTTTGTTTTTGTCCCTGTGCTCACCTTTTCCAACAGGACCAGCCAGAAATAACGGGTACCTGGCAGCCGTCTGTGCTCCATTTGTTTTGAAGTCGCGATGCCCCAGCCAGATTTTGGTAAGTCCCCTGGGTGTGCACAGCCGAGGCCCCTTGTCCTCGCTCATTTGGGAAGATCTGCGTAGCATATCTTCATTTGTTGGGCGCCCACCGAGTGTAGGACACGGACGAAGCTGGGACTGGAAGCACTTCGGGTTTTGGTTTTGGTCTTTGTTTTGGCTTCCGTTTGTGGCCAAGGGTTTTTGGGAAAGTGTGCTTGTTTGGTATTTGTTATTGTTTGTCTGTTCGTCTTTCCTTTTAAAAGTGTTAAAATGGAGGTGCTGCATCTATTCCACCTAAGAGCCTCTTGGGAAAAACTTTGGCTGATGGTCAACCTATAGCTATAAGCCAATGTCTACAAAGGGAAGATTTTCTTTTGTAACACCACATGGCCACAATATTCTTGACTCCAGAGGAAAAAAATGGCCAAACAATGGATCCTTAAGTTGGGAAACTTTTAAAGAGCTCTCATGATAAACAGCTGTTTTATGGGTACCTATGAAAAGACCAAATTAAAAGGAAAATATGATGACTAGTCTTAAGAACTTAATCAAACTTGGGGTCTCCACGTCTTCTCGTGGTCTTACAGATGCTAATGAAAACATTAAGTTAACAAAAAGAAATCAGAAAGAAAAGAGTCACAGGACTCATCCCAACAGGATGAAAATTTTTAGCTAGTTATTAAAAAGGAAAATAGGATAAATGGAACAGACACAAATAAAGTTAAAACAAAGGTTTTAATAAAACACTGCCTAGGGTTGGATGGGCTAAAGGGACCCCCCCACACATACTGGCCCCCAAACATTAAAGGACATCAGAAAAACCTGTTCTATTCACCTCAGTTTGAAAAATTTTTAAAGGTCAGGAGGCAGAAATCACAATAGAAAAAACCTGACCAACAATTGTTTGGGGCAACAGTTAGGCTACTAAGGTTACTAAGACTATAAAAATTAAAGTGTTTAAGCTAATATTATATGAAGAGGTTATGCCAACTTTGCCTGAGTGTTTTTTGGAAATAGATGTTATGTCTAACGGTGAATGCTTCCCCTACACAATATTGTAATACTGAAACTTGCTAATGGAATTCTAATATAAGTTATAATTAGAAGTATAAGAGTTTAGGGGCAGGCCCCGTGGCCAAGTGCTTAAGTTCTCATGCTCTGCTGCGGTGGCCCAGGGTTTCGCTGGTTCAGATCCTAGGCATGGACATGGCACCACTCATCAGGCCACAATGAGGCGGTGTCCCACATGCCACAACTACAAGGACCCACAACTAAAATATACAACTATGTACTGGGGGGATTGGGGAAGAAAAAAGCAGAAAGAAAAAAAAAAGAAGATCGGCAACAGTTGTTTGCTCAGGTGCCAATCTTCAAAAAAGAAGTATAAGCGTTAGTAAAATTAAGGTAAAAGTTTGTAAAAATTGGTATATTTAAATGGGCTTTATGTAAAATAATTACATCTCTTTTGTCTGATTGTATTGTAAATTATGGCATGGAGATAAACATTATGTCTAACTGGGGAACATTTCCCCTGTCTGATATTTTAAGAACATATAAATCCACCTTTCAGGCTATGTTAAATTAAACATGCTAAAGGAGATCTCACTTTAAAATGGCCAATATGGGGCAATTTCAGTTTACCCAAACTGATGTATGCATTTGGAAAAAGCTAGCTCCAACAATGGGAAGCCTATTTTAATCTTTTGAGGCTTCTAAATAAAATCAGAAATACTTTACTGCCTCTTTAAGAGAAAATAATTAAATAATTAAACATGCCAGCAGCTGGCCAATTCTGCTGCTTTTCTCTACTCTCTTGCTGAGCGTCACTTCAACTCACCCAAAATTCCTGATCTAAAATTAAGCAAGTAAAAATAAGTTATCTTTTGAGATAACTTAAAATTGTAATGGCCATTCTGGGAAATCTCTTTTTCAGAAAAGAGAGGATTCAAAATCTGTCCTAATGAAATGCAGTCTTTGATTAATATGTCAAAACTTCTAAAAGACAAAGTTATTTAACATGATATAAAATGATTTTTGATGAATGAAAGCCTGTTTAAGTTTGCTGGTTTGATTTAAAATAGACATGTCCCCAGAATTATCAGCATTGGACATGATGCAGACACACAGCCTGGGTTTACTGATCAAATGAGCTCATGTCATCTCTGTTACAAAATTTATCAGCAAAACTAATAACTCAGTATAATAGCTGATTTTGTTTAATGCCTCATGAGGTTTTTGTAGACGATCTAAATATAATTGCTAAAGAGAGGTGAACTAAATAAATGTAAAAGGGGGTCAGCCCAGTGGCGCAGTGGTTAAGTTCACACGTGCCACTTCTCGGCGGCCCGGGGTTCGCCGGTTCAGATCCCAGGTGCAGACATGGCACTACTTGGCACGCCATGCTGTGGTAGGCGTCCTACATATAAAGTAGAGGAAGATGGGCACGGATGTTAGCTCAGGGCCAGCCTTCCTCAGCAAAAAGAGGAGGACTGGCAGTAGTTAGCTCAGGGCTAATCTTCCTCAAAAATAAATAAATAAATAAATAAATGTAAAAGCATAAAAGTTTTTGGAAAAACTTTTTAACAAGACCTATATGTATTATGGGGTATGTACTTAAAGCACTTTAAAATGATGGTTAACTGCTTTAATATTACATGAAGTTTTCAAGAGTGATTTAAACATAATTGTTAAAACTGGCTCAGAGTTTTTTAAGTACAATAATTATGTTGTATAGTCTGCATCCTTAAAAAAACAGCTTCCAAAAATGTTTTGGAAACTTAAGCTTTATAGCTTTACTAAGTTAAGTTAAATAATAACAGCTTATTGGGTAATTTAGGTCATTTTCACATAAGATAAAATACTAAAAGTTGATTACTAACCACAGATTTGTCTGCCTTTGGTTTCTTATCTCAAAGAAACTGAAAGGTGCTTAGGTTTACTGATAAACATGTTTTGCGTATGCTGAGGAACTTTCTATAAAAAAAACACATTTCTAAAAGGTCTGTATACAAGAAAACTAAAATGTACGTTTTCAGTAAAAAGATATAAAAAACAAAAGTATTTTTGCTTGTTGGGTTACAAAAAAAGATAAATATGTCCTAAAGTGCTAGAAGGGGAGACAGAAAACCTGGGACAAATTCTAAATATAAAAAAGTAAGTGAGAAAAGATTTATAACAGTAAAACCCTGCAGAATTTTGTGCGTGGTCAAGTTGGCTAAGATTAAAGTAAATCCAATTAAGTAAATAAATTTATATGTCAACAGTAAACTGGTACAAAATTAAAACTTGGTCTCCTCTTTCTTAAAAGGATAATTTTCCTAAACTTTTAATCTGTTCTTGATAAAAAGATTATAAAAAGGTTTTTTTTAAATATTTAACCTCTGTTTCCCCTTGACTGTTTCAGCTGTCACTTTGAATAGATACCTGAATATGGTTTCGCAGTGAGTTTTGTTCCCTAGCTGAACAAATGTTGTAAAGTTTTTATATTTTTGACAAGCTCCCTACACACACACAAAAATATTCAAGTCCTGAATAAAAGATTTCTTTTGACCTGGAAAAGGAGGGAGAGTTTCTCTGGGGATTTTCAGAGGGCCCCTGAGACTTCTCAGAGAAATCTGTTCTCTTTCTATGAGAAAAAATGCTAAACTAATTAGGCTTATTTGGTATGTTAAATTACATGGGAAGTGTTGTCAAATAAGTATTGATAAACTTCTTAAATGGTATTATGGGAATGAGTGTTACTGATATAAGTATTTAAAAATTATCTAAAATTCCGATCTGTTCCGATTGTCAGCAATAATTCTGGTTATTACCTCAAAGTATTATATGTCACAAGAATGGTCAAGAGTCTTGGTCACTTACCATTTTTGAATATTTTCTTACTAACAGACAGTCGTTTTACTCTGATGTTTTTGCAAATATGTTTCATCTTCAGAGAAATTCATGGACAGGACTCTGTGCTTACTCTAGAGTATAGGTTCTGATAAACGTTCAGACTGTAAAACTTAACTGGGTAGGAAATTACAGAACTCTAACAGAGAAACCAATGACTTCATGGAACTGCTGACAGAAGAATAAGATCAAGAACCAATTCCATGGGACTGAATGAACTGACGAGGATGATTATAATTTTTATGGCTTTTTGCTTGAGATATTGGTGATTTTGGATGTTTTGTTTTTTTCCAGATTTAAGAAAACCTTTTTCTTTATTCTCTTAAGGAACTATGATTTATAGCAATTTGTAAATAAAATTGAAACATTTATCTTTTTCTCCCTATCTGAGCCCTCCAAAATGTAAAAACTCCTGATGAGTAAGTATTCTTATTCTCATGGCAATATGGTTGTTTGCATAAGTTCAATGAGAATCTGTTCTTATAACAGGACACATTTGGAAACACTGGTTATAATACCAAGGCTTTGACTGGAACACCATATTTAAGAAAAACATACAAACTTGGATATCACAAGACAGCTTCTGAGGAATGAAGGCTGACATTCTGGAATAAATACTGGAAATACTTATTGGAAATATTGGCCTGGTAATGTTCCTATGGATTTCCAGTGAACTGGTAAGGTTGAGCAAAGAATGTTGCTCCCTCTGGCAGGTACAAGGAACCTCAATATCTTGGGGACCTCTTGAAGACAGGAAGCCACCCAAATCTTTGGGTATTGCAGACGGAATCTGATGACAAGTTCTTGGTCTGGTTTTCCTGGCCTCAAGAGGCCTTTAAAGTTCAACCTGAGATTCCTTATAAAAAGCTCCAGCAAAGCAGATTTAAAAGAGCCTATATAATCAATTACTATTCTTGCTGTATGTATGTAAATAATTATGCCAAATTTATTAAAACTAGACATTTTGTAAACCAATTAGTCTTAATTTGGTTATGTCTAGTGAAATTGAGGGTGATTTTAGAGAGAGAAAAATTATGTTTCAATAAAAACTATAATACACATTTGTGGATATTGGATTTCGGTTCTGTCAATTGTCTTGAAGATTTTTGTTACATCTGTTAACTGGACGGGATACTGAATTTGTCTAGTCTCCTGAAATATCTGGCTACAAGCCTCTAAACTAACATTTTCAGTTTTTTTTCCCCATCATTTTCATTAGAAATCACTGAAAACTAAACTTGCCTTTTTTTTTCCCTGAAGCCTTGCAAACTGAAGCTAGAGGCCTTAATATAAACTTGAGGGATTCACATCTACTGCCGTGTGAGCCACTCAGAAAGCCACCTGAGAGCCCAATGACACCATCAGAGACATTTCAAACTGCAAAAGATGCTTCAACCCTGACTTCTAGGAATCTTGACTGGCTGCCCACTGGGCTCAAGAACTAGTTTATAATTTGCTCCAACCATTAACCTTGTTTTTCTCTTTTTGTTTCTCTAGAAAAACTTCTTATTAAATACCTGGCTACTTACTTATACAATACAGGCTTAAATTCAGGAAACTACCTGCATCATCACCTTATTAAAACACCAGTTCAATGAGATGAAACAACCTATGCCCCGATTCAGCAGGAAGTAGCTAGATCAGTCCCTGTCCAAATCCCTCAAGAATGAGGGATGAACATAAAATAGGGTGGAACTGATACCAGCCCTGATATCAGTTTCCCTACGTTAAACCCAGCACATGTGGGGTTAAAACCAAAGCACTCGTTCCCTGGCTTCCTGGGTCCAGAATCCACTCTCCTCAATGGAGACAAACGGCCAAGGATAAGCACCTGGATTCGTTATCTCCTCCCCACAAGGATCTACAGGCTGTGGGAAAGCTGCTGACCAGCAAGGTCATGGGCTCCCTCCTCTCTGCAAGTAGTCTCCAGGCCAAAGACAGGCTGGTGGGAAAGCTCCAACCAGCAAGGCCATATGCTCCCCCAACCCTACCTAAAACCCCAAATAAAAACCCTTCCTTATAGCTTTTCTTGGAGTTTGAGATTTCAGCATTAGCTGCCCTCTCTCCTTGCTCAGCACTGTGCAACAATAAAATTCCTACTTTCTTCCACTACACCCAGTGTCAGAGATTGACTTGCTGTGCAATGTGTGAGCGAACTCACTTCAGGTTCGATATCACCTTCTATATGTACAGATTTGCCTATTCTGGAAATTTCATATTAATGGAATTATACAATTTGGGTCTTTCATGTTTGGCTTTTTTCACTCAATGTAACGTTTTCAAAAATCATTCATTTTGTTGCATGCATCAGTACTTCATTCTTTTTTATTGCCCAATAATATTGCAGTATAAGGATCTAACACATTTTGTTTATCATTTCATTAGTTGATGATATATGGGTCATTTCCACTTTGAGGCTCTTACAAATAATGCTGCTATTAACATTCATGTACAAGTTCTTGTGTGGACATATATTTCATTTCTCTTGGGTATATACCCAGGAGTGGAACTGCTGAGTCATATGGCAACTTTATGTTTGACATTTTGAAGAACTGCCAGAACATCTTCCAAAATGGCTGGTGATTTCACATTCCTACCAGTAAGGTATGAGAGTTTCAATTTCTCCATATCTTGGCTAACACTTGTTATTGTCCACCTTCGTGGGTGTGATGGTATCTCATTATGGTTTTGACTTGCATTTGCCTAATGACCAATGATGTGGAGCATCTGTTTAGATACTTATTGGCCATTCATATATCTTCTTTGGAGAAATGTCTCTATTCAAGTTGTTTGGCTTTTTTTTCTTTTTTCTTTTTCTTTTTGCTGAGGAAGATTTGGCCTGAGCTAACACCTATTGCCAATCTTCCTCTTCCCTTTTCTTGAGGAAAATACTCCCTGAGCTAACCTCTGTGCCAATCTTCCTCTATTTTGCATGTGGGTCACCTCCACAGCATGGCCACCAACAAGCGGCACAGGTCCACACCTGGGAACTGAACCCAGGCTGCTGAAGGAATGTGCCAAACTCAACCAGTAGCCCATGGGGCCAGCCCCATGGCCATTTTTTTTA
This sequence comes from Equus caballus, assembly GCF_041296265.1. Lineage (NCBI taxonomy): Eukaryota > Metazoa > Chordata > Mammalia > Perissodactyla > Equidae > Equus > Equus caballus. The sequence continues at coordinate 48,308,819 of NC_091706.1, forward strand.
ATTGGGTTATTTGTCTTTTTATCATTGATTTTTGTACTGCTCTAATTTTTTTTTTCTTTTGAGGAAGCTTAGCCCTGAGCTAACATCTGCCACCAATCCTCCTCTTTTTGATGAGGAAGATTGGCCCTGAGCAAACATCCATGCCCATCTTCCTCTACCTTATATGTGGGACACCTGCCAAACCATGGGTCCATGCTCAGCATCCGAACTGGCAAATCCCAGGCTGCCAAAACAGAGCATGTGAACTTAACCGCTATACCACTAGGCTGGCCCCTATACTGCTCTAATTTTTAACCACTAGGTAGAAAGAAGTATTTTCAAATGAACAGCTTAAGCTGTCTTTGTTTATACTTTTTCTCTCATTCAAATCATAATGAGCAGAATCAATTCAAATTTAATTTCCCCAGTAAATCCAACACAATGGGCTATGTTCCTGAACAATGAAATAAAAGCTAGCCCATTTAAAAAAAGAAAAAAAGAGAAATAAAATTTCAAAATATTTCAAAAATTAAGGATACTTAATATCCTTCAAGCTTTTTCATCAAAGTTAAAATCTCTTTAGGGAAGAAAAGAAATGGGTGTAGATATGCCAACTGTTATGCTCCTGGAAGCGCCCTTTCTATCATCTACAGTCTGAACGGTGTCTCCTGGAGCAATGAACGTAGGACTCTAGTGGTCACCACCACCAGATTTCCAGGAAAGCTACTGCTTAATATTATCGACCATGTGATTGGCTCTTTTTTCTTACTAAAGAAAACTGCTCACTAGATCAAATTTTCATGGCCAGGGATCAGAGGAAGAGGAGAGGTGCTGATTCTCCTGCCACTGGGAGAGCAAGAACAGCCCAGCAATCAGCGCGTACTCCCTAAAAACATCGTACTGTCAATTCCAACCCCAGGCCTGTCACCAGTGCCTTCAGAATCCAAAGAAAGGAATTTCAACATTTCCTCACCACTCTGGTCCTGCTCCTTTGGAGGGAAGACCTGAAAAGCTGGAAAACGCCAAAGGACCAGCACTAACAAAGGATACAAGTATTCTATTAAATGAGGTACCAGTGAATTTATGAGCCAGATATCCCACCCCTGAATAATCCATGCTTAGACTCATTACAAAGGCTTCCTGGATCCCAACCCTAAGCCTTCCTGTTATCTGTAGGACTTGAGTGATTTTTGTATGCTTTGTGCTTTTCTATGTCTTTTCAAATTTTTAAAAATGATCACACACTATTTTTAATAATCAAGAAAAAAGTATATATTTTGAGCAATTTAAGTTCAAATTGGTGAAGGAAGTATTCGACTATAAAGGAAATACCTTCTGATTATGAAGGAAATACCTTCTGATCATCCCTTTTTTTTTTTTAAGATTTTATTTTTTTCCTTTTTCTCCCCAAAGCCCCCCAGTACATAGTTGTATATTCTTCATTGTGGGTCCTTCTAGTTGTGGCATGTGGGACGCCGCCTCAGCGTGGTTTGATGAGCAGTGCCATGTCCACGCCCAGGATTCGAAACAACGAAACACTGGGCCGCCTGCAGCAGAGCGCGCAAACTTAACCACTCGGCCATGGGGCCAGCCCCTGATCATCCCTTTTATATGATACATAGCTTAAAACAGTTCTCCTGAAAAATATGCAAGAACAGTATATTATTTTTAGCCCTTTTCACGTGAAGAAGTTAGACTACATCACTACCCAATGTGCTTCCTTTTTTTCTTTTTTTTTTTTTTTGTGAGAAAGATTGGCCGTGAGCTAACATCTGTTGCCAATCTTTCTCTTTAGCTTGAGGAAGATTGTTGCTGAGCTAACATCTGTGACAATCTTCCTTTATTTTATATGGGATATTGCCATAGCGTGGCTTGACAAGCAGCGCCAGGTTCGCCCCTGGGATCCAAACCTGCAAACCCTCGGCCACTGAAGCAGAGCACATGAACTTAACCATTATGCCACCAGGCTGGCCCCTAATGCGTTTCTAATGTAATTTTAGCCCCCTTCCAAATTTGTACTTCTTTGAAAAAGTCAGTTCTTAAATGTTGTGAATTCTTTAATTTTGCCTTTTCTATTTCCTACATTGATAACACGCCTCAATGCTATTTTAAGTTTTGAACCTAAAAACTCTCATTCTATATTCCTGAATTGCATTTAAATTTATTACTTTATATATACATTTACGATCTCAACCTGATTTTTAATGTTTCTACCTGTGCTGAAAATGAACTATGATTTATCCCTTATTGGAAGGAGCTGGCCCTCCCAAGAAGCCCAGTGATGCCAATGAGCACGCATTAGCAAGAGCTCTCTACAGCTCCCCGGTTCCATCTTTGGCAGATCAGAAGAACACAGTACACACAGCCTGTGTGCACGTCAGCAAGCTGTCTGCCGTGTCCCACAGCCCTGTACGCAGGATGCGGAGTGACAGGGCCAGTCAAAGAGATGGATTCATAACTGTTTCAACAGCTTCACTGGAAAGGTACTGCCCTTTACCCTGTCCGATTTGACATTTTTATCAGAAACTGCGACTAAGACAGAAAAAACAAGCTAATCAACTCGGCAGAAAAAACAAAGCTGGGAAAGACAGCAGAGAATGGACCATAATCTAAAAAGATAATGCACTAAACGGATGAGTTAAATTTAGTAAGCTAAAGTTTAATTTTCACTCATAAACATCTAGGAGCACCATATTGCAGGCACCACATCAGGTGCCAGATACATAAAATCATACTGCTCTCGAAGATGATATCCGAGAGAATAAATTATAAGTTTCTGAATTGGACCAAAAATCCAACTGAATAAAAGGATAAAACAGATGTTACTTAAGAACATGGTAGTAAACTTAAGAATTATTTAAAAGTGAACTTATAAACACAATAGGATGTTACCCCTCATCCAACTTAAGCTGTATTAATAGAAGCGATGCATCCAGAATGAGGAAAGTGATAGTCTGTCCCAAATTTCTTTTAATTAGCTCTTTTTTAAATAGATAGTTGTTCCCGCATCAATGTGTGAACTCCCTGAAGGCAGGATTGTATCACAGCTCCCAGCAGAGTGCCCGGGCTGATGGACTGACTGGCTGAAGGGACAAAGGAATGAATGGAGCATAGAACCACTCTAGCCTGGTCAGACCAACCACACCTGGCCCATCTGACATTCTAGACACGCAGTTCTAAGAAGACCAAGAATTGGGAATGCAATGAGAAGCCAAGCGCCAGGAAGAGAAAGGACTCAAAGACAGTTCAATAGAAGAAACAGTTCAAGGAAGTGGAGAAGCTTAACTTGGAAGAAAGAAGAGATGGATGAAAGCAGAAAAAAGGAAAGAAGATGAAAGCAGAAAAAAGGAAAGAAGATGAAAGCTATTTCGAGACGTTTCCCTCCCCTGATCATTTGGAAGGTTCTGATTCATCCTTCTAGATCACCTTCTCTGGAGCAGCATCCTACTCCCAAATGACTCAGAAAATATATAATAACGTGTCTACAGAAAGAGAAGAATAAAATAGATGTGGCAAAATGTTAAAAATGGATTATGGGTACACGGAAGTTCTCTGTATTAGTGTTTTATTTCTTTCTCTAAATTTGGAACTATTGCAAAATAAGAATTTTTTTTGTTTAAAAGACAGCTTAGATGATCCTGCAATGAGGGGCAGAGACAGGGATCAAATGGGAGTGGCCGCTGGACCTTGGGTACCTGTGGACCAGCCAGCGTCAGTGGAGAATGCCAAGCCCTCGGGGTCATCGGCCAGCCATCACAGGTCCAGCTGTCACAGGTCCAGCTGTCACAGGTGTTTCAGTGGCAAAGGCAGCAAGGACAGAGGTCAACGCAAAAACACCTGGATGAGGCCATCGACCAGAGAGCAATACCCACTGCACGGCTCCATCACTACCCCACTGCTTCCTGCACCCACATGCCATCTGAGAAGGAGCAGAAGGAGGAGGAACCTTCGAGAAGGGAGAAGCAAGCCCGACACAGAGTTTAAATTTTAACTTGAACAGGCATTTATCTCTCTCACCCTCCAAGAAAACCTGAGTCACTCCAAAAGAGACTGTTTGAAATTTGAACAGATGATGTAATCTTTCATCAATAACTTAGGTTTTTTTCGATCCTCAATGGGGATGAGAGTCCTAGAACAAAGTGAGAACAGTTGAAAAGAAAAACAGGTCATTACCATATAAAATACCAAGCGTGCCTCAGACCCTACTCACTAAGAAAATGGAGGGTAGGACTTACTGTATTGACAGAAAAAAGAAACTACCCCATAGAGGCTGCTTTTCTTGCCCATAGACACAGAAATCAGACAGAGTGCAAACTAAAACCAGAGCCTGTATCCTTCCAAATTCTTGCCTTAGGCAAAACAACTTGTACTCCTTTACATTATTTAAAACACAAAACAATGGAATGTTAGATTGGCAAGAGATTCATACAGCTCCTGTTTCATTTTGCTGGCTTTTTTTTTTCAACTAAAAAATCTCTTCCCTACTAAAAGCTTCTCTTATTTCTAACAGAAAACTTCTACCTAATCTATTAATTATCCTTTCTCACCACCCTACTGTAGTGTGACTTAGGAGAAAGCTGGGACACGAGGCAGAAAGCCGGCTTTCTAGCCTAGGCCTGCTGGTCACTTGCAAGCAGTGTGACTTTGGACCCTTTGCTCACCTCCATGGGCCTCAGTGTCCTCATCTGCAAAAAGAGAGAAGGGATGGACATCATAGAAACAGAAAGAATGGTGGCTGCCAGGGTCTGGGGAGAGCTGGGAGCAGAGTTATTGTTTAATGGGGATAGAGTTTCAGTTTTACAAGATGAAAAGAGTTTCAGAGATGGACGGTGGTGACGGTTGCATATTATGAATGCATATAACACCAGTGAGCTGTACACTCACAAATGGTTAAGATGCTAGTTTACGTTATGTGTAGCTTACCACGATTTTAAAAAATGGGGAAAAGAAAGCATACACACAAAAAAAGCCAGAGGAGGGCTAAACAATACCTGCTCTGTCTACTTCACAGAGATGCTGGGAGGAGGAAATGCGTTCCGTTCTGTAAAAACTTTTTAAACTGAAACATCGCATAAAAGTGGTGCTGACGTTGTTAAAAGAGTTTAAGTGACTGGGGCCAAGAACTTCCCATTAGACCGACCATCGACCATCGCATCCCTGCTGCTCAGCAGTTCGGCACTTCCTGCGTCACCAGGCAGAGGCCACTTAGCGGCCCTTTGCCATTTTCCGTCCATCCCTCAAAGTAGGGATGCAGACCTTTTCAGGATGCAGAGCAAATGCAAGTCTTCGGTGTCACACTGAAGTGAGGAGGAAGGTTGTTTACCTTCCTTTAAAACCTCACAACGGAAAACAAAGATTAGGAAAAGGAAATTTTTAAAAAGTAATGCTGAAAACAAGTTTTCCTCTCATTTGGCTCGCCGTCCATGAGGGAAAGAAAAAAATAAAGGCTGCCCAAAAGTCATTTTTTCAGGCTAGATAATGTAACTATCCTCTGGGTTCCTCAGTCAGAATTTAAAATTCATCACAGTAGGATTATTGGTTTACTTTTAGTAGTGGGGAATATATTAGGAGCTTTTTAGGACAGGAACTCTTTGTCATAGCCCAAAGATGCTCAGTGAGTTTTTGATGACTGAATGACATTTTTATTGATTCTACATTGGCACCCTCGTGCCACATACAAGTCTAGCTACTTGGCACGTCATGTCACATATGTAGATCACGCAAAGGACCCATGAATATACTATCACGGAGACCTTCATTCACAAACAAGCAGCTTTCAGTAAATACAACGGCTTTCCCCACAACCATCTATTAGGTAAGACAAGCAAAACAGACGGGGAAGCATATAAATATTCAAGGAATTAAGCCACAAGTTTTAATTTTCTTTAGCTCTTCCATGTGTGGCTGCTTTCGCTGTTGTTGTACTGTATTTATTCAGCGTGTGCTATGAAGCAGGTACACAAAATGGTTTTGCTATACAGGGCCTCTACTACTTTAAAAAACAAAAACAAAAACAAAATGCTAAACTAAATTAAGGAGAGGTGATGGCATATAAATGCTATACATCAGGCCTGGTTTGCTGGATCACAGAAAGGCTCAAATTCTGCCCCACCCACCAACTAAGACGACAATGCCTACAGCCCCAAATCACAAGAGAAATTCAAGTCTTGGTCCCATACTTGCCTGTTTTCTAAAATACAGTCACTTGTAGTGACTTGAAATAAGATATTCTAAAACCCACTAATCCAAAACGATCACCAAAGAAATCCATTCATACCACTTGAATGGCCAAGAAAGACTTTCCACACCTGTGGACTGATGAAATATCAAAAGAAAAGTAAACCATGCGTGATATGCACATCCAACTCACATTCCTGGACTCTGCCCATAGATGCAATCCTGCCCTTTCTGAAAGGAGGCAAAGAAACAAGTGTAAACGTGGTGTCAAAAAAGTGGAAAGCAAGTGCAAAACATGAAGAAGATCTCTGGGCATGAGGCTAAAAAAACTAAGCATTTTTCATGGCACGTATACCTGGGAACGCACTGTGGCTGTATTTTTTAAAAAAAGGAGGGGGGGGGCTGCCTATACTCCCCAGTCAACCTTTGGCTAACAGCTTCACGGAGCTCAGATCTGCCAGCTTCTATCACAATGGACTCACCATCAGCTCTGAATGACCTTGGGCAACTCATTTAACCTTTGTGCACCTCGTCCTCGTCATCTGTAAAAGGGGAGCGACAAGGCCAACAAACACGGTTGTCATTGAAGATACGAAGATGAGTTAGCATAGGTACTGGGCCTGGCACAGAAGACATTTAAAAAAGATTCTAGCTCATTTCTTCTCCACTAAGATATGCAAATGATGACACAGCAAAAAGGTACGAAACCTCCCTGACCGCTTTGTGCAGGAAACCACACAGAGCCTCAAGTTGCCCTATTTCGTGACAGCCCTCAGAGCCTTCTGCTAAGCAAAGGAGAGATTCGATGCAAAAACTGAGAGATTGTAAAACCATACAAGTCATGTGTGGGTTATTTCCTATAAGTTTGTTTATGAGTCAGTGGGTTGTAAATCAAAACATATTTCCTATAAAAATATTGACTGATGCATATCTGTATCAATATCTATCTACATGCATGTTACGTGTGTAGATACATGCATGTATACATATATACACACACAGTACATATATATATATATATATATATATATATATATATATATATATATGTAAACACATGTTACATTCTCAACCTAAGCCATAAAAGCCTATTTAGGCCCTAAATTATTAATAACTCTGGCCAGAGCCTTAGAGCCAGAACCAGCAGGGTGTCATATTATAGGGCTGAGACACACTTCCCCTCTCCCAATCCCCACACTGTGGCCAGGGAGTCCCGTCCACATACAAATGCATGTAATCCTCACGATGAAAACACTTCAGTGGCTTGTCACTGCCCTCACCACAACTCCTTAGCAAGGCACCCCCGGCATCTGTCTTCCTCTGACCAGCCTCTCCTCACTAGAGCTGCAGGCCTCCCACGCTTCTTCAGAAACCCTGAAGAGATCACAGTGAAGGGGATCAGAGCACATCACCCCCAAATATGCCACTTTGACATAAACGTTGTTTTGAGCTGAAGGTAATTAGCTCTCTGCCCTCCCGCTTTCTGTCTAAAAGCAGGGCACAAATTTCCCTTTGTAAAGGCGCCCCCCCACACACACCAAGAAGAGAACTACCCACAGATAAATCTTATCACCTGAGAGGACTCTTATCTGCATAATAAACCCTACTAAACAATCCTGACTTACATTTCCTAGTCACCTTCCCATAACTCACCCCCACCCAGAAGCCCAAAACCCTTTTCTTGTCTAAACTCTTCTATATACTTTATCACCCTTTGTTAACATGGTACACAAGCCCCAAATTCTAACCACCTCCTTGAGGCACATTTGTGAACTCTCATGCATATAAATGTAATTAAACTTATTTCTCTTTTCTCTTGCCAATCTGTCTTCTGTCCATTTAATTTGCAGGGCCCCAGGGAATGAACCTAAGAGGGCAGAAAGTTTTTCCTCTCCTATTATGGTCTCTCATATCTCAGGGCTTTTGCACCTACTAATAAACCCTCCTGGTATACCTAATACCTAATTGCTCCAAGTATCTAGCAATATCTGCCTCAATTCAGACATCTCCTCCTCCAGAAAGACCTACCAGGTCAGCATCTCCCCAGACTCCTGTCCCTCACCCAAGATTAGGTTGGTCACCCCTCATCTTTGCTCCCACAGAACCCTGACCATTTCCATCCCACAGCATTTATCCCACTACATCCCAATGACAGAGTTTCTTGTCTGTATCCCCCAATAAACCATAAGTGCCTGAGTGAATATTAATAAGCCAAGATATTTATTTTGTTAAAAAAAAATCCTGTGGCTGGCCTGGTAGTGCAGCAGTTAAGTTTGCTCACTCCACTTCAGTGGCCCAGGGTTCACCAGTTCGGACCCCGGGTGCAGACCTACCCACCGTTTATCAAGCCATGCTGTGGCAGTCATCCCACATATAAAACAGAGGAAGATGGGCATGGATGTTAGCTCAGGGCCAATCTTCCTGAGCAAAAAAAGGAGGATTGGCAGCAGATGCTGGCTCAGGGCTAATCTTCCTCAAGAAAAAAAAAAAAATCCTAACTAGTCCACTTTCAAGTAACAATCATCAGGCAACACAGGGAGACCTCTGAATCGGGCTGCAGGGCAGGAAGGTTGGGTCTGCCAGGCACTCTTCTTCAGAGCCAAGACTAGCCAAACACCTTTCAGATTCAGGCTCTTGTTGCTATTTGTTTTGTTTTGTTTATTTAGTTGGTTGGTTTTGGTCTGTTGTTTAGTTTCAATTCTGATTTCGTTTTCTTAGTATCTTCTAAGATACTGTAATGGAATGAACAGTGGCTAGGAAATCAGAAAACCTAGTTACTGGCCCCATTTTAACTAATGTATGCTCTCTGCCCTCACCATCTTCTCATCTATAAACTGAGCAAATAGTATAAGAATGGTTCCTAACCTAGGTGGCTACAGTCACCAGGGAAGCCTGTGATAAATACAATTCCCCGTCTGGGACCCAAGTAACTAATAAGCAGCCTGGTTCGGGGACCACCAGAAGGGGTAGAGATTTGAAATCAAGTTCCAACTGGGATTAAGTTCTAACTCCTCCCCTTACTTCCTGTGTGACCTTAAGCAAATTACTTAATCTCTCTGTGCTAGGTTTACTCGCTTGTAAATATATAAGCAGTAATTTTTATCACTGCTCAAATTTTATTATATTTTAAAATATACAGCTGTAACAGTAACTAGTTTACAGGGTTGAAGGGAAGATTAATGTACACAGTGTATCAACTAGTGCCTGGCCCACAGCAGATGTTCAGTAAATGATAGTGAAGGTCCCTTCCCCTTTCTGCATTCTCATAGCACCCTGTCACGTCTCTGCCACTGCCCTTAGGAGCTTCCAGAGGCCAGGAGATCTCTGCCTTATTCTCCACCCTATCCTTGATGTCAAGCCAGTGCCCATGACAATCCCCAGCATTACAGCAGACACTCAATAATTATTGCATTAAAGAATCAACAACTTACTAGAATATACTAACATAACCAATTTCCCTTCCTCTCCCACTAGACTACAGTGTGAGCTCCTCCAAAGCAGGGATCATTTCTTATTTACTGATCTAAAACCAACACTTAACAGTGCCTATCACATGCTTGTTGGACTAATTACATTATTTCCAAAATCTCTTTCCAACACAAGCATTCTAAGGATCTGTGGCTTCAGAAGATCTGGGGCAGAATTAGTTGCAACTATTTGTATGTCTTGTATGTGTCTAGCCACAAAGTACCTATACTTCCACAGTTGAAAAACTACCACAATTGCAATGAAATAATCAGGTAGTTTTCGCATGCCCACCTCACCTGCTAAAAATAACCTCTCCATGAGGGCAGAGACAGTATCTTGTTTAGCATCATATCCCAGAGCCTGGCAAGAGCTTTGCAACAAATGTAAACATTTCTTGAATGAATGAATGAAATGAATGAATGAATCTAAGTTTTTCGCAAGTCTAGGGAAGGCATAATTTCCTTTTTTTAGGAATCTTTCCTAATTAAACTTAAAGTTGCTGCATTTAGGTATGACAAAATATCTAAAAATAAAAACAACAGATGTTTGATCTCTGGGTGGTGGAGTGTTCCTTTTTTAAAATCCTTGATTTATTTCACTCTGCAGGAAATGAGCCAAAGTCCTGGCAGCCACAAAGCTCATATAATAAGTCACCCTAAATCAAACATATTCTGCATCTACAAAGATGACTATTACCAGTTGGTGTTTAAAAGTATTCTGACTAGTGACCTCTGAACACATCAACTTTTAGAAAATGCTTTAGCTAAAGTGATTTTAAGATAAAAGAAGATCAGTAACCAAATGATATGAATCAGTTCACTAAAATAATAACACTTTTATTTAACAAAGACAAATCAAGAACATATGGGGGTTATGGTAGGAAGCCAAATTTAACGTCTATCTTTACAAAATGTTCAAAATTGATTCAATAATAATTCAGCAAGGATACAGTTCTAGCCTCCAGTGAATTCCAAAAGGGGAAAGTGGGACACAATGACTAAGGACAGATGTTTAGACTAAAGGGTCTGCGTCACCAGAAAAAAAAAATGGCACCGATTCAAATGCACAATTAGTAAAGGGTGGTCATGCAAAGGTCACTTTCTGGTAACTCCCGTTTACTGTAATCTGCTACAAAGAGACAGGCTGAAGCCAACGCAGCACAGCAAGAGGAGAAGTCTATGACTATGAACCACGCTATTCTGAGAGCATGCCACAGTACTTAATCTTTCTTTAAGGTTTTAATCGCACTATCAAAACAAAACCCTATGACGAAGCCGGCAAAGGACATAAGATAAACACAGTGAATACAAAGTGAGCTGTTCTCATCTTTCCATTGTTCTGCAGCCCCACGCACACCTTGCAGCACCAATAAACCAGCCATGGCATCCAGGGAAGACAGCATCCTCTGCGCAGCAAGATTTGCTATTTTCTCCTCTATCAGCACTCACCCTTAGGGGGTTAAAGAAAGGGGGGTGGGGGAGGGAGGAAAGCCCCGGCAAGCTTGACCCAAAGCCGTTAATGAAGACAACGTCAACTAACAAAAACTGCAGGTCTCCAACGAAATTTAACTCCGATTTTTTTTAATTGGCATAGCTTTCCTTAAATTAAATCCTCACAGATCTAAAGTGAACATTGCAATCATACCCCCAGGAACAGCTAAATAAATACAACATACTCACAGATTTAGAGCAGCTGTAACTTTGGAGGAATGAATCTAGCCCCACTGTGAAGATGCCTTTCCCCTCTCTTCTACCAGATTTTTTAAAAGCCAACAAAAAGAAGAGACAATCCTCAATTTAAAAGCCAACAAAATCCTCAATTTCTGTTTTATTTCTTGGGTCTCCAGTGAGACTCTCAATTATCAGGCATAAGAAAAGAAGTTGCCGAGGCGGCTGACAGCATCCCAGGGCAGAATTTAAGACATGTCAGTTAAAGTGGCAGCTACAGGCACTGCCGTAGCGGATGCTTCTGCAAGAAGGGATGCCGGGAGATTTTTTTCCCCCAATCTCTGCTGCAGCCTAATTCTAATCCATCACTGTTTAATTACCCTAGGGAAACAGACAAGAAAAATACAAATGGTCTGAATTTGTAAAATCTACAGGTCTTTTAATGATTTTTCCCCTAATCCAGGGATTCACCTTCATCTAAAGAGGGCCAATAGAGGAATAAAATGAATTTCCTCTTTTGTTTCAAGGAAACTATAAGAGCAGGTGAATATTCCCAGGTTAGAGTTGGATTTTATATCCCATGGACTTATCTCAAACATGAAATAAGGGAAAATCAATTCTCTCAAGTTTTTTATCGAACAAGTTAAATGCACAAAAGTTAAATTAGTGAAGAGAATTAAATACACATATGACCTAACAGTCACACCCATGCAACTGGAAACAGCGTTGAAAATTAATATTAGATAAAGAATATTTGAACTCATTTTGATGAAACTTAAAAAAAAAAAAAAAACGGTTTAGAGATGGTCAGCAACTTGGCAACTTTCTCATCCTGCCTTAAGGGCTCCTCCACAGATGAGAACTGAACCACTCCTATGATGGGGCTCACCATTTTATCTGATTATAAAGGCATCAGAAACTGTATTCTAATATTTCCTGATTATAAAGGAAACCTTTCCTTGGAAAGAACTGGAAAACAGACAAGAGAATTAAAACCAGCCATAATCTCATAACCCAGAGTTAACCACTACTAACATTTTACACTATTTCCTTCTAGTCTTGTTCCTCCATAGACAGACATTTTTCTTTAATACTATTGTTTTACATGCTGTCTACTACATTTTTCACAGAGCATTGTTATGACTATTTACCCATAAACGTGACCCATTTCTAAAAGTGCTCCCAAGAGTCAGTATATGCAGTGAGAGTCAGTCAACACATTTTGGTGTGCCTACTGTGCGCTGGGCACGGGGGATACAGAAGTGGGTAGGGCACATGTGGTCCCTGCTCCCTTGGAGCTCTCAGTCCAGCAGGGAAGCCAGATAGTCACCAAATGATAGCAAACGAGACAGGTACTGTACTCCCAAGGAAAACTATAGGACGCTTTAGAAATACGTAAGAGACCTGGTCTGGTGAAGGTCAAGGTTTCTCAAGGAAGGTCAAGCCCAAGTGCAAAATTATTAGTACAGTGTATTTCACACCTACGCTTTCCCATCAACATAAATATCTTTTATCTAATATTCTTTTCTCCTATATCAAAAGAAACTTTAAGTCCAGCTATACTTTTTGTGAATAATGTACAATATGCCAGAAAAAAATTGACCTAACTTGTATTTGAACACAACCTTTGAGAGATTACAAAAGGTAGACCAACCAGGTAATTTTAGGCATCCCTAAAATGGTGAGTTACCACACGTTTCTAAGAAATGTTCAACCTAAAATTAATTTATCCATCTCAGAATATCTTAAAGGCTAAAAGATTCCTTTGAGAATGTTGGAGGAAATATGACAATTCGACAGAGATCTGACATGACCATCTTGATGCAATCTAAGAAAAAAAAAATCAGCAAACAGCCAAATAAGTTATGCAGATTCTAGAGGTGACCAAGGCCAACATCAAGAGTGATAAATCATGCTGATAGTATGTACCCGTCACATGATATGACGAAAATGGCACTTCATCTCTGTGGTCTTCCTCCCAAAAACCCATAAGCCCAGTCTTCCCATGAGAAAAACACCAGACAAATTCCCATAGAGGAGCATTCTTTCTACAAAATATCTCACTAGTACTCTTCAAAACTTTCAAGGTTGGAGCTAGCCTGGTGGCACAGCAGTTAAGTGCACACGTTCCACTTCAGCGGCCCGGGGTTTGCCGGTTCGGATCCCAGGTGCAGACATGGCACCACTTGACAAGCCATGCTGTGGTAGGCATCCCATGTATAAAGTAGAGGAAGAAGGGCATGGATGTTAGCTCAGGGCCAGTCTTCCTCAGCAAAAAGAGGAGAACTGGCAGCAGATGTTAGCTCAGGACTAATCTTCCTCAAAAAAAACACTTTCAAGGTCATCAAAAGGAGGGAAAAAGCCTGAGAAACTGTCACAGCCAATTAGGTAAAAACTAAGTAAATCTGAATAAAGCATAGACTTTAGTTGGTGATAATATATTGACATCGGTTCACTAATTTTAATAAATTGTAATACTAATGTATGAGTATAACAGGGGAAACTGGGTATAGGGTATATTGGAACTCTGTACTACCCTCGCAACTTTTCTATAAATCTAAAACTGCTCTAAAAAATAAAGTCTATTTTTTTAAAAAATTCTCTTTCTCAAATTGAAAGTAACTTTATTTTTTCTGATCATTAGTAAAACATATCCCATAAAAATTCTGACGATGCAAAAAGGTATAAAGGGGACTTTTTAAAATTATAAATATCCTGTAATTCCATCATGCTAACAATCCCAAACAAAATAATTGTGTGTGTATGTGTGTGTATTTGTGTGTACGTACTGCTCTATCATACATGTATAAAATATTATCTGTATTAGGCTGGATAATAGCCCCCAAAGATAACCAGGTCCTAATCCCTGGAACCTATGAATATTACTTTATATGAGAAAAGAGACTTTGCAGTATAATTAAGGATCTTAAAATGGGAAGATTATCCTGGATTATCTGGGTGGGTGCCAAATGCAAACACAAGTATCCTTATAACAAGGAGGCAGGGAGGCATTTGACAGAGAACGCAGAAGGTGATGTGACCATGAAAACAGAGTGACTTGAAAATACTCTGCTGCTGGTTTTGAAGTCAGAGGAAGACGCCATGAGCCAAGAAATGCAGGAAGCGCAGTTCTTGAGGCTGGAAATAGGAAAGAACATCGATTCTCGTCTAGATTCTGCCAAAGAGATTGGTTTTGATTCAGTGAAAACTATTTCGAACTTCCGACGTCCAGAACTGTTAACAGTAAATTTGTGTTGTTTATGCCACCAAGTTTGTGGTAATTTGTTAACAGCAGCCATAGGAAACTAATACAGCAGCCTTACTGATCTGCATTTCTTCTTTTTAGTTATCTGCATATACCCTTTTGCCAATTTTTCCATCAAAGTGTTCTGACTGTTGATCTGTGTTTTGGTACTAACCCTCTTTCATATATGCTCAAGTGTCTTCCCAGTTATTTCTCTTTTATCTGGGTTGACGAGGGTTTCATCATAATGGTCAAAATTATCTTTTCTCCTTTTAGTGTCATGCTCAAAACATACTTTTCAATGCAAAGAATATAGAATTATTTGTCTTAATTTGCTTTTAACATTTACGCCAAAAAATCTCCAATTTTTTTTCTTTATTCCTAAGAACATGCAAAGCCATACATCCCCACACCCGTGTCCCTCCACCCTGAATTCAGCCTCTGGACCAGCATCAACACTGAGACTTGGCTGGAGAACAAGTGTTAAGGAGGGAGACAGGAGACTTCTGGAGACCCCCATCCATACCCACATTCCCTCTGTCAAGTCTCTCCCCCCAAACTAACTCAGTGCCAGATATACAGAATACGCTTGGCAAACATTTGTTAAACCACACAAAGTAGGAAGATCACCTCATCCCTGGTCTGACGAGGTGGGTCTCAGAAATGGAGAGACGGTCAAGGATAACAGCTACTCATTTACCAAATACTTGTTAAATTTCACAAAATGTTTTCTTTTATGCTTTGACTTTTATTTTCTATTATTTTACTGTTTTATATCTCGAGATAGCCATTTTAAGACTGCATGGAAATAGCTGTATTAAAATTTCTTGCACCTTGGGAGGAACAATGGTTTTAACAGAAACAGCAGTGCTCCCATTATATTATGCATTAAGTAATCCGTATATATATATTACATAACATCTGCTTCACATTTTGTAGTTTTACAACATGCTTTCAAATAAACTCTTTCATAGGCTAAAGACACAAATCACACAATAATTTTTTTACTTACACTGAATTGTCTGAAAAGATATCCTTAGATTATTTTAGCGACTAAGTTCTACTGAAAATATAGGATCCATCTATGTATCTAAACAACAAAATTGTACATACTGAGACAATGAGAATGATCTACCAAAATATATATGCTTTAAATTGCTGATCATGGAATTAATTTTCTTGTAGTAACTACACAGAATTCTTTTTTTTTTTTTTTTTTTTTTTAAAGATTTTATTTTTTCCTTTTTCTCCCCAAAGCCCCCCGGTACATAGTTGTGTATTCTTCGTTGTGGGTTCCTCTAGTTGTGGCATGTGGGACGCTGCCTCAGCGTGGTCTGACGAGCAGTGCCATGTCCGTGCCCAGGATTCGAACCGACGAAACACTGGGCCGCCTGCAGCGGAGCGCGCGAACTTAACCACTCGGCCACGGGGCCAGCCCCTACACAGAATTCTTTTAATCAAAACAAATAATACATTGTTGGTATAATTTCTTTTAAATTGGGGTCAAATTTTTTTAATGGCAAAGAACCTTTTAAATAATGTGGGATTTGACACAGAACCTTATACATATACACACTTTTTTTTATAACTACATAAAAGTAAAGTCAAGCTACCCATGCAGAAAATTTTAACTGCCAAGATAAACAGAAACCCCAAGTTTATAACTGTATTGCCTAGAGGGGAGACCAAAATTATGCCTAAGCCTCTAAAAATACTAATTCATCAGAGCTACATGGAGCTTCAACATTTTTCCTAGTTATAACATTCTGCTTACAGGTCATAAAAATTACTCCTAGCTGGCTTGAATACTTTCACTCTGGACAATAAAAATAAATAACACAGAAATTACATACATAAATCCCCAAATACCTCTTCAGTTTTAAGCAATTCCAGATTAGGTTTATTAGTGGCTATTAAGTCTTCAGACTATTTATTAAACGTGTATGATACATGATACTGCACTACACATTATTCATAAATGTACCTAACTCAAATTTCCCTCCACCTTTGAGGAGTTCTACCCACGACGTTCTACAAACACGATGGCACAAAAGGGAGAGAGAGGGAAGAAGGGGAGCCAGGGAGAACCAGAGACAGATTAATTCTTAAACATGAGCAATGGAGAAGTTTGACACATTTCAAGAGGCAAAGCTCCCACGTATCCGCTTTGGGGGAGTTTTATTAGTCATTCTAGGTTGCTACTTTTATCAAGAGATGAAAGAACGTATCAAAAAACAAGGTAGATAAAAGATGGAGAAGGTTAACAAAAGGCAGTGAAGTTCACTGCATCCCTTAAGAATCTGACAGCTCATTCACACACACTTCAGAAGAAAAGTGAGTTGGCCCACAGCTGAGAAATGGCAAGGGAGAAACCAACAATCCTGGATAGTGTTTACGATGCCCAAATAATCGGACGTTACCTAATTATGTATGTATTGGGGTTGATTAACACAACAAGATATAATCATCATTTTAAAAAATACATATTTCAAAAGATCCCTGAATGCACTGCCCCTTTGAGTAACGACAGCAATTACCATTGTGCCCTACACTTGGTAAACTCTCAGTAAATGATGGCTGGATTTTTAATTCACTGCAAATCCTTGCAGTCTACTTTGAGGAGCCATCTCTATTTTCCAATTAGCACATTAATTCAACAAACTCATTAATTTGACAAATATGTACTGACACCCACTCTGTGCCAAGCATGATGCTTGGGTACAGGGTACACTGTGATGAGCTGAACAGACCAGTCCCATCCTCATGGATCTTAGAGACCAAAGAAGAGATGGTCAAAAAACAAGTAACAATTAACTACCAAGGAAGAAATGGAGGGAGAGAAACCAACAGGATGACAAGATAGAGAAACGGGGCGGGTGCAACCTATTTAGATGGGGTTATTAAGAAAGGTGGGAGGACATACCAGCTGAGAGCTGAGATGACCAGGAAGAAGCTCTGGGAGAAGGGGAGGAAGTCGCCGTAGTCAGAGACACCAGCTCAAACCTAGGGCAGCAAAGGGCTTGCTCCATCCAAAAGCTGAAAGAGGCTTGTGGCCAGAGGGCAGGCAATGAGGGTGAGAATTGTCCTGACCAGGTAGAAGCAGTAAGTCAGGGCCTGACCACCTCAAGCCTTGTGGACTGAGGTGGACCAGGGTCTTCATCTCAGAGACATGCAAACTCATGGACAGATTTTAAGCAAAGGAGTGATGTCATCCAATTTAATTTCAAGAAGGATCACTCTGTCCTGATTCAAACAAACATGGTGCTAATAAAATAAGTTATGAGATAACTGGGGAAATCTGAGCACTGACAGGACAGTTGATAAATGCTGTTCATTTTCTTAGGTGTGGTACCAGTCTTGTGAAGTTTTTTAAAAAAGACCTATCTTTTATATTTGTGTACTAAAATACAGACAAAATGACATCATACCTCTGTATCAGGTTAATTTCCTGACCTTGACGTATGAATGGCAATGAGGTAAGAGCACGTCTTTGATTTTAGGAAGCATGTACTGAAATATTCAGAGGTAGAAATAGATTATAATGTCTAGAATATGATTCGAAATAGCCCAGAGATGGAGTATAGAAGAAATAAGATTGGCCTTGAGTTGACAACTGTTGAAGATGGGTGACAAGTATATAAGAGTTCAGTTTACTATCCTCTCTACTTTTTGTATGTGCTTGAAATTTTTCATATAGAAATTTTAGAATAAGGTGACTTTGGCTGCTGTGTGGAGGAGGAGTAGGGCGCCACTGAGAAGGTGGAAGGAGAGCGAGCAAAGGAAGCAAGAAAGTACATTAGGAGGCTCTTAAAGTCATCCAGGAAAATCCAAGAGTAACTTGAGCTAATGTAACAGAGAGAGAGAAAAGTGAAAAGACGGGGAATCAACTTTGGAGGTAGTAATCGTCAGACTTGGTAACATGAAAATTAAAGGACAGGGAAAGAATTAAAGATATCTCCCAAGCATCTGGCTTCAGCAAGTGCCTGAAGACGTTTATAGAGATGGAGAAGACAGGGAGAGGAAAAGCTTTCAGATGGATGCGCCAGGTGGCTGTCAAGAGTTCAATTTGGGACATATAAACGAAGGTGTTTGTGAAACATCCAAGCAGGTGGTCAAACAAGCAATGATTGGACCTATTTCCCAACACGATTATCAAAACAGTCCCAGACAGAGCAGCGCAGAGCAGTAGCCAGGTCCAGAAGGTCACTGATGCAGGAGGTGAGAAAGTCAGTACTGTGAGCAGGGTCCTACTAAGTTTCAGACACAACCTGGGCACTGCTGCCAGGGTTGAACGACAGTCAGAGAGGCTCCTGAGCCTGCAGAAAGGGCAACCACAATGGCAAAGGCCTTGCTCATAGAGGTCCACGGGTCATTCATTTTGCCACCAACACCACCAAGTCTTTCACCTCCACCGGGCCTCCTTGGGAAGATGAGACAATTGGACCAAAGGATTGCTAAGGGGCTTGCCTTTGAGTTAGGACATCCCGTCGCTCCCTGGAGTGAAAGAGAACATTTACAGAACACATATACCTTAAGTTAAAATGTGCATACACACTCCTGCCCCCAATAGCCCTATATAAAGAACATCTTGTTTTGGAAGGTCCCAATACAATAGCCGACCATCAAAGGAGACCTAATAATAAGAAAGAAAATACACAGAAAAGCAATTCCATACAAGGAAAAGACACTTAGGGATGTTACTCACTGGGCTTTTTAGAGAACTTTTATTTCCATTTACTCTATTTCATTGACTCTATGACACAGGATTTTTCACCATGTAGCATCTCTGACACGAGGATGTATCCTAGAATTGACAGCAACTTCGGCCCAGATCAAAGTTCAATTCTTGGGGAGGGGATCTGCATGTGCTTCTGCCAGTCACCTGAGGGCACCACCAACCTGATCCAATCACCTGCTTCAAGTTGTTTGGGTCACACTGGTAACTAATATTCAGACCACAAAACGCGTGAATCAAATTCCTAGGGTGTAGAAAAGTTAAAACACAGGCTTCCTGTAAGACCCAGCAATTCCACTCCTATGTGTGTATGCCAGAGAAGTGCAAACATATGTCCACACACAGATTCGTCCACAATTGTTCATAGCAGCATTATTGACAACAGCCAAAGACTGGAAACAACCTGAATGTCCATCAACTGAGGAATGGATAAACAAAATGTGGTCCAGCCATATACTTGATTATTCAGCCACAAAAAAGAATGAAGTGCTCGTACATGCTACAACATGGATGAACCTCAAAAACCAGACACAGGGCCAGCCCAGTGGCACAGCAGTTAGGTGCGCACGTTCCACTTCAGAGGCCCGGGGTTCGCTGGTTTGGATCCTGGGTGCAGACATGGCACCACCTGACAAGCCATGCTGTGGTAGGCGTCCCACGTAGAAAGTAGAGGAAGATGGGCATGGA
The DNA here is from genome assembly GCF_041296265.1 of Equus caballus. NCBI lineage: Eukaryota > Metazoa > Chordata > Mammalia > Perissodactyla > Equidae > Equus > Equus caballus. The sequence goes on from NC_091706.1 coordinate 48,328,776, forward strand.
AGTTAGCTCAAGGCCAGCCTTCCTCAGCAAAAAGAGGAGGATTGGCAGAAGTTAGCTCAGGGCTAATATTCTTCAAAAAAAAAAAACCAGACACAAAAGAACACATGTGGTATGATTCTATTTTTATGAAACGTCTATAGAGACAAATCTAGAGAAAGAAATTAGATTAGTGGTAGCCTAGGGGTAGGAGTGGGAATGGGGAGTGACTATAAAGGACACAGGTTGTCTATTTCAGGTGATAAAAACGTTTTAAAATTAGACTGTAGTGATGGTTGTATAATTCTGTAAATATATTAAACTTCGATAAATTATAAACTTAAAACAGGGGTTTTATGGGATATAAATTAATAATGCAATAGAGCTATTTAAAAACATTCTCAGGGCAGAGAATCTCATGAGAGGTTTTTTTTTTCCCTCCCTACCTAGTACCAAGATTGAAATACACAGGTTTCCTTACTGTAACTTCCAGCATGACAGTTTTATTTTTCCCTTTCCTTACAAAAGGTCTCTCACAAATTTGTCCATCGTGTGTTTTCCTTCCTGAGCCATATTTAAGGTAATGATGTCAATGGCATCTTAGAGCCAATAAAATAATTAAGTGCCAACCTGGTTAAGAAAAATCGGAGAGGGAGGGGGTCCCTGAGAGACCTGAGCAACATTTATCTTACCTAGACAGGAAGGCTTGGGCCAAAAGAAAGATCAGAGAAAAACGAAAATAAATCCAACTCTGCCTGTAGTTACCACTTATAATTTAACCACTATGAAGAAAAATATTAACTAGATGTTTTTCAACTATCATTCACCCTAAATAACTTTCAAACAAACCAAACTATTGCATCATAATTAATTGATTTAACCTGATGGGGGTGGGGGTGAGGGGAAACGGCCTTAGAAGCCTTCTCTCAATCTACAATTTATGGTTCAAAAGAGAAGGTGTGAAGAAGGAAAAAGCCCATGAGAAATGCTGTGCTACAAAATATTTTTATTTCTATTATAAGCTTCTTATCTCTCGGCTAAAAATATCTGCCTCTTTCAACTTCTAGAGGTAAGGACAAACTCACCACAGTTCTTGCACATAAACACATGCATCCCCACTGCATTCACACTGCCTCAGGACTCGATTAAACAGAGATGAATTTCTAGGTAAGGATAAATTCAAAGTTTTATTAAGGGTATGGAGTATAAGAGATCACTGCTGAGAACATACTAAGCCTGCATCTGTTGTAACAGTCTTTGAACATAAAGTTGCTACTTCTCCTCTAACTTCTCTAAACCACCATAAAAAGAAAATCTTGATTAACTGGTATCTGACCAGGCTCCCCAGTCCATCAGATGTTTGCCCCACTGCCCTCTGTGGTTTTCATGAGAAAGAGGTTAACCAAAAGCACAACCAAGTCACAATGTTTCCGAGTGGTTAGTCCACTCTCTCCAGTCAACAGAGGCCAGGAATCCTGGGGGACCCAACTTCACTTGTGTCCACAGGCGGCCCAGATAACCCTGGTGTCCCTCAAAACCCAAAACCAATGGCAGCCACTCCTATCTCCCAACCAGAAGATAGCTCTCTGTGGAACCTCCGAAATATTTTACTTATCGGTTTTTTTGTGTTTGTTTTTTGCTGAGAAAGATTCGCCCTGAGCTGACATCTGTGCCAATCTTCCTCTATTTTGTATGTGGGTTGCCACCACAGCATGGCCACTGATGAGCAGCATAGGTCCACGCCCAGGAACTGAACCCAGGCCGTCAAAGCGTGGCACACCAAACTTAAGCAGTAAGTCACAGGGCCGGCCCCACATTTTGTTTATTCTTTGTGTGTCATATCACAGTTCATTGATGAACAGACTTTACACCCATCACTGTATTGTCAGACATGGTAGCTGTGCACAAACACTGGGAAAGAGGACACCCAGGCATCAGGGCACCAAGAATCACACGCCAGCACGGAATTGTTAAACCAGGAAGCAAGAGAGTACGGCAGAACTAATCTTCTGGCAAGTTTCTACAGATCAGGAGGTAGGTCTAAGTTTTAGTCCCTCCCTAAGAGGTCACCTCCTATGTCAAGCAGGTCAGAAAGTTTATAAACAATTTTAACTTTCAAAAAGGAGACATTCAGGGGCTGGCCCCGTGGCCGAGTGGTTAAGTTCGCGCACTCCGCTGCAGGCGGCCCAGTGTTTCGTCGGTTCGAATCCTGGGCGCGGACATGGCACTGCTCATCAGACCACGCTGAGGCAGCGTCCCACATACCACAACTAGAAGAACCCACAAAGAGAAATATACAACTATGTACTGGGGGGCTTTGGGGAGAAAAAGGAAAAAATAAAATCTTAAAAAAAAAAAAAAAAAAGGAGACATTCAATGTGCCACGAACTGTTAAAAAAAAAAAATCTCTAATTTTCCCTCCATTTCTAAATGTTGGAGATGTTTCATGATCTACCAGTTTGCAAACCTAGCAACTACCCAAAATAGTTAAAATAACACAGTTGTTACCACAGGAAGTAGGAAAATCCATGTCTGCGGTGGTAAATCCCTTAAGCAGAAAAGGAGAGTAGGAAACAGTTTTCTTTTGGGGAAACGATTTAAGGTCTTCCTCATCATTAGCTTGCATCTTTTCATTAGAGATTCACAGGAAAATATTCAGGGGAAAATTTAATCATCGGGCTGGCAAGAGGACCATATCCTGCCACAGAGATGTTGGAGCGCTGTTATCTGTGCTGGAAACACAACCCCAAAATATGTGGTTGAATCAGCGTAAGGAAAAAGAGCTCCCCCGAGTTAGCAGCTAATGGATCACAAAGGGAATGCTATGGCATCACAAATTTAAGAGGAAACAAGAGGAAAACATTGACAAACCCTGAAATTAGGACAAACTAAAAGTTCACATAAAAAACAACTGAAGCATTTTTTAACACATATTTGTAATCAGAGGGAAAACATACACACTTTTTTAAAAGAAAAGTACTGAACAGCAGATTATTTCTGCAATATTTTTAATTTCAAATGGGTCAGTAATGCAGGAGACATAAGTAAATGAACATCACACTCTACGTCGGGGAAACGAAGGGAACCATCTGAATGAGCCTTCTTTGTGAATGAAGGACAGCCTGCTAACTTTCAAAACGCTACTTGAAAACATTTTTAGTCACTTTCAAATTTTCTTAACATATGTGACACAAACGTCCACCTGCTTAAATGGAATATATCAGATATAATGTGACCTTTTCCAGTGTCTCAGAGCAGGTTTATCAACATGATTTTCTCAAGGCAGACTGACAGCAGGTGGGGGGAACAGTACTGAGGACCTACTATGTGCTGTACTCCTATTATCACATTTAAATTAAATTTCATTTTATCTTCCCAATAAATCTGTGACAGGATGAAGAAACTGAGACTCAGAGAAACTGGTCCCAGGCCTCCCAGCCACTAATTGGCGCCTGGGACTGGAGCTGAAGTCCAGCTGTCAAGTCCAGGGATGCGTCTCTCCAGGAAGGCACATCTCGTTGTGTGCGCCTAAGCAGAGGACAACCACGCTGCTGTGCTTTCGGGTTTGATGACCGCAGGGCATATTTCCATCCCTTTTTCGCTGCCATTTTTTGCCACTATCAACAAACTGGCTTCTAAAACCATGCCCTCACCGTACCTCCCAGAACCCTGGCAAAACTATGCCAAATAGCAAAGTTTATTAGAATCAAGTCAGAATTAACTGTAAATAGACTCTGGATGGAGACCTCCATGGCCAAGAAAGGGCAAGATTTTTATACTCTAATATGGACTTTGGCCACCTTTTCTGGCTTTGGGTTCTATTTGAAATAGGTGAGTTTTTCTAGGACGTGAAGTGTTACTATCATGTGCTCCTGTAACCAAGGTGAAGGAGCGTGTACCGGGGACATTTCAGCAACATTAAAAAGGAAACACAAAAATGTGTATGAGACAGTCTTAGGTGCCACAGGAAATAATGCACATCAGAAACCTAAAAGAACATCCCACAACTAGAAGGACCTGCAACTAAGATATACAACTGTGTACGGGGGGGTTTGGGGAGATAAAGCAGGAAAAAAAAAAAACAGAAACCTAAAAGAGTAAGATAAATTCTAGAATAGGTACACCTTTGGATTTGTTAAACTGAGCAGGACAGGAAGTTAAAATTGGAAGATGAAAGAAAATGCTGGCAACAGCAGATAAATACAGCTGAAGAGAGGCTGAATGAGGCAATGAAGGAAAAAGAAAATGCTAGACAATTAGAAAGTGAGGTAGTGCTGAAGAACGATTGTCTTCAGGATGGAAAAACTGTAACACGGTTGATAACAGAAGAAAAGAAACCAAGACACACGGACCTCCAGAATTTCACATTTTAAAGGTTCCCCAAGGGTTTCTCATAGTCACAAATCAAAACATCTCCATCACAGGGGTCATTTGTAGATGCTGTTCTGAGAACCAGTCACTCTAACATGGGAATGTCTAAAACAGCTGAGCAAACAGTAGTTTTTGTGCAAATACACACATATAGATCAAAGGAACAAACCAGAAAGCCCAGAAACAGAATGCTATTATTTTAACGAATTTATTATTTGATAAAGGAGGCATCAGACATAAATTTTCTTTCCTTCACAGACTTATTAGCTAATGGTGTTGGAATAGTGGGCTAGCAAATCCATGAGCTAGGGATCTAAATTAACTTCAGTTAAGTTCAAGGGTGTGTGTGTATGTGTGTGTGTGTGTGTTTTAGTTCAACTGTGTCCTTACTGATTTTTTTTTTTAAAGATTGGCACCTGAGCTAACATCTGTTGCCAATCTTTTTTCCTTCTCCTTCTCCCCAAAGCCCCCCAGTACATAGCTGTATATTCAAGTTGTAGGTCCTTCTGGTTGGGCTATGTGGGACGCCGCCTCTGCAGGGCCTGATGAGCAGTGCCATGTCCACGCCCAGGATCCAAACCGACAAATCCCTGGGGTGCCAAAGCAGAGCATGCAAACTTAACCACCTGGCCACAGGGCCAGCCCCCTTACTGATTTGCTACCTGCTGAATCTGTCCATTTCTGAGAGGTGGGTTGAACTCACCAACTATGAGAGTGGATTCATCTATTTCTCCTCACAGTTCTATCAGCTTTTGCCTCACGTGGTTTGATGCTCTGTTGTCAGATGCATACACATTAAGAATTGCTGTGTCTTCTTGGAGAAATGATCCTTCTCTCCTTATGTAGTGCCCTTCTTTATCTCTGATGACTTTCCTTACTTTGAAGTCTGCTCTGTCTGAAATTAATATAGCTACTCTTGCTTTCTTTTGCTTCGTGTCAGCATGGTGTACTTTTCTCCAGCTCTTTACTTTTAACCTATAGGTGTCTTTATATTTAAAGCAGGTTCTTGTAGACAACATACAGTTGGGTCATGTTTTTTGATCCATTCTGACAATCTCTGTCTTTTAAATGGCACATTTAGACCACTGACACTCAAAGTGATTACTGATATGGTTGGATTAATATCTACCATATTCATTACTGTTTCATTACCGATTTCTATCTGTTGCCCTTGTTCTTTGCTCCAGTTTTTGTCTTCCACTCTTTTCCTGCCTTTAGCGCAAGAACAGATGGGTAATGTAAGCAGAAAAATGGAAATCATAAGAAAGAATGAGCATTTTATGATCCCATCTTCTGTTCTTTCTTAGCATATCAGTTATATTCCTTTTTTTTACTTTTTTTAATGGTTGCCCTAGAGTTTGCAATGTACATTTACAACTAATCCAAGTTCACTTGCAAATATACTATACCACTTTACAGGGTGTGAGTACCTTAAAATAACAAAATAATTCTAATTGCTTCCTCCTGTCCTTTGTCTCATTGCTGTCATTCATTTCACTTATATAGAAGCATGCATAAGCACATATACACACAAGATGCATACATGATGAAATACATTGTTGGTATTATTATTTTGAACAAACTGTTATTTGTTATATCAATGAAGAATAAGAAAAATCATGAGGCCAGCCTGGTGGCGCAGCAGTTAAGTGCACATGTTCCGCTTCAGCTGCCCAGGGTTCACCGGTTCGGATCCTGGGTGCGGACATGGCACCACTTGGCAAGCCATGCTGTGGCAGGCATCCCACATATAAAGTGGAGGAAGATGAGCATGGATGTTAGCTCAGGGCCAGTTTTCCTCAGCAAAAAGAGGAGGATTGGCAGTCGATGTTAGCTCAGGGCTAATCTTCCTCAAAAAAAAAGAAGAAAGAAAAATCAAAGTTTTTATTTTACTTTCACTTACTTCTTCTTTGATGCTCTTCCTTTCTTTAGGTAGATCTGAGTTTCTAACCTATATTATTTGCCTTTTCCCTAAAGAACTTTTAATATTTCTCTCAAGGCAGGTCTACTGGCAACAAATCCCCTCAGTTTTTGTTTTCTAAGAAAAAATCTTCCTTTCTCCTTTACTTTTGAAGGATAATTTCACAGAGTACAGAATTCTAGGTTGGTGGGTTATTCTCTCCACTCTTTTGCTTGCACGGTGTCTGAGCAGAACTTGAGAGAATTCTTACCTTTGCTCCTCTATAGGTAAGGTGTTTTTCTCCTCTGGCTTCTTTCAGGATTTTTTCTTTATCTCTGATTTTCTACAGTTTGAAGATGATATGCCTAGGTGTCAGGGGGGTTTTGGCATTTATCATGCGTGGTATTCTCTGAGCTTCCTGAATCTGTGGTTTGGTGGCTGACATTAATTGGGGAAATTCTCAGTCATTACTAGTTCAATATTTCTTCCGTTCCTTTCTCTCTTCTTTCTGGTGTTCCCCCTGTGTAGTTGTCCCACAGGCCTTGGATGTTCTGTTCTTTTTTTTTCAGTCTTTGTTCTCTTTGCTTTTCCGTTTTTGAGGATTCTATTGATATATCCTCTGGCTCAGAGATTCCTTCCTCAGCCATGTTCAGTCTACTAATAAGCCCATGAAAGACAGTGTTTTTTATCCCTGGCATTTCTTTATGGTTCTTTCTTATGATTTCCATCTTTCTGCTTACACTGCCCATCTGTTCTTGCACACTGTCAATTTTATGCATTAGAGTCCTTGGCATATTAATCATAGTTATTTTAAAGCCCCAGTCTGATCATTCCAACATCCCTGCCATGTCTTGTTTTGATGCTTGCTCTGTCTCTCCAAATTGTGTGTTTTGCCTTTTGGTATGCCTTGTAATTTTTCTTGATAGCCAGACATGACATAGAGGATAAAAGGAACTGTGGTAAACAGCCTGTAGTAATGTGGTGCCGAGGTGTGGGGGAGGGGAAGCATTGTATGGTCCTCTGATTCGGTCTCAGTCTTTAGTGAGCCTGTGCCTCTGGACGGAGAACTTCACAACTTCTTCTCAGTTTTTTTCTCCCCGCTTAGGAGGATGGCTAGAGTGGGCTGGAGTTGGGTATTTCCCTTCCCCAGGTGAGTTAGGCTCTGATAATAACCCAGCAAGTTAGGCAGTGGTTAACTAGTTTCCCCTGACGGCGGGCCTTGTTAAGAACAGAGCACTCTGGTATATTTCAAAATGGTCCCTTTTCCTCTTCCCTGCCAGAAGCTCAAGGGAATCTTTCTCTGATATTTACCGTGGGAATCTGCTAGAGCTCCTAGAGATAAATTTCACAATCCTGGGGGAGAGGGTCCTCCCTACGACTGAGTTTCTAACTCTCCGAGTTGTTCACACTGAGCCGCCAGCAATTCACTGCTGGTTCCCACGGTGGCTTCCACTCCTCGTCTCCCTGCTCTGCTAGGTCATGACTCCCTGTATCTACGTCTCCAATATTGCGGGCAGCGTTTTGCCCTCCCCTTCCTTATGGATCCAAAATGAGTTATGGATTTTTTTTCAGTTTCAGTTTGTTCGGCTCTTTCCTTGTTGTTAGGACCGAGTGGTGACTTCCAAGCTCCTCACATGTGAAACCGGAAACCGGAAGTCAAGTTCAGGGTTGGTTGGTTTGTCGACCTATGATTTGATTGTTAAAAACGACTAGATGTTAGAAATCGCTGACAGTGCCTTTCAGACCCAAAGGTAAAGCCACTGCCAGTCTAACGCAGCCAGTGACATCTCAGAGAAACACAAGGGATGATGTGTGCCGCCCACTGGTCACCTCAATTATGTCAGTCTGACCTGTTTCCATCTGTGAGACCTGAACCCCTTTCTGGTGTGTCTGCTGCTCCAGCTTCCCACTGGGAACAGCAGCGCCTCCACTGCTGAACTCCAGTTACCAGCCCCACAGCCTGATCCTCTTCCTCCTCATGGACTGCAGTCTCCCATTACAGCCCAAGTTCACTGCTTGACAGCAAGAGTGGAATAGCAGGAGCAGGGCTGGAAAATCCTGAGATTTCTGGATGGCGGATAACACACTCACCAGGGAAGTGCCTTTTTTTTTTAATCACACGAACAGATTACCTTCTAAAGAGTACAGGATGAAAAGAGAAGGGGAAAAAAGAGTAACTTCACAGTGGAGAAACCTGACCTCAAGCCAGGGGACCAAGTTTAACATCAACAGTAGTAAGCCACGTGGATAACATGTACCTTTCATATAACGTGATGAGAATGATGCTTTATATCTCTGATCTTCCCTCCCAAAAACACGTGACCTCAGTCTAACCATGAGAAAAAAAACAGACAAATCCCAACTAAGGGACAATCCACAAAATAACTGACCAGTACTGCTCAAAACTGTCAACATCATAAAAACAAGGAAAGTCTCAGAAACGGTCACAACCAAGAGGAGCCTTAGGAGACATGATGACTAAGGGTGATGTGGGGGCCTGAATGAGATCCTGGGACAGAAGAAGGACGTTAGGTAAAAACTAAAGAAATCTGAATAAAATAGGAACTTTAGTTAATAATAAGGATTCTGTAGATTATTCCATAACAGATTATTAATTATGACAAATGTACCATGCTAAGATGAGAAATTAACAATAGGGAAAACTGGTGTGGGGTACACAAGAAGTCTCTCTACTATCTTCACAACAATTCTGCAAATCTGAAACTGTTCCAAAATAAAAAGGTTATTTTTTTTTAATCCTAATCACAATTAAGTTTTTTTTAAAAAAAAATAAACATTCAACAACATGAACATTAAAACTTTCGGACAATATAAAATTTGTAACTCTAACATAAAGAAAAATAGCAATTAGGGGGAAATATCTGTAGCAAATATGACAAAAGATTAAATTGTGTTTCTATTTTAACTCTCATAAGCATGTAAGAGAAACATTAAGAAAAAAGCTAAACAAGCAAAAGAAGACTAGAACTCATACAAAAGGAAATGCAATGTACTAAACAATGATAATAAAGAAAATTTTTAAAAACTAAAACAATTAGGTATTATTTAAGTAGCAAAACTGTTTCAAGTAATACCCAGTGAAGGTGATGCTACATCATGAACCACTTCACTGATACGGTATCGGCAGCCAAATGAACTGATAAAATTCTTTTGGGTGACACGGACTAAACTGTGTCCCCCCCAAATTCACATGTTAAAGCTGTAACCCCCAGTGTGATGGTATCTGGAGATTAGGCCTTTGGGAGATAATTAGGTTTAGATGAAATCCTGAGAGTGGGACCCTCATGATGGGATCAGTGCCTTTATAAGACACCGGAGAGCTTGCTCTCTCCCTGTCTGCCTGCCATGTGAAGACACAAGGAGAAAGCAGCCGTCTGCAAGCCAGGAAGAGAGCTCTCACCAGAACCTGACCCTGCTGGCACCCTGAGTTCAGACTTCCAGCCTCCAGAGCTGTAGGAAAATAAATTTCAGTTGTTTAAGCCCCCCAGTGTACGGTATTTTGCTATGGTGGCCAGAGCTGACTAATACAGAAAGGCGACTTTGAGATGTATCATATAAAGAGCGATAAAAATATTCATCCCTTTTAGGGCTGGCCCTGTGACCTAGTAGTTAAGTTTGGCGCACTCAGCTTTGGTGGCCCAGTTTCAGTTCCCAGGCAATGACCTACACCACTCTTCAGCGGCCATGCTGCGGTGGCAACCCACATACAAAAAAGAGCAAGATTGACACAGTTGTTAGGTAGGGAGAATCTTCCTCAGCAAAAAAATAATAATTCATCCCTTTTAATCAAGTAATCCTTTTCTGTGAAGTTAACATTTGGAGATAAAAAATAGGACGAAACTATACACGTGAAAATATTCATTACTTATTTTTAAGTTTTTAAATCAGTAACAACCTAAGTATCTAACAATGAAGAAATGATAAACAAGTTGTGGTGTTCCACTTGATCTAACATGATGTCATTTAGAATCATTATGAAAACTATGTAGGCTTATAAAAAATGCTTACAACAAAGTTAAGCACAAACCAAAAGCAAAAATCTACAATATGAGGCTAACTATGTAAATACATAAGGACAAGCTGTAAAAGGGTTAGCAATAAACACATAAATTTAACTTGATGGAAAAAAAATTTTTTTAGTTTAATGACTGTTACAAGAAATAACACTTAAAAATATATTTGATAGTAACTTTACATAGATCCTTTCTTAAGCATAATCACATCCGAACTCTTAACTTACAGAGAAGTGACTTTCTCTGACAGAAGTCACTACTCTGAAAAAAATGAAATGAAATATTTACATTTTATATAAGAGAATTATCAATTTTTCTTTACTACAAACTTTTTTTTATTATGTTACTACTTACATAGAGATGGTTTCCAAGGCATCTTCAAAGATGTCCTGGAGGGGAACAAAAAATACAATGAGTTTCTCAAGAACCAAGAACTCTAAAGGTAAAAGAGAAAATGAGTGTGTGTGTGTGTGCCGGGGCAGAGGGGCCAGGATTTTGGTAGGATGCACTAGGATCATTCCTCTTAACACTCACTAATGGAATGCCTTTCAAAGAAACCAACCTTAATGAATTTAAGTGAGGTTTCATTTAATTTTTTAATAATTAAGACTAGTAAAGTATTCAGCTAGCGATCAGACCGGGCTAATCTGAAGAGAGCGTGACTTCTTTAATGGAGTTATCCTTCATTCCCCAGTCTCATTCATCCCAGATATAGGATAAAACAAGCAAATAACGGGACTTGCCCAATTTAGTCTTCTCTTTCTCCACAGCTAGCCAAGTTAGTATCCTCTGGGTCCTTACTTCACATCCACTTCACTACGCTCCTACTAGTCTTCCTGCCACCATCCTTTTAATCTGTACCACACAGAACAGCCTTTTCATTCACGCCACTGGCCTGTTGAAAAGCTACAACAGGAGAAACACCCCCCAACACACACACACACTCATATGCACTCATAAATCCACACTCGCACCCCACACTTATACACAGACACACACTCACAATGTCACATATAAACTTACAGTCTTACACACACTCACTTACAAACTCACACATACACAAAGCTCCCTCATAGCTATAAAAGTCAAATATAAGCTCCTCATCCAGGTATTTGGGACCCCCCCATAACCTAGTTGAACCTTCAAAGCATCCTCTCTCTCCATCCCTACCACCATCACCACCGCCCAAGAACAAGGACCTCACTCACCGGTCTCCCTGCTCCCATGCTTGACACCCTCCATTCAGTTCTTCCCACAACAGCTATGGCTATTCTTTTCTTTTCTTTCTCTTCTTTTAATAAGCTCACACCACTCCACTGCTCTAGACCTCTCCAAGAGCTTTCTATTGCACTCAGAATAAACCCAAACTCCTTCCCATGATCCACAGAGCCCTAAATGGCCCCGCCATTCTCTGACCGCCTCTCCGCCCAGAGACCCCCATGCTCACTTCACTTCAGCCCCAGGTCTGCCTTTCTGTTCCCTGAACAAGCCAAACTCACCCCACACCTCTCTGCATTGTTCTCTCTTTCCTAGAATATCTTTGCTCAAGTCTTCCATGGCTGACACATTCTCAGCCTCTCCTTTTCAGCTCAGAAAGCCACCTCCTCAGAGACTGTCTCTCATGAATAACCCTAGTTAACTACTAAGAATAGCAGCTTACATGTAGCTTCTCATCATCTGATTTATTTCATTCACAATATTTATCATAACCTCTAATCATCTTGTTTGTTTACTTGGCTACAATCTGTCTCCATCAGGGCAGGTTCTTATTTACCATGTTTACAGAAAAATCACCAGGGCTTGGCACACAGTTGTTGCTCAATAAATACACGTTGCCTAACGAATGGATGAATGAATGGAGCTTGGACTTCAAAGCTCTGACCATATCGCCTCATTTAGAGCTATGACACAGAAATGAGGAAAGAGGGTTACAGAACTTTTCCCTTGCATGACCATTAATATTGCACAATGTTTATACTGCACTCTGCATTACGAAAGGAAAGGAAAAAAAAACATGTAAATACTAAAAAGAAGAAACAAATCTATAAGTAGTGACAGAACTGAGTTTAGAATTTGGGATCCCCAACTTGTTGAACTACAGTAATCCCACACTCTGTAAGGGAGGTAGAGTGGAGGGCAATTCCATCTTATCCTCACTCTCCAGAGATTAGTGACTGGAGCAAAATCAGAAGCTCAGAAACCAGCTGATGGAAGAGAAATGAGCTAGTCCGGAAGCACAAGAACCTAAGCCAAAAGTAGAAAGATGCTTCTCTGGCCCCTGTGAACATTCTTAACTAGAAAAAGACTCCCTTCTCTAAAGCAAAAGTCTGAAGAGGCCCTTGGTACCACAGATTTTGTCATTTGGAATCACAGCTCAGTGTCCCACATGCCAGGTTATCACGCGAGGGGTTGGTTTGGAAAAGGGGAGAGAATCTGCTCTCCAGGAACCCAAATTTGGCTGTGATAACCAGTTGCCTGTGCCAGACACCAGCTCTCAGTCCCTCTGGCATCACTGTGACCCCACCTGGGCTGACCTTTCCCAAGTAAGGGGGAATGTAGAGAGCACACTCCTGGAGGCTTCTGTGCACATGGCCCCCTCCTCACAAACCTCAAAGAGCAGGGCACAGAGCAGACACTGAAATACTCACCGGGCCGGATTCCCACTTAAAAGGAGACAAGGCTTTTACAAGCAAGAAACACTCCTATCCCGGAGGGGAGATCCAAGATGGCGCCGTGAGTAGTCCTCTTTGTCTCTCGCCCTTCGAGTCTACAATTATTTGGACACTTATCGCTTGACAAAGGATATCCAGACAGCATCTCAGGACGTCTGAGACACCCACGCGACTATACATCGGAAGGCGAACGGACTTTCCTCTGGGAGGATGTGGAAATAGGTGAAAACTCTCCGACCCCGACGGGCAGCCTAGTACCCGCAAGCGGCTTTCTTCCAATGGACGCCCCCAGAGGATCCACACACATCTAGGGCAAGAGCGAGAACACAACAGAGGAGCGACGGTGGAAACAGGTGACCAGAACCCTACCTAAACCCCCCGCAATTACTCCTAAACGCAGAGGGAAACTTTGGAGTTGCACACCTGAGCCCGCGGGGAGAGTCTCTCCCCGCCATTGGCGGGGAGACCCAGCCTGGTGCTCGGGGCGCCCGGAGGGTCCCAGAGAGAGTCACGGAGGGTACGGAGGTCTCCCAGCTGCCGTTGCCCGCCCCGTGGGACTAGGGATTGCTGGAGATCTCGGAGAGGACCGGGGCTGGGGGAACGTTCAAAGGCCGGTCCTGTGACCCGGAGGGGAAGCGCCGGAGTTCCGCCAGGCAGCAGACAAAACTCTCTGTCTGCCATTAGCAGAGGGGCCACGCCCAGCATTCAGGGCTCCCGGCAGAGGCCCGGAGAGAAGCCCAGAGGGCGGGGCGACCCCCAGCTGCCGTTGCCCGCCCCGTGAGACTAGGGATTGCCAGAGATCTCGGAGAGGACTGCAGCTGGAGAGAGTTCCAGAGACCCAGCTTAGTAGCCTAGGGGGAAACCCTACAGGCTCACAGCAGCCTTAGGGAAAGCCTCTGCACAGCACCAGTAGAAGGCACCCAGCCGCCAGCCACAAGGCTGGAAGACCCCAGGGCAAAAGCAGCATAGCTAGGTGTACTAACCACAGACTGTAGAAGATGCCAATAGCTCTCCTGCGACCCACAGAGGACAAGTGAGATTCGGTGGGTGCCGACAGCAACGGAGTGACAAATATAAGTGATCCCACCCCTGGCCGCTGGAAAAGCCCATAACACCGTTGCAGACCCCAAGGAGAGAGCGCATCTAGGTGGGCTGCAACAGTAGGCACCTGCAGCCTGAAGCCCCCTGTGACGGCCCCCATGGCAGAGGAGGGAATCCAAAGGGCCACTGTGGCTATGAAGAGGGGCCCAGGCCCAGTTAGCAACTACGGACAGGGTTCCTGGTTGGTGAAGTATAAACAGCTGCTCCCCCCACCGCAGCAGCTGAAACAAGTGAAAGGAGCAACTAAACTCTATCTCCATGCGGAGGCACAAATCAACAACATCAAGCAATATGAAAAAATACATTAAATCTCCAGAACAGAAAGAAAGTAACAAATACACAGAAAACAATCCCAAAGAAAATGAGATATATAACCTAAATGATGATGACTTCAAAACAGCCATCATTAAGATTCTCAATGAGTTAAGAGAGAATTCTGAACGACAACTCAACGAGTTCAGGAGCTATGTCACAAAAGAGTTTGATACGATAAAGAAGAACCAAACAGAAATACTGGAAATGAAGAACACAATAGAGGAGATTAAGAAAAATCTAGATGCTATGAACAGTAGGGCCGATAATATGGAGGAAAGAATTAGCAATTTGGAAGATGGCAATATAGAATTGTTGCAGGCAGAGGAGGAGAGAGAAGCAAGACTTAAAAGAAATGAAGAAACTCTCTGAGAATTATCAGACACAATTAGGAGATGCAACGTAAGGATTATAGGTATACCAGAGGGAGAAGAGAAGGAGAAAGGGGCAGAAAACCTATTCAAAGAAATAATGGCTGAGAACTTCCCAAATCTGGTGAGGGAGATGGATCTTCAGGTGACAGAAGCCAATAGATCTCCAAACTTTATCAATGCAAGAAGACCAACTCCACGGCATATAGTAGTGAAGCTAGCAAAAGTCAACGACAAGGAGAAAATATTAAGGACAGCCAGGCTAAAGAAACTAACCTACAAAGGAACCCCCATCAGGCTATCAGCAGATTTCTCAGCAGAAACTTTACAGGCTAGAAGAGAGTGGAATGATATATTCAAAAATCTGAAGGACAAAAATCTACAGCCGAGAATTCTCTACCCAGCGAAAATATCCTTCAAATACGATGGAGAAATAAAAACTTTCCCAGATAAACAAAAATTAAGGGAGTTCATTGCCACAAAACCTCCTCTGCAGGAAATCCTCAGGAAAACCCTCATTCCTGAAAAATCCAAAAAAGGAAAGGGGCTACAAAACCAAGAGCAGAGGAGATAAGTAGAAGGACAACAACAGAGAGTAGCAGCTCTACATCAGAACAGATTAAACCATGGGACGAGAAACAAAGGAAACTGGAGAAAACCGGAAAACAAGACACAAAATGGTAGTGGTAGGCCCCCACGTCTCAATAATCACTCTAAATGTAAACGGATTGAACTCCCCAATCAAAAGACACAGAGTGGCAGGATGGATCAAAGAACAAGATCCAACAATATGCTGCCTCCAGGAAACACACCTCAGCCCCAAAGACAAACACAGACTCAGAGTGAAGGGATGGAGAACAATACTCCAAGCTAATAATGAACAAAAGAAAGCAGGTGTCGCTATACTAATATCAGACAAGGTAGATTTCAAAGCAAAACAGATAAAGAAAGATAAAGAGGGACAGTATATAATGATAAAAGGGACTCTCCACCAAGAAGACATAACACTTATAAATATATACGCACCCAACACAGGAGCACCAAAATTTGTAAAGCAACTCTTAATAGAACTAAAAGAAGACATCAACAACAATACAATAATAGTAGGGGACCTCAACACACCATTAACACCAATGGACAGAACATCCAGACAGAAAATCAACAAGGAAATAATAGAATTAAATGAAAAATTAGACCAGATGGACTTAATAGATATATATAGAACACTTCATCCAAAAACAGCAGGTTACACATTCTTCTCAAGTGCACATGGAACATTCTCTAGGATTGACCATATTTTGGGAACCAAAGCAAACATCAATAAATACAAGAGAGTTGAAATAATATCAAGCATCTTTTCTGATCATAACGCTATTAAACTAGAAATCAACTACAAGAAAAAAGCAGAGAAAGGTGCAAAAATGTGGAGACTAAACAACACGCTTCTCAACAAACAATGGATCATTGAAGAAATTAAAGAAGAAATCAAATATTATCTGGAGACAAATGAAAATGAGAACACGACATACCAAATCATTTGGGATGCAGCAAAAGCAGTCCTAAGAGGGAAATTCATCGCAATACAGGCTCACCTCACTAAACAAGAAAAAGCTCACGTAAGCAACCTCAAACGACACCTAACAGAACTAGAAAAAGAAGAACAAACAAAGCCCAGAGTCAGTAGAAGGAGGGAAATAATAAAAATAAGAGCAGAAATAAACGATATTGAAACAAAAAAGACAATAGAAAGGATCAATGAAACAAAGAGTTGGTTCTTCGAAAGAATTAACAAAATTGACAAACCCCTAGCCAGACTCACCAAGAAAAGAAGAGAGAAATCGCAAATTAACAAAATCAGGAATGACAGAGGAGAAATCACAACAGATACCAATGAAATACAAGAGATCATAAGAGAATACTATGAAAAACTATATGCCAACAAATTGAACAACCTGGAAGAAATGGACAAATTCCTAGACTCCTACAATCTCCCCAAACTGAATCAGGAAGAAATGGAGAATCTGAATAGACCAATCACAAGTAAGGAAATAGAAACGGTAATCAAAAACCTCCCCAAAAACAAGAGTCCAGGACCAGATGGCTTCTCTGGAGAATTCTACCAAAGATTCAAAGAAGACTTAATACCTATTCTCCTCAAACTGTTCCAGAAAATTGAGAAAGATGGAGAACTCCCTAACACATTCTATGAAGCCAACATCACTCTGATCCCCAAACCTGACAAGGACAACACAAAGAAGGAGAACTACAGGCCGATATCACTGATGAACATAGATGCAAAAATCCTCAACAAAATTTTGGCAAACCGATTACAGCAATACATCAAAAAGATTATACACCATGATCAAGTGGGATTTATACCAGGGACGCAGGGATGGTTCAACATCCGCAAGTCAATCAACGTGATACACTACATCAACAAAATGAAAAACAAAAACCACATGATCATCTCAATAGATGCAGAGAAAGCATTCGACAAGATCCAACACCCATTTATGATAAAAACCCTCAGTAAAATGGGTATAGAAGGAAAGTACCTCAACATAATAAAGGCCATATATGATAGACCCACAGCCAACATAATACTCAATGGACAAAAGCTGAAAGCCATCCCTCTGAGGACAGGAACAAGACAAGGGTGCCCACTTTCACCACTCCTATTCAACATAGTACTGGAGGTGCTGGCCAGAGCAATTCGGCAGGAAAAAGAAATAAAAGGAATCCAAATAGGGAACGAAGAAGTAAAACTCTCGTTGTTTGGAGACGACATGATCTTATACATAGAAAACCCCAAAGAATCCACAGAAAAACTATTAGAAATAATCAACAACTACAGCAAAGTAGCAGGGTATAAAATTAACGTGCATAAATCAGTAGCATTTCTATACACTAACAATAAACTAACAGAAAAAGAACTCAAGAACTCTATCCCATTCACAATCGCAACGAAAAGAATAAAATACCTTGGGATAAACTTAACCAAGGAAGTGAAGGATCTATACAATGAAAACTACAAGACTTTCCTGAAAGAAATAGGCGATGACATAAAGAGATGGAAAAACATTCCTTGCACATGGATTGGAAGAATAAACATAGTTAAAATGTCCATACTACCTAAAGCAATATACAGATTCAATGCTATCCCAATCAGAATCCCAAGAACATTCTTCACAGAAATTGAACAAACAATCCCAAAATTCATATGGGGGAACAAAAGACCGCGAATTGCTAAAGCAATCCTGAGCAAGAAAAACAAAGCCGGCGGAATCACAATCCCCGATTTCAAAACATACTACAAAGCTACAGTGATCAAAACAGCATGGTACTGGTACAAAAACAGGTCCACAGATCAATGGAACAGAATTGAAAGCCCAGAGATAAAACCACACATCTATGGACAGCTAATCTTCGATAAAGGAGCAGAGGGCCTACAATGGAGAAAAGAAAGTCTCTTCAACAAATGGTGCTGGGAAAACTGGACAGCCACATGCAAAAGATTGAAAATTGACCATTCTTTTTCACCACACACCAAAATAAACTCAAAATGGATCAAAGACCTAAAGATTAGGCCTGAGACAATAAGTCTTTTGGAAGAGAATATAGGCAGTACACTCTTTGACCTCAGTTTCAAAAGAATCTTTTCGGACACTGTAACTCCTCAGTTGAGGGAAACAATAGAAAGAATAAACAAATGGGACTTCATCAGACTAAAGAGCTTCTTCAAGGCAAGGGAAAACAGGATTGAAACAAAAAAACAGCTCACTAATTGGGAAAAAATATTTACAAGCCACTTATCCGACAAAGGGTTAATCTCCATAATATACAAAGAACTCACACTGCTTAACAACAAAAAAACAAACAACCCGATCAAAAAATGGGCAGAGGACATGAACAGACATTTCTCAAAAGAAGATATGAATATGGCCAATAGACACATGAAAAGATGTTCATCATCGCTAATCATCAGGGAAATGCAAATCAAAACTACACTAAGATATCACCTTACCCCCGTTAGATTGGCAAAAACATCCAAAACCAAGAACGACAAATGTTGGAGAGGTTGTGGAGAAAGAGGAACCCTCATACACTGTTGGTGGGAATGCAAACTGGTACAGCCACTATGGAAAACAGTATGGAGATTTCTCAAAACGTTAAAAATAGAAATACCCTATGACCCAGCCATCCCATTACTGGGTATCTATCCTAAGAACCTGATATCAGATATCTCAAGAGTCCGTTGCACCCCTATGTTCATCGCAGCATTATTTACAATAGCCAAGACGTGGAACCAGCCTACATGCCCAGAAACCGATGAGTGGATAAAGAAGATGTGGTATATATACACAATGGAATACTACTCAGCCATAAAAAAAGACGAAACTGGCCCATTCACAACAACGTGGATGGACCTCGAGGGCATTATGTTAAGCGAAATAAGTCAGTCAGAGAAAGACGAACTCTATATGACTCCACTCATAGGTGGAATTTAGTATATTGAGAAGGAGATCTGATCGGTGGTTACCAGGGAAAAGGGGGGGTGGGGGGAGGGTACGGAGGGGGATGTGGTGTACCCACAACATGACTAACAAAAATGTACAACTGAAATCTCACAAGGTTGTAATCTATCATAACATTAATAAAAAAAAAAAAAAGAATTTGAAAAAAAAAAAAAGAAAGAAACACTCCTATCCCCACCTTCAGAAAAAGAGAAACTAAAGAATACCAAGTAAGAAATCATCTTCGCTTAAGAACATCTCTCCATTTTGTCATATGCAGAGCGTTCTCTAAAAAAAAGCATACTGTATAACATGGTGACCATAGTTAACAATACTGCATTGTATATTTGAAAGTTGCTGAGAGTGGATCTTAAAAGTTCTCACCACAAAAAAAAAAAAAAATTGAGGCCAGACCCGTGTCCGAGTGGTTAAAGTTCTGCACTCCAGTTCAGCAGCCCAGGTTCGCAGGGTTGGATCCTGGGTGCAGACCTACTCTACTCATCAGCCATGCTGTGGAGGCATCCCACACACAAAATAGAGGAAGACTGGCACAGCTGTTAGCTCAGGGCGAATCTTCCTCAAGCAAAGAAAAAAGAAGAGGAATGGGAGGGGGGAGCGAGGAGGGCAAAGGGGTGATTAGGGTCACATGTGAGGGGATGCACTATAATTAGTGTTCGGGTGGTGAACATGATGTAATGTATCCAGAATTTGAAATATGATGTACATCCAAAAAAAATAAAAATTTAAAAATAAATAAATAAATAAAACTACAGTAAAATCAGCCAAAAAATAAAATAAAATAAAATAAAATTTAAACAACAAAAAAAAGAAGAGGAATGGCAACTGTTAGCTTGGGATGAATCTTCCTCACCAAAAAAAAAAAAAGTAACTATGTGAGGTGATGGATGTGTTAACTAACCTTATTATGGTAATCATTTCACAATATATACATATATCAAATCATTACACTGTACAACTTAAATTTACACAATGCTAAATATTCATTATATCTCAATAAAGTAGAGGGGAAATTTTTTTAATTAAAAACATGTTAAAATCTATTTTTTTCCATTTAGATAAATAATAAAATTGAATAGAATACCTCCATTAGTAATGGAGAAGATCCACCAGAATTCTAGGATATTACTCTAATAAACTAGAGGAGAAAGACCAAAAAAGAGAGAAAATAAAGAAAACGTGTCTATGAAGGCCAGACAAAAGGTCAAACATTTTTTCATTTTAAAAAAAGGGAAGGTAAAAAGATGAGCTAAGATTTATCGCATGCCTATCATGTGCCAGGCATTTCACAAAAGCTATCTCGTTTGCTCTTCCCAATCTGAAGCAAGCAAATCGAGTCGCAGGTAATTACCTGCTCAATATTAAACAGCTGGTAAGTGAAGCAACTGGGATTCAATCTCAAATTTCTTTAACTCCAAAGTATTTTCTAATGTTAATAAAACTATCCAAAACTTGGAACTAAGGCAGTTGGGCAGGACCAGAGAGAGGCTGGGAGTGGAGGGGGTACCATATGCTCTCAAGGTCATACTGTAGCATCACTGAACAAGCCCTTCTAGGGATTATTTCTCTAGAAGGCACTTATGTTTGACTTTGCTATTTACTATCTGATTAGAACCCAGACACTGTGAGGTTACATTTTAACTTTACAGGTAGACTTTTAGATGGTAGAAAAACCTCAAAGATTATAGTTTTATTGCCCTAAAGGACATTAGCCAGTTTTACGTATAGCCTAGCAATCTTAATATAACATTATTTTTTTTTCAGCCTATAAATATTCAGTTCCTCAGATACCCTTTGAATCAGTTTACCATCTCACTAGTTTCTTCATTGATAGGTTAAATAAAACTTTGATGCGTTCATTTTATATCTTTATAACAGTCACATTTCTAATTTTCGGAAATTACACTTTGACATTAATAGTGACAACACACTCTCTCCCTGGGTACCAGCTCCTTGGGAACACTAACGTGGGTTCCACCCGGGGGATAAAATGCCAGAAGTCAAAGAGGCTGTCTGCTAACATACCATATATCCAGGGACCAACTGCTTCCTTTTCCTTCTGTCTCTCTAGGTCCCGACCCCCTGTCAAATTCCACCCCTTCCTGCTAGTGCCTCAGAGAGCCCCTTTCCTGTGTGGGGTCTCATCAGGACCCCTAGGTTTGGCACTTGATCTGCAGCAGATTACTAGTCAACAGCCTCCCACTGAGCACTAAGTATACTCCATATATTCTTCGTGTGGTAAAACGAGATTTCTCTACCTGTGGTCTCTATGCTTCTCCATACTCACCACCAACTTCCCAGTGCTTCTCCAGCGCTGGTTTTCATTTCCCCAGGGATTACCAGAAGCTGGTTTCCCTTAAACCTCCCAGTACTGGGTAGGCTTACCATGTGGACTCCAGTTAAAACACATACAGTCAGAGAGGCATCCAGAATCCTTCTAGTTTAAGGAAAGTAAGACAGGAAAGCTCACGCCGCTAACAAATACGACACGCTCACAGGAAAGCCTCAGTGTTTAGTTCCTTCTTGAAGGCTCTGGACTTGCCTCCCTGTTCCCACTCTGGGCCAACCAAAAGGGGCTACTACCCCTGGGCCTAGTGTAACAAATGTTTAACTGAGCCACACCTGGCTCCTAATTATACTCTGCATCAAAATGGTACCTGCCTTTTTCAAGAGCTTATGTTGACTCCCTGGCTGGACTCAAGGGCCATCATACTCCTTTTGAATCCACTTTATAACCCAGCACAGTGCTTCGCATTTCACAGGCTCTTAGCAAATAATTGTTGGCTGTCTGGCTGGCTGAGTACCCTGTCTTGAGATGGAAGGTCCTTATCTAGAGCGGTTTCATTTTGCAGTTTAGCAAACAGGTTAGCCCTGTTAGGTGAATTCCCTGGAGGACCTTCTGGATGCAAGGCTAGCACCCCAGGGCCTGCTCGCGGCTGGGTGGGGGCGCCAGAACCCCCCTGCCCCCCAGATGGATGGAGGACCCTGGTCATGGAAAAGGACGGGAAGTAAGGAAAGGGGATGGGGGTGCTGCATCAACAACGAAGAGTTTTCTAAACAATTTTCCTCTTAATTCATTAACTTTGTCATCTTCTGAGAAGCAAAAATGCACACAAGTACATTTAAGTGACAGCAGGTCCTTAATCAATATTTATTTAAGAATCTTAAATAATGACGATACTAATGATGGAAAGGTATATATTCTTTTTATCCCTAGTGGGGAGAGGCAAAGAATAAAGATAACAAATATGCTATTAACAGCAGTAATTTAATACTCTGTATTAATTTCCAAAGAGACCAAATAGATTAACAGACTTTTCAGGCTTCTCCACTGGAATTTTTATTTACTTTGAGGTGTGAAAAGGAATATGTGGGAAATGTTACTCCAAGAAGGAAGAGGAAGTAGGACGGAACATGGTTAAAATTCAAACTAGGTAGTGAAACCCAAAAAGTCGAACCTCTCCTCCAGGACCTCTTCCTCTCTCCTCTTACCTCTTCTTCTTCCTCCTCCTCCTCTTCCTCCTCCTCCTCCTCCTCCGCCTCTTCCTCCATTTTCCCCTCTCTCATATAGATGACTTCACGGGTCTGTGAGCTGACGCCACCATGTTCTCATTTAACTGTTCTTCTTGAGGAAGGGATAACAAGGTTTGATGGGGCTCTGGAGACACCTTCCTCATCAATGAGAACTACCCCCCAACCCCACAGCAGCAGACCCTCCTACCTGGAGCTCTCACCCAACATTCCATTCTATTGACCACGGAAGCTGCATGTTTGGTACCATGGACTCAAAGAATCCCAGAGCTGCTGAGAACTCTGACAAGTCACAGATTCTAAGCCTGGCTCTGGGGCACATCTGGACCATTCCCAGGAAGATGAGACATGAAGAGGATGCCCCAACCTCCCCTGGGACGAGGGCAGGGAGTAAGAGCCATGGGCACTGGGTCCTAAGGATTGCACACACTCCCCTGCATGACATTCACCCCTGGTGAATCTAGATGATCAAAATGGGAAACCAGACTGACACTGGTTGTCACACTTTATCATTATCATAGAGACACACCAGGAGGATTCCTCAAATATTGGATGCAAATCTTTTCACACATAAAAGGAGAAGGCACACTGCTAGTTAAAGAATCATATTAGGAATATGTAAACTTAAATAACATCATTCCCCACTATAATTTCAATGAAGGGTTGAAAGTTCTCGAAATCAGGATTAACTAATTTAAAATATACATCTATTACGGGTGTGTGAAGTGACTTTTAGAAGGAAGATTGGGCAAAGAATTTTTTTTTAAAAAAATATATGTGCCCTGAGCTCATCTGTCAGGAATAATTTTTCATTCTGCTCACATTTGCCATCCATTTCTCTGTAATCTATTTGTCAAGCTCAAAAAAGAAGGGCCATGGCCTTCTGGAGCACTGAAACTCCTCAACGGGATCCCGAGGGCGACCACCAACTGCAGCTTAAATGCGATGCTACATTTTTTTAAATTTCCTATTGTATGAGGGAGCATCAATACCCTGAAACCCTTTGAAGCCAAAAGTAAAACTCAGCTTCAGCAACCCTATTACCGGGTATGAAGGGGCAAACATCACTCACACCTCCCGTTAAAGGACTAACACCAAGGCGAGTTCTCTGCGAAAGCTTAACTGACCCTCAGAGCTCCACTCAAAGGGAAGGGAAGCCACTGGGGCCCAGCCACCAGAGGCCAGTCACGCTCCCATCCCCACCCCACCCTTCCAGTGAACAAAACGTGACCTTCCCAAGGTTTAAAAAGATCAGACTACGAATGCAATTCTCAAACAGAGCAGAGAGAAAAGAAAAAAGAACGTGACACAGAGTTCATCTTCTGAATCTGCCTGGAAGTTTTGTAAAATCCAGGTTTTTTTGGATACACTTACTCAAAAACTGGAGGTTTGCAAACATTATCTTAAATTAGAGTTTTTACATTTTTAATAATACAAACGGTAAAAATCAGCTGCCAGAAGAAAAGATTTGTGCCTTAGAAATTTTTACTTTAAACATTCACCACTTGAGATTGAAAATAATTTCACACATTCTCCAAGCGAAGCATGAATATAGTTCTATAGCTGCTCTCACGACACAGGAGTAGCTTTAAGATAACCCTGTATAAGTTCTTTCTTCTTTTTAAAGACGTACTTACCAAAAATCACTAACCTGACAGTGAAAACTGGGGACACAGAGAAACAGTCACTTTACTAGGAAGAACTACTTGGAACACATAAATAAACTGAGCACATTTTTACTAAGCAACTATTACATGTCAGTGAGTTAGGTTTTATTCAAGGATTCACTCCAACATGAGAGTGGGAATGTAGTACGTTTCCAATGCAGGACAGTGGGAAACATAAATTTCAGCCTGGAAGTTAGACCTGTCTGGGTCTGAATCTCGGCTCTATCCCGGCCCTGGGCGGGTTCTAGTCCTCTGAATCCTCTCCTTTCTGATGGGTAGATGGGGATTCCAACCACCTCCCCGGATTGTTGTGTGGATGCTAGTGACATATTTGAGGTCTGACTTGAAACAGGCTCAGTATATACAATTCCACAGGATACTAAATTCTCAGGTATGGGATCAATCAGTGGACTCATGGAGACAGAGCTGGGATCCTTCACTGTACTTCCTCTACAACTCTTTTTCACACCAAAGATTCTGCGCCCCCTTTTGGAAGAGAGAAAAGAAGATGAATGTGGAAATATTTATAGCAAACACCATACTCAAAAATTTTAACTGCCCTTACTTCTCCCCTCTGAAAATGCCTTCGCCTCCTATCCCTTAATGCCCAGACCTTTCTTACTCAGTAGGTTACCAGCGTGATAAACATAATTTATGGGCACAGAGCCCAGGACCTCAGCTCACTGGGAAGCAGACTGACCTTGGCCAACACAGTGTGACCTTGGCCAATATACTCAACCTGTCAGAGCTCCAGCCTCCTCACAAGTAAAGCAGAGAAGTTGGCATAGATACCATCCCTTACTCAAACTTCTAAATTCTCTGCAATAAACAGAAATCCTCTGCAAGAAGTCAGCTGTTTGTCCATCAGACACCTCTCAGGGAAGGCTGGTATTCAGAGGGACTGTACTAAATAGAGCGCCAGACTTCTCAAAGCCATACCAGTGGTCCTAACTTAATCCTGGATAGCTGGCTAGTGTAAGTACCAAGACAAGCAGTTCACACAATGATTCTTTGGAATTTCTAACAACTTCTAGCCAAGCACAGAGAAACCAGGAGAATTCAAAAGGAACCACCAGATGTCACTCTCACAAAAAATAACAACTGCTTTAGTTTCTACTAACACACAGATGAGTGTTTGAAAAAAAGGACTGTTAACTTTACAAAGAGGAAAAAAAATCTCCCTTTCTGCATTTCATTATAAATATAGAGTTGAGTTGCAGCTGAAGGCCATGGTTAAGTTCTAAGGTCAGTACTTAAAACGAAAATAAGGAATAATAAAAATTACCATTGAACAAATGCTTTAAATTGCCATCACAATAGAGTACACGTGGTTTTGGAGATAACCTCATAGAGGAATGGGCATATACAAGCAAAAAATGTGTACAGTGATGGATGGAGTGTAATAAAGACTGAATATGCAAAATAGAAGTCTTTTACAATGATGTATTGTTGAATTTGCTTAACATAAATGAGTAAACTATTTTACTCTCCTGTACCTATGCCTCAGCTACTATTTTTACAGTTGTAATATGAACCTTGGCAATGACTTATATGTCAAGTATCTCAAGTGCCAACCCTACCTAATCTACAGTAAACAGAGGAATGGCTAGGGCATTCCATTTTTGCAGGGGAGTAATTTTACACAAAACAAAGAAATAGAACCAAGAGACTGAGTTTTAACTGTTTAATTTGGAAACCATCACTAGTGGAGGTGTTTTTAAAATTAAAATGAACAGAGTTTATAGGATCTTCCCATGAGTAAATAATCGCAAATTCCATTTAACACCCAGGCACTAGGTTGGACACTTAAATGCTTATTTCTAATTCATAAACCATCATAAAAAGTGACCTTTTCAGGGCCGGCCCAGTGGGGCAGTGGCTAAGATCACGTGTTCTGCTTCGGCAGCCCGGGGACGGCAGGTTCGGATCCCGGGTGCGAAACTACACACTGCTCATCAAGGTGTCCCACATACAAAATAGAGGAAGATTGGCATAGATGTTAGCTCAGTGACAAGCTTCCTCAAGCAAAACGAAGAAGATTAGCAACAGATGTTAGCTCAGGGCGAATCTTTCTCAGCAAAAAAAAAAAAACAAAAAAAACAAAAAAAAGAGTAAGCATTTCATCTCTATTATTACTACTATGACTATGTTCTGATAATAATAATAAATAACAGGTAACACCACTAAGTGCGAAGCACTGCTCTAAATCCTTATCAAGCATTAACTCATTTAATCTTCGTAAAGACCCCATGAGACAGGACAATTATTATATCCAAATGAGGAAACTAAGACTCATGGAAATTTAATTAACTTATCCAACATCCCATAGCTGAGCAGTTTTTCCATCTGTGCAGTGGGAAGAATGCCACTTAATTTACAGCATTGCTGTGAGGTTGAACTGAGATAATGTATTTAATGCACCCAGCACAGTGCTGACACGGAAGACACTAATAAGTAATCTCTTTTGTTGTCGTTAAAGTGCTTCTATGGCTGAAAGTCTCCATTGCAGCCTAAGGATAGGCAAACAGAGACGGGGCCAGCCCTGTGGCCTAATAATGGTCAAGTTCGGAGCGCTCTGCTTCAGCAGCCCGGGTTCAGTTCCCGGGCAGCAACCTACATTACTCGTTGGTGGTCACATGTGGCAGCAACCCACATACAAAATAGAAGAAGGTGGCACAGATGTTAGCTCAGGGTGAATTTTCCTCAGCAAAAAGAAAAAAAGATAAATGAAATCTCTTGCAACATCTTGCTCCACTCTCAAACTTCCTAGCTATACCAGAAAAATGGCAGAATTAGCATTTCCTTTGGTAGCTCTGCTCCAAAGTCAGCGTCTTAAAAAGAGACCACAGGGGCCAGCCAGGTGGCGCAGCAGTTAAGTTCACGCACTGCATGTCAGTGGCCCAGGGTTTGCCAGTTGGAATCCTGGGTATGGACCTACACAACCCTTGTCAAGCCATGCTGTGACAGGCGTCCCAAATATAAAGTAGAGGAAGATGGGCACAGATGTTCATTCAGGGCCAGTCTTCTTCAGCAAAAAGAGGAGGATTGGCAGCAGACGTTAGCTCAGGGCTATAATCTTCCTCAAAAAAAAAAGAGACCACAGAATCTTGTCACTTAATATCGTGCTCAGAAGAGGCAATTCCCAAAGAGTAAAGCTTCCAAGGTGACAGCAAACTGAGAAAGCCCAAAATTCGGGAAAGATGAGGTAAGAGGGCTTGAGCTCCTGTGGGTTCTAATCCCAGTTTCACCACTCACTCACTTTGTGACCTAGGGCAAGCTACTTTCCTTCTTTGTGCCTCAGTTTCCCATCTCACTGGGTTGTCCAGGAATAAACAACACATGTGAAAAGCACAAAGAACAAAGCATCCAGTACCAAACATTAGTTATTATCACTATTATTATGAGGACTTGAATTGCATATGCTGCAGCCTGCAGAAGGTTGGGCAGTAGACAGATTTGGCACTAAGAACTCTGGTTCTGCTTCCCCCTGGCTTACATATCTGGTGTCGCCAGATAGATCAGGCCACCACCACAGAGGTCAGCAAACTACAACCAATGCGCCAACTCCAGCCTGCTGCCTGTTTTTGTAAATAAAGTTTTATTGGAACACTGCCTGCTCATTCAGCTATTAACATAATGTCTATGGTTGTTTTCCTGTTACAACCACAGAGCTAAGGAGTTGCAAGTGAGACCACATGATCTACAAAGCCAAAAATATTTACTCTCTGGCCTTTTACAGAAAAAGTTTGCCTCCTTTTGCACAAATGGATAAAACTTCCTTCTCTAATCCCATTGGCTGTTTTGAGGATAGAATGAGAAACAGATATAAAAAATCTAAAAAATTGTAAGAACTACTTACCAAAAAAAAAAAACCCTACAGCCTTCAAGCCTTCAATTCGAGGGGGAAATAATGCAAGAACATAGGCTGTAGAGTCCCACCAACAGCTCCATCACTTATTAACTGCGTGTGGCCTTGGGCAAGTTACTTAGCTTCGCTAAGATTCATATTCATCCTTGTAAAATGTGAATAACACAAATAAACTTATGGGTTGAAAGAATTAAATGAGATGTCTGTGGGGTTTAGCATGGTATCTGGTCCACAGTAAGTACTGATAATGTCAACTCTCATTAAATTATTGCTTTCATTATTATTACTGCAGAGAAAATTCCTATGTCCAAATATTGGACCACTCAGACAGTACTTTCCCTCCCAGAGCATTTACCCTCATGAGAAACAGGTGCCAGCAAAGCAGAGCCACTGAGAACTGTAACCTGTTCTTCTGGAGCAGTCTAAGAGAGAAAAGACTAAGACTTCGAGATATTCATTTCTGTTGAGACTAAATTCTCTTCCCATTCCACCAACATTCCCCTCTCAACAGCAAGAAATTTTCATCAAGAAACTAAATGCCTACCTACACATTTGTGTTCGGTAGACAAACTTTATACTGTAAAACCAATTAACTGAATCAATTCCATCATAAGGGAAATGCTGACATTTTAGTTTCCAACAAGAATCAGTTAAATATGGAAACTTATTCAAAACCAGCAGAAAGGAGAAGCTTCCAGAAGAGATTAGTATAATAGATCATATAATTAGAATCTGGAATTTAATATAC
This sequence comes from Equus caballus, assembly GCF_041296265.1. Taxonomy (NCBI): domain Eukaryota; kingdom Metazoa; phylum Chordata; class Mammalia; order Perissodactyla; family Equidae; genus Equus; species Equus caballus. Next base: position 48,357,859 of record NC_091706.1, read on the forward strand.
ATTATACATCAAAAAAATTTTTTAAGAATTTAAAATTCTAAACATGTAAAAGACAAATACTAAAATTCTGGTAAAACTAATGAATTAAAAAGAATTTAAAATAACTGCAGAGGAGCCCCAGGGAACTGATGCATTGGGGTCGATGCAAATGTTCGATATCTTGATTATAGTGGTGGTTAAACGGGAGGATAAGGGCCGGCCCTGTGGCTCAGTGGCTAAGTTGCGCACTCTGCTTCGGCAGCCCAGGGTTTCCCTGGTTCGGATCCTGGGCACGGCCATGGCATCAGGCGATGCTGAGATGGTGTCCCACGTGCCACAATTAGAAGGACTCACAACTAAAATATGCAACTATGTACTGGGGGGATTTGGGGAGAAAAAGCAGAAAAAAAATAAATGGGTGGATACATTTATGAAATAATCTGTACACTTAACATGATGCATTTTATTGCATGTAAATTATACCTCGATAAAGCTGGTTTTTAAAAGAATTTGGGAAAAAGTAAATACAAAAAATTTCCACACTAAGTGTTAAAAATGTGGATGCTAATGATATCACAATGGCTAACACTCTACGACACTCTTTACGTGCCAAGCACTGTTCTACACACTTTTACAAATATTAACTCACTTGCTCTTCATAACAACCCTCTGAAGTGGCTTAGTATTATCCCCAGTTTACCAAGGATGAAACTGGGACACAGAGGATTAAGTAACTTGCCCAAGGTCACAAAGCATCTAAGTGACAGAATCTGGATTTGAACCCACAAAGTCCAACTTCACAATCAGTGATCTATATTCATTCTCATTAAAACCTTTCAAACTGTTTTTTGAGAAACAAATCTTGTAAATTCAAAAAACTGAGCTACTTTACAAAATGAACTTCATCAAACTGAACCAGAGCTACAGAGACAGTCTAACTTCTCTTCACACCATCTATCTTAATGGCAAAATTAGGCATGTGGTTATTTGTTTGCTGGCTGTCTTCCCTCCGGGCTGCAGGTTCCATGAGGCACATCCTCTGAGCAGCAGGCACAGTGCCTACACACGGCAGCTGCGCCAGAAATCCCACTTGAAGGAAGGAATAAAGAAACAAATGAGTGGATCCAGGAACATACAAATGCATTTAGTTATACCTCAAGAGTCACTGTAGACTGAAATTTTGTTCACGTGTGTGTGTGTGTGTACACACTAGTTTCTTAAGTCAATGTAAAGGTCATGATGATTAATAAGCTATAAAACTGTTACTGAACACGTCAGCTCTCTGTCACTATGGGGATACGTAAAATATTTTTTAGCACATTTATGCACCAAGCATTATGCTTTGCATTTTAATATATGGTCTCATATAAACCAGACAGCGTTTCTCTAAAATAGGTGCAACTATCATCCGGGAGCTAATAAATGGTTTACACACAGGCCTATCCGCCTTTGCAGCCTGAGCTCCTATTCCTCACGCCGTGGAACCACAGGAGGAGTTCCAAGGTTACCTGAAAGGAAAGCATTTCACAAGGATTTTTCCTGCCAATTAAAACTGTGGAATTGACACAAGAACATATATATAGAGAGAGAGAGAGAAGATAATAAAGAATGCAAACACAGATTCTTACACACATAGGAATTTATTTTATGATTCAGTTAAAATTTTCAATTGGAGGAAAAATAACGAATTATTTAATAAATGATGCTGAGGAAATTGGTTGTCTTTTGGGACAAAAATGAAATTAAACTCATATACAAATTTCCAGATAGATTAAAGAGATATACATAAAAACAAGAGATGAATGTATGGAGAATTTTTTTTATATAATCTTGAAACAGAGACAATCTTTCTAAGTAAAGCACAAAACCCAGAAGCCATAAGGAAAGAGCAAAAGATTTGGCTATAGGAAATGTTTAAACTTCCAAGCTAAGCAAATAGCTAGGAGAAAACATTTAAGGCACCTTTACCAGACCAAAAAAATAATATCCATAATATTAAAATATTCCATACTATTAAAATATTCATACATGTGCACAAGGGTCATGTAGTATGGTACATATTGTACTGGAAAAAATCAGAAATTCCCCAAATGATCTTCTATAGGGAAGTAGTTAAATAAATTATGGCACAATCATATTACCCAATTTTCTTCAGTCATTATATAAAGAATAAAGCAAATAGTGGAAAATATCTCTAAGAAATATTAAACAAAAAGCCTTGTCCTGGGAAAGGTGTATGGTCTAAGAACCCACTTACATTTATAAAAACTCAATCCTGATTTCTTCTGAGGAGGGGAAGGAGGAAATAGCAAAGGGAAAGATCATATTCTAGCTTCTGAATGATTTAAATCTTCTACAACAAGAATGCTTTTATGGGGGCCGGCCCAGTGGCACAGTGGTTAAGTTCGCATGTTCCACTTCTCGGCGACCCAAGGTTCGCCAGTTTGGATCCTGGGTGCCGACATGGCACTGCTTGGCAAAAAGCCATGCTGTGGTAGACATCCCACATAGAAAGTAGAGGAAGATGGGCATGGATGTTAGCTCAGGGCCAGTCTTCCTCAGCAAAAAGAGGAGGATTGGCAGTAGTTAGCTCAGGGCTAATCTTCCTCAAAAAAAAAAAGTTAAAAAAAAAATTCTTTTAAATGCTTTTATGTATTATTTGTGCAATGTAAAAAATAATGAACAACTTGAACAATAAAAAAAAGGTTAAAACATAACTTTGAGATAAGCAGATCCAATATACCTAGAAAAAAACTCAAGCACAGTAAAGTAACATGACATTTCAACTAAATTTGTTTTATGACCCAGATCCTTTCCTGCCCAGTACTATAAGTGAACAGCACTTCCAATCCCTGGATAACTTTTTTGAAATTTTAGAAATTATTTAGAAATAATTTCAAACTTACAGAGAAGTTGCCAGAATTAGGAGAGTAAAAAGAATACCTGTGTGCCATTTATCCAGATTCATCTATTGTTAATATTTTGCCCCATTTGCTTTATAATCCGCTCCTTCCTCTCCCTCCCCACTTCCCAATCTCATCTTCTCTATCTAGCTTCCTAGCTAAGATTTTATTTTCTGAGCCATTTGAGAGTAAGTTACACATAATCTAGCCCTTTACCTCTAAATACTTCAGTGTGTATTTCCTAAAAATAAGGATATTCTCTTACATAACCAGAGCGCAGTTATCCACTTCAGTAAATTTAACTACTTTCAACTACTCTCCATATTCCAATTTTGTCAACTGACCCAACAATTTTCCTTTATAGCATTTCCCCTCTACAGTACAGGAGTAGTCTCAGGTCCATTCTAGCATTCAGTTATCACGTCTTCTTTATTTCCTTTCATCTGGAACATGCTCACCGCCTTTGTCTTTTATGACGCTGACATTTTTGGAGAATACAGCTCTCCCCTCCTTCTAAATAGAATCTTCATTTAAAGTTTCTCTGAGGGGCTGGACCGGTGGCACAGCGGTTAAGTGCGCACGTTCCACTTCGGCGGCCCGGGGTTTGCGGGTTTGGATCCCAGGTGCGGACACGGCACCATTTGGCAAGCCATGCTGTGGTAGGTGTTCCACTCTCAGTAGAGGAAGATGGTCATGGATGTTAGCTCAAGGCCAGTCTTCCTCAGCAAAAAGAGGAGGATTGGCAGCAGATGTTAGCTCAGGGCTAATCTTCCTCAAAAATAAATAAATAAAAATAAACTTTCTCAGATGTTTCCTCGTGATTGATTCAGGTTAGACTACTACAGAAGGGACATGGTGTCCTTGTCAGGTCATTTATATCTGGAGGCACAGATAGTCATCTGGCCCCACTGGTGATATTAACTTTGATCACCTGGCTAAGGTCTGGTCTGATTTCTCCACTGCACAGTCTTACAATTAATAAGGAGTCTGTGGTGAGACAGTATAAGACCAGGTAAATATGCTCCTCACCCAAATTTGCCCTGGATTCAGCACTATGATGAGAGCCGCCTGACTCGATCTTGACTGTGAGAGCTCAAAACTGATTTTCCAGCTCCAAGACTCCCTCTGCTTTCACCAGTGCACCTTTGGCATCCTACTGGAAGTAAAAGCCCTCCTACCCGCACTTATATACCGAGTTAGTTACCGTCAGTCTGGACTCAAGGACTCCTAGCATTCAAAATGGCCTATAATATATTACCGTCCTTAATTATTTTTAAGCTCAAATTGTCCCATATTTGGCCAAGGCAACTTTTAAATTTCTCCCTATTTACCCCACTCTGAGCATATTCTAATACCTAGAACTTGCTTATTGCGAGAATTGTTTTGCCAAGGAATCTTACAAGGTTAAGGCATATTTAAACTTTAGCAATAAGATTAAATTCTTTTTCTGATTCCCCTAATGAAAACTGATGTATGCAACCACTGACCTACATACTTAACAGACCAATGTACATTACAGAACAAACTTTATTCAAATGAGAATATTAAGGGTCTGCCTGATTGGCTGCCACCTGAGGCTACGTTTCACTATTAATTCTTAGCTGTTTACTCATTGATCTAAATACTTGGAGGGGGACCTAAAGGATGGTTGGATTTATATCAGAATAACAGACCTCTAAACTTTAACAGTCTCTTTAAATAGTTTTTTTTTTTAATTAAGGGAGAGAGAGAGCTATCTACTGTGAAAACTGGTGAAAATGTGCAGCCAATCTGAAAATAAAGCACTGGCAAAATTACGAAGCTGAGAAACAGCTGGAGACAATAGAACGAATCAATTGTAACAGAATTTTGGTTGGTCATAACAGAAACTTGAGGAACTCAGTACAATTCACAGAGACAGGAGCTTCTGAGAACCTTATAGATTTGCAGCCGTAGAGGAGTGAATTGACCCTGGGTAAAAACAAGGTTGCACCGTTGAGATATACCTGTGCAAGATCCAAAAGGCAGAGGTCATTTTCCTGCCCCTTTCTGAACTTTTCTGCTGTCAAACAAGGGTGAGGAAGCTGAGGCTGTTTCAACAGCAGTGGTCCAGAGTTCATTTTCCAGCTCCCTGCATATAAAAAGCAGTGGCAGCAGAAATTTCTCGATTCCAGATTCCCAATACCTGGATCACAGCTACCGCAAAGTACTGTGCACTCTTAGTTCTAGAATCATAAGCCACAGAATACGAGCACCTCCCCTAGTGGGTCAGTTCTGGATGAGACTGAGGGGCACTCTGAGAGGCCCCACCTAAAACAGTCCTTCAGCCCCTCATTCCCTTCTTAAACTCTTCTGACAAACTACCTACAGCAGTTTCTGCTTCCTGCACTGAAACCTGATGGAGTGAGACAGATACGAAGAAAATAAACAAACAGGATAATACTGACTGTGATCATATCTGAGAGGAAATAAACAGGATGCGTAATAGAAAAAGAGAAAGGCTGCTTTGAAGATGGAACCGGGGGAAGCTGCACTTGGAACCTGATCTTTAAAGTGAGGATGGAAAGATGAGAAGGAGCTGATGACGTGGAGGCCTGGTGAAGTCGGCCAGGCTGGGGAAACACCCATGCAAGAATACCGCAGTGGAGAAGAACTGGGCATGTTCAAAAACCTAACAGAAGCTAGGGTGGCTACAGCAGAGGAACGAAGAGGAGAGGACAGGAGAGATGAGCTGGAGGAAGAAAGCAAAAGCCAGACTATGGAGAACACAGAAAGGAGTGTGGATTTTCTTCTAAATGTTAGGGGGCCGACCCCTTGGCCAAGTGGTTAAGTTCGCGCACTCCACTTCGGCAGCCCAGGGTTTTGCCGGTTCGGATCCTGGGCAGGGACATGGCACCGCTCATCAAGACATGCTGAGGCAGCATCCCACACGCCACAACTAGAAGGACCCACAATTAAAAATATACAACTGTGTAACGGGGGGCTTTAGGGAGAAAAAGGAAAAAAAATAAAATCTTAAAATGTTATGGAAAGACACTTAAAAGTTGTAAGCAAGGAAGTAACATGTCTTAATGTTTGTAAAGGAGCTCTTGGGCTGCAGAGTGGCAGGTGGACTGCAGAAGGCAGAGAGGAAGACGGCAGAGCAGTTAGGATGCTCTCCCAGAGGCGCAGGCATGAGAAGACGGTGGCACGGACTAGGGGGACCGTGGAGATGCAGAGAATATGCACGAAGGAGCCATGTTTTGGAAGTAGACTCAACAAGACTAGCTGATGACAGAGATGTGGGAGCAAAGAAGGGTAAATTGAGGGAAAGTCAAGTGTGAGGCATGGTGGTTGAGCAATATTGTTTTATTAATATTTTGGGGGGCCAGCCAGGTGGTGCAGTGGTTAAGTGCACACATTCTGCTTTAGCAGCCTGGGGTTCACTGGTTCACCGGTTCGGATCCCGGGTGCGGACATGGCACCGCTCATCAAGCCATGCTGTGGTAGGTGTCCCACATATAAAATAGAGGAAGATGGGCATGGATGTTAGCTCAGGGCCAGTTTTCCTCAACAAAAGGAGGAGGATTGGCAGCAGTTAGCTCAGGGCTAATCTTCCTCAAAAAAAATATTTTTTTAATTATTTTATTGAGGTCATATTGGTTTCTAATGTGTAATTTCAGGTGTACATTATTATTTATCAGTTTCTGTATAGACTGCATCTTGCTCACTCCCAATAGTCTAGTTTTTATCCATCACCATAGATATGTGCCCTTTACCCATTTCACCCACACCCAAACCCCCTTCCCCTCTGGTAACTACTAATCTGTTCTCCTTATCCAGATGTTTGTTTACCTTCCACATGTGAGTGAAATAATATGATATTTGTCTTTGTCTGGCTTATTTCACTTAACATAATACCCTCAAGGTCCATCCATGTTGTCACAAATGGCAAGATTTCATCTCTTTTTATGGCTGAGTAGTGTTCTACTGTATATATATATACCACATCTTCTTTATCCATTCATCAGCCATTGGGCACTTGGCACTTGGGTTGCTTCCACATCTTGGCTATTGTGAATAACGGTACAATGAACATAGGGGTGCATAAATCTCTTTGTATTGTTGATTTCATGTTCTTTGGATAAATACCCAGTAGTGGGATGGCTGGATCATATGGTAGTTCTATTTTTAATTTTTTGAGATATCTCCACACTGTTTTCCACAGTGGCTACACCAGTTTGCATTCCCCCCAGCAGTGTATGAGGGTTCCCTTTTCTCCATATCCTCTCCAACATTTGTTAATTTTTTTCTTGTTAATTATAGCCATTCTGACAGGTGTAATGTAATATCTCATTATAGTTCTGATTTGCATTTCCCTAATAATTAGTGATGTTAAACATCTTTTCATGTGCCTGTTGGCCATCTGTAAATCTCCTTTGGAAAAATCTCTGTTCACATCCTCTGCCCATTTTTTGATCGGGCTGTTTTCTTGTTGTTGAGTTGTATGAGTTCTTTATATATTTTGGAAATCAACCCCTTGTTGGATATATGATTTTCTCCCAGTTGGTGGGTTGTCTTATCATTTTGTTCATGGTTTCCTTTGCCTGAGCAATGTTGTTTTAAATTGTTCCCCCAAAGCCTTATGTTTGCTCCTGAAATAATTACAGAAAGGACGACTGTCTCCAAATTGCCACAACTGAAATGAGATGCTTTGCGATCTGTAACAAAGAGACAGGAGTTCATTTAAGCATATCACACGTCCCGTGGTCTTAAAATGTACTGGCCTAATCTATTGCCATGTGAAACCTGCTCCCCCAGGCATGCAGACCGGCAGTTCTGACATGGACAGGGCTTATGTACATCAAACGGGGGGCTCTTGTCTAAGTTGAAATATAACCCCCTCCTCCATAAACTACTAACCAGTAAGTCTTTAGAAGAAAAAAAATGATTCTTTCTAAGCTAGTAGCTTTAGTTTTAAATTTCTAATATACTTAGTGGTATGATTAGATTTGTGGAGCCTCCCCTTTAGTAAAGTCATGTCTACTATTTATGAAATCAGACTAGGTTTGCTTTGTCTGATGAAAGACAATTCCAAGAATCTCAGTGTTTTCTATTTTGAAAAGTTGTGAGAAATACCACATACACACGTTATTATTACTGAATAGGCAAACTGTGAGAAATATGAACACCTCAGGCTTCTAAAAGCATGAAGTGTCTCAATAAATGATAATCATCCTCATTCTATGAATGCTCCCCATCCACCCCACCTACACTGCATACATTATCTCATTTAGCCCCACTGTTAGGAGTGAGGAAATGATGGTTCCCAGGGCCTTCTGCTCTTTGACGTGAGCCAGTTCTCCAAAATGACATCTACCACTGTTTGCATTTAAAAATAAAACAAAAACAAAGCCTTCTTTCCCAAAACTAAATCTTAAAATTAACATCAGCAAATGAATATTTAATATCAGGATGTTCAATATGGCTAGTTGCAGTATTTGATACAATCTTACTGTGATTTCTTTCCTGCTCTGTAAAACTCTACCCAGCTAAATGTGATCAAAAGGAAAATCTATACAGAGTTGCTATTCAAATTAATGGCTGCAACTAAACATTTCTAGTATAGTCCGCACTGGGTAAGGTGCCAGGAATGCATACAGCGACTCTACCAAGTGGGCATTACTGATGAGGAAACTGACTCTCACAGAGAGATTAAGTAACTTGCAAGTGGCAGAACCCAACCCGTGTCTGCTAACCTGCAAGCTCATCCACGTTCTTTCCTGCCTCCCACATGCCTGCCTAGGAACAGACAAAACAAGTCTGAAATTCAAGGGTGCCTGAAAAGAGGCTGATTTCATTTGACCCTTTGCCCTACTTGAGATTGTAGCTATGGTGACAGTCCCTTGTATTCAATTGGTAATGGCTTTGACATGCAATTGCTTGTTCATCCTTCTATTAGGAAGCTAAACATGTTGGATAAATAGTATCTGCCTTGGGGGATAAACTAGAAAATCAGGAAAAACCATCATCTATTCACACTACACATCTGCTTGCTTGCAAATTGGACAAATTATCCATGTGGACTGGGGTGTTCATGTGGCTTGAGCCTATTTTTCCAGTTAAAAAGTCAGTCAGTCATGGGGATGTAATGTACAACGTGGCGATTATAGTTAATAATACTGTATTGCATATTTGAAAGTTGCTAAGAGAGTATATCTTAAAAGTTCTCATCTCAATAAAAAAGATTTGTAACTATGTATGGTGACAGATGTTAACTAGACAATGTGACAATCATTTTGCCATATATACAAATATCGAATCATTATTTTGTACATCTAAAACTAACAAATGTTGTATGTCAATTATATTTCAATTTTAAAAATTAAATTGTGGTGATCACTTGCACAATTCTGTAAATTTACTAACAATCACTGAATTGTACACTTGAAAGGAGTGAATTTTATGGTATGTAAATTACACCCCAATAAAGCTGGTTTTTGGGGTTTTTTCACGTGTACTGAGATGATGCTAATAGATTATGGTGGTAAATTCTTCTTCCTGGTTGAGAGGACAAAAATATCACATTGTTAGAAATCACTAAAGAGAGTTCCTTTGCTGGTTTCTATGGAAAAGAAGGACCACCCTTTCCTTCTGGAACAACCGGGTACCTACATCCCATCCATGTTGGGTGCTGTAGCAAGTATGCCAAAAGAGGAATATTTCTCCTCTGAGATGAAGAATCACCAAGTGAGGGAACAGCATATAAAAAGCTGGGAAGTGAGAAAGGACTGACCTTTTGGGACCTTTTGGAAGGGAAACTCCAAGCACTTCAGCATGGCTGATGCTAAAGGTCATGTAAGATTCCAAACTTCTGGGAACCACCCCAGACCTACTAAGAATGGCTCATGGTGGGCCCTAGGAACATGCATCTTAAGCAGTCACCCACTCCCCTAACCAGGGGATCTGTGCACATTAAGTGTGAGAATGCTTGAGCTAGATCCTAAGTAAGGCCTTAAATGCCATGCTAACGTGTTTGCAAACTACCTCAAAGGCAGTGAGAAGCTGTGACAGATTTTAAGCAGCAAGGTGAAAATGGACTTGAACTTTAGAAAGAGCAGTCTGGCATGGCACATTGCTCTGGGATAGAGCAAGAACCCTCAAGCCCCCTCCAGGGCCCAGGAGTGCACATACATTGTCACCTCCTCTACCTTTTAACCTCTTACACTAAGGCAATGAACACAAACATACCTTTTACAGGTCATAGTCACCTATTAACATCCAGCTACTAAATGAAAACCCTGTAAGAAGGTTATGACATTCACCAGAGTCAAAGAGGGAACCATCCCACAGAGCAAAACGTTTGGAGAAGCCAGAAGTGACTATACATACCACCTATGTGTTGGCAGGCAAAGGCCGTTTTCAAAATATTGCTGACATTGCCACTCCCCTTGCTGACCGATACTAACAGTGCTTTGCTTAAACAGATGGCCATTTGGGCGCATGTTCACCACTCTCTTTTGTGGTAAGTGGTTTCCCATCTCCCCTGAGGGAGGGAAAGGTGTGGGGACTGTAAATTTGCAGAACTGAGGCAGCTGGAGGCTGGGATTAGCCTGAGAGGTGCTTCTATCCTAAAGAAATCCAATGGCAGAAGAGGAGTTGTGCAAGACTCTCCATGGGCCAAGCTTTGAGTGAGGCCAGCTCCTTACACCGTTGGGAAACCAATGTCAAACAGTCTTAATAACCATAGTGCAACCTTGATGATAATAGTGCTAAGAGTCAACATTTGCACCCCATACGCTAAGACTTTATAGGCTTTAATCCTCAACAATAACCCTCTGAAGTAGATTCGATTATCTCTATTTTACAGAGGAAGAAACTGAAGCTTAAAGAGATTAACTTATCCAAGGTTGTATATGGAGGAGCAAGGATTCAAACCCGTGTCCATCTGACTCCAGAACTTGTACCATACAACTTCATGGGATGCATCAAATAGATATCCATTTCTTCCTAGTTTTTGATGCCTATATGAGTATTAAGGAAATAAGCAAACTTAATGCACAAGGTTTAGACCACATTATAAACAAATTTATGTATAGCCCTTGAAATCACCTAGTACAGGGGTCAGCAAGCTTTTTCTGTAAAGAATCAATAAATATTTAGGCCATGTGGGCCATCCAGTCTGTTTCCCGACTAATCACCTCTGCCATTGCAGTGTGAGAGCAGCCATAGGCAAAGCCTAAATGAATGCGCACAACTGTGTACCACTAAAACTGTATCTACAAAAACAGGCAGGAGGGGGGCAGGATAAATTTCTCCTTCTGGTGAAACTTGCCACCCTCTGACCTCGTGGAAAAGATACTGAATGTACAGGTAGAGCACTTGGCTTCTAACTCAGATTCTGTGCCTAAGTGAGCTAAGTGACCTTGGATAGATCACTTCCTGTCTGTTTGTAGGACGTGCGCACGTTCAGAATTTTCTTCTCCATTGACTGCAGAAATAAAGTAAAACCATATTTGAACACACTAAAACATGTGCTGCAGATTCTTCATCAAATCCATAAATATAATGAACAGTGGCGGCCATATCTTAAGGTAAAAACATAAAGGGAAAAGAGAACTAGCATTTTCAGAGTACTTCTATGTGCCAGGTGCTTGTAAAGTGGGCTCTTATTTCATCCTTATCGCCAGCCTTATGGGGTAGGTATCATTATTACCATTTCATAAATGAAGATCATCAGATAAGTTAAAATAACGTGCCCAAGGTCACACAGCAAATGGGAAGACAGGATCTGAACCCAAGCTGGCTGCTCCTCCGAAGCTCGTACTACTCTGCGCCAGGGGTAGCTGTTCTTGGCCAAAGAGCACCTGTTGCATGATTTTGCACAGATGATGACCTACGAGTGCTTCTGGGAGAGGGTTCTGGAGTCAGGCCTCATCCCCTCTCTTCGGGTCTCTCCCACTGTGTCATCTGCCTTGCTCACCTCCTCTCCAAAAGATCAGACTCCATTTGGCCTGAAAAAATGATGTGAGAATCTGAGATCTGTTTTCTTTAGTCTGAGTGAAATGACTGGAACTCATGTGTTGAAGAAAGACCAAGAACCCTAGAACTCTGGGGAAAAGTGGTCTAAGGAAGCAAAGATGGAGAAAGGAGGACCGAGGAGACGGTCCCAGAAACCCCGACGCTCCTGCTGACCACACCAGAGTGGAGGGTCAAGTTCTGTATCTCAGAACTCAGCCAAGGGTAGGAGTCTACGTGGTGAAACAGAAGCCGATGGAATTACTCAAAGGCGTCTGACTAGTCTGTCTCTTTCACCACTGCATCGCAGTTCACAGTCATCAGTTTAAAACTGTACTTTGGAAATGGGGTTGGGAAACGAGAAAGCGAAACCAAGAAATGAGATCATCATTGCTTCCTTTATCAAAAAAAAAAAAGAAAAAGAAAAACATTCTCCAGATAAGGGAGGATACGTGTCTCCCTACTGCCAAAAAAAGAAAACAAAAAAGAGCAAACCCAAACTCCTTAGCTGAGCATTCAAGTCCTATCAAAATTGGCTGGAGCACACACAGCACTGCTCTCCTGCCTCAGGCACAGAGCTCCTGCTCACTCTCTGCTTCAGCACAACGGCCTCCATCGCTCGTCATGCACGCCTGAGCGTGTTCCCCCTGCTACTCTGTCTGCCTGCAAGCATGAAGCAACGATCTGCTCCTTCGCTGCCTGCTGAAATTTCACCCCTCAATGTCCAGATCCAATGTCGCCTTCTCCATCACAGATGTCAAAGCTGAGAAGAACTTCAGAAATAGATCACCAATGTCAATTCCTTCATGCTTCCTATGAGGAAACTAAAGCCCAAAAGGGTTAAAAGACTTGCTCTAAGTCACACAGCTGGGCAGACAAAACTCAGTCTGGACATCAAGTCGGCTGACGCGGGGGCGGGAGCATGCCCTGACCGTGATGCCGTGGGTGACTGCCCCCTTGAAAGCTCTCTCCTCCCAGCTGCTCCAGGCCTGCTTACACTCTCCCTGAACTCCCTACACTCCGGGTCAGAGCTGTCTGTGTGTCTAAAACCAGACCTGACCCATCATGTTATCCCCATACTTAGCCACCTCTGCACACAGTGGGCCTTCAGTGGGCTGTAACAGTCATTCAACAAACAGAACAAAACACCAGAAAACCACCTGCCTCCCCACCTCCAGTCTGGGCTCCCTCCGATCAGACTTTGCACTGGCAGTGAGAGCCGCCTGCAGCGCTGATCTCTGCTCCCCTCTCCTCAGCTTCAGTCCTTCAATACACACCAAGACAGCCACGATCCGGCATGAAAGATTTGGAACAGCCTTCCTACCCTGCCAGCCTCATTTGCTGGCACCCAGAGCACCACAAGCTCTCCCTCACCTCCTACCTTATGCCTGCTAGTCCCCTCCATGGGATACACTTCAAGAGCTCCCCTCGTACCCAATTCTCTTTTATAAGGCTAACCCTTACTCATCTTGCAAGACGCAGAATTTCTAAGAAATCAACTCCTCCAGGAAGCCATCCCTGACCACCCAGCCCCCTGGGTGAGGTGCCCTCCTCTGTGCTCCTGAAGCCTCCTGCCATCCCTCCTCCATGGTTCTCAGCATAGATATTGCCTCTATTTGTCTACACCCCTGCCCCCATCCCCCACTAGACCACAACTTACGACAAGAGCTATGTCTGCTGCTCTAGCTATGTCCGCCGCTCTAGCACCTGGCACAACATTCAACATGTTAAATTAGACTGAATAATTCTTCTCGCTTACTAGCTACAATCAGACCCAACAACCATATATAATGCATTATTTCACTAAAATATTTTAAATGATGTAGACCCTGTGTATATTTCAGCATAATATCAGCAATACCAATGGGACATGTCCACAGATCTCAGCAAGAAAGCATTTACTACATACCCAGAGTCTTCGAACAAAAAGATTAGGATGCATAATGGCATTATGAACTGCCAGGCACTCAAAATTTGAGGAGTCCCTTTGGGGAGGGGACCTAACCAATGCGGCCAACTGGCCAGAGTATCTCTAGGTGCACAACCAATGTCCGTTAAGCACAGAGGTGGGAGAAGAGAGTTCTGATGCAGTCAGGAACCAAAGGGAGGTTTGACAAAGGCAAGCTCTCCCCAGGAGACCTCACAACTGCCCAGGAGAGTCTCCAGGTACTCATTTTCTGGGAAGTGAGCACACAGTGGCTTCAGGAGACCGCCCCACTGAGATGGCCACTGGGGCACCCAAGACTGGAAGCGGGGGAGCTGTCAGCAGGCGGCTGGATGGAAACCATGAACCTCACAGAATTCACAGTATCAGCTTCATAGGATCAGCTCACCCTGTGGATAATTAGTAATAGCACCGTCCGCAGGGAACTACGATAAGGCGGCCAACAGCTAACACAAGGAAGAAGTGACACCTGCCTAGAGAAGCTTACCTGAGCTAGCAGACTGGAAGGGAGGAGGGGGTAGCTGGGTGCGGGGGGACACACACCCTGTCCTAACCTTGCCCAGATTCACCCACTCATAAACAAATGGCCATGCTCCCTCAGTAAGAAAAGTCACAGTGAGCCTCAGGCGTTCACGTATTCTCCGTGAAGACACCCTCCTCCACATCCACATGACGGGGGCGGGGTTGAGCCCTGTGGGGACTCAGAATCCTCCCTCAACCCCATACCGCTGACCCTCAAACTGGGGAACAGGCCCCCAGGCCAATTCCTCCTCCACATCTCTCAGCCCTCAGGGCTCTCCTCCCAAGGCTGGGTGCCCTGCTGAACCCAAGGTGTGCTCTCACTCCCAACCATCTCAGCGTCCACCCAGGCCTGTGCCTTATTCCACTTGCTCCGCCCAACGCAATCCTGCTCACCCAACGCAATCCTGCTCACCCAAGACCCAGTTCAAATATCATCTCCTCCTCACCACCTTCACTTTTGCTTTGAGTGTGACACCCTTTCACTTCCCTAGAATATCAAATAGTGGCCACACAGGCCACCAACCTTATATTTAAGTGTTTGAACGCTTCCCAGTTGAAATAAGCTATTTTAGTTTCAGTCACCCAGTGAAGTTCACTTACAGATAGAGCCCTTCGACCCATTCAAAGTGAGGGACTTGCTACAAATAAGTCAAGGGTACCTAGTCTACAACGCACACTACTTCTGACTTGCTTACTCTGCCTTGAGCTCTTTTCTAGAGTTCTTATACACATGTCATATCTCCCTACCCAGACAGAGAGCCTAGAGTGCCAAAACTGTGTCTTCTCTTTCTAAGGCACCTTCCCAGTTTGAGCACTGGGCAAACGTGTGAAATCAATAAATGTTTGCGAAATGTGTGTGAAATTTATACAGCGTAAACAGTGCACCATTTACAGGACAAAAAGTGGACTTGGCACGAACAAAAAATTCTGTTTGTACTCTGTTCATCTCCTAGGACCAGGATAGTACCTAACATGTAATAGGAGCCTAATGGCTACTGACTGTAAAAAATAAATTAAAGCTATGGCAAAAACTGAGAAATCATTAAGCAACATCTATTCTGCAGTCATTCATTCACTCAACAAATATCTATTTACCAAGCATCCATGTGCCAGGATCTCTGCGGCTCTGAAACCTAACTTCCTCCCCAGAGCTGAAACCCTCCTTCCCCAGCTAATGAACTTCGGTTCATCTTGTAGGCAGTGGGCACACCTAGGGTCGCCATGTGTCTCCATACACCCAGGACAGTCCCAATTTACACCTATTGTCCAAACATTAATTATTAATAGCATCCCCTTTCTCTCTCAACAATGCCCTGGTCTAAACAATCATACAGCACTACGACTAATCAACCTTTTTCAATAAGCAGGCTAGGGATTCAAAACTTTCACTCCACATTTACTAGCTACTCCCAGTCTTGTTTCCTCACTAATAATACGGGCATAACACTGATTAAACTAAATGGTTATACACAGAAAAGCAGCTGGGGGCAAGGCTGGGCCATCAGATTGAGACCACACTGTAGAGAGCCTTGCATGCCAGTTACATGAATCCTTAATTTAATACACAACAAGGAGCCACAAAAATTTCTGAGGAAGGGCGTGAACGTAGGGTCAGAGCACCATCGAAGTGTTAGCACCTTGATGACCGAAAAGAAGTTAAGACAGGAGGAATGAAAAACAGCGGGCTCCAGGTCATACCAAAACAGACTGCCTAAAGCTGTAAATAAAGGTTGCCACAGATAAAAACAGCAATAAATGTTATCTCATCATTTGCCTTTATGTATAGTTTAAAAGTTTCAACAATAAATAGATGTAGTCTAGCAAGCTCTAGTTCATTGGTCTGTGGTCTCGGGGCCCTTATTGCAAGGGAGAGGCTGTAAGGAAGGTTCTGGACTTGCCCTCTTGTCTGCCAGTCGTGTAAAGGAGCTGTAGTTTGGTTTTGTTTGTTTTTACTTTAAGAGCTACATTTAAAACATAGTATTCCTTGTCAAGAGTTTCCCGACATTGAAGAGACGGGCAGGGCTTCCCCCGCCTGCTCCAGATCTTCCACTATTGCATCATTTGAAACTAAGCCTCCCCACGCAGCGACTAGTAAAATTTAAGTCAGGTAAAATGGCAGCAGCAGCAGCTGTGCGTGGGTGAAGCTGCGGCGGCCGCCGGCCTCAACTTCAAGAGCAAGAGAGCGCGTCCCTCCGGCGCTGCCGGCGCTGCAAGGAATAGTCAATAAATCAACAGGTCCCGCGCGCCCGCCCCAGGGTGCCCAGACCCCGGCGCGGAAGCCAGGAGGAAGTGGCCACTTATTTAAATACAGTTGAGGAGACAAGAGACCGGAGTCGTTCTCAAAGCGCCTTCCCTCCGTCTACCACCGACAACGGGACCTGCTTGGGAAAGGCCCGGGACCCGTGTACCGAGACGAAAGCACCAGTTCCCCGGCTGCTGTTCCGGTCCCCTAGCCCTCCGGCCCCTCGGCAGCCCCTGCCCTGCCCGCTCGGGCAGATGCCCCTGGGGCTCCTTCCTTCCTCCAGCTGTCCCCCTCCTCTCCTATCATCGACCGTAAGCCTTTCGGTTCTGCCCCCAGGAAACTCCCATAGAAGGTGAGATTCCCAGGTCAAGAGACGATTCCACAAACCCCAGCGTCGGGACTTCGGGGTCAGACCTCACAAAGCCCAGGCGTCCCTGGAGAAGCTCAGAACAGCTTGGTGCTGCGGATCCTCCGCTCCCGCGCGCTCGCACCCATCCACCAGCCGACCGGACGTGGTGTCCTCCATCCCCACGACCCCACCGTGCCGGCGCCCGGAACCTCGGCAGCGCCTCTGCTCCAAACGCCGCAGAAACCTCCTCGCTCCCGCGGGGACAGACCGCCCCAGCCCGGATGCCCCGACCTGCCCCTTCCTCCGGGCGGGAGGCTCCCAGACCGGGGACCAAGGGGGCGGGACCTCGGCCGTCCCGGCCGGGCTCGCTCATCCCTCCCGGGCTCCAAGGGCAGTACCCACACTTCCCACCGGCCAGTACCTCGTCCGCTTCCAGCTCCTCTCCGTTGCCTACGAGCGCCATGTTCCTCCTTCGGCTACCGCCGCCCAAAATCAAGCAGGAGCTCAGAGCCGACTCCTTTTCTCGGCTCCGGGCTCAGCCCGGCGCCAGCGAGGGAGGAAAGGGGCGGCCCCGCGCTCCCGCCGGGTCCCGGGCGGGGCCAGCGCGCAGCCCGGAGAGCGCTTTCCCCGCCCCCGGCGCCCGCAGACCCGCAGAGCACCCATTTCCCGAGCGGGCGCCGGCGGCCCGCCCCGCCGAGAGCTCCGCCCCCCGCAGGCCACGCCCCGCCCTCCCTCGCGGCTCAGACCCGAGCAGCCAACCAGGTTCCCGCAACAGTCTCCGCCCCCAGCCTGCAGCGGCCTCGGACCCATGGGGGGGGGGGTCCACATCGTGGGCGGAGTCACTTCGCAGACAGAGACTTGGCCGGTCCGGCCCACCTTCTGAGAACGTACCTGAGGGTGTCCGCTTGCTGCGCTGCGCAGAGAGTTCGCGTTCCCCTGCGGCCAAGTCTCCGCCGGGTTGACTAGGCCAAGGTCAAAGCTGCGCAATCCTTGAGGCTCGTGGAAGCGTCCACCTGGTCCTTGGGCCAATACCAGTCCCCTTCCCTCGCCAGAGGGGGCCACTGCGTCTCACAGATGATGTGGCTAGAAGGCAGCCTTGGGTCATGGGCACTGGTCACCCAAAGGACCCTGTCACGCCACCAGCCCGGACACTAGGTCAAGGACATCATCTTCAGATACAGGGACACTGGGTTTGCTTCTATATGTGTTTGAAAAGTAAGAGAAAAACCACAGGACAGACATTTATGCAACTTAGAGCTCCTCTGCCCTTCCTTCCACATCCCTGTCACGTTTATGTCCCCATAGCGTCCCACACTGACCCCTTTGGTAACCCCAAATATATGTGTATAATCCGTGCTTGAACTATAAGCTCCATGAGGGTAGGGAGGCCCTCTTCTTCAAGGTTGTATCCCCAGCACCTAGAACAGTGCCTTGCAGGTAGTAGGCGCTCAACAAATATTTGTTGGCCGAGTTTAAAAATTGATTCTTGCTTCCAACACGTAAAATAATTGAATTATCCAACTGGAAAATTAAAAGCTATATTTTTTAGGGTTGTTTTTGTTGTTGTTTTGACCAGCTTTATTTTACATACGATAAAATTCACCAAGTTTAAGTAATTCCATGACAAATGTTTACAAAACACCATTCCAATCACAGTATAGGACACCCCAAAAAGTTCCCTATGCCCCTTTGCTGTCAACTTCCTACCCCCACTCCCAGGCCTTTGGCAACCACTGATCTGCTTTCTATATTTCAATTTCAATTTCATATAAATTGAATCATAGAGCGTGTGGTCTTTTGCATCTGGCTCATAAAAGGCTATTTAATGCTCATCCAGTGATAATTAGAAAAATAGCTAACATTTATTGAGTACTTGCTATATGACAGGACTATGCTGAGCCCCTTGCATATGTTGTCTCATTTACCCTTCACAACACAATGAAGTAGCTACTGTTATCTTACAGATAAGTAAGATAAACTTAGAGAGTTTAACCAACTTCCTTGAGTTCAGATAGCTCTTAAGCAAAGAGGGATGTTGGAATCTGAACTCCAGCAGTCTGACTCTAGGGCGTGGTGGTAACCATTGCTCTGCACTGCCTCCAGCTGCCCTCCCTTTCTTTCTCTCTACTTGTTTCAGTAGAGCAGCTGTCTGCACATGTCTATCACACACATTTTCAGTGAGTCACCTTTGCCTCCTTAAAACTTGCTCTAGGATTTTAATGAGTCACTGTATACTTTTATACTAGAAAAATAAAATGGCTGTACCCCACAAACAACAGGAAAAAATGGGTCAGTTTGTGGTGATGGTTGCACAACTCTGAATTTACTACAAATCATTGAATTGTATACTTATAATGGATAAATTTTATGGTTACGTACAGTATATCTCAATAAAGCCATTTTTTAAAACTGGTCAACTCATTCTTTGGGTGCTGTTAGAATCAGATGCATGGGGCTAGAAGGACCTAGAGGTTATTAATGCCAGTACTCTGAGAATTTCCTTTCTTCCCCTCCACCTCCTTCTGTTTATGCTCCACTTTCTTAGGCTAGATTTCCTGTCTGGGTCCAGATTCTACTCTGTATTACTCATTCATGATTTCTTTTTTTGTTGTTTTTTTCTTTGAGGAAGATTAGCCCTGAGCTAACTGCGGCCAATCCTCCTCTTTTTACTGAGGCAGGCTGGCCCTGAGCTAACATCCGTACCCATCTTCCTCTACTTTATATGTGGGACCCCTACCGCAGCATGGTGTGCCAAGCGGTGCCATGTCCGCACCCAGGATCCGAACCGGTGAGCCCCAGGCTGCTGAAGCAGAACCTGCAAACTTAACTGCTGTGCCACGGGGCCAGACCCCATGATTCCATTTTTGAAAGATCATTGGTTCCTAAATTAATATCACGTCTTTTTGACATGAAACCATTTATTGGTGGCTTCTTCCTCTGCCATATGCTTTGTCTGTGTCTTATGAATTTCAGATCCTCAAATTTGAAGAGATACAGAAGAACTTGGCTTTAATTTATAGCATGATGGGGGCAGGCCCCATGGCCGAGTGGTTAAGTTCTCGAGCTCTGCTTCGGCGGCCCAGGGTTTCACTGGTTCGAATCCTGGGCATGGACATTGCACCACTCATCAGGCCATGCTGAGGCGCCATCCCACATGCCACAAATAGAAGGACCCACAGCTAAAATATACAACTATGTACTGGGGGGCTTTAGGGAGAAAAAACAGAAAAAAGAAAAAGATTGACAACAGATGTTAGCTCAGGTGCCAATCTAAAAAAATTATTATTATTATTATTATTATTATTATTTATAGCATGATTATGTTATAATGAGAAGCAAGTCGATTTTTCAGAGATCTATTCTTATAGAGGAAGTTTGGTAGGGATTTTTTTTTAATATCAGGGATCAAGTCTAAAGCCCTGTTTGTTTTAAATTCACGTCACTAGATAGGCAACACTCATCTTTCTGAGCAAGCCAATTATAAACACTGAATGAATAAATGTGTTCTAGCCACTGAAACATCTAATCTAATTTGCTTTGCTCCTGGCAGGTGCCAACTTTCTTTTCCTGCACATGGATAATTTTACAAGATCATGAATCACAAATATAAAACAGCTCTTGTCAAAGAACGGCCAGAATGGATTCATTTTTGTAACAGAATTTCTCTTGCCAGTTTGCTAACAACATTGTACTCTAACAGTCAAGTGAGATTACTCAGATATTCCATTTCCCCAAAGTAACTAGCATAGGGATTAAGCAAGAGCAGTGTCTGAATTTTTTTATTTGGAAGGCACACCTACTGGGAGCTGTTTGGGGTTCAAAATAAATCTAATATTGCAGACAATCTAATCTTTAGTATTCCTGAACCTGTTACTCTTAGTGGATGTAAGGTTTTTTGTTGATATTTGACTTAAATAAAAATTGCATCTTTATTATTTGTGTAATAGGAGAGAGAATGGTTTTGCATTTAAAAATGAAATTTTTTAGATGCTGGTATCTATGAAATAAGAGCTTATTGTAAATCATGCAGTCGTCAGTGGCTTTGTCTCACGTTCATGTCTTATCTCCTCAAGGAGAATGTCCCCTTCTGAAATAGCCACCCCTCTCAATCACACGCTCCGATGACTATCTTTAATGCCTACTCATTTTTTCAAAATTATGCAAGAGCTAAGCACTTAGAGTTTCCTCAGTGATGTAGAGGGGATTAACTCATGTCCCTGGGAGAGGCTTAGACGCTGGGGGAAAAAACTTGTCTACCCTCATCTAGCGGAGGCTGAAATCTTCCCTTAAGAAGAGCCCTGTTCTACAGACATTTTCCCAAAGATATATAGATGGTCAAAAGGCGTATGAAGAGATGTTCAACATCACTAATTATTAGGGAAATGCAAATCAAAACTACAACAAGATATCACCTCACACCTGTCAGAATGGCTGTTATTAAAAAGACAAGAAATAACAAGTGTTGGAGAGCATGTGGAGAAAATGGAACCCTCAAAGGCTGCTGATGGGAATGTAAATTGAGGCAGCCACTTTGGAAAACAGTATGGAGATTCCTCAAAAAATTAAAAATAGGGGCTGGCCCCCTGCCGAGTGGTTAAGTTCGTGCACTCTGCTTCAGCGGCCCAGGGTTTCACCGATTTGAATCCCGGGTGCAGACATGGCACCACTCGTCAGGCCACACTGAGGCAGTGTCCCACATGCCACAACTAGAAGGACCCACAACTAAAAATACACAGCTATGTACTGGGGGCAGGGGGTGGCGGGCGTTGGGAGAAAAAGGGAAAATAAAATCTTTTTAAAAAATTAAAAATAGAATTATCATAAGACCCAGCTATTCCACTTCTGAGTATTTATCCAAAGAACATGAAAACACTAATTTGAAAAGATATATGCACCCCTATGTTCATTGCACCATTATTCACAATAGCCAAGACTTGGAAGCAAACTAAGTGTCCATCAATGAATGAATGGATAAAGAAGAGGTGGTATATAAAAACAATGGAATACTACTTGGCCACTAAAAAGATAAAATCTTGCCATTTTTGACAATGTGGATGAACCTCGAGGATATTATGCCAAGTGAAGTAAGTCAGACAGAGAAAGACAATTACTGTATGATTTCACTCGTATGTGGAAGATAAACAAATAAACACATAGATACAGAGAATAGATTGGTGGTTACCAGAGGGGAAAGGGAGTGGGGGAGGCGGAAAGGGGCACATAAGTATGGTGATAGACAGGAACTAGACTGGTAGTGGTGAACAGAATGCAGCCCATACAGAAGCAGAAATACAATGATGTACGCCTGAAATTTATATGTTTGTTATAAACCAATGTGACCTCAGTATAAAGAAAAAAAAAATCCTATCACTGTTCTAGGCCTTTGGAGCTGGGTAAACACTCATTTTGCCCTGTTTATCAGTTGTATGTTTACTGTTTTCTCACACACACATATATATATAATCTTCCCCATTGCCTTCCTATTTATTTGCACTATAGTTCTTTAAATTAGATTAATCTCGTTTTTTCAGATGAGAAAAGTGAGACCCAGAGAAGAGAAAAGCAAAACAAAGACAAACTTTGACAATATGAGACCTTAGGGTGCAGTGCTGAGGATTTTAAAACAAGAGAAATAAGAATAAATAAGGATTCTCTGGCAGATGTTGCTCGCTGCCATCTGCTATCCGTTCTCCCTTTGCTCCATTAGTAAGAGAGCCTGATTTTATATAGGGCAGCATGGTGCCCAGTTGAAAGACGACATTTTCAAGGACTCCTTTACAGCTAGGAATGGCTGATGTAAATAAATGCTGGCCAATGAAATAGACTATATTTGACTTCCAGGAAGGCTATTCAAGGAAACAACTCCACGGAGGCACGTGCCCTTTTGTCCTCTGCCTTTTCTCCTTCCCACAGGCTGGAACACATGTGGTGGTTGGAGCTCCTGCCGCCCTACTGGACCATGAAGAAATACCTTGAGAATAGAAGCCATAAATTAGAACAGTGAAACGAAAAGGAGTCTGGATTCCTGATAACTGTGGAGCTGCCACACAAGCACTTGACTACCAACCTCCAGATTTCTATTACGTGAATGATAAATCAATTAGTAGCTGGGTAAATGCAACCAAACCTAAATCAGAATGTCTAAGCATCGAATTCAAAGTGTTCTTAGATGTTCTGGGTTCCCATATACCTTGCACTCACATGGGTAAAGCATTTAGAACTTCTGCTTAGTGGTGGATTGGAGTAGCTGACTCAGCAGTTTTGCAGCCCACGTACAACTTCTCTTCTGAGGACACCTCCCCCACATCCTCTTTCTGTGGGTTCTGTTGTGCCTTCTTTTCTGGTACGTTTTCCCTCACATTGCTAAAGACTTTTATGGGCCTACAAGTCCAAATATTCTCCACATTCTGAAGGACACTCGCCTCTTTTTTTGAATGACATTCTCCTTGTATTTCATACACAGTTTTAGTAAACCAGTAATTATCTTCGGCCATCTCCAGCAATTCTATTCTCATAACCTCTTTTAGGCCTGGTATTTACAACACTTCTGATTAGGCACTTTGGGTTTATATCAGGCAATTCCTACACTTACCTAGAGAAGGGGTCGCAGATACAACTCTTCTCTGTAAGACATACACATAAGTAACATCTGTATTGTAAAGTCAGTTTGACTCGGCACTACAATGATTCACTCTGTGTTTCTAAAGCAATGCTTCTCAAACTTGACCATGCATCAGAATCACCTAGAGCGCTTGTTAAAACACAGATTGATGGCCTGAACCCCTAGGGTTTCTGATGAGGTAGGTCTGGGGTGGGGCCCCCTTGTTGCTGCTGCCGCTGCTGCCGCTAATTCAAGAACCACACCTTGAGAACCGCTTCTCTAAATCTTGGCGAACAGGAACTTCAGAGGGCAAGTCTTCCTTTACTCATAGTTGCTTCACCTAACCAGCGCCCCTTTCTCCTCTCACTTTCTGCAGGAGCCAGAGCTCCTGAGTCCCCTGCCATACCTGACCCAGACCTATTTCCTCGGTGGGAAACCAAGAATTTGGATGCCAGCCCCTCATGGAGAAGGAGAGGGCAGCAGCCTTCACCCAGGGTCAGCTTCCTGCGTGCTGAGTATGGCCCTGGCCAGCAGGCGGGGGCTCACTGACCCACAGTCATGACTGATACATGGAGCAAGCAGAAAATAAGATACAAGCAGGAAGCAATTTAATTCTCCCTCCCACTGTCCCTTCTGTTCCCGTCATTTTCTGCTCCCAAGTGGAATCTCGGGCAGGTGCCATACCCTTTCACGTCACTTGGTGATTCTCTGGAGTCTAGCCCAGCCTAATAATCATAAAACTCCAAATATTCAATTTAAAACATCTTCCCACCCAGTTTCAAGCTTCTGCAGAGGGGAAAAAGAAGACAGACTGTTTCTTTCCTCTTTGTCCTTCTTCCTCCCCACCTCTGTCACTAGCTACAATTTTGGGACCCTCATAGGACAGCTGTGTTTCAATGGTACTAACTGGCAATAAGTAGTAAGTAAGTTCTAGAGATCTAATGCATAATATAGTGAATATAGACAACATTGTTTTTATAGTCATAAAACTTGTTGAGACTAGAAATTAATTATCCCAACCACTAAAAGGAAATTATAATTACGTAACATGGTAGAGGGGCTAGTCATAGATTGCTACAATGGCAATCATATAACAATATATAAATGTATCAAATTAACATGTTGTACACCTTAAATTTACACAATGTTATAAGTAAAATACATTTCAATAAAAAAATGAATTTTAAAACTTGAGACCCTCCAGAATTGGAATGACAGAGATAAGGACACAAAAGCTCTTGCTTGATTAGTACAGTTCCCCTCTGGGTGACAGGTCACACGTCTGGTCCTTCCTCTCACAGGGGGCCTTTGCGATTCTTTAGAGATGTCTGAAAGTATGGGTTTTAACTTCTCTTATCCCCAGTGCTTCTCACAGAAGATGCTTCTTTTGAGGGAGACCCTTCACCTCTCCAGGTGTTCCTGAAAAGTGTCTGAGGATCCCGTTAAAGACAACCTGAGTCAGCTCTATCAGCCAGAGTCTCATCTAATGAGGGCTGAGAAACACGCTTGTCCCTGAGGCGGGAGGACACACAGCTTGCCCCCAGTGCAGCCCTCTCTCCGCCTGCCCAGCCTCCAGCCAGCCTTCACGCAGGCCTTCCAGAGCACAGGCAGACCGCAATCCCTACGCCCTCTGGCTCCAGCGGACGTGGATAAGCTTTCTCAGTGGTTTTGTGGAAAAGTCTCTCTCTTGAATGGAAGAGAAGGAAGAGCTCCCATCCATGCCCCTCTTCTCTTCCCTTAGAGTCGGGTAGAGGGAGAACTGCACCAGACACAACAACTTTCTCTGCTAGAATCAGCTTTACGTTTATTATTCCAATGACCTCTAATGCATTCTTAGCCTTTTCTTGCATCACCTCAAAGAGGATAGTAATCCAAGGTCACAAAGTAGTTTTGGAAACTCACTCTCTTTGGTTGTACCACAGAGATGGTCTAGTCCCTGCTTTGCTTTGTAAATGGGAAGATGAGGGTCCATGGCACACGTTGTTTTATTTTTAGGCTTTTGGGGCTCCCAAAACCAAAAGGCAACAAGAAGTATCACATTCAGCATCCTTTAGATACGTATTACTCACACATCCAGAGAGAATAATTTGGAACAATACAGAAGAAACAGTTAGCACTGTTTACATCTAGGGAGAGAAATTGTCTTTTGGAAAACGCAGGAGTGGACATGAGAATTTTCAGAATACCCTAAAGAGATTCTCTGCAAAAAGTCCTCTGCTGTGTTCCTGGTAGATTGCCTCTTAGTTTGAAATGCCTAAACTTCTTAGAACATACATATTTCTCAATACACTTTTCAGCCAACATTTACATAGGAAAAAAATTATATTGACATTCCCCAAGTACTTTTCAGGAAAAGTCTTGTGTTATATTCCAAATACAATTGGTAGGATATCAGCACGTCACTTAGATGATTTTCACAAATGCCCTGAGTGTCAACAACAGGGTCCTGCCTCAAAGATGTTGCTGATGCAGAGACATGATCTCCTGCAAAACAACTATTGTTTACAACCATAGCAATTGTTGGGTGACACAGAGCATTTTCCATCCTAACAGACTGTCTAACTGTGTTTTGATTATATTTTAGGAAATTTAGGAAGCTTAGAGCTGATATTTAATGCATTGTAATTTTTCTTACTTTACCAGAGCATTGTTTCATAATCTGGCCTGAGGAGCATTAGGCCCTCTATAATTTTTATTTGACTTACAATTGACTAATGATTGGTCCCTAGATGCTAGAAAGTTAGATGTTAGCTTGTAAAAGATTGATAAGTTGCAAACGATTTCTGTCCAATAGAGATGATTCCCCCAAAGGTTAAAGTTTTATTGCCCTAAAGTACATTAACCAGTTTTGCATCCCATTTATCAACCTCATGTTATACTCTTTCTTTCAATTGCTGTAGATACATATGTTTCTGCTATGCTCCTTTGAACCAGTGTTACTATCCTACTGGTTCCCTTACTAATGAATTAAATACATTTTTTAGTATGTGCCCATGGTATGTTTGTGTTAGAGTCATGTTTTAACTTTCTAACATTCTAAAATTCTAATTTACCTCTTGAATCAAGGAATTATAGAATCACAACCATGCCTTTCCATTTATATAAAATAATATGTGTATAAGTATATGTAAAAAGAAATATTTGAAATAATTTTTACCAAAATAGTAACATTAGTGGTTTTCTCGGAGTGGTGGGATTTGGAGTATTTTTTCCTTTCTTCTTCACACATTCCTCTATTGTTTACCTTACTTTACAATGATCTTGTATCACTTTTAAAGTTAGAAAAAAATAATAATGCAGTTTATTCTCATTATTGGTGGTAGTTACATCTATACAGTTGCCACAAACACTGAATTAGCAGATACTGAACCATCGCTCCAAGGAGAAACACAGGATTAGTTTCCTGCAGGCTCTGGTCACAACATTTTTATCAACTGATCAATACATAACCTTGTTTTATGTGTATTTCTGTTTAAAGACATATATTTATTTATGTCATACTGCTGATTCATGAACACTGACTTGACAACCAACAGCTCCATAACTCACATCTGAACAAAGCTTACCTATACACGTATCTTCTCTGCAGGGCACATCACAGCCTTTTTGCACTTAGGAAATAGACAGCACTTCAGCACTATGCTTGGGGGCCATTTTAAGCAATAAATTTGCCAACAAACCCCAAAAATGTGTGGCCGGCGCCTTGGCGTAGTGGTTAAATTTGGCATGCTTTAGTGGTCCGAGTTCACAGGCCTGGATCTCAGGCATGGACCTACACCACTCATCAGCCATGCTGTGGCAGTGACCTGAATACAAAATACAGGAAGATTGGCACAGATGTTAGCTCAGGGCAAATCTTCCTCAGCAAAAAAAAAAAAAAAAAAGCACAAAAATGCAAAAACCATGGCACTAAATAGGCTGCAAAAAGGACACTGGTTTACAGCATGAGAATGAAACAAGAAGGCAGATCATGGCCTTGTTCAACCTCAGCTGGGAGCATGAGCATTAGACAATCCAAATTTTCCAGTGCTTTGCACATTATGATTTAGAACATATAACATT
The DNA here is from genome assembly GCF_041296265.1 of Equus caballus. Lineage (NCBI taxonomy): Eukaryota > Metazoa > Chordata > Mammalia > Perissodactyla > Equidae > Equus > Equus caballus. The sequence goes on from NC_091706.1 coordinate 48,385,438, forward strand.
AAAATTCTAGAATGAATGTTAAAAGCATGACTCTAATAGCACATGCTAAAAATCTATTTAACTCATTAATAAGGGAACCAGCAGAATAGCAATGCTGGTTCAAAGGAGCATGGAAGAGACCTCCAAAGTGCCATGGGTATTGATTTGGGGGTACAAATAAATTTTAGCAAGTAAGTGAATTCAAAATACTGAATCCGCAAATAATGAGGATTGACTGTACACCTATTTTCACTATTTGAAATTATAATACAAAATTTTTTAAAAGCATCTATGTACATTTGCCTCAGGTATTGGACTCTGAGCTTGAGAAGACAAGGATGATTTCTCAGCCACCACTAAACACCCAACAGCTAGCTGAGTGCCTATAATATGTGCTTAATAAATGTCCCTTTCTCCCATCACCGACTTTTCTGAATGACAAACTCAAGGGCGTACAGATTTATCCTCAACCCTGCAATGAAGTCCAGTTGATTGGAGATCACCAGGTGGGAGCATGAACCACTAAAGGAAACATCTGTCGTTGTTCATAGCAACCCAGCATCTAAAACTCTGACTATGTTCAGAGGACTGCCCCCTGTAAGGCAAAGTTTACCTCCCACTTGAAAAGCTGAAAATGCCAGAGACTTGCTTCCCCAGCCTCCTTTATAATGAGGATGCAAGCTATGATCTAGGTTCCACCAATCACAAGTGCCCAACCCATGTGTTGAAGTCAACGCTTGTGTCTGAACAGCAGGCATCCTGCAGAATCCATCCTGGAGATGAGCAGTGACAGTGGAAGCTGCTACAAGCCATTGCCAGAGACAGCTGCAGCGACAGTCCTAGTGAAGGTAATCGGTGTCCATCCAGCATCACTAGCATTGGCAACACCAGCCACAGTGTCCATAGAGTGGGACTCACACTGTGGCATGATAATGCACTTTGTTTCTGGTTGTGAAGTCTCTGAGTTGGTTGTCTGAGCCCTCTGGAAAACAAGCAAGAATGCTTTTTATTTTGAGGAAGATCAGCCCTGCACTGACATCTGCTGCCAATCCTCCTCTTTTTGCTGAGGAAGACGCCCTGAGCTAACATCCATGCCAATCTTCCTCTACTTTATACATGGGACACCTACCACAGCATGGCTTGCCAAGTGGTGCCATGTCCACAGCTGGGATCCGAACCCGCAGACCCCGGGCCGCCAAAGCGGAAGGTGAGCACTTAACCACTGCACCACCGGGCCAGCCCCGCAAGGTATGTTTTTAATGAATTCCTTTTCTGCCTCAGTTAGCAAGAAATGGTTTCTGTTGCTTGCAGCTAAGAATCCTGACTAATACATACATATATATAAGAAATCGTCCTCCCAGATAATAGTTTGGATCTCAGTTCAACAGCTTTAACAGAGAGCAAAATTACAGCAGATTAAATAATATAGGAGGTTTACTATTTTCTGACTAAAAATCAAGGTTGAAGATGGTTCAGCGAGTTTGAGTGGCACAGATCCTCAACATCGCTTAGAGGCCCAGGTTCCTTCTGTTTTGTTTCTTCCCTCTCCCCTGGTGGGTAGCCCTAGTCTACAGGGTCAAAGCTAGATTGTCACTTATCAAATCCACATTTCAGCCTGCAGGATGGGAGCAGAGGAAGTAGAGAGCAAAAGGACCCTTCTAAGGACACGACCTAGAAGCTGTACACATCAATTCTCACATCTCATCACCCATAGTTTAGTCACATACCAGGGAAAATCAGAAACGTGGTCTCCAGCTGGGCAGCTGTATACAAGCAAAACTCAGAGGGTCTTATAACTAAAAGGAAGATGTTGGGAATGAATACTGGGGGACAATTTGTAGTTTTGATTACATATTTATAGTCTACAAATAATTGCTGACATTTGTTGAACATGCACAATGTACCAGGTACTTCGCTTCCATTAACTGACTTACCCTATGTGGTAGATACTGTTTCGATTCCCACTTTACAGATAAGGAAATTGAGGCTTGAAGAGGCAGTGTGGCAGAGAATGTGATTACCACCCCTATACCCTTCTCCTCTTTTTCCTTAGCAATAGAAAATCTAGTTTGTAGCTGGCACAAGTACTTAAAATAGAGATTTACCTTTCTCAGACTCATTTTCTCCAACTGTGACAATCTTAAAAATAAGATATAGCCAATGCTATGTGAACATAAGCATTGAATGGATACTTCCGGAAAATTCCTTAGAAGGCAGTTGACCTTTTCCCTTCGCCCCTTCTCCTGTGCCCCTTTCTTCTTTCAATTTGCTAGAATGTAGATATAATAGCTGGAACTCAAGCAACTCGCTTACACTGTGAGGTTGTACACTGAAGATGCTGGAGTAACGAAATAGAACCTAGGTCTCTGATGACCGTGCAGCCACCATATCAGTTCTCTACTGCCTGTGTCTGGATTTCCTTTATGTTAATGAGAAATAAATCTCTATCTGGTTGAAATCACAGTTAGTTTGGGTTTTTCTGTTGCCTGGAGATGAATGCTAACAAATTTAAGAGGCAACTTGCCCAATATCACTCAGCTAGTGATGAGATTGGAAATGAAACATAGTGCCAGAGTCCTTGGCCACTGCATTCTCCGTACTGGGCTGTGCTATATCAGTGTTGTCCTTTATAAAACCCAGAAAGATCTGGGAGAAGACCACCTCCCACTCAGAACTTGGGAGGGACAGTGTTTTCTCTATGTTAAGCTCTAGGGGACTGCTTCTTTTTCTCAGGGAAGAGAAGAGAAAAGGATTAATCTTTCCTCCTCCCCACTTTCCCAAACTTCTATCCTCTATGATTTTTTTCACTCCTTTTATTCACCTAAAATAAAATAAAAATTATCATACACTTTTTGAGTAACCAGACTTCAAATTAACAGGCTACTTTTCACTCCAAAGCTAGCAAGGATTCACTTAGAAACATTTATTTATTAATTGATTGACTACGAATAGTGAAAAGTTGGTGAAACAATGAATATAAATTTAGGCCAATGTTTTTCTCTACTCTTATTTTATTCCGTTTTCTTTGATGAGGTTTTGTCTCTAACCCAAGAGTACCTAAACTTGAGATGAGTTTAATCTACGATTGAAGATCAAACTTGTGTTTCTCAGTGGTGTTCTTTTTATCTTCCTAGTCATTTCTAAAATCTACATAAAAACAAAGTTAAATTAGAAGACAAGAAATACGATGCTCAGTTACAGAAACTAAATTTGGAGGATATCTTTTAAAACTGAAAGCAGGTTTTAGTGAAATTTTATCTGTGCTCTGTACCACATAAAATGGATAGACATCATCTTTTAGATTCCTACAGTATAAAATAAAGCTAAAAATGCCTGATCTTTGTCCTGTTCCCTTAAACAGAAAATTTGAGCTAGGCTCTTATCACACCAAAGTCTTAAAGCAAAGATCTCTGACCTGATCTTGAATGGAAAAATATAAAATTTCATGCTAGAGAGCCTAACTCTACTATAATCTTCTTTCTATGAATTTTCAGTTCAGCACTTTGCACCCGGCAGAGGGAAGGCACATGTGAATTATTTTTGAAGCTCCTGCTATATCAGACTATTGAAAATAAACGAAAACTACTATACCTACTAGGCCTGACTTCCCCAGACAAAACTGAAAACTCTGGGCATTTTTCTTCTTCTGATCCTCTCTTCCCCATTGCAAAGGTATCCATGTACTTTGACACTCAGTCATGCTTCTGATCATTAATTTATTGGCTTAATTGATTATTAATCATAATATGATTATTAATTATTAATCTAATTATTAATGAAAACATTGTTATTAATTATCAATCTAATTATTAAGTAATTGACACTGGTTCTTCCAAGCTCTGGGTTTTTTTCTTAATTTCTTATTTACTTATTTATTGTTGAGGAAGATTAGCCCTGAGCTAACATCCACTGCCAATCCTCTTTTTGCTGAGGAAGATTGGCCTTGAGCTAACATCCATGCCCATCTTCCTCTGCTTTATATGTGGGATGCCTGCCACAGCATGGCTTGACAAGCAAGGCATCTGCACCAGGGATCCAAACCGGCAAACCCCAGGCCACTAAAGCAGAGTGCACGAACCCAATCGCTGCTCCACCAGGCCAGCCCTTCTTTTTTTTTTTTTTGTGGGGAAGATTGGCCCTGAGCAAACATCTGTTGCCAATCTTCCTCTATTTTATGTGGGATGCCACTACAGTGTGGCTTGACCAGTGGTGCTAGGTGCGTAGCTGGGATCTGAACCTGCGAGCCCCCAGCTGCCAAAGCAAAGTACATGAACCTAACCACTATACCACCAGGCTGGCCCCTGGGTTTTTCTTGACTCATGATTTACTCCCCCCCATTTATTCATTCGATAAACATCTATCGTAGCCTACTATAAGCAAGGCACCATACTGGACCTGTAGGTATAAAGATGCCTGAGATAAGGGGCTTGGATTTGGGCAATTTTCTCACTAGTGACTCGTAATAAAAAATGGTACATACAAGGCATATATTTTGTTGACCTGAAAACTTATAAAGATTTGGGAGACCTCTTTAAGCAAAAGAGATATTGGGTATACAAAATTAGGAATACAAAACTTGATATGAAAATGAACATTTATTTAGAATGAGAGAATAAATCATTTTAAACACCGGAGGTCTGGAGATTCCGATCCCTTTCTTCTGACATCTCTTCAGGAAATTTCTCAGAAATGCTTTCATGGAAATGTTTCCTGGCTGCAACCTGGCTTCCCATCCCCGCTTAGAAGTACCCTACAACTCCCAGCAGCTCCCAGCACCCACAGCAGCCTGAGCAAGTGAGGGACCCAGAAGTTAAAATCTCATTACTTTGGTGGTATGAATGTCGATCTGCCTCCAGGCATGCACATCTTGTAAATTCTCTAGAAGTAGGTCCAAAGTACCACCAGAGCTTGGGGAGAACATGCCTCTGCTTCCGTGGGGGAAGACTTCCTAGAACAGTCAATGCTTGAGAAAAGCCAACAAAGAGAAGGGTAAAAAAATGGAAGAGGAACTGGGATTTCTGCCCAGCTGAGAATTTTGGAGTTTACAAAGTGGAACCCCATTCCCATTCTGAAACTCTATCTTAATTGTTGTCTTCCTCCTGGTTTTGTCTTTCCTATGTTAAAGATGGCATGTTCTCTTTCTTTTATGTTTTAGATTTGCTGTTTCCAACTGGTTTTTAATCTTTTCAGTTGAATGCCCATTCTTTGATGCCAAGAGATTAAAACTGAACACTAGAGCTCATTAATATCTAGGTTGAAAAAAATATATGTCTAATGGTAAAATTCTAGTTAGGACGTGCTCTAATCTAGAAATGAACACTCTCCCATAAAGAGGATTTGTTATTGGAGAAGTCCACGTTGTCATGGAGACAGAGGTCTGAGACCCTCTGATAGATGCACTCTGCTTCTAATGATTTCTTACTCCCTCTTCATTCTCTTTCCTCCCTGGGAACTACGGGATCCCATCCCTCCCCTGACCCCACCCCAAAAGTTGTCTTGACCCTTTTCTCATTTCATGCTATTTTCTCCATGAATGATCTTATCCACTATCCATGTAAACTATCATTTAGTTGTTGGATTCCCAAGTCAGCTTCTTCAGCTGGACCTCCACCCAGCTCCAAATCTGTGTTTTGTCTGCCAATGTGACCTCTCCTCCCACACTTCTCATAGCATGTCAAACCCCTCCCAGTCCAACTGCCAGAAAATTCACAGTCGTTATTGATTCATTGCTGCTCCACCATTCCACATTTAATCAACCACCAAGTCCTGTCATTTCACCTTTTCAATGCCTTTTCTCTCCATCCACCCAGGATCTGGGTAGTAGCGTTGTTGCTAGGTACAAACATAGGTTCTTCACCTGCCACACAAGAGGGGCTAAAATAGAAACTGGAACACCAGGCCTATGGAAAGGAAAGAGTTTTTATTTCAGTTGACGTCAACCAGGAGACAAGATTGAGCCCTCAAATTCATCTCATCTCCCCAGAAGATGGGAGGTGAGAGGTTTTAAAGCTTGCAAGAAATGTGTCTGCTTGTAGGGAGGGGGGAGCCTGTGGCCTTGCTATCTGAAGCTTTCCCACAAGCCTGCATTCGGCCTTGTGAGGCTGCTTGTAGGGAGGAGAAGGAGGAGGTAATGGAATCTGCAGGTGGCTGTTCTTGATTGTCTGCCTCTATGGAGGATGGTGGATTCTGGTGCCAGGAAGCCAGGGAGTAAGCAGCGAAAGGGGATGAGTGCTTTGATTTTTAACTTCATATATCCTGTGTTTAATGTAGGGGAATTGATATCAGTTCTGGTATCAATTACCCCTTATTTTATGTTCATTCCTCAATCTTGAGGGATTTGGGGCAACGACCAATCTAGCTACTTCCTGCTGAACTGGGGAGTAGGTTGTTCCATCTCATTGAACTTGTCTTTTAATAAGGCTGTGATGCAGGTGGGCTCCCAAAGTTAGGCCTGCATCATGTAAGTAAGTAACCAGGTATTTAATAAGAAGCATTTCTAGAGAAACAAAAAGAAAAAACAAGGTTAATGGTTGGAGAAAATTATAAACCAGTTCCTGAGTGCAGGGGGCAGCCAATCAAGAAGATTTCTGGAAGTCAGTGTCAAAGCATCTTTTGTAGTTTGAATGTCTTTGATGGTGTCATCAGGCTCTCAGGTATCTTTCTGAGTGGCTTACATAGCACCTGGGATGAATCTTTCTGAAGTTTATATCAAGACGTCTAGCTTCAGTTTGCAGGGCCTCGGGAAAAAGGGCAGTTTCAGTTCTCAATGATTCCAAATGAAAATGATGGAAAAAATGTTACTTTGGAGATTTGTTATTTCAGATATTCTGAGAGACGAGAAGAATTCAGGATCTAGTCCAGTTCACAGGTAGAAAACAAAAACCTCAAAGACAACTAAAAGAACCAAAATCTAACATCCACAAATGTGTATTATAGTTTTATTGAAACATAATTTTTCTCTCTGAAATCACCCTCAATTTTACCAAGCACAGCCAAATTAAGACTAACTGGTTTGCAAAATAAGTCTAATTTCAACTAATTTGGCACAATTATTTACATGAGTTCAGCAAGAATAGTAATTGGTCATATCTGCTCTTTCAAATCTCCTTTGCTGGAACTTTTTATAGGGAATTGCAGATGGAACTTTAAAGGCCTCTCAAGGCCTGGAAAGACAGACCAAGAACTTGTCATCAGATTTTGCCTGCAATACCTACAGATTTGGGTAAATTCCTCTCTTCTGAGGCCCCCAAAATATCTTGGGGTTCCTTGCCCCTGCCAGAGGGCGTGACATTCTTTACTCAAACATACCAGGTTACTGGGAACTCTGTAAGCAAGGTACCAGAGCCATATTTCCAAGTGGCTTTATTCCAGAAAGTCAACCTTTATTCCTCAAAAGCTGTCTGGTCCTATCAGAGTCTGTATGTTGGTTGCTCTCAAATATGACATTCCAGTCAAAGCCTTGGTAATATAACCAATGTTTCCAAATGTGTCCTGTTATAAGGAGAACAGACTCTTATTGAACTTATGCAAATAACTATATGGCCATAAAAATAACCATACTCACTCATTCACTAAGAGTTTCCAAATTCTGGAGGGATCAAGTAGGGGAAAAAAAAATAAATGTTTCAATCCTGCTCACAAAGGTAAGATTTTACCAAATTGTTATAAGTCATAGTTAGCAGGAGAGAAAAAAGAAAAAGTTTCTTTAAACTCAAGGGAAAAAAATTTTTAAATCAACATTACAAACGAAAGTCATAAAAAATTATAATCATCCTTATCGGTTCATTTAGTCTTGTTAGCATGTTCATGAAGTCATCAGTTTTTCCATTAGAGTTCTGTAATTTCTTACCCAGTTCAGTTTCATAATCTGCAAGTTTATCAGAAACCTGTCTTCCAGAGTAAATGTCAGTCTTTTCCATGAATTTCTCTGAAGATTAAACATATTTTGTAAAAAGATAAGAGTAAAACAATAACTATCTGTAAACAAAAAGACTCAAAAATGGCAATAGACAAAGAACTTGGCTAATTTGGTGACATGTGACACTTTAAAATAACCAGAATTATGACTGATAACCAGGACAGATCAGAATTTTAGTAATGTTATACAATTTTTAAAACGTTTATATCAATAACATTTACTAACATAACATCATAGGTCCCCATGAACTAATGTTTAACTATTCATTTAACCATGGTGACAACCAGAGATCTCAAAGACAAACATACAGAGCCAAACAGTTTTTAAAAACTTAATAAAGAGACCTCAGTCTCTTGAACATAGGAAATTATTTTAACAAAATATAGTTTTTCTGTCTTTTAGATAGACTTACTCAAAAATTTTAAAAATAAACCCTTTTATAACCTCTTTATCAAGAGCAGACTAAAAATCCAGGAAAATTATCCTTTTGGGAGAGAAAACCAAATTTTGATTTTTGCACTAACTTATTTTTGACATTAAAATTTATCTACTTAATTAGATTTACCTTAATTTTAACCAACTTGACCATGCATAAAACTCTTCAGGGTTTTACTTCCATAAATCTCCTGTCACTTATTTTTACATTCAGAATTTGTCCCATGTCTTATTCTTTTTTTTCCCTAGTACTTTAGGATAAATTTATCTTTGTTAACAAAAGTAACAAAAATATCTCTATTCATTTTACCATCTTTACTGAAAACACACTTTTTACTTTTGTTGGATACAGAAATATGTACTTTCTCATAGAAAATTCCCCAGCATACACAAAGCATGTTTATTAATAAACCTAAGCATCTTTTAGTTTCTCTGAGACAAGAAACCAAAGGCAGTTAAATCTATGCTTAGCAATCAATTTCTAATATTTTATCTTATGTGGAAATGACCTAAATACTTAATAAATTTCTATCATTTAATTTAGAAAAACTCTAAAGTTTCAAGTTGTCAAAGATTTGGAAGCTGTTTTTTAAGCATACAGACCATAAAACATAATTATTGCACTCAAAAAATTTTATCCATTTTATCTATTTAAATTATTTGTTTTCAATAATTATGTTTAGATTATTCACAGAAACTTCACGTGACATTAAAGCAGCTAGCCATCATCTTAAGTTGTCTTAAGTACATACATTATAACACATAATTATTGTTAAAAAGTTTTCCAAAAACTTTTATCCTTTTTCATTTATTTAGTTTACCTGTCTTTAATAATTATATTTAGATCATTTACAAAAACCTCATGAGACATCAAACAAAATCAGCTATTATTCTAAGTTATTACTTTTGCTGACAAATTTTGTAACCAAGATAACATGTCTGCATCACATTCAATGTTGAAAATTCTGAAAGCATATTTATTTTAATCAAACCAACAAACTTAAAAAGGCTTTCATTTACCAAAGATTATTTTATATCATGTTAAATAACGTTGTTTTTTAGAAGCTTTTGCATATTAAAGACTGCATTCCATTATGAAAGGTTTTGAATTCTCTCTTTTATTGGTGACCCTTAAGAAGGACTCATCTGAAACAGAAGTTCCCCAGAATGGCCATTACAATTCCGAATTATCTCAAAAGTTTACTTATTTTCACTTGCTTAATTTTAGATCAGTAATTTCCGGGGAGTTGAAGTGGGGAAGCTCAGCAAGAGAAGAGAGACAAGCAGCAGATTTGGTTTCCACTGCTGGCATGTTTAATTATTTAATTATTTTCTCTGAAAGAGGCAGTAAAGTATTTCTGATTTCATTTAGAAGCCTCAAAAGATTAAAATAGGCTTCCTGTTGTTGTAGCTAGCTTTTTCCAACTGCTTACATAAATACACCAGTTTGGGTAAAGTGAAAACTGCCTCCCTTAAATATACTAACTTTTACAAAGTGTTATCTTAATTTTATCAAATCTTATACCTCTAATTATAATTTATATTAGAATTTTGTTAGCAAGTTTCAGTATTACAATACTGTGTAGGGGAAGCATTTCCAGCCAGACATAACATATATTTCCAAAGAAACCATCCAGCCGAACTTGACATAACTTCTTCATACAATATTAGCTTGCACACTTTAATCTTTATAGTCTTATCAACCTGAGCAACCTAACTGTTGCCCCAAACAATTGTTGATCAGGTTTGTCACTGTGATTTCTGCCTCCTGACCTTTTAAATTTTTTCAAACTGGAGTGAATAGAACAAGTTTGTCCTGTAATGGTGGGGGGCCAATCGGGGAGTCCCTTTAGCCTATCCAACCTTAGGCAGTGTTTTATTAAAACCTTTGTTTTAACTTTATTTCTGTCTGTTCTATTCATTCCATCTTCTTGATGATGGATGAGTCCTGTGACTCTTCTCTTTCTGATTTCTCTTTGTTAATTTAATGTTTTCATTAGCATTTGTAAGACCACGAAAAGAAGCTGAGACCGCAAGTTTCAGTTCTTAAGACTAGTCATTGTATTTTCCTTTTAATTTGATCTTTCCATAGGTAGCAATAAAACAGCTGTTTATTATGAGGGAGCTCTCTAAAAATTTTTCCAACTTAAAGATCCATTGTTTGGCCGTTTTCTCTCCAGAGTCCAAAGAATATTGTGGCCATGTGGTGTTACAAAAGAGAATCATCCCTTTTAGACGTAGGCTTATGACCATAATTAGACTGTCTACTCAGAATCAGTCCCAGCAGGCTCTGCTTGGGTACAGACAACACATTCTTCATTCCAATAGACAGAGATGGACAGACACACAGATCTAGACACAGAAAAACCAGACACCAGTGAACCAGTTCCCAGATTTAGGATAGAAAGCCCTATAATTCTTCCCACTCCGAATGTACACCTAGATGGCCCCTCCATGAATGGAAGGGACCCCAGATGGCCCTGCCATAAATGAAAGGACCCCAGATGGAGGGGAAGGAAGTTCACGGGTGTCCCTGAGGCTACTTACTCTATTCCAGATTGAGTCCGTTGACTCATCAGAAAACGAACAAACGAATCTAGAGCCTGTTTCCCTGCCATAAGAAAATGTGCCAAGGGTCAGTGGTGCTGGGTCAGACAGAAAGTACTGGGGGCAATCCCTAGGACAAATCACCTAGGCAGCTGCTGGACTGCATCCCAGGAAATCCCAGTTGGCCTGGGGCCATGGAGCCATGGGCAAAGAGCCTCCTGGCTGGCTTGCCAGATTGTTACCAGCTACAAACATAGGTTCTTTACCCGCCGCAAATTTAAGGGCTAACTCTCCTCTCCTGGCTGATGTCACCCAGAATAAAAACTCTTTCCTTGCCCTAAGCTTGGCACTCCAGTTTTTATTTGGGCCCTCTTGTGTGGCAGGTAAAGCACCTATGTTTGTATCCGGGAACAGCATCTTGTCATTTCTCACTTGAATTTTCAGCTGATCTCACTGAGTCCAATTCCTTGGCTCATCAGTGTATCATTCCCATCAAGGAGGTGGTATGGCACAGAATAAGTTACTAGGTCCCAATGTGGGTTCAAACAGAACCTCAGCTGCCCCGCTTTGTGACTCCTAGCAAGTCACTTAATCTAACTAAACCTCAATTTCATCACATAGAAAATGGAGTCAATTATAAGTCACAAAGATGTTGTAAGGAATATATAAAATAATATAAAATATCTAATACATAGAAATGCTAACGTGGGGCATCAGAATTTGCCACGCTAAAAACGCATCTCTTTGGCTTAATTATTTTTAAGAACAAAAGACGCAGAAAGAAACTTTGACTTTCCTCCTAATTGCCTGAAAGAACTTAAGATAGAAGACCTTTTCCAGGAAGGAGCTATCACCACAGATAACTCTTGGTATGGTAGACAGGAAGGCACCTAGAAAGGCCCATTTTTATCAAAGTTCTCTTGGGTCCCCTTATCTACAGTTGGCCCAACAAACGTTTACCAAACATTTGCTTTTCCGTCTCCAGGTAAATTGCCTTCTTCCCCTTACAAGTCCCAAATCATTACCCCCAACATCCTCTTTTGTCTTTAGCTGAAGATGATGTTTAACATGGTGGCTTCAGCCATTGTGGCGAGTTACTCAGTTTTCCTGGGTTTCTCTCATGTATATATGTTATTAAATTTCTTTGATTTTTCCCCTGTTAGTCTGTCTCATGTCGATTTAACTCTTAGACAGGCCAGAAGAACCTCTTGGGTAGAGAAATATTCTTCCTCCCCTACACTTAATACATTTTCCCTGTTATTATCATAATTCTTATCAGAGTTATGATCTAAAAATACAAGTTGGTCATGTGCTAAATATTACTAGTGTATACTATATCCAAGTTCTTTTCTCCTTTGGAGCACATGGCAGACTGCTTCCTAGCCACCTTCCAGTTAACAGGGTCATGTGACTAGTTCTAGCAAATGGGCCAAAATACAGAAAATTAGGTAGGAATTTCGACGTGTTTTCTTCTCCCATTTGATGTCCAAGGAAGCATATGTTCCAGGCGGTGCTTCTACAAGATGGTGGAGGCTCCATCAGCCTATGCCCACCTACGTGACCACAAAGCAGAGCCCCACACCACTTTGCAATGGACACACAGTATGAGTAACTCAGACTTTGGGGACTTGCGGGTTGTTGTTATCACAGCAGAGCCTAGCCTGCAGTATCCTGACAAATACAAGTCACCTCATTTCCCACTGCTCAAGCCTGGTGATTTGCCCTAACACATGTAAGATTCCCTAAAATAAATGGACCAGCAGACCACCAAAAGTTCTAATTATTTGGGGACAAAAGAATGTCTGTAGTTTTAATTTATTTTTCAAAGTTGTTATCTCTGTATATATTTACTTGAAAGTGATCAAAAACCCAAATGATGCTGGCTTATGCAAAATAGGAAATTTATTACCAACATAAATTAAAAGTCCAAGAGTGGAGCAAGCACTGGGCACGCTGGCTACAAAGGCTTAGGTGAGGCATCAAGGACTCCGGCTTGCTCTTTCCATAGTTCAGCTCTGTTTTTGTTTTGGGGGGATTTTTTTGTATACGTGTGATTACAATGTTTTCCAGCAATATCTCCCTTTTCTTGGAAAAATGGCTGCCAGCAGCTCCGGGCTTAGACTGTTTTGTCTCAACAACTTCAGCACGAAGACTGATTCTCTCTCCCAACGGTTCTGGCAAAAGTTCTGGCATTCACTCTCATTGGACCAAATTGAGTCACACGCCCACCTCAGAACTGGTCCTGGTGACCAGAGGAATACAATATTCTGATTGGCTGCTCGAAGTCATGTGCAGAACCCTGATTTGGGGGAACTCCTGGAATAAGACAGGAGAGTGGAGGTTACCTGGAAAAACCCAAGCAAGGTCCTGCTACCAAAAGAAGGGTGAACGGACACAGGACAGGTAAAAATAAACATTCACTATAGACATTAATATAATCCATATGGTATTTTGGGTGAAATACGTAACCAGTTAGGAACTTTATGCAGAAGTCCCAAAGATAAGATAAAAATTTCCCACAAAAGGACCATCTTCCTTCTGAGAGCATTGTAAGCTTCAAGACAGCAGGCTTCCAGCCATACACCACTGCCATTACCCACCATGCCCGCGTGGAGTAGGCTTCTAAAATTCATCAAAGCTTTATGACCTTAGATTACTTTTACATTATTCATGTTAGCAAATGTGAAATCTAAAAGGAAAAAAGTGCAACAATATATATGGTTTTCTTCCCTTTCCTATCATTGGGGTGTGTGTGTGTACACACTTGAATGTGCATGGTTATATTTTCTCTTGTTTTGTTTTTTGCCTCATGTATCAAAGCCTTGGAGACTTGCTATCTTCTGAGATGGGATGAAACTCCCACATCAGGCATTTTACCCTCCACATCTCTTCTCTCCAGTGGGCCGTTCCTCTGGAGAATTTCTGGCTTCTTCAACTGGAGAGAAGCAGTAATAGGCACAAAGTAATGTGTGGAGAGAATCAATCCTTGCAGATTTAATCTGCCTCTTACTGTGGCTGAGGCCTCAGGAGAAACTGAAATGGGACACTCATCTTTGGTTGCTCCACAGCTTGTGAAAAGTAAAGGGATTTATTGATAAAACCATCTCCCCCACCAGGTGGTGAGTGCCTCGGGGACTTAGAATGCATTTTATTGATTTCCGTCTCTACAGCACTCAGTGGTGTGAGCAACTAGAGGATGATGGACTCTGCCCCCAAGTTGTTGATAATCTAGTGGAAACAGAAAACTGGTATATGAATAACCAAAACACACCACAAAGAGGATAAACTACAGACAAAAGGACTTTGGGATTTCCAAGAAGGAAGTAATTCTGTTCAGCTGCAGGGACAAGAAATCTTGACTAAGGAAGTAGCTTTAAGAGAGGGAGAAGGGGGAGGGGCAGAGCTGAGGACAGGAAATACCAAGCAGGGGAAGTGCTAGTAAAAGAAGACAAAAAGGTGACCTTTTTTTTTTTTTTTTGCTGAGGAATATTTGCCCTGAGCGAACATCTGTATCAATCTTCCTCTATTTTTGTGTGTGCGTCATGACTACTGACAAATGGTATAGGTCTGTGCCCAGGAGCTAAACCTGGGCCGCTGAAGCAGAGTGTGCCAAATTAACCACTAGGCCACAGGGCCAGCCACAAAAAGGTGATTTTTTTTTATCTTAATCACTGGCACTAGAATAGGAAAGAACATTCTTTGTTTTGAAAAATACTCTGGTAAGCTACTAGAATTAAGAGTGAGAACTTCAAGCTTGTGGGTGACTTCGTGATCCGAGAAAATATCATGATCCCTACCGTGTACTTGGGTAAGACACAGGAGGGACTCTGACACATAGCCAAGTTGGGGGACCAATACCCTGAGCCATACACCCTCCCATATTACGTTGGAATGCACTAAGTATTTGGGGGGAATGGCGATGGGTTCAGAGGGGCTGCAATGCATTGCATAAGCATGTCATGGAAGACAGCCTAAAAATATAAGCTGGGGCAATAACATAAAGTCCAAAATGCTGTCATATGGAATTTGGAGTTTATTCTGAAACCAATAGCATTAGACCATGACTCTTTTCTGTAGCGTTCCCACTATCTGCTCTTTTTTTTAAAGAGGGATCCTATGTACCCTTTACCAAGCTTCCCTCAATGGTAATTGATGCGGGATCGGTGAGCCGAGGAGTCGAAAGAAAGATTTCTTAGACTCTCAAGATCTGGCAGTAGTGCTCTTTTATTTAGAAAATAGTGTGGAATAGCATGGGGACAGGACCCATGGGCAGTCAGAGCTTCTGCTGCTGCCGCTTCTGCTGCCCCCGCTGGCATGGGGACAGAGCCCATGGGCAGGCAGAGCCACTGCTGCTGCCCCCGCTGGCATGGGGACAGGATCCATGGGCAGGCAGAGCTGGTGCGTGGGGACAGGACCCACGGGCACTCAGAGCTCCTGCTGCTGCCCCGAGTTGAGGGTTAGGGCTAATTTTATAAGGCATAGGTATATGATTCATCTCTTTACAAGACAAAGGAAAGAACATGAAAAAAAGTTAAAATGGTATCAGTGCGGGTGGGGTCTGGTCATTGGGTGATCCCATGACTTTTAGACAAGAATCAAATCGGATTAAGTAAAGGTTAGAAAGGTTAGACACCACCACCCTAAACCAGTTACATGAGATTGCCAGACAGCAACCAACTTAAGTTCTTGCCTCTGGCATTGACCAAGAGCCTCTAGAGATAAGACCATTCCCCCCTCTTCCTGGCACAGAGAGGGAGGCATCTTCACAGATAGAGGTTTCCCTTAGAAATGTAAATGTTTCCCAACAAAGGGGCAAACAAATTCCACTCCTTGGAGCCTGAATCTCATCTGTAGTTTTAAAACTAACCAGCCTAAAAATCCTCATCATAAGCCATTTTAAAATTAAGCAGCCTAAAAATCCTCATCATAAACGATGAGGATTTTAGGCTGGTTAATTTTAAAAAACTGCAGATGAGAAGCAGGCTCTGAGCACTGGAATTTGCTTGCTCTTTGAGAGATATTTGCATTTGTGAAGGAAAGGGGGATGACCTTGTAGGGACCTGAAATTGGCCACCCCAGAATATGTCTCTTTGGCATTGGGATTGTTTTGGGCTGATTGCTTTCGATAAACTGAGACAGGGAAGGAGGCTCTGAGGAATGGAACTTGCCCTTGTTGGGACACATTTACATTTGTAAGGTAAATCTCTATCTGTAAAAGGTGCCTCCCTCTCTGTACCAGGAAGAAGAAGAGAGATGACCTTGTCCCTAGAAACTCTTAATGGGGAAGGCAAGAACTTAAGTTGGTTGCTGTCTGGCAATCTCATGTAACTGATTTAGGGGGGCGGCTTCTAACCTTTCTAACCTTTACTTAATCTGATTTGATTCTTGTCTAAAGTCATGGGATCACCCAATGACCAGACCCCACCTGCACTGATACCATTTTAACTTTTTTCCATGTTCTTTCCTTTGTCTTGTAAAGAGATGACTCACATACCCATACCTTATAAAATTAGCCCTAACCCTCAACTCGGGGCAGCAGCAGGAGCTCTGGCTGCCCATGGGTCCTGTCTCCACCCACCAGCTCTGCCTGCCCATGGGTCCTGTCCCCATGCCAGCGGGGGCAGCAGAAGCGGCAGCAGCAGCAGCTCTGACTGCCCATGGGCCCTGTCCCCATGCTATTCCACACTATTCTCTAAATAAAAGACCACTACTGCCAGATCTTGAGAGTCCAAGAAATCTTTCTTTCGACTCCTCGGCTCACCGACCCCGCATCAGTAACATTTTGCAAAACGATAGTATAAAATCACATCCAGAACATTGGCATTGGTACAATTCACTGATCCCATTCAAACTTTTCTAGTTTTACTTGTACTTGTGTGTGTACGGGTATTTTGTTCTGTACAGTGTTATCACATGTGTAGGCTTGTGGACCCATCACAGCAGTCAAGATATTGAACAGTTCCACCACAAGGACATCTCGTGATGTCCCACCTCCGTGTCATGTCACATCGCCCCCCAACCCTCATCCCTAATCCCTGACAGCCAATAATCTGTCCTCCATTTCTAAAATTTTGGTATTTCAAAAATGTCATATAAGTGGGATTATCCAGCAGGTAATTTTGGAGTATTGACTTTTTCACTTGGCATGATTTTCTCATGATTCATCCAAGTTCACATTTATCAATCAATTGTTCTTTTGTTGCTCAGTAGTACTCCGGGGAATATATGCACCATGGTTTGTTTAACCATTCGCCTGTTGAAGGACATCTCAGCTGTTCCCAGTTATGGCTATTACAAATAAAGCTGCTATGACCATTGTGTACAGGTTTTTGGGTGAGTATAAATTATCATTTCTCTGGCTTGAATGCCCAGGAGTGCTGGGTCATATGGTAATTGGATGTTTAGTTTTATAAGAAAAAGCAGCTGTGCCTTTGTAAATTTCCACTAGCAATGTATGAGTGATCCAGTTTGTGCCCACCCTCACCAGCTCTTGAGTTATACCATTTTTTATTTTAGCCACTTTGCCAGGTATGGAGTCATAACTCATTGTAGTTTTTATTTGCATTCCCCTGATGTCTAATGAAGTTGAGCATCTTTTCAGGCGCCTATTTGCCCTCTATATATCCTATTTGGTGAAATGTCTGTTCATGTCTTTGCCCATTCTATAATTGGGTTGTGGTATCTTTACTCTAGGGTTCTGAGGATATTCTAGATACTTGTCCTTTGTTGGATATGTGGTTTGCAAAACTTTTTTCCATTCTGTGGCTTGTCGTCTGACTCTCTTCACATGGGCTTTCACAGAAAATTTTAATTTCGATGAGTTCAAATTGATCAGTTTTTTCTTTTATGGTTCATCTAAGAAAACTTTGCCTAGCCCTTAGATCCTGAAGAATTTTTTTTCCTGTTTTTTTTCCAAAGAGTTTTATAAGTTTTACATTTTGCATTTAAGTTCATGACCCATTTGAGTTAATTCTTGTATTAGATTGAATTTTATTTAGGTTGAGTTTCATTTTTTGACTATAGACGCCCCAGAACTCCAGTTTCGTTTGATGAAAAGGCTATCCTTCCTCCATTGAATTGCTTTTGCATCTTTGTCAAAAATCGCTTGAACGTGGGGCCAGCCCTGTGGCCGAGTGGTTAAAAGTTCATGAGCTCCACTTGGGCAGCCCAGGGTTTCCCTGCTTTGAATCCTGGGCATGGACACGGCACCGCTCATCAAGCCATGCTGAGGCGGTGTCCCACATGCCACAACTAGAAGGACATGTAACTAAAAGTATACAACTATGTACCAGGGGGCTTTGGGGAGAAAAAGGAAAAATAAAATCCTTAAAAGAAAAAAAATCAGTTGAATGTATTTGTGTGGGTCTTCTGGATTCTCTGTTTTGTTCCGTTGAGCTGTGTGTCTCGCCCTCCACCAGTACCACTTTGTCTTGAATACTGCAGATATATAGTAAGGCTTAACATCAGGTAGAGTGATTCCTCCTACGTTATTCTTCTTAAGAACGTTTTAGCCATTTTGGGGCCTATGGCTTTCCATAGAAATTTTGGAATAACTTCATCTGTATCTCCAAAAAGCTTGCTAGGATTTTGATAGGAATTGCATTAAACCTATAGATCAGTTTGGGGAGAATTGACATCTTTACTATGTTGACTCTTACAATTCATTCAACACAGCATGTCTCTCCATTTACTTATTCTTCTCTGCTTTTTTTTTTTTTTTTTTTTAGGAAGATTAGCCCTGAGCTAACATCCACTCCCAATCCTCCTTTCTTGACTGAGGAAGACTGGCCCTGAGCTAACATCCATGCCCACCTTCCTCTACTTTATATGTGGGATGCCTGCCACAGCATGGCTTGCCAAGCAGTGCCATGTCCACACCCGGGATCCGAACTGTTGAACCCTGAGCCACTGAAGAGGAACGTATGAACTTAACCACTGTGCCACGTGGCCGGCCCCTTCTTTGATTTTTTTCATCAGTGTTTTGTAGTTTTCAGCATACAGACATTGTACGTTTTGTTAAGTGTATACCTAAGTGCTTCACTTTCTTTAGAGAATTATAAACGGTTTTGCATTTTTAATTTTGGTTTCTGCATGTTTATTGTTAGTGTATAGAAATGCTACTGATTTTTGTGTGTTGATCTTGTATCCTGTGACCTTGCTGAACTCACTTACTAGTTCCAGGAGTTTTTTTGTAGGATCTTTGGAAGTTTCTACATAAACAATCATGTCGTCTGCAAATAGAGGCAGGTTCATTTCTTCTTTACTAATCTGTAAGCCTTGTACTTATTTTTCTTGCTTATTGCAGTGACTAGAACTTCCAGTACCATGTTGAAGAAGAGTGATGAGAGCTGATGTCTTGCCTTGTTCCCGATCTTAGAGGGACAGCATTCAGCTTTCGCCATGAAATATGATCTTAGCTGTAGGCTTTTTATAGATGCTCTGTATCAAATTGAGGTGATTCCTCTTGATTCCTAGCTTTCTAAGACTTTTCATCATGAATAGATTTTCAATTTTATCAAATGATTTTCCTGCATCAACTGATTTGATCATATGATTTTTTTCTCTTTAGCGTGTTGATATGGTAGATTATACTGATTGATTTCAGAGGGTGAACCAGCTTTGCATGCCTGAATAAATTCCACTTGGTCATGATGTGTAATTCTTTTCACACATTGCTGATCCGCACACTTTTGAAATCCAGAAACCTGTTTGTCATCTTTAACACCTCCCTTTCTGTCCACTATACCTTGTCCCATTACCATGATTTTTACTTCCTTTTGACCACCACCCTTCTAGCAAAAGTCCCTATTCCCCATCTGTTCTGCTTGAACAGCCTCCTAACTGGTCCCGCTGCATTAATTTTTGCTCCTTTCCAACCATTTTCTACATAGCAGTCAGAGCTATTTTTATTATATAAACCTAATTTTGATGCTTCTCTTCTCAAAATCCTTCAATGGCTTCACACCACTTTTAGGTTAAAGCCCCACATCCTTAATGTGGCCTGCGAGGCCCAGTGTGATGTGGCTCCTCTCTAACTCTAAACCCATGGCAGCCCACTCTCTGTGCTTCAGCCTATGAGCCTTCTCTGTTCCCCCAGATTCATCTGCCCCAACCTTGGGGCCTTAGCATATGTTACCCCCACACACTCCTTCCCCCATCCTTTGTCAGGATGACTCTTTCAACTGAAGAATCACTTTTCCAGAAAATCCCTCCCGGCCTCTCTAGCTTGGTCAGGTCCCTATTATACTCTTTCATAGCCTCCTTTTCCTTCATAGCATTTACCATAGTTTGTGGGTATATATTTATTTGTATAATTATTTGACTAATATTAGTCTCTCTGGAGACTATAAAAGCTTCATGAGGGCAGGGACCATACTGTTTTGCTCAACAAATATATTTTAAATTAATACATGAAATCAACTGTCCTACTTAGTTTATCAACACATATTTATTAAACATCACATGTACCTTATCAAGAGAACAGTAATTTAAGAGAATAAGAGGGAAAGAGAGAGAGAGAGGGAGGCAAGAGCAAATGCTTCTTAGGTACATATTACATACAACCAAAATAATCCTTATGTGCTGTGTCATGTAATTTCATGAGGAGTGAGGATGTCTTCCGCTAATTTAATTGATCAAAGAATTATTAAATACCTATAGTGGTCCAGTCATCTCTGGGTGGTAGGATTCAAAGTAATTTTTACTTTCTTCTTTATGTTTCTCTGTTCTTTTTCAAAAATTTCTAAAATGAGCACACACTACTATTTTAATATATTAATGAAAAGACTTTAATTCAGTAATATATTAATGAATAGAGCACTCCTGGAAAATACTCTAGCTTTATTCACCTTTCTTCAAAATATATAATCAAAACAAATTTTAAAAGATGTAAGAAGAAATTATATTTTAAATATATTAGTTCTTGAAGACATGAGTGAGTATTCAGAATTTAAATTATATCTCTAGGGGCTGGCCCCGTGGCCAAGTGGTTAAGTTCGCGTGCTCCACTGCAGGCGGCCCAGTGTTTCGTTGGTTCGAATCCTGGGCTCGGACATGGCACTGCTCATCAAACCACGCTGAGGCAGCGTCCCACATGCCACAACTAGAAGGACCCACAACAAAGAATATACAACTATGTACTGGGGGGCTTTGGGGATAAAAAGGGAAAAATAAATAAATAAAATAAAGAAAGAATAAATAAATAAATTATATCTCTAATGATCAGTGGTGTCAAAAATACTATACTATGCTTGAATTATATTTCATGAAACATAACATAACTTCCCATTCAGAAACATCTTTGTAAAAATACATCAAAAATCTGTTAGCTGCAATTCATTCTGAGCATTAAGATGGGATTAGATGATACAGTTGTGAGATGGTCAAGAGACTTAGCTTTTGAGCCAGCCCTGACGGCCTAGAGGTAAAGTCTGGCGTGCTCCGCTTCAGCGGCCTGGTTCAGTGCCTGGGCACGGAACCACACCACTCGGCTGTCAGTTGCCATGCTGTAGTGGCAGCCAACACAGAAGATCTAGAAGGACTTACAACTAGAACATACGATTATGTACTGGGGCTTTGGGGAGGGGGATAAAAAAAGGAAGCTAGGTGACACGTTAGCTCAGCACGAATCTTTCCCAACAACAACAAAAAAGAGACAAATTTCACTTTATGTTATCTGTGCTATATTTCTATTATTTACTTAAGTATGTATTATTTTCCTATCTCTAAAAAAAACTTTTCAAGAATACATTTGAAGATCAATTTTTTTTTTTTTTTGAGGAAGATTAGCCCTGAGCTAACATCTGCTGCCAATCCTCCTCTTTTTGCTGAGGAAGACTGGCCCTGAGCTCACATCTGTGCCCATCTTCCTCAACTTTATATGTGGGATCCTGCCACAGCATGGCTTGCCAAATGATGCCATGTTTGCGCCCTGGATCCAAACCGGCGAACCCCAGGCCACAGAAGTGGAACATGTGCTCTTAACTGCTGCACGACCGGGCTGACCCCTGAAGATCAATTTTTAAAACAAACAAATGACCTTGATTCCTGTGACCTTCCCTATCTCTCCCCTTTGTCACACACATTCATCAACAAACACAAACATACATACACATTGTAGCTCAAATGGAGGAGTACCATTATATATGCCAACCTCAAAAATAATAAGAAAGTGACTTCTGTTTCTCAATAAGATAGAGTAACAAGACTCAGATTTTTCCATCTGCCTAAAATGACTAAAAAATAGTGTGTGTAACAATTGCATGTGAAAACAATGATTTTCAGACATTGTACCTCAGGCAGTGCAAGATAGTGGTCCCTGAGAGATAGCAAATAAATCAAGTAAGCCCTTTAATTGCCCAAGCTTACTGCCTGGAAAGAGTTTCCAGGCTGCAGCCTAGGGTGAGGGAAACTGGATGAAGCCCATCAGTCTTCCTGAATTGAGGAGACAGGTGAGAGTGCAGGGAGGCCAAGGTAGCTAGAGTTCACAGGGCAGACTACTGGACAGGAAAGAGTTGCAGAGAGAGAGAGAAATCTGGAAATCTGCAGAAGATCTCCTTTGAGTCCTCAGCTAATACATCATCAGCACATTAATGATTAGAAGAAACAATCCTGGGAGATAACACAGTGCCAGTAATAGTTCACGTTCCATCACAGAGTAGAAAATCTCCTAATTCTCAGGACATCAAATAGAGTATTCAGCAGAGAATTGTCTCAGTAGTGGGGTAAAATTAGCCCTTGACAAAATATTGCTCTGGTCCTGCTTAATAATGCTTAAAAGCAAGACCCAAAAGTATACCAATATTTCCAAGTAACTTCACTGTGTCCCAGAACAAAGCTCAACAATACTTATAGGAATACTAAGATATATAGCACTCAACACAATTAAATACACAGTGTCTGGCATTCAATCAGAAATTACCAGGCATGCAAAGAAGTAGGAGAAAACAACTCATCAGAAAAAAAATCAATCAAGAAACAAATCCAGAAATGACATATATGATAGAATTAATAGACAAAGACATTAAAATAGTTATCATGGTATTCCATATATCCAAGAGTATAGAGGAAAGATCAAATATCTAAATAGACACATAGAAGACATAGCAAAAGACCCAACTTGAACTTCCGGAGATGAAAAATGCAATGTTTGAGATGAAAACTACTCTAGATAGCAGTAACAGCAGATTAAATACTGCAGAAGAATATATTAGTGAACTTGAAGATACAGCAACAGAAATGATCCAAAATAAACACGAAAAGTAAAAGACAAAAAATAATAATAAAGAGCATCAGTGAGCTGTGGGAGAACTTCACATACCCTAATATACGTATAATTGGAGTCAGTGAAGGAGAGGAAAGGGGAGAACAGAAAAAATATTTGAAGAAATGGCCAAAATGTTTCCAAATTTGGTGAAAACTATAAACCCACAGATCCAAGAAACTTAACAAGCCACAATCACAAAAATAATAAGAAACTTCTCATAGTTTGACTAAATAATAGTTATCCCCTACTTTTAGAAACGCAGTGTATTAATTATTTATTGCTAGTGAATAAATCACCTAAAACCTAGTGGCTTAAAACAATAATGATTATTTATTTTCTCTCTCAGTTTCTGTGAGTCAAGAATTCAGAAGTAGCTCACTAGTCAGTTCTGGTCCAGTCTCCCATGAAGTTGTAGTCAGATGAGAGCTGGAGCGGAGCTATCTGAAGGTTTAACTGGGACTCACTCACATGACTGGCAAGTTGGTGCTGACTAATTTTGGGGAGCCTCAGTTCCTCTCCCCACTGTCCTCTCCCCACTGCTGTTTGAGCGTCCTTGTCACACGGTAGTTGGCTTTCTCCTGAGCAAGTGGTCCAAAGGACTAAAGCAGAAGCTACAAGTGCTCAGAAGCATATACCATCACTTCTGTCTTATTCTATTAGTCACATAGGGCCAGCCCCAATTCAGTATGAGAGGGGACAATATGAGATGCAAATACCAGAAGGCAAAAATCATTGGGAACCATCTTGGAGTTGGTTATTGGACTAAATATTTTTAAAAAATTAAAGTCACCAGAAAGATAAATGAGTAATAAAGATTCATATAATGCAAGCATTCACTAAAAGTTTCCTTTAAATAACAAACCTACTTAATACTTTTAACATATGATTCAATTTGCAAAAATTCAGTGTATGACTAACTTGGAAAGCATCCATTGTGTAAAGCCAAGCACTCCTGTGACCGACCATGAGGACAGTATGTACTCTCTCTGAATGACTTCAAGTCCTAGGATATGTTTTCCTTTGAGTTGCAATTTTCTGAAATAGTTTCCCCATGCAACCTCATCCAGGAATCTATAGAAACAAAATGTCACAATGTCGGTTTACTTGATTATATCTTTACATGTAGCAAGATTTGTTGCCAAACCAGGTTCATTTTTGCCCATCGCCCAGAAAGCCAAACACCAAGACAACAAGATTGCAGCAGAGAGAGGGTTTAATCACAAGGCAGCCAAGTGAGGAAACAGGAGAATGAGACTCAAAGCCACTTCCCCGAAAATGGGGACTCAGTGATATTTACGGGGTAGGGGGCAGGGTGGTCTGAAGCGAGTAAATAGATAATTGGAGGGAGGAGAGATGAAGTAATTGACGATCTGCACAAGCGTGGTCAGACTCCATGCCTCTTCATAGGACGCATGTTGACAAAATGGCAGCGTTAGCATGATCTGAGGGTGGAGTTTTAGCCTCTTAACGTCAAAACGTTGCTTATCAGACATCTGTGGGCCCAGTTGATGAGTTAGTGGTCTCAAGTGGCCTAAAGTGGACAAGGGATTCTAATTCCTGAAAAACAGCTCCAACACCCATTACCATAGTGACCGAGGCTCTGGGGAGATATCTGTAGGAACCTAGCGGGAGTCAGATAGTATGTTGCCTAAGCAGCACAGTTAACAGTGGGTGTGTGAACAGCTAAAAGCTATAGTCAGTAATTGCAAAAAGGAAAAAACTTTAGTTCCTAGCGACTTACTCATCAATGGCTGTCTGCCAGTTTCACTAACATTTACTGAATGCCTACCACATTGCTTCCCAATTATCTGCTTTATTTAACAAGGGGTGAACTGAAAGCAAGGATATCAGGGGATTTGCCCAGCGACATAGCTAGGTAGTGGCAGAGCCCACACTAGAACCTGTGCTTCTTTAAGTCCTAACCCCAAATTCTTTCTTCTGCCTAACTAAAAATGAATTGCTTAATTAGCACAAGCCTTTCACATAAATGATCACATTTAATTTTTGCAAAAAAGAAAACCATGAACTAGGTACTTATTGTTATTATTTTATTCAAAATAAAGAAATTGAGGCCACTACAGATGTCATTAGCCTAAAAGAAGTTTGCTAGTACACGATGAGGGCAGGACTTGAATCTAGACTTTCTTTTTTCATTTTAGGGCTAAATTTTAACAGAATGTGAAAGTTTGAACTCTTACACTTTAAACAAACAAAACCTTAAAATCACTGATTGATCCAAAACGGTTTTATGGAAAAACTAATCTGTAACAAAAAGTTGGCATTGAGTTCAAAGGCACCGCTGTTGTTGAGCAAAGTATGCAAAGGTTCCAAGGAGGTCAGGGCGAGGAATGAGGGGCTGGGACATTTACAGCAGCAGGCATTTTCTGTTCCTCTTCTTGAAGGAGGTGGGCAGAGATCCGCTGGAATAGTTTCATCAGACACCATCTGGAGCCCCTGCTGTGTGAGAGCTGAGCATTCCAGGTATTCTATAGCACAGACCTCGTCAGCCAGGGATGAACCCTGTGGCTGGGTGATGGGAGCCAGCTTCTTCTTCAGTTTCTCAGTCATGTCTTTATCATCCCTAAGCTCAAGTTTAGATCCCACTAGGATGGTGGGAGGGTTGGGACTCTGGATGATGTTGCACTTCCAGACACCACTTTGCACGGGCATTTTCGAGTTAGGCAAGACTCAGAAGAGAAAGGCAAATTAAGAATACACCTATTTGCGGATAGGATAGGAGGCATGATCTGTCCTCATCTTCTTGTCCGGCTGTATCCATAAGCCCAGATTCACTGGTTTTCCATCTACCGTAACATTGGCAGAATAGCTGTCAAAGACAGTGGGCTATATTCCCCAGGAAATGCATTGGTTGTGTAACTGGTCAGTACACAAATTTTGCCAACTGCTCCATCTCCCACCGCCACACCCTTAGTGGCTGCATCCGGGTCATCATCCAGATTCTCCATTTCTACACCCTGTGCCCCATACTCAACATCTTCCCTCACTGAGTATGCATGTGCAGCTCTTGCTCTTGACTCTACTTTCCTTCGACACTCCTTTATGTGTTGCATCTATTGCAACTTCATATTGCAGTTTCATGCGTTCTTCTTAAATCATCACCTGAGTTGCAAGGCAGAGAAGAAAGCACAAGGGTCCTGGAATCACATGGCCTTGGGCTTTAATCATATTTTTCTTGCTGCTTGCTTGTTTTGAGACCTCAGGCAATAACAATAATTGCTAACATTTACCGAGTGCTGAGTATGTCCCAGTAATGCTCATGGCTTAATATGTAGTAACTCATTTAGTCTTCAAGAATGGAGGTAAAAACAATATTCCCATTTTTGTGGAAGAGGGAATTAAGTGAATCGGTCTTCTTTTGTGTAAAGTGATGATAGTCACATCTAATTTGCCAGGTTGTCACGAAGATTACATGTGATGACATATAGAAAGTGTCTAGCGTCATGCCTAGAACACAGGAAGAGCTTTGTCACTGTTCATCCTCTCCCCTTCACCCTCCTCCCTTGGGAGCAAGGACCACATCTCCACCGCTTCTGCTTTCCCTCAAAGTAGCAGGGACACCTAAGTATCATCAAAAGTCAATTTGATTGATTGGAACTCTGCTCGCACTTGAACTTGACTCATCTTTCACCAGAGATAACAACATACAGATGCCGACCTTTGTCATTTCTCTGACTGCCACTAGCCATGCAACAAATACAGCTGGTGAAGCAGCTGAGCTTCGCTGGCCATAAGAGCCACTTAATATGTTCTGCCATCATGTTCCAGATGCAAGTGACTAAGAAAAACTCACATCTGAGCTGGATAATGACAAGATGCAGACAAGATATAAGTCAGTACTTTGCCACCTTGACCATGAAAAGAATCACCTGGGAAGCTCATTAAAAATATCGAGGGGGCCGCCCCGGGGCCAAGTGGTTAGGTTCACGAGTTCCCAGTTCAGTGGCCCAGGGTTTTGCTGGTTCAGATACTGGGCGTGGACCTAGCACCACTCATCAGGCCATACTGAGGTGGCGTCCCACATAGCACAACTAGAAGGACCTGCAACTAGAATATACAACTGTGCTGGGGGTCTTTGGGGAGAAGAAAAAAAAAAGAGGAAGATTGGCAACAGATGTTAGCTCAGGGCCAATCTTTAATTAAAAAAAAATTGATGCCTGGCTCCACTTCAGAGATGCTGATTTATTTGGTCTGAAGTGGGGTCCAGGCATTAAAAACGCTTCAGTTCTACAGATGACTCTAATGTGTAGCCAGGTTTTCAAATAACTGATTTACCTATACACATGAATGGGAAATCCATTTCTGCCAGTCAAATCATTATTACGGGTGGGAAATGTCTTCCTGCACATGACAGCATTCAGACTAGAGCCAAATGTTATAGCATTGTGCAGTAACCATAGAGGAAACCAAAAAACATATGATAAATGCAAGGATCAACTGCCCCTGGCTGCCCCTCCCGGGGCCCACAGTCACAGCACTCCTGTCCACTCAGTCATGGTATTACCAAGGGAGCATCTTGGTTGTCACATTAGATGGAGCTTAGTTTTGCACAAGATATACACACACCTAAAAAGCTATTGTAAGACAGTATTTATTCAATAAACCTTGATCAACAACTTACTATGTGCCAGGACCTGGGTTTGCTGTTAGCAATATGAAGCTGGGTAATATGTGGTTCCTGCCCCCATGAACTCAGTCTACAGAGAAGAGAGAACGTGGTAAGTACTTTTGTAGACCATGGACACTGTGCTGCTGGAACAAAGAGAACAAAGCAACTCCCTATGTTTAGGAGAATCAGGGAAGACAGGAGAGCTGTCAACTGTGTTGGATCATAAAAGATTGAGAAGGAATTCACCAGGCCCCCTTCAACAGACAGGGCATTCCACAGAGGGAATAGCACGTACGAAGGCAGTGACATATGAAGCAGCTGTTGTGTTTTGATCTATAAGTGGTGCTATTAGTATGACGTCAGCCTGGAGTGAGCATGAGGGACTGACAGAAGGTGAGGCTAGAAAGAGAAGCAGTAGGGCCTTTGCATGGCATTTTGGTGTATGAATGAGAGCCAGTGCTGTCCAATAGAACTTTCTGTGATGGTGGAAATCAAGGGTATGGTTCAAGCAAGAAAGAGGATGGGAATTCCAAGAGCAGACCCAAACTCAAAGGGAAGGTCTTCGACCTATATCCAAAGTTTGAGAAATCAATGTATGCTTCTGTGTTTATTTACATAAAATATTTAAATTCTGCTTATACCTTTTTTCTAGTGATTCTCAACTCCAACAAACTTTTCGTGTTCATAAACCAATTACTGATCCAGAGAGCTTTTTTTTAAATCCCACAACCAAGGATGTGAAGATGCCATTTATGCCACCGTATCTCCAGTCGTACAGTTTACCACTGCTACTTAAAGGAAAGTCGCGGTTCCCCACTCACCATTAATAATCTCGCTTCTGATCCACTCTTCTCAAACTGATGTTCACTTAGACTATGTTGGTTTCAAACCTCCCAGCTACCAACCTTGATCCTTGTTTGCAGTTTTTTTCTCTGCCTAGGGCTTCGGCCTCTGTGCTCAATCCTGTTTTCCTAACTGCAAACTCGACTTCACCTGGCACAGTCTATTTTCCCACCTAGCTATGTTGTCACAGGAAAACATCCCTCCTGCTTTGAATGGGCCCGAGACCTACCTATTCCAGGGCCACCCTCACGTGTGGTGATCCCAACAGGCTGGCTCCAGCTTCTTAAAAAGGTTAGGGGGAAGGGAGAAAGGGAATTGAGGCTGGTACCCAAGTTTCTGTCTCAGATGGAGGTGGATGGAGGTGACAATAGATGATGGCTCCCCAGAAAGGAAACACAGGAGGACAGATTTGGGAAGGAAGAGATGAGTTCTGATTTAGGCGTGCTAATTTGAAGTGTTCTGTACCATTCAGGTATGAACCTGATGTACAGCAGCCCATTTTCTCCCTAGGACATCCCTTTGTCCACATCAACTCTCCCTCCTATTTACCTTTGTCACCGCACTTATCAAACTATTTTGTGAACTATTTGAGAACTCCATATTAAAGGGGCTTTGTCTTTATCTTTGAACCCCACTGCCAGCCATAGCAGGTAATACATAGCATGTAGTCAGGAAAGTGTGGTGGATATAAATGAAAAGTGATTGAACTGGTTACCGTTGAGAGACCACAAGCACAGGGATTAGGTTTGGACAGAGGAAAAGAAGACAGCTTTCTCAGAGAAGGAAGAAAGGAAAGGTAAATTATGGAGAAGTTGTCCCAAAAAAAGCTGACATTGTTTCACACCCTTTACTAAATGAAGTTGTGTTCATAATTCACTTTTACTCAGAAAAGTCCTAAATTGGCTAAGCATTCATTTATGAAGCTCGGTCAGAGTCAAATTCCCTGTGACCTGCTTTGAATTTATAAGCACAATGAGTACCATGCTTACTCTGTTGTTAGCACTCAACAACATTTCATCTTGCCTTTAGGAAGCTCCTGGTTAATGATTGTTGAATGAATGAAGGAAAAAACTGTTAGTTGCCCTGCAGATATAGCACTAATGGCAGGAAGTCAAAAGAGAAACATTTTAAAGTTAAATAGATTTACTTTACCCAATTCCACATGTTTATTTCTCTCATTATTGCCCATAAAAGCTGAGTGTGAACCAGTGTTTTACTAAATTACTCAAAGCGTTGAGGAGTCATTTAAATTTTAGCAGCATAAGACTCATTAGATGTGAGCAGATCATTTCTTATTTACACAAACGAATAAAGAACAAGATGCAATAGGACCATCTATTCTGGGAACTTCAGAAATATCCATAACATTTTGTTACTCTTTTCACCTGGACAAATTCAGGAGTATAATATATCATCATTTGCAGAGGGATTTGTAAACAAAGTTTTTCATATTTTTGCTTTGATTATGTTGTTCTTTGTGTACTCTCTACTTTGGTTCAAATTCTCCCTGCCATTGGTCCCATACAGCCAAATTGGGCAAGAAATTAATTACAAGATAAGAAGAGCGCATATTCGACAGACAAGTCAACCCACCTGTTCTCAGATGCCCTCGGTTGCTGCTATGGAAACAAGTAAACCCACGGACACAAACCAACTGCTGTGCTCAGCTCGGCAATGAGAACTCGCCTCAGACTCCTTTCACTTGGCACTTCGCTGGTTTAATGTCTTTAAATGTCACTGTTGAATGGATTAAACACTGCCCTACTCTCATCAGCTTTTAAAAATTAAAACCAATTTTTTCTTATTACAAAAACAGTACGATACATTACAGAAAAATCTGAAAAAGCAGTTAAGTAAAAAGAAGAAAAGAAAATTACCCCTCAAGTAACTGGACTTCCTCCTAATAGGTCAGTTGGAGTTGAGTGATTAAATAAAAAATAGAGGAAAACATCTAGCAATGTTTTATAACTATTACTTAATCTCACAGTATATATCAGTGATTAGCAAATTTTTCAAATTTGCAAAACCTTTTCTTCAAATGAATCTTCTGTAGGATATCAACATGTAAAACCAATAAAAAATGAGGGGGGGGGGCGGTCTGCAAGCCCAAGGGTTTGGCCCTCAGATGACCCCCGAGTTGAGTCCTGAAGCATCTCTCATTGCTTTAGAGTTCTTCAGAGTAAAGTTTAAATTTTATTGGAATTTATCATTCGAGACCTTTTTTCTATGAACAATATTCATGCATATCAATTTATAAAATAAGGATGATATAAAGCATGCATTTTTATAATCTATTTTCATTTCACAATATTATAAATCATGAACAGCTTTCCTACATCAAGATATTCTCTTTAACATCATTTTAAACAGCTGCATAGTATTCCTTTGCTTTGATTTACTATATTTATTTAACCAATCCTCAAATATTAGACATGTCATTTATTCACAGTTCTTCCCTATTTTTAAGCAACACTGTGACTCATATCCTTGTAAGTAGTTAAATACATGCGTAGATTCTTAATTATTTCCTAAACATTCACATTATAATGTTTTTTTTCAAGAATGTAAACCTTTATAAAAGGCACATTGACAAACATTGCTCTGGGGAACCTGTAAATGTAACCTGGAAAGTGTTCCTGCCCGTGGAGCACACAAACTGATGAGACAGAAATAGAGAAGCATTGCTGACTGGCATAGACGAGAAATGTTTGTCAGGAAACACTGGGAAAATATCCCACAGGAACACGAGCTAGGATTCTAGTCTTGGCTCACAGGTCAGGGTGCTTATGAGTCTCAAGACCAGTTTTGTCACATACTAGTGGTTAAGAGATGCCCAAATGAGTGTTCACCTCTTCTAGAGCTTTGTGGCATACAGTGGATATTCAATAAATGCTCAATGAATGTTAGTCAAAGTGTTTGTTTTAGGAGGTAATACACCATTTCTCATAAGGTTATCCTTGCCCCACACACACTTTTAATAATTCCTCTTCAATATAACACCCTTCAGATTTTGCCTTTAATTTTATTTAATAATCTTAAAGATTATTCATTTTGGAAAAAAATCAAAAGGCACCCACGGCTGATTTTAGAAAATCCTGGGAGACCCCAAAACAGTTTCAGAGAAGCCATGCTGTGAGCCAGGATGCCACTGTGTACTTTTTAAATTTTTTTGCCTTACTGGCTTCTACTCAGTCAAGATGGCCTGAGTGATGACTTATGCTTACAGGATGAATTCTCGACTGCCAAAGAAGCTCTTCAACATAGATTCTGCCAATGATTTTGACAACTTGGGGGTTTGGGGCAGTATTCTGCCACAGACTTCAAATATTTTTTCTAGGTCATGACAGAAAACCAAGCCTACCGCCGACTGTTAAAAAAAATAATAAAAACAAACAGCTATTTTTTTTCCAGTTTTCTTTAAAAGAAGAGGAGGATGGGGCCAGCCCAGTGGCACAGTGGTTAAGTTCGCACGTTCTGCTTCTCAGCGGCCCAGGGTTCGCCAGTTTTGATCCCAGGTGCAGACATGGCACCGCTTGGCACACCATGCTGTGGCAGGCATCCCACATATAAAGTAGAGGAAGATGGGCACGGATGTTAGCTCAGGGCCAGTCTTCCTCAGCAAAAAGAGGAGGACTGGCAGTAGTTAGCTCAGGGCTAATCTTCCTCAAAAAAAAAAAAAAAGAAGAGGAGGATGTTCTTGCCTGCTCTGTTCATCACGCAACAGAGTGGTCAAATCTTCACAGAAATATTTTCCCACTCACGTTTGCTTTCTTTTTTTTTCAGAAAAAAAGTTTCTTTACTAAATTTAGCTCCTGTGGTTCATTTGAAAACATAATTCTTTAGTCTTTGCTCTTGTAGGAGAGGAAAAAACTTTTTCCTCTACCCTCTTAGGTTCATTCAATGGGGCCCTGCAAATTAGACTGATGAAAGAAAGACTAACAGGAGACAAAGAGTTATTGTGTATGCATATGGGGAGCCTTACAGAAATGAAATGAAAACCCCAAAGAGGCCATCAGACCCAGAGGCTATATACCATTTTAACAAAGGGCAATACGTTTGTGGAGAAGTGACAAGACAAAGGAAAGGGGTTTTTAGCTTCTAGGAATGGCAAATTGTGAGAAGGTAAATATATGGGGAAACTAATTGAAGACAAGGGTTATTTTAGTAATGTTTGCTTATATAGGTCCATCTTGGTTTCACTTTACATTTTCTTCATGGCAAGAAAACTCCCCTGGGACAGGGTATTTATGGCAATCCTTGTTTCTCAGAAGTTTCTGCTTTTAGTCAGATAAGGGAAACTCCAAGAAGGCTTCTTCTGAATCTGTTGATTCTCAACTATCTTCAGCTCAAAATAAATATGCCACTTTGGCATATTCTGGGGAGTCATACTCTGATCCCCTTCCCTCTCATCGTTAATCATTACTTGAACACACTAAACCTCCGGGGAACAGCTTGCTACAATATCATAGATATCTTTCCCATCATCCTTTTAAAAAGAAGTTCCCTATTTTCTTTCAATCATTCATGTTGTTTACAAACCTTTGCTTTTCATCTTAATTATCTTCTTTTAAAGTGTCAATGTCTCACTTGCAGTTAATTTCACACAGAATCGTATCTTCCTTAATTCACATAGCAATTACTCCTAGAACTTGATTACTCATATCAGTTATGCAGGTTCATGCAGCAAAGGATCTCAAACAACCTTAAGCAACCAGGATGTGTAACACTTCCATGGTGACCACACCTCCTTGGTTTCCATAAGCCACATGGGAAGCTCATTTCTTTAGAGATTCACCTTGAGTTGGGTAACTCCAAACTATGTTTACAATTCTCCATAGGCTTTATTTACTTTAAAAATGCATTTATTCAATTTCATGTTCATGGGGCAAAAATAGCTATGAAGGATAAAATAATAAGTCTAGCCTGGGGATAATTTGCATGTAGCAAATCAGTTTGTAAGCAAATTTTAGTAGAAGCAACAGCTCCTGATTACAGTTATCATTTGTCCATGGACAATGTTCAGAAGGAAGTCACTATGCTGTTGCTCTTTAGTTGGGAGCGTTAAGAGGTGTGCTTGGTGTGGCAAAGAGGACGATAAGAACTGCCAGTCAAACTTTAAAGTCAAAAGGCCTAGAAAGATCTCCTAAGTTCAAAAAGAAAATCAGGATAGTGGTGACCTGGAGGGGTAGGAAAGCTACACAATGAGCTTCTGGTGCATTATCAACTTTTATTTCTTCAGCTCCATGAGGAGGAAGAGGAGGAATGGGAAGAGGAAGGAGTTTGTATGGAGATTTTTTCTAAAAGCCTAAATTGATCGCAACTCAGAGATTCTGATTCAGTCCATCTAGGTTGCAGCTGGAGTTGGCTTTTTTTACCTAAGGGCAGCCGGAGTTGAACAGTTTGCTTACAGGACAGAATAGCTGTTAACTTAGGAAGGAACAAAATCGATCAATAGTGCCACAGTTTAAAAGTCATTTGAGCCCTCTGTTATTTTTGCAAAACCCAAAGCGATCAACGTAATGTTTGTTTTCCCTAGTGTTATTTTAAATGAAGTGTCCCTAGAGGCTGCATCAGAGAAAAATTTTTTAAAAGGTCTAAATTTGATGTTTTATAGATTCACTAACGTGATTTAATACAATCAAAGCTAACAATGTACGGAGCCCATTTGACAAGAAGACTTCCTCTGATGACACAGTTGTTATTCAAGCAGTATCTTATGCTTCAGAGGCTCCCAAACGGGGAAAGGAGAAAGAATGATCATTTCTGGTGAGAGTGGATTAAAAGGAAGACACTTTACAAAGTTTTAAAAATTTACTTATCTGTTATGAGGTTTCCAAACATAAAGAAAATATATGAGGAATAATGTGACAGATACCTATGGATCCAACTCCTAGATTTATCAAATCTTTACTTACATCGTATTTGCTTCAGATATTGTTAAGAAAGGGAATATTACAGATATTGTTGAGGCCTCTTATGTGCACCCACTAAAAGTGTAACTATTAGCATGAACTTGACCTTTATACTTCTCATGCAGGTTTTTATTCTTTTCTTACATTTATGTATCCATGAACAATATTTAGTATTATTTTGTAAGTTATAAACTTTATATAAATGCTATCATGTGCCACATGTACATGACTTTTCATAACATTGTTTCGAGATTTGTCTATGTGGATACATGTAGCGATGGGGCCATTCATTTCACTACTTTTCAGTGGTCTTCCATATGAATGCATTATGATTTATCCATTCTCCTGTTGATGAGTATATAGACTGTTTCCAGGTTTTTGCTATTACAAGCAAGACTTTAATGTGCTTTGTTGCACACGTCCTCTTGAGCACAGAAAGGAGAGTTTTCCCATGATTTGTACCGAGAAATGGATTCTTTTGTGTCGAAGGGTACAAACATCTTCAACTTCGCTAGACATTGCCAAATCACTCTCAAAAGTGGTCAGACAACTTTACATTTGCACAAGCCCTATTGGAGACTACTAAATCTTGCAATGCAGGTTACCAACTTTGAAAATTTTATCTAATTTTGCCTTTTTAAAAATGTTGCCTGTGAAATGGTATCACTTAGTGTTTTTAATTTGTACTTCCTTGTTTTCAAGCGAGGCTGGGCCTCTTTTCATAGATGTATTTGCCTCTCTTGCTTCCTCTTTCAGGAATGTTCTATTCACATGCCTTGCCCATATTTCTATGGGATTTCTCTTCCTTTTTAAGTTGGTTTGTAGCAGTCCAACACATATTCTGGCTACTCTCACTTTCTCAGTTGTGTGTGAGTTGCAAATATCTTTGTCCTGTTTTTCACTTATCTTTTCATTTATATTTGGGGTCTTTTTTATCCAAAAGTTTTAGTTGTAATATTCTAAATGTTCAGTCTTTTCCAAGTTTTTATGCTTACTATATCTCATCTAAGAAATCCTTTCCTATTCTGAGCACATAAACATATTCTCCCATATTAACCTCTAAATTTTCTGAAGTTTTGTGTTTAACAATTAAGTCTTTATTTCATCTATCATATAGCTGCTTCTGGTGTGAGGATCTAGTTTTTCCCACATATGTAATGAATCATTTCAACATCCTTTATGGAACAGTCCAATGATCCGTAATACTAACTCTGTCACATGTCATATTTTCATGCCAATGCATCTATGTCTTGCTCTCCATTCTATTGATCAAATCATCTAGCCTTGTGCCAGTATCATACTTTCTTAATTTTATGGCTTCAAAATAAAACTTGATACCTACGAGGACAAGTTCTCCCATCTTTTTCACAGAACATTTAAATTTTTTTTTTTTTTTTTGAGGAAGATTAGCCCTGAGCTAACGTCTGCTGCCAATCCTCCTCTTTTTGCTGAGGAAGACTGGCCCTGAGCTAACATCTGTGCCCATCTTCCTCCACTTTCTATGTGGGACACCTACCACAGCATGGCTTGCCAAGCTGTGCCATGTCCGTCCACATCCAGGATCCAAACCAGTGAACCCTGGGCCGCCGAAGCAGAACATGAGCACTTAACCGCTACCCACCGGCCCAGCCCCTCCTTTTGAAACTTTTATAGTTTTATTTTTCATGTTTAAATCTTTGATCCACTTGGAATTTATCCTGGGAGAAGATGTGAAGTATGGAGCCAACTTTACATTTTCCAGACGCCGGTATTATGAGGCTTTATAATACGTTTAATATCCAGTATTGCTATCCTCTATCAGTGCTTTTATTTTCAGGCTTTCCTAGCTATTTTTTATATATGATTTAGGATCAAGTTTTCAAAATTAAAACATTTTCAACAAAGTAAACTTGTTGAAACTTTTTGTTAGGACTGAATTAAATTTATAAACTACCTCAGGGAGAATTAAGATATTTATGATGCTATCTTCCTACCCAAGAATATTATATGTCCAAGAATATTGTATGCTATTTGTTCAAATCTTCTTTTATATCTTATGGATTTTTTAACGTTTTCCTCATATGCATCTTGCACATTTTTTGTTTAGTTTATGCCTAGATATTTTGTTGCATGCCTTGAAAACTTGCATCTCTCTCCAATTTTTTATTTTATTGTTAAATATTTAATATTTATAAAGTCTGAACTACCTGGATTAGCTATGTTTACATGAATGAAGCTATTTTTTTCCATTAGCTGGACACTCATATAATTATTTTCATGTTTTTAATGGTTTGATGATAGGTGGGGAAACAATAGACAAGCCTTGTTTTTCTTTACAAAGTGGAGGTAAATTTGTATTCCCACCAGCAATGTATGAGTGTTCATTTGAGTAATTTTTAAACAGCATTCATTTGTTCAATACTTACTACATCTGTACTATTTGCCACAAGCACCAGAGATGTGAAGAAAATAAGTCAAAAATTCTACTCTTAAGAATTTTTAAACAAACATCCAAAGGAGTCTTTTCTACTTCCAAGTATGAGCCTTAGGAGGAGGTACACATATTCTAAAACAAGTTTAAAGGGTTGAGTCTGCTGTTCAATATTATGTTGCTAAAAAATCTAGTTTATTAGCCAGGATATCACAGCCTTCAAAATTTGGCTAGCATTTAAAAATTTAACCAGTTTATACATGTCCCCAACAGAGACTAACAGCTTAATTAGAAGCATAAAACCAGGAACGTAAATGGTGTTGGCGGAAGAGCAACCGCTTCCCGCCTTGACCATTGTCCTTACTTTCCTCCCCAGTGGGAGACCTCAGCTTTTAATGAAGAACGAGGGGATTATGTAAATCAGCTATGACTCATCAGGGACAAGAGTAAGGAACGACTTCTTCCTGCCATTCTACAGGAGGATGCTTAGCTCAGTGCTCAGCCAGCCATCTCATTACCATGGTCACACCATCCCTCCTTCCCAGTCTAGGGAGCTCTGCCTGCCTCAGCTGATGGAAGGGCACTGCAGCATTTGCACAAGACATCAAATAATATCTTCCAATAAAAACTTCAGTGACTAATGCGTGCACAGGACAGGAGGCACAGGAGTCACGGGCAGTGGTCTTGTTGGAGATGAGCAGAATTAGCCCAACGTTTATGATGCTAAAGATGGCATCCTTAGCATCATTTCCCGCTTTAGCAGCATGGGAAATCGGTGACTCAGAACTCAGGGAGCTTGTAGATGAGCAGAGGTTAGTACCAAGTGGAGAATTTCCTCTTCTCCGAAGACAAAGAGCTTTCCACAGCAAGCCTGCCAGGTTTTCAGGACTGCTTCCAGCTGGTGCCCTTGGGGCCTGGCCCCACACTGCCTCAGCACTTGTTCAGAAACTCTCTCTCTCTCTGGATTCCACCTCTGTCTTCTCTTGCCTTCATGCGCTTCTGTTTGCCTCAGTTTCCTCTCAGGTTTGGTTTGGGGTGACTGCTAGTCTGGGTGATCCATCCATCCTGCTGGAGAACTTTATCCAGGACATCCCCCTCACTGGCCCTCCTCTCCCTCCATCTCACTGGAGGTGGACACAGCAGTGTCTGGAAAGCGAACCTGCTTATTCCTCATCCCTGCACTTGTTTTCACGGTCTATCTTTTCCTCGTCCTATTCCCTCCTCCCACACTTCCTCTCTCTTTTCTCTCCCTTGCTTTTTCCTTGCTGCTCTTCTCCCCAGCCTAAGCCTAGCACCTTCTCAAAGGCAGCCATATATGTTTCACCCCAAAGAGATGCTCATGGCTATGGTGGATGGCTAGCCACCAACTCCATGTCATCCAACAAGGCGCCAATGTAAAATCCTGGTGACTAGATATCCATAGTCAAAAACGTACATTCTTTACAGACGTAAGTCATAGGTTATAGAGCCACACTCATCAAACTAACTTCAATACCCTCGTCTGGCTGGATCATTCACACGTCCCTTTCCCCATTCTTCTTTACCAAACAAAACCCAGTTTAGTAAGTCCAGCAATGTTTCACACCATAAAAAATTCATTTCCCACCTGGTCTCAAAGGACGACCAGAGAGATGTGAGTGATTGTGGACTGGGGCTTCAGGGAAAGCCCATTAAAGAAGGCTGATCTGCTGAGACATATCTTTTTGCCTTCTCCCCTTTGCTATGGGCTGAATCGTGGCCCCCGCCCCTTCAAAATTCATATATTAAAGTCTTAATTTCTAGAATGTGACTATATTTGGACATAGGGCCTTTAATGAGGTAATTAAGTTAAAATGAGAGTTATTAGGGGAGAAGTCCTAATCCAATAGGACTAATGTCTTTATAAGTAGAGGAGATTAGAACACAAAGAGGGACAAAGAGGGAAGAGCATGTGGGGACACAGAGAGAAGGCAGCCATCTATAACCAAGGGGAGAGGAGGCCTTGGAAAGCACCAACCCTGCCAACACCCTGATCTCTGACTTGCAGCCTCCAGAACTGCGAGACAATTTCTGTGGCACAAGCCACCTAGTCTGTGGCACTCTGTTATGGCAGCCCTAGCAAACGAATACACACTTCCTCCATCTTCCAGGCTCAAGCGGATGTGATAGTAGGAGCTGCAACAGCCATCTTAAACCCACGAAAAACCCGTGTGCCTTGTTACAGATGTGGAGCAGAATGTCAGGATAGACCCGGGACATGGATGACACTAGCCTACATCGTTTGAGCCTCTGTCATTTCAGGTCTCCGTATTAGCAGCCAAATAAAATTCCTAAGGAATAGGAAAAAGCTGGTTATTGATTTCGTGCTTTTTACTCAGGCAGGATCTCTAACCTTAACTGCAAAATCCTCCCTGATTTTCTGGGACTTCTCCAAAGAAAGTCACACATGCAGAAATCTGCTGCCTCTTGGTCCTCCGTCTCCTCTGTGTTCCACTTGTGGACAGCCCCTGCCTTTTCTGTCACTTGGAGGAACTTCCCCGTTGCCACTGCTAATTACATTTTTGGGGAGACTTCCAAAGTCAATCCTAATGTGCTATCTCCCAAATCGAGCCTCAGCGCCAGCGCAGGCTGACCTCCGCCCCCGCTCTGAGCTGTCATCTGCCGCCAGGCCCTCCAGCACCAGGGCCTCGTGACCCTAAAGCCTCTCAACCCATAAGCTCCTCCAGCTTCTGGCTTAACCCACTGCAGAGAGAGGAGCATGAGCACAGCCGCACCATCCTCTGGTCTCACGGCCCTCTCTTCATTATAGAGGCGTCTTTCATTTGCTTTTCCCTTTCCCGAAATGTTTGCACCAGTAGAAGCATTCACGAAAATCAGTTGCACTTAAATCAAAATTATCCAGTAAAATCCCCTTAGATTCCAAATTCCAGGATCTTTACTGTAACAATCAGGAGAATGCCTAATTGTGAAAAGACTGGATGAAGTTGACATTGGGCTGATAGCGGTAATTAATGTGGTAACTCTGGGGGAAAGTTTATGTCTATGAGATTCTGAAAGTGTTCGGAGCCATCTCAAAGTTCACACCGCCCTCTGTTACTAAGAACCGATTACATCAGAGCAGGAGAGAGAGCACAAAAAGAGCTCCCAGCCAATTCACCTTTGTCCCTTGAACTTTGCACCTTCACCTCACTGATCTAATTCTTTTGCAGCAGGATTCTTTTCACCTGAGAAAACCTCTTTTCCAGGCTGGCGGGAGACTTACACTATAAGGTTCCAAGTGGGCCTCTCACGGAGGAGGCATTTGGAATTGTTATTTCTTCTTTATACTTGCCTGTAATTTCCAAAGTCTCCACAACGAGAGAGCATGGGGGCTACAAGGAGAAAAAGATGCTGTTTTTAAAAAGAGGAGGAGGGGCCGGCTTGGTGGCGCAGCGGTTAAGTGTGCATGTTCCGATTCGGAGGTGTAGGGTTCACTGGATTTGACCCCGGGTGCGGACATGGCACTGCTTGGCACACCATGCTGTGGTAGGCGTCCCACATATAAAGTAGAGGAAGATGGGCGTGGATGTTAGCTCAGGGCCAGGCTTCCTCAACAAAAAGAGAAGGATTGGCAGCAGTTAGCTCAGAGCTAATCTTCCTCAAAAAAAAAATAAAAAGAAGAGGAAAACCTTGTTTTCCTTTCAAATTTATCTTGATAAAAACCTAGTTCAAACTAGTAGGCACTTCTATTATTTCCTTCCTGGATGGAAAAATGGATGGGCCAACAGCTTGCATTTATTAACACCACTACATGATTATTAAATTCTAACTCTTTTAGTATAGAAGAGTTTTTCCGCCCATTTTGCAACCTTGTCAAATTGGACTTTTTAGGGAATGTGATCATAACTTCAGTAATCTTAAAAATAATAAGCCTAAGACCAGAAGAAGCAGTTGGCAACTACAGTAAGAAAATCAATCAGAAAAGTAGCTCTTACATGATGAGGATTTTTAGGCTGCTTAATTTTAAAATGGCTTATGATGAGGATTTTTAGGCTGGTTAGTTTTAAAACTACAGATGAGATGCAGGCTCCAAGGAGTGGAATTTGTTTGCCCCTTTGTTGGGAAACATTTACATTTCTAAGGGAACCCTCTATCTGTGAAGATGCCTCCCTCTCTGTGCCAGGAAGAGGGGGGGATGGTCTTATCTCTAGAGGCTCTTGGTCAATGCCAGAGGCAAGAACTTAAATTGGTTGCTGTCTGGCAATCTCATGTAACTGGTTTAGGGTGGTGGTGTCTAACCTTTCTAACCTTTACTTAATCCGATTTGATTCTTGTCTAAAAGTCATGGGATCACCCAATGACCAGACCCCACCCGCACTGATACCATTTTAACTTTTTTTCATGTTCTTTCCTTTGTCTTGTAAAGAGATGAATCACATACCTATGCCTTAAATTTAGCCCTAACCCTCAACTCGGGGCAGCAGCAGGAGCTCTGACTGCCCGTGGGTCCTGTCCCCACGCACCAGCTCTGCCTGCCCATGGATCCTGTCCCCATGCCAGCGGGGGCAGCAGCAGCGGCTCTGCCTGCCCATGGGCTCTGTCCCCATGCCAGCGGGGGCAGCAGAAGCGGCGGCAGCAGAAACTCTGACTGCCCATGGGTCCTGTCCCCATGCTATTCCACACTATTTTCTAAATAAAAGAGCACTACTGCCAGATCTTGAGAGTCTAAGAAATCTTTCTTTCGACTCCTCGGCTCACCGATCCCGCATCATTACACATCCTGGAGAAGCCGAGCCTATGACAATGTGAAATAGAACGTGCTTTTGTAAGGCTGCCCCAAGCAGTCACTTTGTTTATTACAAGAGAACTTTTGAAATCAAAGGAAGAAATGTACTGAAAGCCAGCTGTCTACACCCTGCACAGCATTCTTAACAACTGATGGGAACTAGCATTTGATTTTATTTGAGATCATTTTAGAAAAATTGCCTAATCTCTCCTCTCTTCAGTTTGTCCCTCTGTAAAGCAGGGATGGTAACACCAGCAGGGATGTTGTGAGAATTAAATGAGATGTTCAGCCATTTTCTCGGTTAGTGATATTTTCATTTCGATGTGACTAGTTGAGAAGCTGATTAAATGGTTTAAATATTTCCCCACCCTTTGCTTCTCATTTTTTCCTCCTACTGTCTAACTTTTGATAACTGCGATCTCTTTAGTTCCTCCGTCTATGCGTGCAGATAGGGTATCATAGGAAAAAATCAGTCAGTTTTGCTTCTGCTTTGGCGGCTTCAAATTAGGGAGGGCTACTGAACGAAGAAGGACTTTCATCGACCTGGTTGCATTTAGCCTTGTTCTTCTAGGCTTTTCAACCCCGGGATTCTTTTTACTCAGTGTACTGAACCAGGATATTTGTTGGGGAACAACCCCAAGGTCTTGCTAATGAGGCACCTCCACCCACCGGAGCCCAGAGCTGGGGCTGACGTCACTGCCACCCGCTGGCCTCAGGGGCTGAGTTCAAAGCCTCAGGGCGACCTTTGGCTCCTCTAGGCCAGGGTCCACTCAGCCTCCAGCCCAAGCCCCACCCTAAAACTGATGATAAAGATGATAGCCAGCAGTTACCGATCACCTACCACGTACCTACCTCCCCTTTACTCCTCACATAACATCCAACCTATTTGGCCAAATCATATGAAACTGCCATTTCTGTAAACCAAAAATGGTTGAATATTAGCAATTTCATTTGGCTCAAACTAATAATTGTCCTTATCACTATGCCCCTTTTAGAAACAAGGAAACATTTTTTCTGAAAAAGCCCAGAAACTTTCCACTCTTGCCTCCTGAGCCACTTGAAGGAAAGAGTCCAGCATGGGAAACACCACTTTGTAAAGAGAGGCTCTGTACAGACAATGCCTGTTCCCGTCACTTTAACCCCTGACACTGGCCCTTAGTCCGGTGCCTTTCTGCCTTCTGCTGGCTTCACAACTTAGTCAAAGCCTGGAAATGTCACTCTTGAATTTATCCTCTTCAGCCTGTACAAAGAACCACTTCAAAGCATTCTTGCTTGCCTCTTAAAGTGTGTTTGTTGGTGCCACAGCAATTAATGGTAAGATAATTAATTTTCTTCAAAGGTTACTAATGCCATTCTGCCCCCCTCTAAAGTCAAGGTAATTGGATGGATATACTGCATGCATTCACGTATCTAGATTTGTCTGGTTCACAAATGCATATATCCTCTCTCTCTCGATCCCTCTCTCTTCCTCTCTGTCTTTTTTGGGGTTTTGATGGCTACCTGCTTAATGAATAAGATATGACTATTCTATTACTTGTCAAGAACATCGTAAGGTTGGAAAT
Organism: Equus caballus; assembly: GCF_041296265.1. Taxonomy (NCBI): domain Eukaryota; kingdom Metazoa; phylum Chordata; class Mammalia; order Perissodactyla; family Equidae; genus Equus; species Equus caballus. Next base: position 48,428,680 of record NC_091706.1, read on the forward strand.
CTATGCCAAAGCCCATTGCTCTCTCCTCTGAATTTCTGGAATACTTATTAGACATCCGTTCATTTATTTATGCAACAAACATTTATTAAGCACTGTGATGGTTGACTTTATGTGTCAACTTGGTGAGGTTATGGTGGCCAATTGTTTGGTCAAAGACTAGTCTAGATGTTGCTGGGAAGGCTTTGGCGAATATGATTAACATCTGTAGTGAGTTGACTTTAAGTAAAGCAGATTGGCTTGATAAAGCCTCATCTTATCAACTGATGAGAAGAAGCAATTCTGCCTCAAGACTGCAACAGAGAAACTCTGCTTGAGTTTCCACCATGCTGGCCTGCCCTGTGGGCTTCAGACTCAAGACTGTCACCATACCACCACCAGCTGTTGCCTGAATTTGCCAGCCTACAAGTTTCAGACTTGCCAGCTCCCACAATCATGTGAGCCAATTCTTTGAAATAAATCTATCTATCTATCTATTTTATTGGTTCTGTTTCTCCGGAAAACCCTAATATAATCACCTACTATGTGCCAGGGACTGTTAGTCACTGAGGACTCAGATAAACCCACTGGTTAGATGGCCTCCCTTCAATGCAGAAGAAACATGCTAAGAGAGAAATTATAACTCTCAAGGTAAGGCTATTGGAGTAACAGTGAAGTGCTGTGTAAGTCAAAAAGGAGGCGACTCATTCTTCCTGGGGGGTTGAAGAAGTTGTCCGTGTAGAGGTGGCATTTGAACTAAGGGCTGATTAGGGGTAGAGGAAATGTTATCCAGGAAAGGCACTAAAGGAACCGCTCACCGAGCTCAGGGGCCTTGTGACTCAAGGACGTGTCCTAAAGCCCAAATATTGCAGAGGCACATTATGAAGTGCTGTGAAGCCAGATGTAGAAGATCACGCCCAAGGTGTGGAGGTTGTATCGGAACCAAGACATCGAATGTCGAACACTTCTTGGCCAAGGTTGGTAGAGAAGTAAAGTTCAGAATTAAGTGCTAGCTGGGACTTTGAGGTAAAAGGAAAAATAAATGTCATTTCAATATAGGATAAAACTCTTCATTTTGTGAATAGAAGAGAATGAGTCTAGAGAATGCAGTTCTTCGTTTAACAAAGATTTAATGAGTACTTACTCTAGGTCGGGAAATGTTCTAGGAGCTAGAAATATAGTCAGGTATAAAATATAGTCTTCAGGCTATACAGTCTAAGGGGGAGGGGGGCAGAAAGTAATTACATGTTCCCCAGCCCACCCAACCCAGAATTAAATCAAATCACATTAAATCAGGTCACATTCACAATGTCAGCCATCTCCTTGCGAAGTCTCCTAGTTATTTTCAGGAACCCTGGTGGTATCTATCTTCACCTTCATGTTCTGCCCTGGCTGCCTTCAAGATGTCTGCTGTTGAAGCCTCTGCTGTCAGGGAATCTGCCTCAGGCCACTTGCACTGCTCCCACCCCTCCTCTTCGAGGCACACACCTCCAGCCTCTGTATTCCAGAGGGCAGTTTTGTAGATGTATACTCATATTAAAAAAAAAAGAATCAAGCTGTTTTATGTTTTCTATGGCAGCTATAAAAATGTGACCACATCCATCAGGTCATTAAGAATTAGCATGATGATTAGGGGCCGGCCTGGTGGCGCGGCAGTTAAGTGTACACGTTCTGCTTCTGCAGCCCAGGGTTTGCCGGTTCGGATCCCGGGTGTAGACACGGCACCACTTGGCACGCCATGCTGTGGTGGGTGTCCCACATATAAAGCTGAGGAAGATGGGCACGGATGTTAGCTCAGGGCCAGTCTTCCTCAGCAAAAAGAAGAGGATTGGCAGCAGTTAGCTCAGGGCTAATCTTCCTCACAAAAAAAAGAATTAGAATGATGGATAATAAGTATTGGCAAGGATATGAGGAGTGAGAACACTGTTGCTAGTGATGGGATTCAGGACACACTACCCCAAAATATGGCACCTTGGCATATTGAATATGTCAACCTGAAAGAATTTGAGAAAACAGCAAAAGCAGTGAAGTCGCTCTGACCACTATCCCCCCAGCTCTTTTTCCCCAAAACGGGTCATAAAGCTCCCCTGTGAGAGCTGCCTTCCCTGTACCAGGAGGAAGGAAGGTGTTCCTTTCACCAGAGACAGGGAATTGGAGGCTGAGAAATATGTACAAACAAACCTTGACAAACTAACCCTTATCTTTTTTTTTAGGAAGATTAGCCCTGAGCTGACTACTGCCAATCCTCCCTCTTTTTTGCTGAGGAAGACTGGCCCTGAGCTAACATCCATGCCCATCTTCCTCTACTTTATACGTGGGACGCCTACCACAGCATGGCATGCCAAGCGGTGCCATGTCTGCACCCGGGATCCAAACCGGCGAACCCCAGGCTGCCAAAGCGGAACGTGCGCACTGAACCGCTGTGCCACCTGGCCAGCCCCAAACCCTTATCTTCCTAGTTAATTCTTCACTTCTTACTACCTGTAGCCCAAGCCCCTTTATCTTGTCAATTCTTCCCAAATTTATTGTTTCTTTGTCTAAAAGGTATAAAAGTTTCCTGCTCTGGTCACCTCTTTGGGTCTTCGTTCTTGTGTGAAGGTTCCACGTACATGTAAAAATTCAATAAAGTGTGTATGCTTTTCTCTCGTTGATCTGACTTTGTCAATTTACTTTTCAGACCCAACTGGGAAAACTTTTTCCTCCCCTACCGTAGGTGACTGCTGTGACCATTCTGGGAAATATTATGGCGTACTTAATCAAATTTAGTAAGTACGTTCCCTATGTCCCAGCCATCCCACTCCTGGTGAATTGTACCAGAGATATTCTCACACAGGTGATCGTGAAGCTGTGCCTCCAAAGACGTTCACCGCGATGTTCGTGTGGTGGAGGGGACTTTTAAACCCTGGACCTGAAGTGGAAACACCACAATCTAGCAGTTGAATACAACATCCTAGATATACAATGACACAGATTTTTAAAACTTAGCCAGAGTTTTTTAAAAGTTAAAAAAGAAAAAGTTCCCTGGCAAAACACCATTCATGTGAGTTAAAAAACATGAACACAAAAACACCACACATTATATAAAAACACTTTCAAGTTCGACGATATGTGTTCATACATCGGAATGGTTGCTGACGGGAAGAAGAGTGAAATGGGAGTGGAGAATTCATCAATCAGATGTGTTATTTCAAAAACGAAGTGGTTTCAGTCAGAGTTCTTAGTTCCAAACGTCAGAAACCAGCTCTGGTTGATTTAAACATAAGAGGAAAAGAATTAAGGCTGCTGAGTAGCTTGTTGAACCACCTGGAAGGCCTCGAGGCTGTGCAGTCAGAATCACAAAGCACCACAGAATCGGGTGGTGAGGCCAGCAGAGCTGCGGTCTCTGCAGACTGGACTACCGGCACCGCCAGAAGGAGAAGAAACTGAATGCTGCAGCCACGTTCCCCACGGTGAGAGAGAAGTCTGCCGTCTCTGATTCTCTGCATCACTAGCTATGGATTCAACGTCTGGAGCAGATGCGTCAGGATAGGCAAGCCTAGGTCACAGGCAGTGCCCTATCTGCAAAGGAGGCTGGTAATGTCCCTACTTTAGCTTCCATGGAGAGATGTATTGTCTGCCTCCCCTAAGATTCATGGAGTGGAGAAATCATTCAGCAGAAGAGGGTTCTTTGCTGGGCAGCCAAAATGAGGACAGAAGCCCACTAATGAAAGTGTGGTGAACCGTGGCAACTGCTATATTGAGATCAAATAAGAGTTCAGTGAATTTTCCAATAAGGCCACTGATAACATTTTCCAAAATAGTTTCAATGGAATGCTAAGGGCAGGAGGCAGATGGTAGTAAGTTGGAGGATGAATGGAGGATGAAGACACAGAGATAATGAGTGTAGACTACCAAGGAGCTTTCCATGAATGGAAAGATGGAGGGTTCATATGGAGAGGAAAATGTAGAATTAATGAAGGGCTTTGGTTTTATTTTTTTAAGATAAAAGAGATTTGAGCATGTTTTTAAGCTGGGAAGAAGAGGCTATCAGAGAAACGTTGCCGTGGTTAGAAAGAAAACATAAGGGGTTAATATCCAAAATATATAAAGAACTCATAAATATCAACAACAAAAACCTAACAATCCAATTAAAAAATGGGCAAAAGATCTGAACAGACATTTCTCCAAAGATATACAGATGGCCAACAGGCACATGAAAAGATGTTCAACATCACTAATTAGCAGGGAAATGCAAATCAAAACTATAATGAGATATTACCTCACACCCATCAGAATGGCTATAATTAACATGACAAGAAATAACAAGTGTTGGAGAGGATGTGGGGAGAAAGGAACCCTTGTACACTGCTTGTGGGAATGCAAACTGTTGCAGCAACTATGGAAAATGATATGGAGATTCCTCAGAAAATTAAGAATAGAACTACCATACAATCCAGCTATTCCACTGCTGGGTATTTATCCAAAGAACATGGAAACACGAATGTGTAAAGATACAGGCACCCCTATGTTCATTGCATCATTATTCACAATAGCCAAGACTTGGATGGGACCAGCCCCATGGCCAAGTAGTTAAGTTCGTGCACTCTGCAGCAGCGGCCCAGGGTTTCACTGGTTCGGATCCTGGGTGCAGACATGGCACCACTCGTCAGGCCATGCTGAGGCAGTGTCCCACGTGTCAGAACTAGAAAGATCCACAACTAAAATATACAACTATGTCCTGGGGGGATTTGGGGAAAAAAAGCAGAAAGAAAAAAAGAAGATTGGCAACAGTTGTTAGCTCAGGTGCCAATCTTTAAGGGAAAAAAAAGACTTAGAAGCAACTTAGGTGCTCATCAAGGGGCGATTGGATAAAGAAGATGTGGTATAGATACTCAGTGGAATACTACTCAGCCATAAAAAAGAATGAAATCTTGCCATTTGTGACAACATGGATGGACCTTAAGGGTATTATGCTAAGTGAAATAAGTCAGAGGGAGAAAGTCAAATACTGCATGATCTCACTCATAAATAGAAGATAAAAACAACAACAAACAAACACATAGCAACAGAGATTGGATTGGTGCTTACCAGAGGGGAAGGGTGGAGGAGGAGGGCAAAAGGGGTGATTAGGCAAATATGTCTGGTGATGGATTGTAATTAGTCTTTGAGTGGTAAACGTGATGTAATTTACCCAGAAACTGAAATATAATGATGTACACCTGAAATTTATAGAATGTTATAAATTAATGTTACTACTACAAAAAAAAAAAAGAAAAGAAAGAAAATGGATGATTTTAAAAAGATGCAAACTAATCAGAGCCCAGGTGGAAGGATTAGCCTTGAAATGCTGGAGGGAGAGCCAGCTGCTCCTCTGGGAGAGGAGGAAAGAGGTAAGGACGTATGAGGCAGCGTATAAATGTTTGTATTGGGAAGTGTGGGAGGTAAGGGAGTGTCTATGGGACAGCTTGTGTTTTATCTACGCAATAGGTATGCGAGAACGACTGAGGGAGGCAGAGTTGGGGGTGAGTTAGAGGCCTAGAGGAGAAGGGTGAAATTTTCTAACTGCTAAATACGAGGGGAGCCGAGCATCATCAGGTAAACGAATTGTTGAAAGATGAGTACAGTTAAAATTGAAGATTATAAAATTGAAGTGGCTCCAAGCTGCTTCATGATTGTTGTTCCTTCAGCAATACTCTGCTGCCCGTGTGTGGAAGCAAAGAAGGCCAGAGCTGGTTTGGCTCCGTGGGAGGACGGGGCTGGTACAGAACAATAGGGTGTGAGCCCCGAGCTGCCTAGTAAGAGAGTGGTTAAAGTGACAGTCCATCAGGCTGGGAATCAGATAGAAGGGGCAATGCGGCCAGGAGGGGGCAGATAGAGGGATTAAGGTATTTCCAAGTTCCTCCAAGTTTGAGGATTAAGGTTGAAGAAGGAAAGGAGTGAGAGCCGGAAGGGTGGGAGTTTATGGTCAGTGTGTGGGCTTTTAGAGTTTTCCATTTTAGAGGTGGACCTAGTTAGGTCCAAGATGTGACCAGTAAGAAGGAATAACCTTTGGGGCCTGGCCCGGTGGTGCAGTGGTTAAGTTCGCACGTTCAGTTTTGGCGGCCCAAGTTTCCCAGGTTCGGATGCCGGGTGCAGACCTATGCACCGCTTGGCACGCCACGCTGTGGCAGGTGTCCCACATATAAAGTAGAGGAAGATGGGCTCAGATGTTAGCTCAGTGCTAATCTTCCTAAAAAAAAAAAAAAAAAGCAATAACCTTTGATATGAGGTCCAGAGGACAGACACAATTTAGAGAAACATCTCTCGAGAGATAACTACCAGTCCCTCTGCTTGGAAGCCTGAAATTAAGAGGAAGGGTTGCACTCAGCAAGAACTCGTCCTAGAGACCAGGCATTCCCATCTGGTAGACATGCCATAGGCAGTAGACATGACCCAAAATGTGGAGTCCCTAAGACATGGGAGATAAGGGAAAAAAACCTGCCTCTGGAAGCTGAATTATAACATAAGCAAAGAAAGAATTGTATCAGAGGTAGGCAGTTATGGTAAAGAGACAGACAGCAAGATTCCCAGGCCAGTAAAAGGTGACTATGACTTGAAGTGTCTTCGTTAACACACCTAAAGGAAGAGTGTGTCTATCAGGTTGTGACTGGGCTGGTAAATGAAGCATGAAGGAGAGTCAGAGACACAGACACTGACTTGGTGCCTCGAGCACAGAGGAGGGCAGTGAGCACCCTGGCCCATGGACCACGATAGCCTGGTTCAACCGGATTCCTGCTATTCATCCTACCTGGGGGACATTAGCCATCAAAGTCATCAAGTGATTCCCCTTGTGCTAACTCTGTGCTCACCAAGTAACCTTCCTGTTGGGTTCAGGCTTCCCACAAAGATTTTGCAAGTAGGACAAGAATGTGTTGATCAGCAACACAACTATTTGGTCATGATAATAATAGATCTACTGGTTAACTAACAAATAGGCATTTCAGGTTTATATATACGTGGATTCGGCCAAAGGGAGTCAGGCCCCCAGAGCCCAAACGTGGCTGGATGCCCTACCAACTGAATTTCAGACCCTGAAAAGCTAAATATCATCCCCTGGAAAGTGGCACAAAATACTGGCACCGAATGAAGCCAGATTACGGTGACAACAGTCCTTCCCTGGGCAGTGCTTCTCTGGCCCCCTGCCCTCCTCCAGATCCACCCCTGCTTTCTGCGTGTGATCGAAGCAGGAACAACTCACCCTCTCTTTCTACCTACCCAGAGAGTACAGACCAATGGTTACGCCGATGAAGCTGTGGTGATTTATTATGTGGCGCCATATAAGAGTACAAATATTATACATCTGCAAGGCTGAATGGCATTTGTGAAAGATGATACTAGGGCAAAGAAATAAGAAGGAAACATCCTCTAGTCATAAAATGATAAGGAAACGAATAGGTTCATTGCCATCCCAGTGTGACAACATTGATGATTTGGTAACAAGGTCAGAGTTAAATAGGCAGGCAGCTGAAATTCCAGTTGGGCCCCACCTCCATGACCCATGCTGTGCAAATACGTTTTCCAGAGCGTTGACAATTACTCATACTACTGAAACTGTGTGATCATTATATTGAATAGCAGGCCCCTGGTATATAACAATAAAGAAAATTTATCTCCCCCTCTTCTTTTATTTTTATTTATTTATTTATTTATTTTTTGAGGAAGATTAGCCCTGAGCTAACATTTGCCCCCAATCTGCCTCTTTTTGCTGAGGAAGCCTGGCCCTGAGCTAACATCCATGCCCATCTTCCTCTACTTTATATGTGGGATGCCTGCCACAGCATGGTGTGCCAAGTGGTGCCATGTCCGCACCCAGGATCTGAACCAGGGAACCCCGGACCGCCAAAGCTGAACGCGAGCACTTAACCGCTGCGCCACCCGGCTGGCCATGCCCCCTCTTCTTTTATATATACTTGTTGGTGCTTGTTTGTCCTCTTCCCCTGGATAAAAAATGAAGCAGGCCCTATGGCTTTTCTAATTATTCTCAGGTAATGCAAGGTCCTCTGGTCAGTTTTTTTTTTGTTTGTTTTCGGTGAGGAAGTTTGGCCCTGAGCTAACATTCATTGTCAATCTTCCTTTTTTCTTGAGGAAGATTGTTGTTGAGCTAACATTTGTGCCAATCTTCCTCTATTTTATGTGGGATGTCACTACAGTTTTGGCTTGACAAGCAGTGCAATGTCCGCGCCTGGGATCCAAACCTGCAAACTCCGGGCCACCGAAGCAGAGTGCGTGAACTTAACCACCAGGCCACCAGGCTGGCCTCTGGTCAGTTTTTGATACACCAGCCTCAGGTAATGGTTCAAACTTTGAACATCACATTGGCCTGGTGCCCCTCTTGACATTACCTTTACTCTGGCTTATTGCTGGAGGTGATCGGCTTCTCTCTTTCTCCCACTTTGGGCTTTTACTGTTCCACCTCTATCTTGCTACCTGTGTTTTTCATGTTTCCAGGAAAATTGTTACTTGCACTGTTATGGTTAACCAGTTGACACTCTTTGGAACTGCCAGGTGATTAAAGCATTATCTTTCTCTAGTGAGCACATTTGTGAATTCTTTGGAGACCCCCATCAGTCAAGGTCCTAGCATTTGCCCCAGGTGGTTCAAACAGAGACTCTAATGAAGGCCCTGCTTACGGAAGTGTGCACAGAGTTAATGGAATACAGAAGACATGATGTCACATACAGCTTTGTAACAGTAGAAAGCCATTAGCCCCCATGCGTGAGAGGGCAAGTGAAGGAAACAGCAGCATCAGAGCCCAGTGAGGGCTGAGAGTGGAAAGAAGAGCTGCCTGGCCATAGTGTGGTCCTGGGAGGATGCAAATGCTGCCCAAGACACAATGCCAATGCAGGAAGGAGGGAGCAAGGAAGAAATAGCTAGAACTCCTTCCTCTTGCTCACAGATTTCCTGCCAGTGCCTCACATTGGCCAAACCCAACTGGTAGCTAGCCATCAAGGGAGCTCAGGTAATAGAGTTCTCATGGGACAGCCTCCTGGGACGAATAATGGTCAGAGAGAATAACCGGTACACCCCAAACACTGGGGATCTCTCACCTCCACATCCCCTGATGAAGGCAAGTGCATCTCTATTGTGATGAGTTGCTTACTCTTTCCTCACCCTCTGGGAATTAATCCTGCAATGTTATCACTTCTCTATGTAGAGGGCTACAGCAAACACTCACACATCCTTTACACATAATATTTACTATTCAACATACAATATTTAACATCCTGTTACATACAATATTTACTATTCACTGAGCTACTTGGAACCAGGCACTGTGCTAAGGTGCCCTGTTTGCGTTCTCTTTAAACCTTGAAATAGCTCATCGAGGCAGATATTATTATCTTTAACTAAAGAAGATGATTAGGGGCCGGCTCTGTAGCTGAGTGGTTAAGTTCGTGCGCTCTGCTGCGGCAGCCCAGGGTTCAGATCCTGGGCGCCGACATGGCTCATCCCACAACTAGAAGGACGCGCAACTAAGATATACAGCTGTGTACAGGGCAGGTTTGGGGAGAAAAAGCAGGAAAAAAAAAAAAAAGATTGGCAGCAGTTGTTAGCCCAGGTGCCAATCTTAAAAAAAATAAAAAATAAAAATAAATAAAGAAGATGATTAGGGGAGAGTGGAGGGGTAGAGAGAGGCTGACTCAGAGTGGTCAAGTGACTTACTGAGGCCACAAAACTGTCTTCCTGTACCAAGTTGCCTCTAGAAACAGAGAAGACAACATTTGTTGATTGATCATCATTTATTTTTCTGTTTACCCCTCTGCCTCGTCCTTGAAGTTCGTGTTAGTATGTTTACCTTGGACACTGCAAACAACTGAGCTTGGCTCTGAGAGCTGAGATTCCCACTAGGAATTGCTTTGAATTAAGCTGGATAAAGAAACCAAATCCCACGTGTCCTCCTTAAGAACCCTGAATAAGGGTTCTTTTATGCATTAAGACATAATTTAAACGGCATATCTCAAGGGGTGTGAAAAACATGTGGTATAGTTCTTTTGTTCTGGAAAATTCTGAAATGATAACATTCAGCTTTTGCCAAGAGATTGGTTTTCATCACAAGCTGTCTTCTTTCCTGATAGATCTTTAGAGAAGCTGAATCTAGCTGTCCAGCCCGAGGGGAACCCTCCAGGGCCAGCCCAGGAGTGAACACAGCCTGTGTTTCCACTTACAAGCATGCTCTCTTGGGGCTATTCTGAGTGTGGAGTGAAGACACCTAGCAACCCTCTTCTATTATGTTGATTCAACCAAGACAGGCTCTGCAGGAGCAAGGTCGCCTTACCTGGACTGCCACGTGTTAGTAAGGAACCCTCTTCTGAAGACTCAGAGAGCACAGGCCTATTGTGATGTGTGGTTAAACCTCGCTGATCAGTTCCTAGGTACCTCTGTCTACGCAGCCTCTTTGTAAGTCTCTTTCTGGTAAGTCACTCCGAGTACTATTAAACACAAATTGAAGCTTTCTTTTGTTTTTTAAGAAAATTACAAGTGCTTTATTTGGATTAATAAGTAAGTGAAATTACTTCTTTCTGTAAGTGCAGTATTTTTTTTCCTAAAAATTGGTTTTACTGAGAAGTAATTTACATACAAAAAATTCACCCATTTTGAGTGTATAGTTTGATAAGTTTTGATAAATGTAGACAGTCATATAATCCTGTGACCCCAATCAAGACATAGAATATTCCATCACCCCGAAAATTCCCATCACCCCCAAAATTTCCCCCACACCAGTTTGCAGTCATTCCCCCCCTACCTCCCCGTCTCAGGCCCAGGCAACCACTGATCTGTTTTCTATCCCAATGGTTTTAGAAATAGAAATTCTTCTTTCACTAGCGTACTGCTTTTGAGATTTAGCAATGTCTTCGAGTGTATCAACAGTCCATTCCATCTTATCGATGTAGTACTAGTATTCCATTGCATGGTATGGAATATGGAATTGGTTTTTTGTGATTTTTTTTCCTAAAGATTGGCACCTGAGCTAACAACTGTTGCCAATCTTCTTTTATTCCCCTGCTTTTTCTCCCCCAATCCCCCCAGTACATAGTTGTATATTTTAGTTGTGGGTCTTTCTAGTTGTGGCATGTGGGATGCTGCCTCAGCATGGCCTGATGAGCAGTACCATGTCCACACTCAGGATCTGAACCGGTGAAACTCTGGGCCACCAAAGTGGAGCACACGAACTTAACCACTCGGCTACGGGGCCGGCCCCTGTGATTTTTTTTTAATATCACAATTTGTTTATTTATTCATCTGTTGGTGGACGTGTGGATTATTTCTAGTTTTTGGCTATCATGAGTAAAGCTGCTATGAAGATCTGAATTTAAGTCTTTGTGAAACCGGTAAACAGGCCATCGATGATTAGGTAGCAAGGGACTAAAGTTTTTTTTCTGTTTTGTAATTACTGATTACACTTTTGATTGTTCACCTGCCCATCGGTAACTGTGCTGTTTAGGCAATAAGCTGTCTAACTCCCACTAGGCTCCTACAGGGAACATCTCCCTGGCACCTGGGTCACTATGGTAATGGATGTTTGAGCTGTTTTTCAGGAATTAGAACCCCTTGTCCACTTCAGGCCAGTTGAGACCACCAATGCACCAACTGAGCCAACGCAGGTGTTCAATAAGTGACCTTTTGACGTTAAGAGGCTAAAACTCCACCCTCAGATCATGCTAACGCTGCCATTTTGTCAACATGCGTCCTATGAAGAGACATGGAGTCTGACCATGCTTGCACAGATCATCAATTACTTCATCTCTCCTCCCTCCAATCACCTATCTCCACACTTCAGACCACCCTGCCCCCTACCCGGTAAATATCCCTGAGTCCCCATTTTCGGGGAGGTAGATTTGGACTCGTTCTCCCGTTTCCTCAGTTGGCTCCTTGTGATTAAATCCTCTCTCTGCTGCAATCTCATTGTCTCAGTGTTTGGCTTTCCAGGTGATGGGCAAAAACGAACTTGGTTCAGTAACAAGCAGACAAATATTTTCATATCTCTTGAGTAAATATCTAGGAATGAGATTGCTCGGATGTATGGTGAGTGTGTTTTAACTTTATTTTTTAAAAGTCCAATTGTTTTTCAGAGTAACATTTTCTTCATATCTTTGCCAAAAATTAGTATTGTCACTGTAAATTTTATCATTCTAGTGGTTTGTAATGTTATCTTACTGTGGTTTTAATTTGCATTTCCTTAATGAATAATGATATTGAGTATCTTTTCATGTGGTTATTTGCCAGGGTTTTTTTTTTAATGATTCTTTTTTTATAGATTGGCACCTGAGCTAACATCTGTTGACAATCTTCTTTTTATTTTTTTTCCTTCTTCTCCCCAAAGCCCCCCAGTACATAGTTGTATATTCTAGTTGTGAGTGCCTCAGGTTGTGCTATGTGGGATGCTGCCTCAGCATGGCCTGATGAGCGGTGCTATCTCCATGTCCAGGATGCGAACCAGCAAAACCCTGGGCTGCCAAAGCAGAGTGTGCAAACTTAACCACTCGGCCATGGGGCCGGCCCCTTTGCCAGTTTTTTAATATTCTTCAGTGAACTGTCTGTTCCAATCATTTGCCCATTTTTAATTGCATTGCTTATCTTTTTTTTTTTTTTTGAGGAAGATTAGCCCTGAGCTAACATCTATCACCAATCCTCCTTTTTTTGCTGAGGAAGATTGCCCTGAGCTAACATGTGTGCCCATCTTCCTCTACTTTATACATGGGACACCTGCCACAGCATGGCTTGACAAGCAGTGCATAAGTCTGCACCCAGGACCTGAACCAGCAAACACTGGGCTGCCAAAGCAGAACCTGCAAACTTTGCTGTGCCATGGGCTGGTCCCTGCTTATCTTATTATTGAATTGTAAAATATATTTTTTTGATACATGTGCTTTATAAGATGTGAATTTTGGAAATATTTTCCCAATGTGGCTTGCCATTAATTTTTTCTTAATGGTATCTTTGGAAGAGCAAAAGTTTTTCATTCTGATGAAGTGCAGTTTATTAATTTCTTTTTTATGGTTCATGCTTTTGCATCCACCTAAGAAAACATTGCCTAAGCCAACATCACAAAGATTTTCTCTCTTGTTTTTATCTAGAAATTGTATGGTTTTAGCTTTTATGTTTATATCTGTGCTGCCTTTCAAGTTAATTTTTATGAATGGTATGAGATGAAGGTGGGGTTCTTTTTTCATATGTATGTATTTTTGTGTTGCTCCAGCACCCTTTAAAAGCGTCCTTCCTTGCGTTGAACCTTGGCACCTTTGTTAAAAGTCAATGACCACATACGTGTGGGTCTATTTCTGAACTTGATATTCTATTCAATTGCCAGCATTATGGAAATATTACAGTTTTGTCTTGCTTTACTGAGGGTATATTGTAAGCCTTAAAATCAGGAAATGCAAGTCCTCTGACTTTGTCCTTCTTTTTCAAGATTATCCCGGCTATTCTAGGCGTTTTGCATTTCCTTACAAATTTGACAATCACTGATTATTGTCTACAAAAAAGCTGCTGGAATTTTGATTAAAATTTCACTCAATCTACAGATAATTTGAGGGGGCCGGGATTAACCTTTTAAGAATATTGAGTCTGCCGATCTCTAAATAGGTATACATCCCCTAAGCAGGTCTTCCTTAATTTCCCTCAGCAATGTTTTATAGTTTTCAGTCTATAGGTCTTACACATTTCATACTTTTGATGATTTCAAAATGTTATTCGATGATATTTTAAATAGTATTGATTTTTAATTTTAATTTCCAATTGTTCTATGCTGTAATATAGAAATACAATTTATTTTTTATTAATCATCTTGTGTCCTACAATCTTGCTAACTCAGTTTTGATAAATAAACAAAAGCAATAGGATATATTGGAATATATGAGGAAGCCATTTGGTTTAAAACTAATTCGGCCTGACCTTGTTGTTCCAAAAGGGACTGACTGACGTTGCCTGTTGAGCACGCATTGTACATTTGTTTTAAGCATTTATTATGTCCCAAAGACAAGAATGATGCCCTTAGATAGGGAGATAACTTCCCCTGTCTTGGCATTTCCTTCAGGAGAAGCATCTCTTCCTAAACGAAGGATTAATTACTGACCTACTTGTGACTTTGTCACCACTCACCTGTGACCACCAACCTACCGTGTTCACCAATCTGCTGTGCCAGCAAAGCAATCTCATCACTATTGTTAAAGGGACATTCCTGTCATATGTGATGTATGCTCGTTGTTCGAAGACAGTATGTAACCACTTTGTACACCCGACTTCTTTGGTGCCCTTCCTTCCTTGGGAAAGGTGCCAGGCTAATTCTCAATCTGGCTCATAATAAACTCACCCCAATTTTGACTTATAGATTGATTATGGATTATTTACATCGACACTTTTAGTTCTAGTAGATTTTTGGAGATTCCTTGGGAATTCCTATGTAGACAGTCATGTTTTCTGTGACATTTTTACTTCTTCTGCTTCAATCCTTATATCTTTAGTCCTTTGACTCACTTTATTAAACTAGCTGGGCCTTCTAATACAATATTAAATAAAAGTGGTTGCAATGGACATCTGTCTTAGGCAGTTTGGGCTGCTATAGCAAAATGCCATAAACTGGATGGCTTATCAACAACGGGAATTTATTTCTCACAGTTCTGGAGACTGGAAGTTTGCGATCATGGTGCCAGCATGGCTGGTTTCTGGTGAAAGCATGCTTATGGGTGGCAGATGGCTCATTTCTTGTACCCTCACACAGTGGAAAGGAAGAGGAAGCAAACTCTCTCACGACTCTTATGAGGGCAATTACTCCCATTCGTGAGAGCTCCACCCTCATGACCTCATCCAATCCTAATTCCCTCCCAAAGGCCTCACCTCCTAATGTCATCACATCAGAGGGTAAGATTTCAACATGTGATTTTGGGGGGAACACAAACATTCAGTCCATAACGCCATCCTTGCCCTCCTCACAATCTTAGGAGGAAAGCACTCAGTCTTCCATCATTAAGAATAAAGTTAGCTATAAATTTTTGTAGATGTTCTTTATCAGATGAAGGAAATTCTCTTCTTTTTATAGTTTGCTGAAATTTTGTATAAGTTGACATCGAATTTTTTGAAATGCTTTTTTCTGTATCTATTGAGATGCTATAACTTTTTTCCCTTGATTCCGTAAATGCAATGAAGTTTGTTGATGATTTTTGAATATCCAACCAACCAACGTTTCATTCCTAGATAAACTCCACATGGTCATGATATATTATCTTCTTATATATATTTCTTGACTCAATTTCCTAATATTTAGTGAAAGTTTTTGTGTCTCTGTCCATGAGAAATATTGGGCTGTAGTTTCTGTTTCTTGTAACAACCTTGTCAAGTTTTGTTATCAGGGTTTTGTTAGCCTCATAAAACAATCTGGAAGTGTTCTCTCTCTCTCTTTTTTTTTTTTCCTGAGGAAGATTAGCCCTGAGCTAACTACTGCCAGTCCTCCTCTTTTTGCCAAGGAAGCCTGGCCCTGAGCTAACATCCGTGCCCATCTTCCTCCACTTTACATGTGGGACGCCTACCACAGTATGGTGTGCCAAGTGGTGCCATGTCCGCACCTGGGATCCAAACTGGCGAACCCCAGGCCGCTGAGATGTGGAACGTGCGAACTTAACCACTGCGCCACTGGGCCAACCCCTGGAAGTGTTATCTCTTCCTTTTTTTAAAAGAATTTGTGTAAGATCAATATTATGTCTTCCTTAAATTTTTGATAGAATTCAGAAGCGAAATCATCTGGGCCCAAGTTTTCTTCTTGAGAAGGTTATTTAAATTATAAATTTAATTTCTTTAGTTGTTATAGGACTATACTGATTTTCTATTTCTTCTTGTATCAGTTTTGATAAATTAGGTTTTTCCAAGAATTTATATGTTGTATCTAAGTTGTCAAATTTATTAGCATAAATCTCATCATAATATTTCTTTATTACTCTTCTTTCTATAGGATTTATAGTGATATCCCCTTTCTTTATTCTTGATACTTATAATTTACCTCTTTTCTGTATTTTTCTTTATCAGTTCTTCTTCATTTTATTAATCTCAAAAAAACAACTTTTTGTTTCAATAATTTAATCTATAATTTCTGTGATTCATCTTTCTTATTTGTTTCATTAGTTCTTTCCTTCTATTCACTTTTTGTTTAACTTGTCTCTTTTTTCTAGCTTCTTAAGGTAGAAACTCAGATCATTGACTTTATTCTTTTTAATTTTTATTTAATTTATTTAAACTAAAAAAACGAAAAAATCAGTTTACCTGTTTCTCTCATCACCAAACCCCTGCCTCTTGCAACCACCAATCTGTTCTGTATATCCTTGAGCTTGATTTTTGGGGTTTTTTTTCAGAGTCCACATATAAAAACACATATAGAGTATTTGTCTTTCTCTGACTGACTTTTCTCACTTAGTATAATGCCTCGAGGCCAATCCATATTGTCACAAATGGCTAGATTTCATTCTTTTCTTTTCTTTTTTTTAAATATTCTACTGTCACTTTATTTTTATTTTTATTTTTTATTTTTGGTAAGGAAGATTGGCCCTGAGCTAATGAATATCCATTGCTAATCTTCCTCATTTTGCTTGAGGAAGATTGCTGTTGAGCTAACATTTGTGCCAGTCTTCCTCTATTTTTTGTATATGGGATGCCACCACAGCATGGCTTGATGAGTGATGTGTAGGTCTGCACTCAGGATCCAAACCCTCAAACCCTGGGCCACTGAAGCTGAGCACACAAACTTAACCACTATGCCACCAGGCTGGCCCCAAGATTTCATTCTTTCCTATGGCTGAATAATATTCCTACCCTTTATCCTTTTATCCTTTCATCTTTTCATCCATTGGTGGACACTTAGGTTGTTTTCATATCTTGGCTATTGTAAATAATGCTACAATGAACATAAGGGTGCATATATGTTTTCAAATTAGTGTTTTCATTTTCTTCAGATAAATACTCAGAAGTGGAATCGCTGGATCATATGGTAGCTCTATTTTCAATTTTTTGAGGAACATCCATACTGTTTCCCATGGTGGTTGCACCAATTTACATCCCCAGCAACAGTCCACAAGGATTCCCTTTTTTCCACATCCTCACCAACACTTGTTATTTCTTGTCTTTTTGATAATAGCCATTCTAACAGGTGTGAGGTTATGTCTCATTGTGTTTCATTTTGGTTTTTTTCCTGAGGAAGATTAGCCCTGAACTAACATCTGTGCCAATCTTCCTCCACTTTATATGTGGGTCGCTGCCACAGCATGGCTGACGAGTGGTGTAGGTCTGCACCTGGGATCAAACCCACAAACCTGGGCCACCGAAGCAGAGGACACCAAACTTAATCACACACCAGCGGCCAGA
Organism: Equus caballus; assembly: GCF_041296265.1. Taxonomy (NCBI): domain Eukaryota; kingdom Metazoa; phylum Chordata; class Mammalia; order Perissodactyla; family Equidae; genus Equus; species Equus caballus. The sequence goes on from NC_091706.1 coordinate 48,446,020, forward strand.
TCCCTCATTGTGGTTTTGGTTTGCATTTCCCTGATGATGATGTTGAGCATCTTTTCATATGCCTGCTGGCCATCTGTATGTCTTCTTTAGAAAAATGCCTGTTCAGATCTTCTGCCCAGTTTTTAATCAGAGTGTTTGTTTTTTTGCTGTTGAGTTGTATGAGTTCTTTATATATTTTGGATATTAGCCCCTTATTAGACATGTGATTTGCAACTTTTTTTTCCATTCAGTAGATTGCCCTTTCATTTTTTTTATGGTTTCCTTTGCTGCGCAAAAGGTTTTTAGTTTGATGTGGTCTCACTTGTTCATTTTTGTTTTTGTTGCTTCTGCTTTTGGTGTCAGATTAAAAAATCATTGCCAAGATGTATGTAAAGGAGCTTACTTCCCAGGTTTTCTTCTAGGAGGTTTTTTTTTTTTTTTGAGGAAGATTAGCCCTGAGCTAACTGCCGCCAATCCTCCTCTTTTTGCTGAGGAAAACTGGCCCCAAGCTATCATCCATGCCCATCTTCCTCTACTTTATACATGGGATGCCTACCACAGCATGGCTTGCCAAGCAGTGCTATGTCCACACCCAGGATCCAAACCAGTGAACCCCAGGCTGCCAAAGCAGAATGTGTGCACTTACCCACTGCACCACCGGGCTGGCCCTCTTCTAGGAGTTTTATGGTTTCAGGTCTTACATTTGAGTCTGCAACCCACTTTGAGTTAATTTTTATGTATGGTGTTAGATAAGTGGTCCAGTTTCATTCTTTTGCATGTGGTTGTCCAATTTTCCCAATGCCATTCATTGAAGAGACTGTACTTTCCCCAGGGTATATTCTTGGCTCCTTTGTCATAAATTAATTGACCATGTATGTGTGGATTTATTTCTGGGCTCTCTATTCTGTTCCATTGATCTATGTGTCTGGTTTTTTTGCCAGTACCATACTGTTTTAGTTACTATAGCTTTATAATGTAGTTTGAAGTCAGGGAGTATGATGTCTCCAGCTTTCTTCTTCCTTCTCAAGATTGCTTTGGCTATTTGGAGTCTTCTGTGGTTCCATATAAATTTTAGGATTGTTTGTTCTATTTCTGTGAAAAATGTCATTGGAATTTTGAAAGGGATTGCATTGAATCTGTAGATCAGTTCAGGTAGTACGGACTTTTTAACAATATTAATTCTTCAAATCCATGAGCACAGAATATTTTTCCATTTATTTTTGTCTTCTTTAATTTCTTTTGTTAATGTCTTATAGTTTTCAATATACAGATCTTTCACCTCCTTAATTAAATTTATTCCTAGGGGGACCAGTCCAGTGGCACAGCAGTTAAGTGCGCACATTCCATTTCAGCAGCCCGGGGTTTGCTGGTTTGGATCCCAGGTGCAGACATGGCACCGCTTGGCAAGGCATGCTGTGGTAGGTGTGCCACATATAAAGTAGATGAAGATGGGCACAGATGTTAGCTCGGGGCCAGTCTTCCTTAGCAAAAAAGAGGAGGATTGGCACCAGATGTTAGCTCAGGGCTAATCTTCCTAAAAAAAAAAATTTATTCCTAGGTATTTTATTCTTTTTGATGCAGTTGTAAACAGGATTATTTTCTTAATTTCTTTTTCTGATAGTTCATTATTAGTGTAAAGAAATGCAACAGATTTTTGTGTATTGACTTTGTATTCTGTAACTGTACTGAATTTGTTTGTTAGTTCTAACAGTTTTTTCATGGAGTCTTTAAGGTTTTCTATATATAATATCATGTCATCTGCAAATAGTCACAGTTTTATTTCTTCCTTTCCAATTTGGACACCTTTTATCCCCTTTTCTTGACTAATTGTTCTGGTTAGGACTTTCAATACCATGTTGAATCAAAGTGACAAGCACAGACATCCTCATCTTGTTCCTGGTCTTAGAGGAAAAGCTTTCAGATTTTCACCAGAAAGCAACAGAACACATTCTTCTCAAGTACTCATGGAACATTCTCCAGGATAGATCACATACTGGGCCACAAAACAAGTCTCAATAAATTTAAGAGGATTGAAATCATATCAAGCATATGTTCTAACCACAATGGTTTGCAACTGCAAATTAATTACCTGGAAAATTCACAAATATGTAGAGATTAAACACTGTGCTACTGTACAACCATGGGTCAAAAAAGAAATAAAAAAATACCTTGAGACAAGCAAAAATGGAAAGGTAACATACCAAAATTTATGGGATGCTGCAAAAGCAGTTCTAAGAGGGATGTTCATAGCAATAAATGCCTACCTCAAGAAACAAGAGAAGTCTCAAGTAAACAGCCTAATTTTACACCTTAAGGAGCTAGGAAAAGAATAACAAATGAAGCCCAAAATTAGTAGAAGGAAGGAAATAACAAAGATTAGGGCAGAAAAAAATAAAATAGAGACTGAAAAGTCAACAGACAACATGAATGAAACTAAGAGCTGGTTCTTTGAAAAGATAAACAAAATTGACAAAACTTTAGCTAGACTTACCAAGAAAAAAGAGAGAGAACTCAAATAAAATCAGAAATGAAAGAGATGTTATAACTGATACTACAGAAATACAAAGGATCATGAGACTACTGTGAACAATTATATGCCAGCAAATGGGACAACCTAGAAGAAAGGGATAAATTCTTAGAAATATACAACCTACAAGACTGAATCATAATGAAATAGAAAAAACTTGAACATGTTGATTACTAACAAGGAGATCGAATCAGTAACCAAAAACTTCCCAATAAACAAAAGTCCAGGACCAGATGGCTTCACTGGTGAATTCTATCAAACATTCCAAGAAGAATTAATACCAATCCTTCATAAATTTCTCCAAAAAATACAAGATGGTGAAACTCTTCCAAACTCATTTTATGAGGCCAGCATTACCCTGATACCAAAACCAGACAAGGATGCCACAAAAAAAGAAAATTACTGGCCAGTATCTCTGATGAACATAGATGCAAAAATCCTCAACAAAATACTAGCAAATTGAATTCAAGAATACATTAAAAGGATCCTACACCATGATCAAGTGGGATTTATTCCAAAGATGCAAGGATGGCTCAACATCCACAAATCAGTCAGTGTGATACACCACATTAACAAAATGAAGGATAAAAATCATACGATCATCTCAACAGATGCAGGAAAAGCATTTGATAAAATTCAAGATCTATTTATGATAAAAACTCTCAACAAAGCAAGTATAAAGGGAAGATAGCTCAACATAGTAAAGGCCATATATAACAAGCCCACAACTAGCACCATGGAATGTTCAGTAAATATCTGTCAAATCTGCCTGGTCTAACAAGTCACTTAAGGCCAATGTTTCCTTATTGATTTTCTGTCTGGATGATCTATTCATTGATGTAAGTGGGATATTAAAGTCTCCTACTATTATTGTTTGCTGTCTATTTCTCCCTTTAGGTCTGTCAATATTTGCTTTATATATTTAGATGCTCCTATGTTGGGTTCATAAATATTTATAAATGTAATATCTTCTTGTTGGATTGACCCCTTGTTATTATGTAACACCCCTCTTTGTCCCTTATTACAGTCTTATGAATATCTTTGTCCATCCCTTCACTTTCAGTCTGTACATGTCCTTACATCTAAACTGTGTCTCTTCTAGGCAGCATATAAATAGGTCTTTTTTTAAATCTATTCAGCCACTCTATGTCTTTTGATTGGAGAATTTAGTCCATTTACCTTTAAAGTAATTATTGATAGATATGTGCTTATTGCTACTTTGTTCATTGTTTTCTAGCTTTTGCAGTTCCTCTCTGTTCCTTTCTTTTTCTCTTGCTCTGTTCCTTTAAGATTTGATGACTTTCTTTAGTAGTATGCTTATATTCTTTTCTCTTTATCTTTTGTGTATTTACTATAGTTTTTACTTTGTTGTTACCATGAGGCTTATATATAACAACTTATATCTAAAACAGCCTATTTTAAGTTGTTAGCAACTTAAGTTTGATCCCATTTTAAAACTCGGCATTGTTACTCTCCTCTCCCCCATGTTTTATGTTTTTGATATTTGAAATATTTTCAGTTTGAAATACTTCAACATTACTCTTGGGATTTCTTCTTTGACTCATGGGTTATTTAGAGATATATTACTTAATATCCAAAATATTTGGGGGTTTTTAAAACAATACCTTATTGTTATTCATTTCTAATTTGATTCTGCTGTAGTCAAACAATAGACTCCATATGATTTCGATCTTTTGAAATTTGAGACATATTTTATGGCTCAGCATATAGTCCATCTTGGTGAACATTCCACGTGCACTTTAAAAGAATATGTACTTTGCAGTTTTGGGTTATCATTCTCTAAATGTTCATTAGATCATTGGCTAATTGACCAATTGACAAGTTGACTGATCGTGTTGTTCAAATCTTCTATGTTTGCGATGATTTTTTTGTATTTTTGTTGTGTCAATTAGTGAAAGGAGGTTCAAATCTCCAAGTATAATTGTGGACTTGTCTACTCCTTTCAGTTCTTTCAGGTTTTGTTTTTATTAGCCTCGCAGAGCCTTGCCTGTGTACATGCAACCCAACCTTGGCCCAGGGATCAAGGGGAACTATGATATGAATGTTCCTGGTTCCTCTCTCCTCCTCTCTTCCTCTAGTGCAGTACCTCTTCTCTGATTCCTTGTCCCACAGATTCCAACCTTGTTAGCTGCTTCAGAAAGCCTCAGCTCTCTACTTGTGCTCTGTGCTCTGTAGTCCAGAGAATGCCCACAGGTAGAAATCAGAGGGAAACATGGAGTTCACCTCATTTATTTCTTTTCTTTCAAGGATTATAACCCATGCCATCTATTGTCCAATGCCTGAAAACAGTTGTTTCATATATTTTATTCAGCTTTAGGATTGATTATAGTAGAATGATAGGTACAAAACCAGTTACTCCTTCATGACCAAATGTGGATGTTCAAAAGTCTCCGGGTTTTTGTGGGGTTTTTTTTAAGATTTTATTTTTCCTTTTTCTCCCCAAAGCCCCCCGGCACATAGTTGTAAATTTTTAGTTGTGGGTCCTTCTAGTTGTGGCATGTGGGATGCCACCTCAGCACGGCTTGATGAGTGGTGCCATATCTGAGCCCAAGATCCGAACCGGGGAAACCCTGGGCCACCTAAGTAGAGCACGTGAACTTAACCAGTCAGCCACGGGGCCAGCCCCAACTCTCAGATTTTTTTTTAAAATTTTTTTTTCCCTTTTTCTCCCCTGGTACGTAGTTGTATATTCTTTGTTGTGGGTCCTTCTAGTTGTGGCATGTGGGACACCGCCTCAGCATGGTTTGATGAGCAGTGCCATGTCCGCGCCCAGGATTCGAACCAACGAACCACTGGGCCGCCTGCAGTGGAGTGCGTGAACTTAACCACTCGGCCACGGGGCCAGCCCCTCAGATTTTTTTAAAGGAAGAATTCTTTTACTCTTTCTTGTTTAATCCGTAAGTGTTTACAGTAAACTCTATTGGAAGAAAATATTAAAATGTTGAGCTTCTGCTAAGTTCAGTAACAAAGAAGTTCTCTGGATCATTCATTTTAAGAAAGGAGAGATCTCCCTGCAAGAGAAATAACACTCATGATGACCCAGGAAATGCATAAGACTTGGTATTAAGAGAATAATCTTCCTCCTCTGCTTCCCACACTAACACATGGGGCGTTGAGGAGAGAGCTAGTTACAGGCAACACAAGTGGCTAAGACTAGAAACCCTCCCTGACTCAACCACACTGAGGCTGTCTGTACGTTGGGGACAAAATGGTTGTATGTATGTCTGCAGGTGTGCATGAGTTGCGTACTTTGAGGGGAGGGCAAATTAAGTAGCTGGATAAATAAAGAGCTCCAATATTAAGACCCATGCCTGGAGTGGCACGGAGCTGTCATGATAAACATAACACTGGTGAGAAAGATTTCCAAAGCCTAAGTGACAACCGATGGACAGTCATTTGATGGGGAGCAACCATAAGGGTGAAAATTGCTTCTCTTTTGTAAACAAAAATTACAACAGGCTGCTGGGACCTCTCCTCTTGAAACAATATTAAGTGAAACTAAGCCCTTAGATGTATTTTTGGAGTTATCATGGGTGGGAGTAAGAAACCCAAAGAGAGCAAAAAGGTAGAAGACACCCAGCCTCTGGGAACATTGGGTTCAGTTTTCAGGGAAAATAAGAGCCGCATCCTCAAACTTAGGATCCTCGAACTTAGCATCCTCAACACTAATCTTTTGTGGCCTTATTCCTAGTGTGTCTGATGCGGGGTCGGTGAGCCGAGGAGTCGAAAGAAAGATTTCTTGGACTCTCAAGATCTGGCAGTAGTGCTCTTTTATTTAGAGAATAGAATAGCATGGGGACAGGGCCCATGGGCAGGCAGGGCCGCTGCTGCTGCCCCCACTGGCATGGGGACGGGACCCATGGGCAGGGAGAGCTGGTGCGTGGGGACAGGACCCATGGGCAGTCAGAGCTCCTGCTGCTGCCCCAAGTTGAGGGTTAGGGCTAAATTTAAGGCATATGATTCATCTCTTTACAACAGAAAGGAAAGAACATGAAAAAAAAGTTAAAATGCTATCAGTGCAGGTGGGGTCTGGTCATTGGGTGATCCCATGACTTTTAGACAAGCATCAAATCGGATTAAGTAAAGGTTAGAAAGGTTAGAAGCCACCACCCTAAATCAGTTACATGAGATTGCAGACAGCAACCAACTTAAGTTCTTGCCTTCCCCATTAAGAGTTTCTAGGGATAAGGTCATCTCTCCTCTTCTTCCTGGTACAGAGAGGGAGGCACCTTTTACAGATAGAGATTTACCTTACAAACGTAAATGTGTCCCAACAAGGGCAAGTTCCATTCCTCAGAGCCTCCTTCCCTGTCCCAGTTTATCGAAAGCAATCAGCCCAAAACAATCCTGATGCCAAAGAGACATATCCTGGGGTGGCCAATTTCAGGTCCCTGCAAGGTCATCCCCTCTTCCTTCACAAACGCAAATGTCTCAAAAGGGCAAGCAAAATTCCAGTCCTCGGAGCCTGCTTCTCATCTGCAGTTTTAAAAGTAACCAGCCTAAAAATCCTCATCACAAACTGTTTTAAAATTAAGCAGCCTAAAAGTCCTCATCATGTCCATGCTAATTACTTGGGAATACATCTCTGGCCATCTTTCTGGGAGTATCAGACTGGGCTCCCAGGTGTCTAGATACCCACAAGCGGGCGCTGTGTGTGATTGCTTCTGTTTTGTAGTGCTTGAGATAATAAAGTTATACTGTCCCTTTCAAAATTACCTCCGTGGGAGACTATCTGCTCAATTATATAATACTATTTCTGGAAGTAGTTTGGAATTGCTGTAATAGAGTTGCCTTCAGAGGTTGGTTTGTTTGTTATTGTTTTATCTGTAATTATCCTTTTATTTTATGAAAGTATCTATGTCTTTGGAATAAGCCACAATCATTAAGATCCAAGTCTGAAAGAAAAACATCAATGACCAAGCTGGGTGATTCAGTTTAGGCCAAAAATGAAAGTGCGACTATAAAGTAATAACACTAGCCTATAAACTCCATTTTATAGGGGAGACCATGAAGGCACAGACAGATTAAATAATTAGCCAGGTTTTATCTAGTCAGGAAGTGTCTGAGCTGAGGATCCAGACCTGCACCCTTAACACTACACCACACAGCCTTCTACGATGGGACTGTCTATCTACCTTAAAAGCATAATGCTGAGCAGACTGTAAGTTTTGTAATGACACATAAATGCTGTATATCTTTACTAACAGAAGTTGATGCTGTGTTTATATTGAGTAAATTCCTTTTGCCTATGAAGTGAAAAATCTTGTAATAGAAAAACTAAAACAAACTCAGGAGGAAGAAGACAAAGCAGAGAAGAAAGCATAGCTTGCTACTAATTCCAGGTTGTTGTGGTCCTAGTGAGCAGACCTCGTCCACCCTGAGTGGCCAAACGGGAGTAACTGGGTAAGGAATGGATTGTGGAATCAGGCAAGTCTGAATTCAAACCCTGCCCTCACCACTTGCTTACTGGGTAGCTTTGTACAAAACATGAATTTTCTCTAGGCTTTGGTTTCATCATCTCTGAAACAGAGATTAATAATAGCACCTAGTCCTTAGGGTGTTTAGAAGACTAAACCTACCAAGTATATTGCCTGGGACCTAAAAGGACTTGATAAGTGATAGTTTCTGTTTTCAGTGAATTAATTTTAGTTTAACTGGAACTCAGTCCCTTTCCTTGTTTTTTTACCCCCACCCACCTACCCTACACAAACAAACAAAAGACCCACTCACATAAGGGTGATTTTGTGTGTTGCAAAGTTGGATAGGATTTTTTCTGGTGGCCTCAGCCTATTGATAGCAATGCTGTTGCTAGGAATGCCTGAGGCATGCCTCTGGGCCCTACTCCTTGTGGCAGCCTCCAGAGACATTTCCCCATCAGAGCCAGTGTTGTGGCTGGATCCACCCTTGCAGTTCTTATCATGATTGCACCTAAGCAAAAAAACATCCAGGAACTTTGAGGAACAAGATTTATTAGTCAAGTCCTGGAGGGCATGCCTGAGGGCCACACAGCGAGGTTGCAGGTAGAGGGAGCAGGGACCTGGGGCTCTGCCTTTATAAGGGTCAAGAGTGAGGTGCCCAGGGTTTTGCAGGTTCACTATTGGTGAATTTAAAACATAAGAGTAGGAATTAAGGTGCAGGAAGGGAAAAGTGGGGTCATTCCAGTGGTTAACCAGGGCTTTCAAAAAGGTAACTTCACGGGTGGGAGTGGCCTGGTTTCTTATCTAGTTGTTTTACTAGTAGCTGTGTGATAAAGCTGGGGATGGATTTATTCAAGATGAATGTCTTTGAAATGGATGCCTCAGCAATCAAAAGCTTAAAGTCAGGCACCCAGACTTCATAATAGAAACCTAACACTATAAAATTGAATATTACACACACACTACTCTTTAAAAGATCCTTCCATCAATTTCAGGGTCCTTGAGCTCCAGGCTACCCCTATATTACTGAGCCCTTCCTCTACACTCTTTTATGCAACCCCTCCACCACCATATTTCTGTTACTTTCTAGTGCACAAAAGTTTAAGCTCCACTTTCTATCCGTAAAAGTCTTTTCCAGTACAAAAACCACTTTTCTCCCAATGCAATTTTTTTGACTATTATGTAATACTTTTTTTCATACCCACGTACATGTGGTTTACATTTTGGAGTTCTAAATAAGAACGTCATTTGAAAAACAATTTTCACTACTAAAGCTGAGGAAGAAAGTTCTTTTGTTTTTTTTGTTTGTTTGTTTGAGGAAGATTAGCCCTGAGCTAACATCTGCTGCCAATCCTCCTCTTTTTGCTTAAAGAAGATTGGCCCTGAGCTAACATCCATGCCAGTCTTCCTCTATTTTGTGTGGGATGCTGCCACAGCATGGCTTTATAAGCAGTGTGTAGGTCTACACCTGGGATCTGAACCAGCAAACCCCAGGCCACCAAAGCTGAACGTGTGAACTTAACCACTGTGACACCAGATAGGCCCCTAAAGGACCAATCCTAAAAGTAAAGAAGGCAATGTACCTTATGCCTGAAAAACTGTGTAGATAAGTTCAAAGTTTCCTTAAGAATGCCAGACCACATTGATGTGGTGCTTAATTCTGCTTCGTTGAATCATACATCATGTGAAAAAACTAGCAAAGCAATAAAGAAGAATGTCAAGAATATGGCGTATCTTTGCAGAAACTAACATAATGTGGCACCAGTATGGCATCTATCTACAGACCAAATTTAAGTTTTCTAAAGCAGCACTGATCTCTAATTGCCTCAAAGGCTGTGAAACCAGAGGCATGGCATTTTTCGAGCAATAAAAGGGGCTTATGTCAGCGAATTCAACCTCCTCACTTTACACACGAGGAAACTAAGCCACTGCCTAATTAATAACACAGCTGAGCGGAGTTGAGGTTTCCTGACTCCAAGCACACTCTGTTTCCCATGACATTTTATGCTCACTACCAAGACAGGCTCCAGTGTGCATGTGATGAGACTGCAGAGAATCTAGAGAGCACTGTGAAGGGGGAAATATGGGTCTAAGAGAATTTTGTTCAAGTTGCTACACCTTCTGCTATGGTCTGAATGTTTGTGTCCCCCCAAAATTCACATGTTGGAACCTAACCTCCAAGGTGGTGGTATTGAAACCAAACCTGAAGTGAGTTCGTTCACCCGTTGCGCAGAAAGCCAATCTCTGACACCGGGTGTGGTGGAAGAAAGTAGGAATTTTATTTTTGCACAGTGCTGAGCAAGGAGAGAGGGCAGCTAACGCTGAAATCCCAAACTCCCCAAAAAGCTGAAAGGAAGTGTTTTTATTTGGGGTTTTAGGTAGGGGAGGGGGAGCATATGGCCTTGCTGGTCAGAGCTTTCCCACCAGCCTGTCTTTGGCCTTGAGACTACTTGCAACAAGGAGGAAGCCTATGACCTTGCTGGTCAGCAGCTTTCCCACCAGCCTGTACCTCTTTGCGGGGAGGAGATGATCCAGGTGCTTGTCCTTGATGGTGTCTGTCTCCATGGAGGATAGTGGATTCTGGAGCCAGGAAGCCAGAGAGTAAGCAGGGAATGAGAGTAACCCATATATGCTGGGTTTAATGTGGGGAAACTGATATCAGGGTTGGTATCAGTATTAGGAGGTGGGGCCTTGGGAGGTGCTTAGGTCCTGAGAGCAGAGCTCTTATGAATGGGATTGGTGCTTTATAAAGAGGCCTCAGAGAGAAAGCTCTGCTGCCCCTTCTGCCATGTGAAGTTATAGTGAAAATATGGCCATCTAGGAAGTAGGCCCATACCAGACACGAAATCTGCCAGCGCTATGATCTTGGACTTCCCAGCCTCTAGAACTGTGAGAAGTAAAAGTTTGTGGTTTATAAGCCACTCAGTCTGTGGTATTTTGTTGTAGCAGCCCAAACGGGCTAGGACCCAGCTTCCTTGGCCTAAGTTAATTCATCTATAAAAAGGGTCCTACTCCTTCCTTCAAAGGGCTATTCTGAGGATATTTAAAAATGTACTAATGCACATGAGATCTCTAGCACTATATGTGGAACCTGGTAGGCACAAAATGAATGCTACTGTTCTCGTTTTTCTCAGTCACACTGGCATACAAATTGGATTCAAGGTCAAATAATATCAACTAGAAAAAAGTAATAAGCACCAATAGTTGAGAAACAATGAAATATGTGGGTGTTTCGTTGGTACACCTTGTTGGGATTAAGGCAGGTTGGGCCTGTGTTTCAGTGTCAGCTGGCCAGCAAGTGAAGAGAAATGCATAGGTAGCTCCCCCACCCACTTCTGTATCAAGGAACCGTGCATGCCAGGCCCAGCCTGGTTTCCAGCCTGCACCTCTTTCCTGCTGGTTCCCCATTCATTTCCCAAGGACAGGCTCAGCCCTCTTCTAGTTCCCAGAGACAATCTTGACCTGGGGCCAGATGGGCTAGATGATTCCACCTCCACATTTGGCTGGCAGTCTAATCCTACCCATTGCCCAAACCTTGATATCCGGGCTTCTGATTACCCTCCTACTGATTCCCTGCCCCACTAACCTTTTTTCTACTTTTCCCTGGCTTCCTTGTCATTCTGCCATACAGACCTGCCAGAAAACCCACTACCTTGTTACCTTAGCCCTTCTGTAGTCAAAGAGTATAGGGCCAGCCCTGGTGGTCTACTGGATACATTCGGCACACTCTGCTTCGGTGGCCCAGGTTCAGTTCCCAGGTGTGGACCTACACTGCTCTGTTAGCAGCCTTTCTGTACTGGTGGCCCACATACTAAAAGATAAAGGAAAATTGGCACAGATGTTAGCTTAGGGCAAATCTTCCTCAGCAAAAAAAAAAAAAAAAAAAAATAGACAGATAGATAGATAGATAGATAATGGCTACCTGGCACACAGTGGTTTCCCAAAAGGCCATGACTATGTTACCCATCCTGTCCTGTGACTGTGCCTAAATGATCCAAGAGAAGAGACTGCTGGCCCAGCAGGTTCTTTCCTGGGAACTTTGAGAACTTAAAAAGAGAGAGAAAGTAAGAGCTGAGTCACCTCTGGCAATGTTCAGGAGAGAGGCCCACAAGCTCTTCCAATTCCAAATGACTGATCCCGTTACTATGCTTCCTGAGGATAGCAGGCTGTTCAGCTCTGCCTTCTGTTGTAAGCTTCCACAATAAATCTGATTTTTTCCTAAGTGATAGAAGATCTGTTTCCGGTGCTTGTATCCATAGGAACTTTACCCATTACAGGTCTCAACTGCTGACTGCTTATCTGAACTCAACACGTCCCGTTCCTGGTCCAGACCTCTCTTTCGGTCAACTCACCCAGCCAGGCCAAATCTTAAAGCGTGGTAATACATGCTGGTATTTAACCTTGATAGTCGTCCCAGGCTCTCCATAGGACCACAGTTTTTGGAACTTTTTCCAGTAATAGTAATTTCTTTGTTTGTATTGATTTATTCGTCTATCCATCGTCCATCCATTTATCCATATGTAGCAAGCATCTACAGCACACTAGGCACTGTCCACGGTCTTGGAGTTACAAAAATATAGCAGACAGCATCTCTGCTTTTCAACATCATAGATCAGTGAAAGTACTGCCTTACCAATAAATAGTCTCAGTGCAAAAGGCTGAGAGCTATAATGAAGGTACAAATATGGTGTGGTGAGAGCACTGAAGTGGGAGCAAATGACTCTCTTCAGAAAGGGAATCAGGAAGTCTTCACACAGTAGTTAATGTTTAAAGTGAGTATTGGAGAATGAAGGTGAGTTCAGCAAGAGAAGGGCAGGTAGTACTGCTTTAGGAAAACATTGCAAGAATGACAAACTTGTTAACTATTCAACCTTGCAATCCCATTTCTGGGATTTATCCTACAGATGTATTTATACATGCGATAAATGACTTATGTATAAGATTAACCATTGCAGCATTGTTTGTAAGAGACTGAAGAAAATCCACTTGTAAATTAATGAGCACTGGTTAAATAAATATGGTGTATCTGCTTGATGGAAGACTATGCAGCCATGAAAAAGAATGAGGAAGCTCTCTATTTACCAGTATGAAGGATCTTTAAGATACAATACTAAATTAAAAAAAAAATACTGCCTTTTGTTTTAGACGGCGTAAAATGAGAATATATATGCATATTTGTTTACGTCTATAGTAAAAAACTATACAAGTTACACAAATCTGATAAAAGTGGTTGCTCTTAGGTATTGGGTGATGAGAACTGAAATGACAAAGGGATGACAGTGAGACTTTCCATTGAACATTTATATTTTATGTTTTTAACTAAAATATTATCTACTCAAAAATATCAATAAGTTTTCAAAGAATGCATTGCAAAGAAACAGCAAAGTTAGATACAGGGCTCAGAGGACAATGCTTTTTATTAACTGCTCTATGAATCAGAAACGTGCTGGCAAAGGAAAATAAGTGGGGAATATTTTTCTTCACCTCCCTCTTATATGGGTAGTAACATTCTAACAGCTAACTATTGGTGGCAATTACATAATATGAGAAGAGGCACATTTAAAAACACAGACAAGTAGAGATTTATGGCTGGTGCAAAAGCAAAACTTTGTTTGGCAGGGAAACCTACCATACAGATTTGGAAGTAGAATTTTTATTTCTTCTTATGTGGGTGTATTCATCCAATTGAAACAATAATCCTTCTGCCTTATTCCTGAAAGGATGGGAAGCCTTTTCATTGAAAACACTGGGAAAAGAAAACAAATAAAACTGCATACCCAGGGCCAGCCCAGTGGCACAGCAGTTAAGTTTGCACATTCTGCTTCGGCAGCCTGGGGTTTGCCGGTTCAGATCCCAGGTGCAGACCTACACACCGCTTGTCAAGCCATGCTGTGGCAGGCGTCCCACATATAAAGTAGAGGAAGATGGGCATTGATGTTATCTCAGGGCCAGTCTTCCTCAGCAAAAAGAGGAGGATTAGTGGCAGATGTTAGCTCAGGGCTAATCTTCCTCAAAAAAACAAAACTGCATACCCTGAAGTCATCTTCCAACAAAAGAATCCACTGAAATTTTAAGCTTTAGAAGCCTCCCTTGTAGAAAGCATGAGATGTGAGCTGAAAAGTCTTGACTTTCCCCAGGCAATGGGCCAGGGAATGTCATTAGAAAGGCTTTTGGTATATTTTTTCCGTCCTTCCAGGCTTCAGTGTACTTGTCTTTGAAAGAAGAGGAAGGACAATCCCCTCGTAGACATTCCATGCCGTCTGATTATTATAAAATTCATCCAGACACTCAAATGAAAGAAGATATAATTAAGTAAAATCAGTGTTATTCAAATTAGAGTGTCTTCTGGTAATTTACCATTACTTGAGAGCTCAGTCCTCAGTTTAATAATTTCAAAAACTTTCCGTTTTCAATTCACCAAAGGATGACCAGATTTGGGGGGACTGGGTCATTCTACCAAAACTCAGAAGAATCCTGGTTTCTGGAGACAGCTGTCGTTTCTGTTTGCCCGTTACTACCTGCCTTCCTTTGGGAAATTGTTCTTCCCCCATCCACTTGCCAAATCTGATTTTCGTTCTGGTGGTACGCCCAGCTTTTCCCAAACAGAGAAAACTAGGCCCATCCACGCCTCTCCCTTTCTGCCTCTGGCTTTTGCACTCTCTCTCGGGAGACCCCAAGAAAGTTTCTTGTAGTTCTATGAGCTGATCTAAAAGGTTATGAAGGAGACTGTAGGTCAGGCATAGAATTGCCTACTGAAATATAGGACAGTTAAATTTGAATTTCAGATAAACGACAATAACTTTTTTTTAGTATAAGTATATCCCAGTTTGTGCATGGGACATACTTATACTGAAAAGTTATTTGTTCATTATTTGTATCTGAAATTCAAATGTAACTGGATGTCCTGTACTTTTCACTTGCCAGATCTGGCCTCCCTATCAGGTGCCCTTATGCTGGGTGTGAATATGAAGTATATGGGGCAAAGCAGTGCAGAGCTCTCCTTTTTGGCCCTAAGGAAGAAGGCAGTCCTACTGTCTATGGTGCTGGGAGACTCTACCCTGAGGCCACAGGTGTGTCTCATGTTCTTTCTTTGCTGGAGCCCTACTAAGCAACTGGAGAGCACATACTGTTCCTTCCTGGGCATCTGTGCTGCTCAGTCTTCCGTGACCAGACACACACTGTACAATAAGTGAGGTCACACATTCATCACTAAGGAGTCAGGCTGTAACTGTGTTGGTGTTTATTCTTTTTTTTTTTCTAAATTATTTTAATGAAGTCACATTGGTTTATAACATTGTGTAAATTTCAGGTGTACAATATTATAGTTCAGTTTCTGTGTAGACTGCATCGTGTTCACCGCCAAAAGTCTAGTTTCTATCTGTCACCATACATATGTACCCCTTTACCCCTGTCACCCTCTCCCCACCCCCTTTGGACTTTGTTCTTTATTCTATGACATGCCAGGGAAAGCCTTCCAGACTAGGTCCTCGAAAGGAGGGAGTCTATCGTAAATGCTGCCTCTTTCCCTCCTTCCTCAACCCCTCTACAGGGTTATTGTAGCCTTTCTTTGAAGCACCTGGTCTGACGCCCTCATGCCCACCCACTCCCTCAGGAAACCCCTCCCTCCCCACAGGAAAAGGACAATCCTCCTCTCTGTCTTTGTCAGGGACTTGCAAACGTGGGCAACCAAGAGGCTGTGCTTTGCATAGTCACAGCTGACTCTGGGAGGGTGAGGACGAACCCTAGTGTTAGATTTACTTAATGTCCTCGGAAATGTACCTACAAAGCAAGGTGCGGGGTTTCTCCTCAGCCACAATGTCTAATCACATACCAGGAAAGGCTATTCTTCCTGAAAGTGGCATTAGTTTGACAAGTCGCCAAAGAGTAATTGTGTTGAGAAGGAATTAGGTTTTTTTTCCTGGGCCTAGCTTACGTTACCAGAATTGTACAGTCATGCGGCACATGACGATGTTTCCATCAACAACAGATCACATATACAAACAGCCACATGAAATTATAATGGAGCTGAAAAATTGCTATCACCTAGTGACGTCCAGACGTCCTAATGTCATGGTGCAAGGCATTACTCACATGTTTGTGGTGATGCTGGTGTAAACAAACCTACTGAGCTGCCAGTTGTATAAAAGCATGTATTCCAGAAGAAGGCATTGTTGTCATAGGAGATGACAGCTCCCTGCGTGTTACTGCTCCTGAAGACCTCCTAGTGGGACAAGATGCGGAGGTGGAAGACAGTGATATTGATGATCCTGACCTGGTGTAACTTAGGCTAATGTGTGTGCTTGTGTCTTAGTTTTTTGTATTTTTTGTGGGGTTTTTTTGAGAAGGATTAACCCTGAACTAACGACTGCCAATCCTCCTCTTTTTGCTGAGAAAGACTGGCCCTGAGCTGACATCTGTGCCCATCTTCCTCTACTTTATACGTGGGATGCCTACCATAGCATGGCGTGCCAAGCAGTGCCATGTCTGCACCTGGGATCTGAACCGGCGAACCCCAGGCCTCCAAGAAGTAGAACGTGCACACTTAACTGCTGCGCCACTAGGCCGGCCACTGTGTGTCTTAGTTTTTAATTAAAAAGTTTAAAAAGTAAAAAAACAAAAATTTTTAATTTAAAAATAGAAAAAAGCTTATAGAATAAGGATAGAAAGACAAAAAATATATATATATTTTTGCTGATGCAGATTCACCCTGAGCTAACATCCACTGCCAATTTTCTCTCTCTCTTTTTTTTGCTTGAAGAAGATTAACCTGAACTAACATCTGTGCCAGTCCTCCTCTGTTTTGTATGTGGGACGCCTGCCACAGCATGGCTGACAAGTGGTGTAGGTCCACGCCTGGGATCCAAAGCTGCGAACCCAGGCCCCTGAAGTGGAGCATGTGGAACATTAACCACTAGGCCACAGGGCCAGGCCCGAGAAAGAAAATATTTTTGTACAGCTGTACAATGTGTTTGTGTTTTAAGCTAGGCATTGCTACAAAAGAGTCAAAAAGTTTAAAAAAATTAAAAGTATATAAAGTAAAAAAGTTACAGTAAGCTAAAGTTAATTTGTTAATGAAGAAAGAAAAGAAATTTTTTAAAATAAATTTAGTGTAGCCTAAGTGTATAGTGTTTTTAAAGTCTATAGTAGCATATGGTAATGTCCTGGGCCTTCACATTCACTCACCACTCACTCACTGACTCGCCCACAGCAACTTCCAGTCCTCAGAGCTCCATTCACAGTGAGTGCCCTATACAGGTGTACCACTTTTTTCTTTTATATCATATTTTTATTGTACTTTTTCTATGTTTAGATTAGATACACAAATACTTGCCATTGTGTTATAATTGCCTACAGTATTCAGTACAGGCACATGCTGCAGAGGTTTGAGACTAGAAGCAACATGCTATACCATATAGCATAGGTGTGTAGTTGGCTATACCATCTAGGTTTGTGTAAGTACACTCTATGATGTTTGTACAAAAATGCAATTGCCTAACAACACATTTCTCAGAACATATCCCCCTCGTTAAGTGACCCATGACTGTACTTGGCTCTCTTTACCATCCTGATGGTAGTGCCTGCTCTAATTAGATTCTTCTTTGTTATGAATCCCCTCCCTTCTAACGTAGCTAGAAGGGGAGATTTCCCCCCACAGTTTACATAAGGAGGCAGTTAGAACCACCTGATAGAGAGGAAAGGAAACAAGAAACACACTGAAAGCCAAAAACCCATGGAAGAAACTGTAGTGTTGATTCCTAGTATCAGATCCTAGTAACCCTAAAGTTCATGTTCTGAACTTCCATAAGATCCCTCAAGGGGATGACTCGGTGGCATGGTGGTTGGGTTCACACGCTCTGCTTCGGTGGCCTGGGGTTCGAAGGTTCAGATCCCAGGCGCACACCTACACACCACTCATCAAGCCATGCTGTGGTGGCATCCCACATACAAAAAACAAAGGAGGATTGGCACAGGTGTTAGCTCAGTGGCAATCTTTCTCACCAAAAAAAAAGAGGAAAATAATTTTTTTAAAGATCCTTCTATATCTTTACAGAAATAAGAACAACAACCACTTTCATCTAGAAAAGGAGTTGGCAAACTTTCTGTAAAGGGCCAGATAGTAAATATTTCAGACTTTGCATGCCATACAGTGCCTTGTAACTACTCAACTCTGCTGTTGTAATGCAAAAGTGGCCATAGACAATATGAAAATGGATGAGCATGGCTGTGTTCCAACAAAACTTTATTTACAAAAATCAACAGCAATACCATTCTCCAACAAAAGGAACCAGGGCTTCTTGGAGAAATGACTGATCTAGGCATTAAGCAGGGACTATATGTATAAGGAGCATCTCGTAGTGCCAGAAAGTAAGGAAGTGCTCAAAAAAACAAGAAGACCAGGAGAATGTGGGGGGGATCAGAATTTGCCACCCCAAAATATGTCTCTTTGGCATAATAATATTTTAGAACAAAAGACTCAGAAAGAAACTTTGACGTCCCCCTTAACTGCCTAAAAGAATTTAAGATAAAAGACCTGTTCCAGGAAGGAGCTAATATCTTAAGACAACTATAGCATAATATGAAGTAGATGTGGTAGACAGGGAGGGACCTAGCAAGGCCCATTTAATCAAAGTCCTCTCCATGTCCCATTGTTTTCACAAGATATGGCAAACATTTGTTGCCAAACATTTGCTTTTCCATCTCCATGTAAATTACCTGCCTCCCCTTTGAAGTCCCAAACCACAACCCCCAACATCCTCCTTT
The DNA here is from genome assembly GCF_041296265.1 of Equus caballus. NCBI lineage: Eukaryota > Metazoa > Chordata > Mammalia > Perissodactyla > Equidae > Equus > Equus caballus. The sequence goes on from NC_091706.1 coordinate 48,464,725, forward strand.
GTCTTTAGCCGAAGATGGTATTTAAGGTGGTAGCTTCAGGACAGCCTGGTAGCACAGCAGTTAAATTCACATGTTCTGCTTTGGCAGCCGGGGGTTCGCCAGTTTGGATCCCAGGTGCAGACCTATGCACCACTTCTCAAGCCATGCAGTAGCAGGCATCCCACATATAAAGTAGAGGAAGATGGGCGTGGATGTTAGCTCAGGGCCAGTCTTCCTCAGCAAAGAGAGGAGGATTTGTGGCAGATGTTAGCTCAGGGCTAATCTTCCTCAAAAAATTAAAGAAAAAAGAAAAAAGGTGGTGCCTTCAGCCATTTTGGCAAGTTATTCAGTTTTCCTGGGTTTCTTCCATGTGTACATATTATAAAGCTTTGTTTGATTTTCTCCTGTTATTCTGTCTCATGTCAATTTAATTCTTAGACCCATCAGAGGAACCTAGAAGGGTAAAGGAACAGTTCTTCCTCCTCTACCCCTCTCAAAGGGACACAAGATCCAACCTGAAAGAGCTCCCATTAGTTAAAGCTGGAAGGATCTGAGCCATAAAAGAAATAAGTAGTTGTTTTACAATGTTAGCTTTTATTATTATTCTTCTATGGTGAAGGCTAACAGATCAGGAGACAGACGACTACCGGTAAAAATATTGTTCCACAGGGTTCCTAACAGGGGGCATTCCACACCACAGGGACCACACAAGGAAGCACTAGGATTGATCAGGAGGCAGAGGGAGCAAGGAGGAGATGTGTGCAAGAGCCTTTATTGTGGTTTCTGTGGGAAGGAAGAGGTGAGGCAGAGTAAACAGGTTTAGGATTGACTAGTCTGAATAATTTCAGTGGCTCTGGGGCATAGGGGCTGTCCCCAGTTGCGGGCACCTGGACCTGGCTAATTAGGGCAGGGGAATATTAGCCCTGAGCGTGAGAACCTGATAGAGGTGTTGGGGTTGCGGACTCCAGCTAGGTTGGTTTGCATTTGAAAGGAGCACTCAAAGGAGGGTCATTTACTATCTTTAGGAATCGGCTATCCCTGGGAGGGGCAGTCTCTCCAGGGTCAACAAAACCCCAGAAGTCAACGCATCTGGAAACATGGTTAATGCAGTAGTATTAATGATAACCCAAGGCGTAAAATACTGATGTAAATAAAAGACTGAATATTTTAAATAGATGGAGGAGAAAAGACAAATTTCCCTCATAGAACTCCAAATAATTTAAATAACTACTCCCCACTCCAGAAGATGAAGCTTATTTCCCACCCTGCCCTCCTTGAGTACGAACTGTGCTCAGTGACTTGCTTCCAAAGAGTGGATTACGGAAAGAGGAGGAAAAGTAACTTTGCAGTGCAAAGACGCTTTCCTTCCAAGATGGGACAGAATGTTATATCAGAGAGTACTTCATATCTGATCCCACAGCTTCTAGCCTTCAATCATTTTATATCATCTCCAGGATCTAATCCTCTTACATCAATGAATGTATCACATAGAGGTGCTGATACCAGCTCAACACAAGGTTGACATAAGGGAAGCGATATTGTAGAAAAGAAACCATACTGTAACTTTAAATAACCTCTGATTAACTAGCCAGACGTGTTCCATAGATTGAATGGCCCCTTCCAGCTGCGGTAAGTTGACAACTTTGTTCTTGTGAGTTCCTTAGGCATGTGATGACCCCCATGCAGAGAGCCCATGCTGATAGCCATCATCAATGACAACTGAAAGATCAGGGTATAGGGCATTGTTCAAGTCTCTGATGCATATCCAGTAAAACAAAAGGACTGTCAGAACTAAGACCAGAGGTCTGCCTCCACCCAGAGACCAGCTGGTCCCCAACCCAGAAACCAGCCCCACATAAAACGGGCCTATAGTCTTTGTTCTGTAAGATGGTTCTTTCAGACTTAGTCAGCCATCTTCCCTCTTTCTAGCAAGCTGTAATAAGAAACCTTTTCTCTCCTACCCCACTTTGCCTCTTGACTATTGGCATGTCTTGCAGCGAGCAGACGACCCGCCTTGGGCAGTAACAATCCTAGGGTAACTTAAGCAGATAGAAGAATGTTTGGTTGCGGAATCTTAGGATGATGCCAGCCTCATGTCGGGAGACTCAGACAATGTCCTGGTCCAAGGTCTATCCAAAAATGACAGCTTCTCCTAAATCTCCTCTCCATGTCCACAGTCCCCATAACCGAATGGGGCTAGAACGTTTCCTGATATTTTTCTCTGATTCTATATTTTCTGCTAGCAGTCTCTCACTCTCTTTGCTAATCCAAGATTTAAAACACCTTACAATAGATTTGGCATTGCCCTTGGAAATAGCCAATTTTTCCATATCAGTAGAACTGAAATGGGGGTAGTGAGAGAACAAGAAACAGTAGAAGTATCTTACAGCAATTAACCAGGGCAATTTAGAGAATAAAAAGAAAGGCATTATGCAAATACATCTCTATTAGCAGTTATTCAGCCTTGAAAAGGATCGTTGCTTAGAACAGAAGAGGACGATAGATTCACGTTTTCCACCTCAGTGCTTAAAATTCCTTATAATCAATGTCAGACCTCGGAAGAGTTATAAATCTGACTCCTCACTAAATGGTTGTTATTATTATTCCACCCACCGCATTAGGACTAAGAGCCTTCAGCTGTCTTTCCTGGTCCCACCCCTCCCTTTCTGTCCTACTCCTCCTTTCTTTGGCAGAGAGAAACCCCATGTGGTCGTGGTTTCAGGAAAGCAACTCTCCACCTGAACACACGATCAATCTATTGAAGAGAATCCAGAAAGAGTTGCAAGCAAAAGGTTTTTCTCCTTTTTGTATTTTCAAGGAGGAATCCCCAACCGCTTTTGCGGAGAAGAGCTTGGCTCGTTCTCATTTCCTAAAGCCTTGCAATGTCTAAGGTGTGGGTGACAATTGCGCATTTGCCCCTGTTCCCTTCTCGCTGGAAAATGCCAGAGAGTTGGCTGTGGCAGCAGCTGTTCCGCAGTGGCTCTTGCAGGCCTTTCTTTGAACTTGGTGGGAATGCCTGCCCCACAGGGCTGGAAGGAAAGAGAGATCAAGCACACTGTGATTGCCTCTTAAACCGAGAATTGAGATATGCTCCCCTGCTAATCATGGTCCAATGTAAACAACTGAATCACCAATTGGTTTAGGATATGATCAGAAGCACTGTAGCTTTGGTAATGCATCAATAGAGATTTAGGCTCAATTGAGGTGATATTCGATTGCAAAAGAATGCTTTTTACTTTAGAGACATAATTTCTATTTTTCAGATAAAACTCATCAGTGCTTTGAAACACAAACAACTCTCAACCAAAAAAGTCCTTTATATATTTATGAGTGTGTGTGTGTGTATCTCACAAAGGTGAAAGCAAAGAGTGGACAGAAAAGGAGACGAGTCTGCCTGCTCCCCCTTGTCTCTCTTTGATTATCCAGATTTTTCCCAAACAAGATGGTGACACCTCAAGGCAAGAATGTCCCCAAGTGGTGTCCCACAATTAGAAACGCTATTGTCAGGGAGGAAAACAATTCCTCTCTCCTCTGTGGGTCCTTCTATTGGTCTAAGAATTAAATTGACATGAGACAAAATAACAGGAGAAAATCAAACAAAGCTTTATAACACGTACACATGGGAGAAACCCAGGAAAGCTGAGCAACTCAGCCAGCATGGCTGAAGCCGTCACCTTAAACACCATCTTCAGCTAAAGAGAAAGGACGCTGTTGTGGTAGTAGTTTGGAGCATCAAAGGGGAGGGAGGCAATTCACACTGAGATGGAAAAGAAAATGTTTAATAAACAGAACTTTGATAAGGATGGGCTTAGCAAGGACCCTCACAGTCTACCGGTACCCAGTTATCTGTGGTGATGGCCTGTCCTGGGGACAGACATTCTATCTTAAATTCTTTTAGGCAGTTAGGGGGAAGGTCAAAGTTTCTTTCAGAGCCTTTTTTCTTTAAAATTAAGCCAAAGAGACACATTTTGAGGCGGCCAATTCTGATCCCCCACACTTTTCAACAAGATGGGACCAACAGAATCAAAAAAAGATAATCAGAAGAATGAAGATGCCATTCAATATGAAGAGCCCTTTCTGACCAAGCTCATAGTTTAATGGTGATTTTAATGGTGCAAGAGCATTTAATGCTCTGAATCAGTCATTTTTTGAAATATTGCTGTGTATTTTTTATTATCATCACACATAATTTTCACCCCTACCCCACCAAACTCCTTGCTTTCTAAGATGTATCCTGTGTTGTGCTGGCCTAAGCCCCAGAGCTTTGCTCCACTGAGGGTCTCCTCTGGGTATCTCCTCTGGACCCTGAGGTCTCCTCCTGCTCGTTTTTCTACCACATTTGTGTTCTCTGTTCTCCATCTCAACAATCTCATTTTTATTATCGCTTTATCTAACATCCCCCTGAACAGCTCTACAAGTCTGTGTCCTTAGCACTGTTCACTCTCATTTAGGTTCAACTTTTTATCTCCCTAACGGACATCTCAACTGGACTTCACATTTCCTGTGCCCAACAGTAAAGACGTCTGGATATAGACCGGAATTTGAGTCATGACTCTATGACATCAATGTCATGACTGAAACTTTCTCTGCCTCAAATTCTTAAGTAGGGAAAATAAAAAAATCCACCTGAGACAATCACTCTGAATGTTACTATTTCTCCCTCCATTGTTCCCTGTTTCTGTAATATTATCACCATCTTCCAAGCCAGCTAGGCCTGAAACCTTGGAACCATTCTCCTCCTTTCTTCTGTCTCTCATCTTTCTTTTTCTCTGTATTTCTCTCCTTAATCCTTTTCTCTATTCATAGACCCTCTGTTGCCTCTTGACTGGACTGTTACGCTTATTTGCCTGCTTCTTGTCTCTCTGCCCAGGCCCCCTGGATAGATTTAACCTCCTAATGTATGGTTCTGTTCGCATCACTCCTATTATTTATCTATTGCTGTGTAACAAATTACCCCAAGATGTGGCAGCTGAAAACAATAAATATTTATTATCTCACACGGTTTCTGCGGGTCAGGAATCTGGAAGTAGGAAAGCTGGATGGTTGCAGCTCAGCCTCTCCTGAGTCGTAGTCAAGTATCGGCAGAACTACAGTCATCTGTAGGCTTGACTCGGCCGGCGGGTCCGCTTCCAAGGTGGTTCCCTCACCTACCTGATGGGTTAGTGCTGGTGGTTGGTCAGAGGCCTCTTCTCAGTTCCTCACCCTGTTGGCCTCTCCATAGCACTGTCTGAGTGTCCTCAGGACATACAGCTAGCTTCTTGCAGGGTGAGTGATCCAAGAGAGTACAAAAGAAAAATTTTTAAATAGACTTTTTAACTGGGACCAGAGGACAGATATCCATGAGCAAGATGACTTCTTGCAAGATTATTCATTGCTACATTAATTGTAACAGCAAAAGACTACAAATATCCTAAGCGTACTTCAAAAGAGGACTAGTTGAAGAAATTTGACAGATCTATACAGAGGAAGAATTAGGATGCTCTCTATATATTAAGATAAAAGGATGTCCAAGATATAACCTTACATGGAAAACACGAGGTATGGAATATAGAACAGCATGTATAGAATGCTACCACTAGTGCAAAAAATATATTTATCTACGATTTCTCGGGAAAGATACAGAACAAACTGTTAACCGGTGGTTATAGCTGGAGGAAAAGGGAAAAATGAGACTTTTGCTGCATGATCTTTGCATCTTTTAAATTATGTGCCATGTTAGGCTATTGCCTATCCAAAAATTATTTTTAAAAATCTAGATCAATTGGGGGCTGGCCCTGTGGCCGAGTGGTTAAGTTCACGTGCTCTGCTGCAGGTGGCCCAGTGTTTCGTTGGTTCGAATCCTGGGCGCAGACATGGCACTGCTCATCAAACCACGCTGAGGTGGTGTCCCACATGCCACAACTAGAAGGACCCACAACGAAGAATATACAACTATGTACTGGGGAGCTTTGGGGAGAAAAAGGGAAAAAAATAAAAAATCTAGGACAATTGTACACTCAAAGAAAAAAAGCTGAAGCCAGAGGAGAATAATAAAATACATGATTTATCTATGGGAAAGATATAGGCATCAGAGAGAACTGGATGCAAATACAACTTGGACAGACAACATTGAAGTCATGGGAAACATACGATTTCAATTCCAGGTGAGGCTTCCAGGTACCTGTAGTCTAATTCTGAAAGAGGAGGTGTTGGGGCCATGGTAGAATTACTTTGGAAAGCAAGCTGAAAGTTCACATGGGAGATTACATAAATTGGGAACTGGATGGATTTCAGAGATAGTAGATGAGACTCACAAACTGATGGACCACAGGCCAGATGCCCACGTGTGGGTTTGGTCTGAATACTGTTTTTTGGTTTTTTAATTTTTTTTTTGAGGAAGATTAGCCCTGAGCTAACATCTGCTGCCAATCCTCCTCTTTTTGCTGAGGAAGCCTGGCCCTGAGCTAACATCTGTGCCCATCTTTCTCTACTTTATACATGGAACGCCTGCCACCATGGCCTGCCAGGCAGTGCCATGTCTGCACCCGGGATCCGAACCAGCAAACCCTGGGCCACCGAGAAGCAGAATGTGCGGACTTGACCGTTGCACCACGGGGTCAGCCCCAAAAAGCTTATTCTTAAATGCCTTCAACTCAAAATAATTTTTATGTCACAGTGGCATATTCTGGACCCCTTCAGCCTTATCTCAATGGGGGGCCGCTGATGATAAGATTCAACTGACTGCCATGTTGTCGTAACTCCTGCGGGCGCTCACCACTAATCTTTCTTTCCTCACTGATCCCTGCCATCCACGCCTCTTGAGCTGCTGTTCCCCAACGCCACACCTCACAGTGACAATGAACCACACTCCCCTGCTATGCTCATTTAGTCCTGCCCCTAGACACTGCTACCCAGGAACCATTGTGGTCTCCACTCCTGAAGCCAAAGTTACTAAATCTCCAAATATATGTCACACTTCCTGCACCTGAAGTGTGACCTCATTCTCTGGAGCAACAGCTGCCCCCATTGAGGGATTTGGACCACGTCTTACAGGCCACGGAAGACTATTTGTCTTCAGGTTGTGAGAATCCAACACAAACCAGCTTAAGATAAAAAAAAAAAAATTACTGGGGCCGGCCCAGTAGCTCAGCAGTTAAGTGCACATGTTCAGCTTCAGTGGCCCAGGGTTCGCCGGTTCAGATCCCAGGTGCAGACATGGCACCGTTTGGCAAGCCGTGCTGTGGTAGGTGTCCCACATATAAAGTAGAGGAAGACGGGCACAGATGTTAGCTCAGGGCCAGTCTTCCTCAGCCAAAATAAGAGGACTGGTAGCAGATATTAGCTCAGGGCTAATCTTCCTCAAAAAAAAAAATTACTGGTTTACATGACGGCAAGTCTAGGGGAGAAGATGGCCTCAACCACTCCAAGTCATGTGACTTCTCTCTTTCTCCATCTTCTGTCTGTGTTTATTTAAACTCTTGGCTTTCTTCCTTATAACTCTTCTATAGCCTGTGTCTAGGGTAGATCCTTAGGTCCTCAGAACAGAGGGAGAATTTCTGAGCTTATAGACAAAATCCCAGAGGAAGATTCTGATTGGCTCTAGTTGAGTCACTTGCTCATCTTTGAGCCAATCACTGTGGCCAGAATGGGAAGGGATCTTCTATGATTAGTAGCCCCAGGAAGAGCCAAAGGAGCAGGGAAGGCCAGTTCTATGAAACAGAACACTAGGGAGACAAGAACAACAGATGTCTCCTACCACGCTGTACTGATGAATACCAGGGCTCCTATAAAGAGACACATAACCTAATTTAAAAGTGCACAGAGGACTTTGTAGGGGAGGAAGAACTATTCCTCTACCCTCTAGATCCTTCTGGCTGGTCTAAGAATTAAATTGACACAAGACGGAATAACAGGAGAAAATCAAACTAAGTTTAATAACATGCATACGTGGGAGAAACCCAGGAAAACCGTAACTTGCCAAAATGGCAGAAGCTACTACCTTAAATACTATCTTCAGCTGAAGACAAAGGAGGATGTTGGGGGCAGTGGTTTGGGACTTCAAAGGGGAGGAAGGTAATTTACATGGAGATGGAAAGGTAAATGATAAATGTTGACCATGCCTTGCAAAGACAGTGAGAGATGGAGGGGACTTTGATTAAAAAGCCCTTGTTAGGTTCCTCCCTGTCTACCACACCTTGTTTATATCAGACTATAGTTATCTTTTAGTATTATCTCCTTCCTGGAACAGATCTTCTATCTTAAATTCTTTTAGGTGGTTAGGGTAGAAGGTCAAAGTATCTTTCAGAGTCTTTTGTCCTTAGAAATAATCAAGCCAAAGAGACACATTTTGGGGTGGCCAATTCTGATCCCCCACAACCTAAATACACATTTCTCCAAACATATATAAATGGCCAACAAGCACATGAAAAGATGTTCAATCTCATTTGGTACCAGGAAAATACAAAGCAAAACCACAAGATATCACTTCACACTCACTAGGATGGCTATAATCAAAAAGTCAGACAGGGGCTGTGCCGGTGGTGTAGTGGTTAAGTTCTCATGCTCTGCTTCAGTGGCCTAGGGTTTATCGGTCCAGATCCTAGGCATGGACCTACACACTGCTCATCAAGACATGCTGTGGCAGCATCCCACATACAAAATAGAGAAAGATTGGCACAGATGTTAGCTCAGGGCCAATTTTCCTCACACACACAAAAACGTCAGATAATAACAAGCATTGGCAAGGACATGGAGAAATCGGAATCCTCATACAATGCTGATGGAAAACAGTCTGGCAGTTCTTCAAATGGTTTAATATCATTATCATACGACCCAGGAATTCACTCCTAGATAGATCAATCTCCAAGAGAAATGAAAATATGTCTGCACAAAAACTTGTACATGAATGTTCGTAGCAGTGAATAAGGATTCATAATTGTAGAAACAACCTTTTGATGAACGGATAAATAAAATGTGCTATGTCCATACAATGCAGTATTATTCAGCCCCGGAAAGGAAAGAAATACTCATACATGCTACAATATGGATAAACCCTGAAAATATGCTAAGGGAAAAAAGCTAGTCACAAAAAGACCATATATACGATTCCATTTATATTAAAAGCTCAGAATACATAAATCTAAGAGACGGAAAGATCAGTGGTTGGCTAGGACTGGAGGAGTTGGGAAGACTCGGGTAATAGCTAAAAGATACAGGGTTTCTTTTGGAGTGGTGAAAATGTTCTCAAATTGATTGTGGTAATGGTTGCACTACTATGTAAATATACCAACACCATTGAATGAATGCTTTAAATGGGTGAAGTATATGATATATGAAGTCTATCCCAATAAATAAATAACCAGGGCTTCTGTATGTCCTGGTACCGCCTCTGGAGCCTCTGAGAGTTGGAGGAAGTTCCATCTGAAGCAAGACAGTTTGAGTGCCAATCTTGCTTCTATTTCCTAGCAGTTAATTCCTTCTTCAGCAGCAACATAGGGATGATAGGCCCTACCTGGAAAGGCAGATGTGATTTTTAAAAATACTTTTGTTGCTGGTGCCAGGAGAGATTCCAGCTCCCAGCAACACCCTGTGTATAGCAGAGCAGAACCCTGCCTGTTCTTTTGGGTCATCCTCTCACCTTCTCGTGCTGTATCAGACCAGTGCTTTATCAGACAATGCTCCGCTGCTATTCGTAGGGTTTTCTTGGTGAACTTTTAAAGAAATTGGTGGCCAGGTCGTTCTTCCTAGTCTGTCTCAGTCTGGAAGCTCCGCTGAAACCTGTCCACCATGGGTGACTCTGCTGGCGTTTGAAATACCGGTGGTACAGCTTTCAGCATCACAGCTACACACAGCCGCCACAGTATGACAACGCAGCGGGTGGTGTGGTTCCCTGACCGGGATAGGAACCCAGTGAGAACGCCCAATCTTAACCACCAGACCAGCAGGGCGGCGTTTAAAAATACACATTAGGGTTAATCATGTACAGTGATACATAGCAGACGCTCAACAAGCACTGTTGTGTGTGCCGACAGCAATGCACAAGGTATATAGGTGCACCCCGGGCGTTGGGGAGGCTCTGAAGGAACCGGCTCTGGAGGGCCGGTCATGTCCCTGGGCTCAGCCCTCGCTCCACGGCTCTCAGGCTCTGGGGCAGCGAGGCAGCAGCGCAGCCCACGAACTCTGGAGTCAAGGAAAAGTCTCGTACCCCGGGCCGAGGACAGCAAACAGCAGGACCGAAGGGCGTGGCCAGGCCGCCCTGCCCAGCCGAGCGCGACGCTACGGAACCATAGGGGCCGGCCACCAAGGCCGACAGGCTGCGGAGAAAGCAGAGCCGCAACCGCCCCCGAGCCGCCCCGAGCGGAGAACAATGCGCTCAGCCCTGCGCTCAGGGCCTCGCGGGGCCGCGCCCGGGGACGGGCCCGACGCGGGGCCTGCTGGGAAACGTAGTGTCTGAAGCTCGGCGGCGCAGCCCAGTTGCTTGCCAGCGCGGGCCACGCGCAACTACAAGTCCCATCACACTCCGCGAGGCCTTGATCGCCCGGCTTGTGCAGGGAAGGGAGTGAGGCGAACATGGCTGAAAGCAGCCGGGGTGGCCCAACGTGCGGCGGGGTGGGCGGCAGACAGGATCCCATGTCCAGCGCTGGCGGCAGCAACTTTCCAGAGTACGAGCTTCCCGAGCTAAACACGCGCGCTTTCCACGTGGGTGCCTTCGGGGAGCTGTGGCGTGGCCGGCTGCGCGGGTCAGGGGACTTGTCGCTGAAGGAGCCGCCGGCACCCGCACTGCCCGGGCGCCGAGGGGTCGCCGACGCCGGCCGGGAGGATGCCGCGGTGGCCCGGGATCTGGGCTGCAACCTGGAGGCGGCAGCGGAGCTGAGAGCGGTGTGCGGGTGAGTGCGGGGCCTAGGGGCTCTTGCTCTTGGGGCCAAGTGGGTGCAGCCTTGCTCCTGCGTTCCCCTGGGACTCATCCTTGGGAGGGCCGGTCGTTTACTCCTGGGAGTAGCGGGGAGCCTTCAGAGCCTTCCACTTGCCGGAACCAGATCTCGTGATCGGAACGCACAATTTCTGCGAGTTGGAGTGAAGGGACGAGAGAACTGCATCAAAGATTAATTTTCCTATTCGCTAATTTTTAAAGTGCTTGTTAGTATAGAAAAGCAGAGTAACAGCGAGGTGTATCTACCATTGACAGACACTTTGACAATGGAGGAGCTTTGGTAATAGGCTGGAAGGAGAGTTAATCAGAGGAGTTTTAAAACCTTGGCTAACTGGTCTCTTTGGGGGACTTCCCTGGTATGCTATTAATAAAGTTTTCCCCAAAAGTACCTTATTTGGGGTGAAAAATATAAAAATAACTTTTAACGAGCTCTTTCTCCATTTAACAGTGTTGGCCACCATCAACCGGCCATTTATTCTTTTCTTTGTAGAATGTTGGCACAGAAATCATTGCCTTGAACTGGCCTCCTGTGAGCCGCCTGCTGGATTTTAAAACTTAATTATTCATTGATGTATTTAGGACACAGCCCTGACTCGCTATGGACAAGATGCATGATTGCTTCTCGTTTTTGTTTTAGCCTCGATAAACTGCAGTGCCTTGAAGAAGGCGAGGATCCGGAAGTCATCCCAGAGGATACTGACCTAGTGACTTTGGGGTATGGAAGACTTTGCTTTTATGATGTACTATTTATTTAAATATTTTTCAACATTATATTATTCAAAAGTTAAAAGTATAGTATTGTTATCATCTATAAACCCACCCCGTAAATTCAGCCATTGTTAACATTTGACCATATTTGCTTTAGCTGTATGTGTTTGAGATACCTCCTGTCTTTTTCTCTTGTTGAATCATTCAGTAAGTTGCACACATCATGATAATTGACCCCTAAATACATCAGCATATAGCTCCTAAAAGTATCGTTCTCCTGCATAATCAGAGTGGTATTACTACGCTTGAGAAAATTAGCAGTAAATACATACCCTCTAATATGCAGTCCACATTCAAATTTGTGTCTGTTTTTGAGTGTGCGTTTACAAAGGTACAGTTAACCCACTTAGCTAGGTTTCAGGTGCCCGCTAAATACTCTGATAGTGCTTCTCAAACTATCTGTGGGAAAGGACCAGTTTTATTATTTTTAAAATTTTGACAGATCTATACTTTTGTAAAATAGGATGAAAATGAATTACTAGAAAAATGGAATGAAAAGACAAACACAATAAAAGTCCAAATTTTTTCTTAAATTCGATAGTAAAAAGAAAAATTCCACAGTGAAATTGCTGTCATATTGCTATAAATGTTTCTAAATGCTTACTCTCGTTTTCTGTCCTGACTGGAAGACAAATAGCCCAGAGATCAGTTCCGATCTGCCAACCACATTTTGAGAAACACTGCTTTATGCTAATACTACTATAGAGAAACTATGCGTGTGATATATAATTTCCAGTTTGTAGCCCACCTGGCTTCACACCGTTCAGCTCTGTTGTCATCCTTGATCCTGCCCTTCTATTGTCTACCTTAGAAATTCAGGAAGGTATTTCAAGTCTACGTTGGTTTCTTTTGTAGTAACTCCCAAGTCTGTTTCCCTTATCCCCACTGCTAATTTTTACATCAGCAGCACTTGGAGCACTCTGAAAGGCTCCTGTCTTTCCTAGGTCTGGTCTTTTTTTTCATTCTGATTTATCCATCATGCTATCACCTGAGCAGGCTCTGTTGCTGAGAAATTGTCAATGGCTTTACCTTTCCTACCTGGATAAATTTCAGACTCTTTACTTAGATATTTGAAGTCTTCCACATAGAGCCCAAATCTGCCTTTCCAGATTTATTTTCAACCACTTTTCTCTTTGAAATGGCTCAGGATGTACATGGCTCCTCTCCCATCTAAAACCTACCCCATCTTTGAGACCCTAAGATTCCTTTCCATATTACTACAACCCAGCTCTCTCCCTTAGGGAATAGATGCACTTGTAATATCTAGAAATCTTCTAACATTTCTAAAGTCCTTGAAGGCTCATTGAGAATCCAAACTCCTCCATCTGTGTGTTGCCCTTGAGCCTGTTGTACTGCTTTGCTCCAATTGGTTCTCTTTAACTATTGTTGATTGATTAGTTGAATTTCCCTAAAATGCACATCTGATTGTGTCACTCTCTTTCTTAAAACCTTTCAGTGGCTCTTAGGCTAAAGTCCTGAGTTAAGTGGCTCACGAGGGCCCCTGTGGAATGGATCTTGCTGATCTTTTCACCTCTATCTCTGCAGTACTCCAGCCACACTATGCTGTTTTCAGTTCCTGGAATGTGCTCTCTCACTCCAAGCTTTTGCCTAGAACACTCTCTCTTCCTTATCCCCCTGGTCTTGCTGCCTTCTGCTCATCCTTCCAGTCTTAGCTGAAGGACTAAGGACTCCATTTAGGTCCACTTTCTGCTTATATAGCCCCCGATACTACCTCCCTGTTGAAATATTCATCACACTTATAATATACTTGTTTAATTTTCTGTCGTCTTAGCTAAACTTAAAAGTTCTATATGCTGTATGTGTCATGTACACTACTATATCCCAGTTCCAAGAACTTTGGCACATAATAGGGAGTCAGTAGATATTTGTAGAATGAGTGGAATAAATGAAGCTTTCATAAACCTAAGGAAGTGATTTTTAGAGATTGGCTTAAATAAAAGAAGGTTGCTGATAATTGTAAACAAAGCATACTTTTTTACTATAGTTAATAACATAGTAATTGGTTTATAATGATTTTATTAAGCCATATTAAATAGTAATTATAGACTACTTTCCACATTGCTTCCTCTGGCTGTTTTCCATTACTAGATCAACTACATCTCCATGGTTGTCTTCTAGTCTCTTCCATAGGGAATATGGGTAGAAATATATATACAATATAATGTAAAAGGAGTTAGTACAGCATTCCTCAGCTGGGATTATTTTGATATACTTTGAAACTATTATATTTAAAATATGACTGGGGCCAGCCCCATGGCATAGTGGTTAAGTTTGGCACACCCTGCTTTGGTGTCTGGGGTTTGCGGGTTCGGATCCCAGGCACAGACCTACACCACTTGTTAGCTGTGCTATGGGGGTGACCCACAAAAAAGTGGAGGAAGATTGGCACAGATGTTAGCTCAGGTCTAGTCTTCCTCAGGGAAAAAAAAATTGACTAATATTAATCTTAACAGTGCCACAAGTAAATTAGACTTGTGCCAAAAGTCAAAATCTATATCTCTATGTTCTTTCTCTAAACCTTCCTTTTTTCTCTGCACCAATAACTTAAAAACATAAAAATGAAGACAAAACCTAAGTATATGATCCCTTGAGTATGGCATAAAATAAATCAATTTCTAGCACTTTTTCTTTTGCCTATCAGAGGAGCTACTTGACTCATTTTATGCATGTAAGGGGGGAAAAAAAGGCAGTTGGTAGGGGTTGATTCTCCTTTGATGTATGCCGATCTCCTTAATCCATAGCAAGCTAAATAACTTACCTTCAGCACTTCTGAAATTTTTTGACTACTTAAAGAGAAGATTTTAATTCCTAGGAATAGGAGATAATTGCTACCACATGGATACTGAAACTTATCTGTCATTCCAAAAGCTTCAACAACATTACATTTAATACAATACTAATTTCAGGTAAATTAGCCTGCCCATCCCTCTCACTTCTCTGGCTAAGAAAGCACTGTTCATTGTGCCATTTGAAGGATGAAAAGGGGAAACTTTCGAGTCCTTCAAGATAAAGAGAAACATAAAATTGGAGGACTCTCTTACCTTACTATCAAAACAAACAACAAAAAAGAAAACTGATATACCTGGGCTTTGTTAGAATGACAGGAAACGGTATCAGTAAACTAGAAATCTTTTAAACCATCCCCCCACAAGTATCACAAAATGAATAGGAAGAAATAAAATCCATAGAGAATTTATTGCAGATAATCAGGAAATAACACAGATTAACTGAGGAAATCCTCCCTTCCCCCAGAAAATAACTAGGAAACAAGAAAGGTCTAACTCTGCACTCCAAACAGGATTGAATATACTGAAACAAGCATTTGAGGATATAAAAACACTTTGGATCTGAAATTTTAAAACTAAGAATAGAAAAGAAAAACAGAAGAAATGAAAAAAAATGATGGAACTCAGGAAATGGAAGAAAAAGACAAAATTATCTCATGAATTATGAGATTCTTAAGGAGAATAGACAAAAATTTAACAAGAGGCAATGAAGAAAGTATGAATACAAGCAAGAGTTTGAAAATGCCATAAAGGGAGACATTAAATGAGTCAGAGAAAGTAGTGGGAATGGAAGGCAGACAAAGAAGACAAAATATATTCATATTGTCAGTCTCTGAAGAAGAAAAACAAAGCAATTGAGCAAAATTAATATTTAAGAATATTGTCTAAGAAAAAATTCCAGAATTGGAAAAAAAACTTGATTCTACAAATTAAGAGGGCTCACTAGGTACCTGGGAAAATTAATCCAGAATTATCAGCTCGGAGACATACCCTAGTTAAAACTGTTACAGTTCAGAGATGAAGATAAAATTATCAAGGCTTCCAGGCAAAAAGAACGCATAATTTACAAAGCAAAAGAATTAGATTAGCATCATACTTTGCAAAACAGACGGACAAAGGAGGCCACAGTGGAGCAGGATTTTCTGATAGCTCAAAGTGTGAACCAAGGATTTTATTCCAGCTGAGATTCCCCTCAGACATCAAGGCTATAGAAAAAAGTTTTTCACATACAGGGACTTGCGTAATTCTGCACCCACCAGGCATTTCTTAGAAATACACCAGAGGATGAGCTTCATCCAACCAAATGATGTCTGGGAAATTTTCAGCAAAATGACTAATAGAGTAAGGATGAGAATGGAAGGCTAATGTACAGATGTCGTGTACTGTAACAAAATAGAAGACTGCATCTAAAAAAAATGGGGTGAGAAACTAGGAAGAGGATAATGTGTGGGCATTAGGTGGTTTTAAAGAATACTGGGGGGAAAATGTCCCCCCAACCTTAACAAACTACATAGTAAAATGTTAAATAAGTAAATGGGTAATGAAGAACATTAAAAAATATGTAAGTATGAAGGTAGCCACTGGAATAAATATACAAATACCAAACCTCTCTCAATTTCTGGAAAATAGACCATCAAAAACTACATATTTCATAATGAACAAGGCAACTAATAGAATGAAATATGTGTAATTAGAAAATGTGATGGGGCCAGCCAGGTGGCGCAGCAGTTAAGTGCGCATGTCCCGCTTTGGCCACCTGCGATTTGCCGGTTCGGATCCTGGATATGGACATGGCAACGCTTGTCACACCATGCTCTGGTAGGCGTCGCACATATAAAGTGGAGGAAGATGGGCACGGATGTTTGCTCAGCAACATCCAGGGCCAGTCTTCCTCAGCAAAAAGGAGGATTGGCAGCACATGTTACCTCAGGGCTAATCTTCCTCAAAAAAAAAAAGCCTACAATAAAATATTAAAAAAAAAATAACTACAATAAAATATTAAAAAAAAAAAAAGAAAACGTGATAGAATTGAGACCAAAGGCCTCAGTCTTACACAGTCTATCAAAAAGGGTTTGGATTCAGCTCACAAAACAAAAACTTTGCAGAGACAACAGACATATCTAAAATAAAGTGATTCAGTGATTTATTTAAAAATAAAACTTGGGGGGGGCTGGCCCCCTGGCCGAGTGGTTAAGTTCGCGCGCTCTGCTGCAGGCGGCCCAGTGTTTCGTTGGTTCGAATCCTGGGCGCGGACATGGCACTGCTCGTCAGACCACACTGAGGCAGCGTCCCACATGCCACAACTAGAAGGACCCACAACGAAGAATATACAACTATGTACTGTGGGGCTTTGAGGAGAAAAAGGAAAAAATAAAATCTTTTAAAAATAAAACTTGGGCTAAAGTATATCAGATAAATGGAAAGAAAAATTGAGCAGATCTAGCAGTCCTGATATCAGACTGTTAGAATTCAAGCCCTAAAACATTAAATGTGACAAAGGACACTTTTTAATGCTAAAAGCCACAAACCACAATGAAAATAGAATAGTTATAAATATATGTACACCAAGTAATAGAGCAACCAACATTATAAAACAAAACTAGGAGAGGCAAGAAACACAATAACAGTAGGACACTTTCATATGCCAATCTCAGCACAAGACAGATCAAATGTTTAAAAAATAAGTGAGGAGATAAGAGCTTTAAATAACGTAAGTAGGATATGTCTTAGGGATATATGCACACACATATAATTATATAATTTGCAACCTGATTATAGAGACTACATGGCATATTCACAGAAATTGATTGTATATTAGGTCACAAAGGAGACGTCAGTAACATCTGTAAAGTAGGAATACTACAAACAACACTCTCTGATCACAACATAGTAAAACTAGAATTTACTAACAAAAGCAAAAATCAGACTGTTACACCTGGAAATTGTAAAACTTATTAAATAACTCCTGAGCAAAAGGGAAAATACACACTGAAATTACAGAATTTTTAAGAAATAATGACATTGAGAACACCACATATCAGAAGGTAAGGAATACTTTTAAAGCAGTTATTAGAGGGAAAGTCATTGCCCTAAACAGTCTATTAAAAAGTGAAATAATACAAATAAGTGAATTAAATTTCTAGCTCAGAAAACTAAGGAAGAACAATAAAGTAAACCAAAAGAAAATAAAAGGACAGAAATAATAATGATAAAAGCGGGAATTAATGAGGAAAAGAACAGAAAAAAAATGGATCTAATTAATCAAGATCTTGCCTTTTTAAACTAATTCATAGGGGCTGATGCAGTGGTTAAGTTCCCAAGTTCTGCTTCTCAGCAGCCCTGGGTTCGCCGGTTCAGATCCCAGGTGGGGACATAGCACCACTTGGCAAAAGCCATGCTGTGGTGGGCGTCCCACATGTAAAGTAGAGGAAGATGGTCATGGATGTTGGCTCAGGGCCAGTCTTCCTCAGCGAAAAGAGGAGGATTGGCAGTAGTTAACTCGGGCTAATCTTCCTCAAAAAAAAAAAAGAGAAAATAATTCATAAAATAGGTAAACCATTGGTTAACTTAAGGAAAAAGTGGAAGAAACTACAAATATACAAAATGAGGGAGAAACAACCAGTGAAACAAATTTTGAAAATTGTGAGAAACTACTTTGCAGGAGTTGGCAAATAGCCCACTGACTGGCTGGCCGATTTTTACAGAAAGGTTTATTGGGACAGGTCTGCCCATTTATTTATGTATTGTCTGTGGCTGGTTTTGTACTATAATGGCAAGTTGCAGAGTCATGAGAGAGACCATATGGCTCACAACCTAGAATATTTACTATTTGGCTCTTTAAGGAAAAGTTTGCTGATCCCTGCTCTACAGAAATAAATTTGAAAACCTAGATGAAATGGATAATATTATAGGGAAATGCACATTACTGAAATTAACCATTTTAGAGGAGAAACTTAAGTAGACTAATTTCTGTGGAAAAACAGAAAGTTATTTAAGGAAATATCCCACAAAAATTCCAGGTCTAGATAGTTTCACGGGAGAATTCTACCAAACGTTCAAAGACCAGATAGTCCCAGTTGCTCTAGGGCCTTGAAAAGGAAGAAAAACTGCTTAATTCTTCTTATGAGGCAGGCGTAACACCAATACTTAAACTGGATAAAGACATGACAAAGGAAGAAAACTTGAGACTAGTATCACTCAACACTCAGAAAATATTAGCAAATAATCCAGTGCTATATTAGGAAAACAATACACCATGACCAAGTGTATTCCAGGAATGCAAGGCTGGTTCACTATTAGGACATCTATTAATATATACCATATTAATGAATCTAAGGGAAAAAAATCATTTGATTATTTCCAGAGATGCTGAGAAAGCCTGTAATAAAATTCAACACCCATTCATGGTAGAAACTTTCAGGGAAATAGAAATTGGAGGGCTGCTCTTCCAACAAGGCAGAAGAGATATACCTGAGTTGTAAAGTTAGTATCTTATTTAACAGAGAAGCAGTACAGGCATTTCTACAAAAATCTAGGGCAAGGCAAGTGTGCCTATTGTCTCCACTTCTTTGTAACATTGTACTATAAGTATTAGCTATGCAGTTTAACAAGAGAAATCAATTATAAGCATAAGAATATATAAAGAAGAAAAACTAGCTCTGTTTGGAAATATGATAATATATCTGGAAAAGCCAAAAAAAAGTCAATGCTAAAACAGACAAGAAACAAGAAAAACAAGAAAAGAATTTAGTGTAATAACAGGCTACAAAATTGGTGTATAAAAACCAGTAGACTTCATAGATACAAAGAATGAATAATCAGAGGACATAATGGTAGAAAAAAATCCCATTTACAATAGTCAAAAAGAAAGTTAATACTTGGGAATAAATGTAACAAGAAATGTGTAAAACTTAGGTAAGGAAAATTTTAAAACACTCCCAAAAGATTCAGAAAAAGACTTGAAAAAATCAAAAGATATCCTGTTCTTAGATAGAAATGTTAAACATCGTAATGATGTCAGTTCTTCCTAAGTTAACATATAAATTAAGTACAATTCCAATAAAAATACCAAAAGTATTGGTTATTTTATGGAGTTAGACAAGTTGATAATAAAGTTCATATGGAAAATCCCCAAGAATAACTAGGAAAAACTCTGCCTGGGGGGGAGAAAATTGTGAGGGTGAGTCATTTTACCGGATATTAAAATATACTGCAAGGTTCTTATAGTTAAAACAGTGGGTACTAGCTCATAAATAGACAAATAGAAGAGAAAATCCAGTTAGATTCAAAGACATACGGAAATTTAGTATGACACTATACAAAAGAATAAACTCCAAAGGGATCAGGGATCGAAATGTAAAGAATGAAACATACAAACCTTGGTATGGTGAAAAACTTTCTAAGTATAATTTAAATACAGATGTAATAAAAGAAAAAGATTGATAAAGTTGACAACATAAAGATAAAAATTTTGCATGACAAAAAAACACCATAAACAAAGTCAAAAGAGAGCTGCCAAACTTGAAGAAAATATAACATATACTACAAAGAGCTAATATTCCTAATGTATGAGAACTTGAAAGTTGAGGGGTAAAGACCAAAAACCCAATGGAAAAATGAAAAAAGACATGAACCAATAATTCATACACAAAAAAGATAGAAAAATGACTCCTAGATATGAGAAAAATGTTCAAACATATTCATAATTAGGGAAATGCAAATTAAAATGACACTAAGATACATTTTTCTCGCTTATCAAGACTGGCACAAATCAAGAAATATGATATATTCTTCTAATGAGGCTGTGGGGAAACAAGCATTTTTGGACATTGCTGATGGAAATGCAAGTTGGTACTACCCTTCTCTAGGAAAATTGGGTAATGCCTAACACAAAATTACGTAGGCACTTATCTTTTGACCCAGCAGTGAAATCTATACTGAAGACACATTTCCAACAATATGAAAATACATGATGTACAGGTTATTCATTGCAGCATTGTTTGTAATTGCAAAATACTTGAAATACCATAAATACACATACATAGGAGAGTCTTGAACAAACTGTAGGACGTCCACACAGCAGAGCATTGTGCAGCTCTACTAAAGGGTGAGGGAGGGTGACGCACTAGAGGATTTCTAGGAAATACTGTTGCATGAAAAGAGCAAAGCCCGAAAGTATACTCCCCTTCATATAAGAAAGAAGATTCACCAGGTATCAGTTTATATTGGCTCTCATCTATAAATTTACCTTGTTTGCCTGCTCTGTAAAAAATGGGCCTTGGCCCTTTACATATTTTTCTTTTGCCAGCTGCCACAGTATTAAGCTTTGTCGGTAAACGGTGCAGGAGAGAGTTTGCAGGAGGAAAGGATTTTGCTTCCCCGTCCGATGTGCTGGCTCAGCAGGGTCCTGCCGCACACACAGTGTCCCCCTGCCCAGTTTCTGCAGTACCCAGCGGTAGCACCCCTGGCCCAGCAGCTTTTCCTGCTGCTCCTCTCACCTTGACACCTCCTCTGAATAGCTTTTCCTGCCACCTTTGAGGGCAGATTTCTAGCAGGTTCCCCTGCCGGAGCAGCATAGCTTCTTTGCCGTCAAGTGAGTGTCAGCCAGGCCTGTCCGGCAGGTCCGGATCTCAGTCCTGGGGGAAGGAGAGGGAAGCTTCCTTGGCACTCTTTCTCAGCCCAAGGGGTAGGGTAATCCTTGTATCTCCTGTTCCTGTGTTCTCTAGAGTTCTCTTATTTGCCAATCCCTCATTTCTCCAATCCTCTGTTAAAGTTAATAATACTTTAGATTAAGGTTTCTCTGTTCAAATTACTGTTTGGTTTTTTTCTTCTAATTGAACTCAGATTGATACAGAAAGGGATATAAGAAAATACACAGGTATCTGCTTATTTGAACAAAAGAAATGGAAAGGATAAACCAGAATTATAGAGATTGGTTGCCTACAGGGTATGGTGGGAAAGGGGTAGAAGAAAAGGGAAAGGGAACAGGTTAGAGATAAAGGGAATGACACTTCTCTGAGTATGTATGTTTTTTATAACTCTGACTCTTAGAACCATAGTAATGTTTCACATATCTTTCACACACCCCAAAAGTAATCAGTTAAAACCAACCAGAATGGGGGTGGTGGAACCCAAAATAGAATACAAAAACTAACCAATGAGCCTAACTGTGTTCCAAATGAGTAACAACACTACTGAAGAGAGCAGGGAAGGAAGAACTAAGTTTGTACAGAAGTGTGTCTTGATTCGGTGTTATAAGGCTGAAGACAAAAGAACTGCTCATGAGTTAGTGTTTCTCACAGGGGTAGGTTAGCAATTCTGAAACTGTATTTTGTAGAATTGAACAAATAAGTTAATAGATTATAGATAATAGGAGCTGGGTTTTTCACTTATGGAGAAAGAAGTTATAAACAAGGAAAGGTTGAAGGCTAAACAATCCTGTGATTTTTGTTTGGGATTAGAAGTATCAGTATAAACTTATGATTTTAAATATATGACAAATAGACAAATACAGATATTTGTACATGTGTGGGTTAGCATACCTATGTATGTTTCCTACATCTCTCTGCTGAGAGGCCTGGAAGCTGTGATTGCAGTAGCACGGAGAACCCCTCGTCTCTATAAACACCTCTCCCAATAAAGGAACTAGGGCTCTTAGGAGAAGTGATTGATTCCAGGGCTGAGACAGGGTGAGCCTTGAGCATCTTATGGTACCAGAAAGTAAGGACAGGAAATGCTCAAAAAAAAAGATGAGGGCTTGTTGAAAGTACAGGAGCTAAATTGAAGGAGCTCCTAATGGCCAAAGCTAGAACAATTTGAACAACAAAATAATGATAGTATTAGATTTTAACCTGGAGAATAAAATAAATTTCAGTGAGTTCACACTAGTTTAAATAATCAAATAAGTAAGTGGGAGGAAAGAGACAGGTCTTCCTCATAATGTCAAGGAAGAAATGTAGAAGGGAAATAGATAAGCACCATTAGGCATATAGCACAGTAATAAATGTTGCAGACAAAACTACTTTTGAATGCTAAAATTCCTGGGTGAAAGTTTGAGAAGTAAGATTTGCATAGTTTCAAAGTATCTTCCCTCAAATACTTAGCAAGTATAAAGGAAAAGAAAGTATCTTTCTGGTGTAGGAACCTGGCAGATAGGAACTTTTCCAAGGTAAACACTTGCCAGTAATAAAACATACTAATATTAACATCATGAACCTCTTACCGTGATACAGTGAGGAGGACAACGTCATTCTTGTGATATTCTTGCCAAAGATGCATCAGCTTACTGTACTCGTGAGGGAACAGCAGTCAAACCCGCATTGAAGGACATTCCACCAAGTAACTCTTAGAGCTCTTTGAATGTATCGAAGTCCTGAAGGACGAGGAGAGATTGCAGAACTGCAAAAGGCTGGAGGGGAAAGGAGAAATAAGAAATGCAATCTGGGGGATGGCCTGGTGGTTCAGCGGTTGTGTGCGCACGTTCCGCTTCGGCGGACCCGATCCTGGGTGCAGACATGGCACCGCTTGACAGGCCATGCTGTGGCAGGAGTCCCGCATATGAGGTGGAGGAAGATGGGCACAGATGTTGGCTCAGGGCTAATCTTCCGCCAAAAAAAAATGCACTGTGGTGTCCTGCATAGATCCTGGGATAGAAAAAAGGCATTAAATTAAAAAATATGTGAAATTCAAAAAAGATTTATAGTTAATAACACTGTATTAATGTTAATTTCCTGGTCTTGATAATTATTCTTTCATCATGTGGGTTGTTAACATATGGAAAGCTGGGTGAGAGATATACGAGAACTCTTTGTGCTATTTTTGCAGCTTCTCTCTAAGTATAAAGTAAAAGTAGTTCAAAATAAAAAGTTAAATTTTAAGGATACTTGGGAAGATCCAGTAAAGAATATTGAAGTTTGATTTTTCTTGGGTCTATAACAGGGTTAGAAAGAAGCTCCTAGAACATCGGGAAGAAACCATAACAATAGATCGGGTCTGCAGACAAGAAACATTTGCTTACGAGATGGTAAGAGTCTCATCTTTTTCACCTTTTCCCACGAAACAACAACCTCTCTGGAACTGGGTGTTAATGATGACGGTATGGTGGCTTTATACTGGACATGCTTAGTTGAAAACAAACTAGAGAAACTTCATTGGGACTGGGAACTAGAAGAAAGAAAAGACCTACAGAATTCAAATCATGGCATATTTGACTCTTTCAGATTTCTGCCTTTATTTTTGCTTTTAATTTGGTTTTACTCTCTGTATTAGGCTAAATTCGTGCCTTTTCGTCACCCTACTCCTGGTATTTTTATTCTCTTCCTGATTTTGGTTTAGCCACATTCTTTGCTAATCCATCATCTCTTGTGTAAATCCTCAGAAAGATTTAAGATGATGAGTAAGGAGGAATTAAGTGTTAGTAGACATGATGGGTTCATTCAGCACATATTCTCGAGAAGCTGCCACGTGCCAGATGCTGTCTTGGGCACTTGATAGTGCATAAGGGCATCTCTGGTCACTGCCATTTTTTTTTATTATGGTAAAATTTAAATAACATGAAATTTATCTTTTTAACCATTTGCAAGTATTCAATTAAGTGACATTAAATGCATTCACTATGCTGTGTATCCAGCACTGCTATTTCCAGAACATTTTCCTCCTCCCGAACAGAAATTCTATACTGATTAAACAGTAACTCTCCGTGTTCCCTTCCCCCAGCCCTTGGCAAACTTTTATTCGACTTTCTGTCTCCATCAGTTTGTCTATTGTAGATCTCTCATGTAAGTGGAATCATGCAATGTTTGTCCTTCTGTGTGTCGAGCTTATTTTACTTAGTATAATGTTTTAAAGGTTTGTCGGGGCTGTAGCATGTATCAGAACTTCATTCCTTTTTGTGGCTGAATAATATTCCATTGTATGGATAACTCATTTTGTTTATCTGTTCATCTGTTAATGTACATTTGGGTTATTTCCACCTTTTGGCTGTTATAAATAACACTGCTGTGAACATTAGTATACAAGTATCTGTTTGAGTCTGTTTTCTGTTCTTTTCAGTATATACCCAGGAGTGGAATTGCTTGGTCATATGGTAATATTCTAGGTTTAACATTTTGAGAACCAGCAAACTGTTTTCCACAGCAGCTGCATCAGTTTACATTCTCACCAGCAGTGCACAGAGATTCCAGTTTCTCCACATCTTCCTCAACATTTGTTATTTTTCTGGGGTTTCTTTTGTGTGTGTGTGAGAGGAAGATTGGCCCTGAGCTAACATCTGTTACAAATCTTCCTCTTTTTTGCTTGAGGAAGATTGTCCCTGAGCTAACATCTGTGCCAATCTTCCTCTGTTTCATGTGGGATGCTGCCACAGTATGGCTTGATGAGTGGTGCTAAGTTGCGCCCGGGATCTGAACCTGCAAACCCCCTGGCTGCTGAAGTGGGGCATGCAAACTTAACCACTCCGCCACGGGGCCAGCCCCATCTGGTTTTTGATAATACCTAGTGGGTGTGAAGTGGTGTCTCATTATGGTTTTGATTTGCATTTCCCTAATAATTAGTGATGTTGAGCATCTTTTCATATACTTACTGGCCATTTGTATATCTTCTTTGGAGAGATGTCTATTCAAGTCCTTTACCAGTGTTTTAATTGGGTTGTTTGTCTCTCTGTTATTTTGGTGTAAGAGGTCTTTCTTTATACATTCTAGATACTAGATCTTACCACATATATGCTTTTAAAATATTTTCTCCCATTCTATGGGTTGTCTTTTCACTCTCTTGATAGTGTCTTTTGATATACAAAAGTTTTAAAAGCTGATGAACTTCAGTTTGTTTTTTTCTTTTATCTTTGCTTTTCATGTCAGACTTAAGAAACTATCACCAAATCCAATGTGAAGATTTTTCCCTGTTTTCTTCTAAGAGTTTTATAGTTTTAGCTCTTAGTTTAAGTCTCTGATCCATTTTGAGTTAATTTTTATGTACGGTATAAGGTAAAGTTTTAACTTCATTCTTTTGCATATTGATAGTCAGCTTTCCCAGCACCATTTGTTGAAGACTGTCCTTCCCTATTGATTGGTCTTGGCACTTTTGTAGAAAATCAGTTGACCGTATAAGGTTTATTTCTGAGTTCTCTATTCTATTCCGTTGGTCTGTATGTCTATCCTTATCCTAATACCACATTGTTTTGATTACTGGAGCTTGTGGTCATTTCTGAAAGTGGGAAATGTGAGTCTTCCATCTTTGTTCTTTTTCCAGATTTGTTTTGGCTATTCATGTTCCCTTAAAATTCCAAATGAATTTTAGGGTAGGTTTTTCTATTTCTGCAAGAAAAAAAAAAACAAAACACCACACCATCGAGATTTTGATAGGGATTGCAGTGAATCTGTTTATCATTTTGGTTTGTCGTCCTAATAATGCTAAATCTTCCAACCCATGAGCAAGAGATGTCTTTCAGTTTATTTAGATTGTCTTTAATTTCGTTCAGCAATGTTTTATACTTTTTTAGCATACAGGTCTTTCATTTCCATTAAATTTTTTCCTAAGTATTTTATTCCTTTCAATGCTATTTTAAATAGAACTGTTTTCTTAATATCCTTTAGAAATTATTCATTGCTGGTGTATAGAAATACAACTGATTTTTGTATGTTGATTTTATATCCTTCAACTTTGCTCAGTTTGTTTATTAGCTCTATCAGGTTTTTTGTGGATTCTTTAGGATTTTGTACATAGACAATCATGCATGTCATCTGGAGAGATAACTTTATCTCTTCCTTTCTTTTTTTTTTTTAAAGATTGGCACCTGAGCTAACAACTGCTGCCAATCTTTTTTTTATTCTTCTCCCCAAAGACCCCCAGTACGTAGTTGTATATTCTAGTTGTGAGTGCCTCTGGTTGTGCTATGTGGGACGCCACCTCAGCATAGCCTGATGAGTGGTGCCATGTCCGCCCCTGGGATCCGAACTGGTGAAAGCCTGAGCTGCTGAAACAGAGCGTGCAAACTTAACCCCTCGGCCATGGGGCTGCCCCTTATCTCTTCCTTTCCTATTTGATTCCTTGCTCTGTCTTCCTTCCTTTTTCCCTTTCTTCCTTTTTTTATCTAATTGTTTTAGCTAGAATTTCTAGTACTATGTTGAATAGAAGTGGCAAAAGTGCACATCCTTATCAGTCCTTCACCATTGAGTATGATTTTAGCTGTGGGTTTTTCATATGTGGCCTTTTTTGTGTTGAGGAAGTACCCTTCTATTCCTAGTTTATTTAGTGTTTTTATTGTGAAAGGGTATTGGATTTTGTCAAATGCTTTTTCTTTCTTTTTTTTTTTTTTTTTTAAAGATTTTATTTTTTCCCTTTTTCTTCCCGAAGCCCCCTGGTACATAGTTATATATTTTTCGTTGTGGGTCCCTCTAGTTGTGGCATGTGGGATGCTGCCTCAGCGTGGTTTGAAGAGCAGTGCCATGTCTTCACCCAGGATTCGAACCAATGGAACAGTGGGCCACCTGCAGCGGAGCGCACGAACTTAACCACTCGGCCATGGGGCCAGCCCCTCAAATGCTTTTTCTGCATCAATTGAAATACTTTTTTTTCTATCATTCTGTTCCTGTAGTGTAATACATTGATTGATTTGCATGTGTTGAACCACCCTTGCGTCCTGAGGATAAATCCCACTTGGTTGTGGTATATAATTCTTTTAATATGTTGCTGAATTTGGTTTGCTAGTATTTTGTTGAGGGATTTTGCATTTATGTTCATGGGGGATACTGGTCTGTAGTCTTCTTGTAGTGTCTTTGTCTGGCTTTGGTGTCAGAGTATACTGATCCCAGAATGAGTTAGGAATTATTCCCTCCTCTTCAGATTTTTTGGGAGACTTTGAGAAGGATTGGTGTTAATTCTTCTTTCACTGTTTGGTAGAATTCACCAGTGAAGCCATCTAGTCCTGGGCTTTTCTTTGTTTGGAGATTTTTAATTACTAATTCAGTCTCCTTGTTATAGGTCTATTCAGATTTTCTGTTTCTTCTTGAGTCAGTATTGAGTGTTTCCTTTCTTCTGCTAGCTTTGGGTTTGTTTGCTTTTCTTTTTCTAGTTCCTTAGTGTATACAGTTAGATATTGATTTGAGATTATTCTTTTTTAATGTAGGTGTTTGCAGCTGTATGTTTTCCTCTGTGTACTGCTTTCGCTGCATCCCATTAAGTTTCTTATGTTGCGTTTTTATTTTAATTTGTCTCAAGGTATTTTCTTTTCTTTTTTTCTTTTTAAAGATTTTATTTTTCCTTTTTCTCCCCAAAGCACCCCGCTACATAGTTGTATGCTTTTAGTTGTGAGTCCTTCTGGTTGTGGCATGTGGGACGCTGCCTCAGCGTGGCCTGATGAGTGGTGCCATGTCTGCACCTGGAATCTGAACCGGCGAAACCCCAGGCCACCAAAGCAGAGCACGCAAACTTAACCACTCGGCCATGGGGCCGGCCCCCATCAAGGTATTTTCTAATTTCCTTTGTGATTTCTTTTTTGACCCATTGGTTGTTTGAGTGTGGTATTTAATTTCCACATATCTGAATTTTTCAGATTTTCTCATTTTACTGATTTCTAGTTTCATTGAATTGTGATCAAAAAAGATAATTTTTATGATTACAATCTTTTTAAATTTATTAAGAGTTGGTGCTCTGTCTTAAAAAATGGTCCATGTGCACTTGAGAAGAATGTATTCTCCTTTTGTTGGATGGGTGTATTCTGTATACAGACAGTCCCTGACTGACGATGGTTCCACTTAACAATTCTTTGGTTTTACAATGGTGTGAAAGTGATATGCATTCAGTAGAAACCTTCAAATTTTGTATTTCAAATTAGTACTTCAAATTTTGAAGTTTGATTTTTTTCCCTGGGCTAGTGATATGCAGTATGATACTCTCTCATGATGATGGCCAGCAGCAGAGAGCCACAGCTCCCAGTCAGTCACACAATTATTAATTAAGTCACACAATAATTAAATAACTGATACACTTAGAAGCATTCTGTACCCATACAACCATTCTCTTTTTCACTTTTGTTACAGTATTCAATAAATTACATGAGATATTCAACACTTTATTATAAAATAGGTTTTGTGAGATGTTCAACACTTTATTATAAAATAGGCTTTGTGTTAGATGATTTTGCCCAACTGACTAATGTAATTGTTCTGAGCACATTTAAGATAGGTTAGGCCATGAGCCAGCCTGGTGGCATAGCAGTTAAGTTCGCATGCTCCACTCAGTGGCCGGGGATTCACTGGTTCAGATCCCAGGCATGGACCTAAGCACCACTTATCAAGCCATGCTGTGGCAGGTGTCCCACATGTAAAGTAAAGGAAGATGGGCACAAATGCTAGCTCAGAGCTAATCTTCCTCAACAAAAAAAAGATAGGTTAGGCTAAGGTATGGTGTTTGGCACGTTAGGTGCATTTTTGACTTAAGATATTTTCAAGTTACAATGGTTTTATTTCAATGTAACTTCATCGTAAGTTGAGGAAGATCTCTGTGTCTGTTAGGTTTCATTGGTTTATGGTGTTGTTCAAATCTTCTATTTCCTTATTAATTTTCTGTCTGGTTGTTCTACTAATTCTTGAAAATAGGGTATTGAAGTCTCCAACTATTGTTATAGCACCATCTATTTCTTCCTTCATTTATCTCAGTTTTTGCCTTATATATTTTGGAGTTCTGTTGTTAGCTGCATATATGTTTATAATTAATGTATCTTCTTGCTGGATTGTACCTTTTATTATATGTAATGTCTTTCTTTGTCTCTTGTCACCATTTTTGACTCAGAGTCTATTTTGTCTGACAATAATACAGCCATCCTAGCTTTTCTTTTGGTTATTATTTGCATGGAATGTCTTTTTCTATTCTTTTACTTTCAGCCTCTTTGTGTCTTCATATCTAAAGTGAGTCTTTTGTAGAATGTGTATAGATGCATCAAGTTTTTTTTTTAATCCGGTCTGCCAGTCTTTTTGCCTTTTTAATAGGAAAGTTTAGTCCATTTACATTTAAAGTAATTACTGATAAGGATTTACTTCTGAACTTAGCTGTTTGTATGTATATTTTTTTTTGTTCCTCAATTCCTCCATTACTGCCTTACTTTGTATTTAGTTGAATTTTTATGGTGTATTGTTTTGTTTCCCTTCTTTCCTTCTGTATATGTCCTATTTTTTTCTTAGTGGTTACTTTGGGGATTACAATTAACATCTTAAAATTATAACAAGCTAGTTTTAATAATACCAACTTTATTTCAGTAGTATCCTGAAGCATAGATACTCTGTTATACATATAGTCCTTCCCTTTTATATTGTTGCTGTCACAGATTACACCTTTATATATTATGTGTCTGTTAACATAAATTTATAAATATTGTTCCATGCATTTGCTTTTGGAAAAAAAGTTAAAAGCCAAATGTGCAGTGACTCTGGCTTTCACATAGACCTCTGCGGTTAGTGTTCCTGGTGTTCTTTGTTTCTTCATATGAATTCAAGTTACTGTCAAGGTCTTTTCATTTCAGCCTGAAGAACTCTCTTTAGCATTTCTTATAGGGCAAGTCTACTGGTAACGAGCTCCTTCAGCTTTTGTTTATCTGAAAATGTCTTAATTTCCCCTTCATTCCTGAAGGGTAGTTTTGCCAGGTATAGAATTCTTGGTTGACAGGGTTTTTCTTTCATGGCTTTAAATATATCAAACCACTGCCTCCTTGACTCCATGGTTTTTGGTGAGAAATCAGCTGTTAATCGTATTGAAGAACCTGATTTCCTTTAGTTCCTTGTCTGTGGTTTCCTTTAGGTCATTGACTATATTTAAGACAGTTGATTTAATGTCTTCGACTAGTAATTTCAGTGTCTGGGCTTCCTCAGGGGTAGTTTCTGTCAAATTCTTTTTTCTTGTGAATGGTCCATATTTTCCTGTTTCTTTGTGTGTTTTATAAGTTTTTATTGAGAACTGGACATTCTGAGTATGCTTTTTTCCTTATTGAGGGCTAGAGGTATCT
Organism: Equus caballus; assembly: GCF_041296265.1. Taxonomy (NCBI): domain Eukaryota; kingdom Metazoa; phylum Chordata; class Mammalia; order Perissodactyla; family Equidae; genus Equus; species Equus caballus. The sequence continues at coordinate 48,495,179 of NC_091706.1, forward strand.
GTGACTTATCCTAACTACTTTTCCAATGTGTGTGTTCCTTGTTGTGTATAGTCACTGATGTTTCTGTTTCATTATTTCTGTGGTCAGCCAGAGACCTGGCCAAGATTTCTTTAAATGTCTGCCTCCACAAATGAAAAAAAAGGGCCCTATTTCTTTAAATTTTCCAATAGCTGCTCCTAGGGGAAGCCACTGCTGACAAGAGGGCCCAAACCGAGGCAGGTGTGTGCACCAGGCCCTCAGGTCATCGCCAGACCAACCAAAACACACAACCCCAGTTTTTGGAGAACAGGGTCCCCACTGCCTGTCCTGGCCTCAGCCATCTGCTCCAGGAACATGGGCTGCTATCTACACTCCTGTGATGGAGCTGAGGAATGGGGTGGTCATTGGTTTGCACCTTCTGCTTCCTTGTGGAAGATCAGCAGCTTATCCCTTCGTCAAGCACTCCCCTGGTTGATATGAGTCTGATCAGGTCCAGACTTCAAAATAGTTGGTTTCCATCTTCCTTTCCATCTTATTGGTTGCTTTGGTGGAGGAATTGATCCCTAGACCTTCCTACTCTGCCATTATGTGTGATGTCACTTCCACTTATTTTTAAAACATCTTTTGCACCTTTATTTCTTATCCAGTCATCCAGGTGGCCCCCATTTTATAGTTATTAAACACATATGAAAGAGGGTGATGTATTAAAGATGTGACAACGTTGTAAAAAGCAGAGGTTTTAGAGTCAAACAAATCTGTATTTGCATCCTAACTCACTGATTTACTTGGGTAAATCTGAACCTCTGAGCTTCATGTGTCAAAAGTATGTCATAATAATACGAAAGGAGGCATGTAAAAGTGTTGTAAGTGCCAGCGTTACACCAACATTAGTTGATGCTCTGTTTTATCATCAGTTGCTAAGCACTTATTGCCAAAAATCTTATTAGAGTCTTTATGTACACATTCCCAGCAAGAGTTCTGTAAAATAAATATTTATTGTTTTTTTACAGAATATGTAACTAAAGGTTAGGGAGGTTTTAACAATTTTCTTGAAGTAGAATCAGGAGTCAAACCCAGGGCTGTCTGACTCCAGCCCTTGCGTATAGACATTATTCCACACTGCCTCTCATCTGGGTCACAGCGTCTGATTTTAAGGTCTCTTATTAATGCGTTTTCCTCCTTTAGGAGTCACATGCCATAGGAAAAAAGCCTGAAAATCCCACAGACATGATTGAAGAAGGGGAGCTTATCCTGTCTGTGAATATCTTGTACCCTGTTATTTTTCATAAGGTGAGTAGTAAAATCTTTTGAATTTCACAGATAATATGAGTGACTTTTGTCAAAGCATTTAATTATTTGAAGAATCACCTTCCTTGGGGACTCAAAATAAATGCAGGCATATGCAATCTTATCTGAAATGCTGGCTGTAATTTTGGGTTGTTTGTTTTAATAATGAATATCATAAATAAGGTCAAGTTTCAAATAATCTCTTGATAAATATGATTTTGATTATAGTGTTGGAATATATACTTGATTTCTGCACTAGAAGCAACTGAAAGTATATATAAATCCACAATGATTCTAATTATATGAATCCTTAAGGGTTTTTTGCAGATTAGGTGACTGGTGAAGGAGTAGGGTGACCTTTGCTCATCAGTTCACAATACTTGGAAACTTAGTGAACTAGCTAAAGATGGTGCTTCTTTGATGAAAATAAAGAAAAGTAACAGGTCGAGGGTATCCAGGAATTTCTTAGGAGTATCTAATAAAAAGAACTCTGTCCCAGCCCAGAGGGTATGTATTCTTGATTCCCCAAATAGATGTGTCATAAGCCTTGATAAGGTTTAATTGCAGTGTTACTATACATAAATTCCACTTGTGAATAAATAGGCTTTTATGAAGCATCTGGGATATAGTTAGTACCAATTACCTTGTTTGATTAAGAACTCAGATTATCAAACAAAACTAAACTATACTAAACCAATAAAACTGAACCTCTGGATTTATAACCTGAGGGTAGCGTATAGATTGCTTGATTTCAATGAGGTAATCTTCCAGGAAATTTTAGAAGACAGTGCTGCAGATGAAGTTATATTCTAAAGGCTCTTTAGGCTAATGTCATTTTTAGTAGCATTTTGATTGTAAAGTTTAGCTCAAACTAAAAAAGTTCTGTTGCCAAGTATCTTAGTCTGTTCCAGCTGCTGTAACAAAATATCACAGACCAGGTGGCTTATAAACAACAGAAATTTATTACTCACATTTCTGGAGGCTGCAAGTCCTAAGATCAGGGTGCCAGGATATCAGGTGAGGGTGCTCTTCCATGTGGCAGACTTCTCATATGGCAGAAGCGGTAGGAGCTCTATGGGATCTCTTTTATAAGGGCACTAATCCCATTCATGAGGGTGCCACCCTCATGACCTAATCACCCCGAAGGCCCCACCTCCTGATACCATCACGAATTGGGCATTGGGATTCCAACATGTGAATTTTGGGCAGATGCAAACATCCAGACCATAGCAGCGAGTGTCTCAATTGTACCCATGTACCCAGGTGACTGAGTGCCAACGTTAGAGGCTAATGCTGTTGAAAGAAGTTTTTTGGCTTTTTTTTTAAGATTTTATTTTGCCTTTTTCTTCCCAAAGCCCCCTGGTACATAGTTGTGTATTTCTAGTTGTGGGTCCTTCCAGTTGTGGCATGTGGGATGCCGCCTCAGCATGGCTCGATGAGCAATGCCATGTCCATGCCCAGGATTCGAACTGGCGAAACCCTGGGCCACCAAAGCAGAGCGTGCAAATTCAACCCCTTGGCAATGGGGCCAGCCCCTGAAAGAAGATTTTCATTACTTACATTTCCTGAGAGGAGGGGCTAAGCCACACTGTGCAGGGCCACAGGGAAGCACAAGTGTCAGTCGAGAGGCAGCAAGGATCGAGGGAAAAGCACAGGCCACAGCCTTTATTGGGGTTTTTTTGAAGAAAGGCAAGGTAGGACAGGGTCAACAGTTTAGGATTGGCTAGTTTGAATAATTCCAGTGGGCTCTGGGGTATAGGGGCCGTCCCTAGTTGCCTGGTACCTGGCTCTGGATTGATTTAGGACAAGGGGAATGTTGGCTTGGTGTGTGAGAGTTAGATAAAAGAGGTGGTTTCAGAATATAGGCTCTGGGGCTGGCCCCATGGCCAAGTGGTTAAGTTTACACGCTCTGCTTCATCTGCCCAGGGTTTCAGGGTTCAGATCCTGGACGCGGACATTCCACCGCTCATCAAGCCATGCTGAGGCCGTGTCCCACATGGCCCGACTAGAAGGACCCACAACTGAAAATATACAACTATGTACCTGGGAGATTTGGGGAGAAAGAGGAAAAATAAAATTAAATTAAAAGAAATAAAAAAGAATATAGGCTCTGGATCACAGGGGAGGTATAAACAACTTTGACCATTAGTTTGGACCTGTAATTAATGGATGCAAAGTAGACAAATAAGAATCTAAGAAAATGCAGAACACCAAAATGAGGATAACTTAAGAAAACTAGTAACTTTTGATTTGGTCATATCAAGTTTTATAGTTGAATTGCTTTGTCTCTAAGTGAACACTTATTTATTTACCATTTGACTTTTAGCACAAAGAACACAAACCATATCAGACGATGCTGGTATTGGGCAGTCAGAAGCTTACAGAACTGAGAGATTCAATCTGCTGTGTCAGTGACCTCCAGATTGGTGGGGAATTCAGCAACACTCCTGATCAAGCCCCTGAGCACATCAGTAAAGTAAGATGGGGTTTTTTTACCCCCATAAAATAAGAGAAAATAATAATAATAAGCTAAGGAGGTAGTGATTACTCTAGCAGGCTTGTAAATATTCCAGGAAATGCTTTCTTCTTCTGTGCTGTTCCATCATGCCTATCTCTTCCTCTCTCTCTTTTTTTTTTTTTTAAAGATTTTATTTTTCCTTTTTCTCCCGAAAGCTCCCGGGTACATAGTTGTGTATTTTCAGTTGTGAGTCCTTCTAGTTGTGGCATGTGGGATGCTGCCTCAGCATGGCTTGATGAGCAGTGCCATGTCCGCACCCAGGATTCGAACCGGCAGAACCCTGGGCCGCTGAAGTGGAGTGTGCGAATTTAACCTCTCTGCCACGGGGCCGCCCTCTCCAGACCATTATTTTAAGTACCTACTGGACATTTCCACTTAACCTCAGTGCTGCCTGGCATTTTTACTGCACTTCTCTTGTGGATTCACGCTGCCACTTTTCAAGGCAACTCTTTTATTCCTTCTGAAACTGCCAACATCTTTTCCTCATGGCTTACCTTCAGCTGAAACCCTTGCTGTTTATTTCACTGAGAAAATAAAGTTATCAGAGAAGAATTTTCCGTCATCTCTTACCCATGTTTAGCCATCTACCCATCTGCCGGTACACATTGCTGCCCACTTGTTACAATGGATGGACTAAACCTGCTCTCTAAGGCCAATCTGCATGTCCACTGGACCCCATCCCTGACTGCACAACCAAGGACTTTGTTCTTGTAATTATCCCCTCTTGTTCCTGCATCATCAGTTTTTTCCATTCTGTTGGCTTTCCCATCTATAAACAGATGTGCTGGAATATCGTCCATCCTAAAACCTCCTCTTAATCATGTGTCTTCACCTACCACCTTGTCTTTCTGCTTCCTTCTCAGCAAACTGACTCAAGAGTTAATAATAGTTAATAATGAATCAATAATAGTACCTAAATTCAGTTTCTCTTTTTCTCTCCCCACTTTATTTTGCACTCACTTTTGTTCCTGCCACTCCACCAAAATCACTTTTATTGATGCCACGATAGATTGTTAGCTTTCATCTTTGATGTCTCATCAGCTTGTGACACAATTGAATATTCCTCCTTCCTCGAAACACTTTCTTTACTTGGCTTTTAGAACATTATACCCACCTGATTTTCTTCCTATCTGACTGATTCAATTCCTTTGCTAGATGCTTCTCATCTTCCTGATTTATATTATTAAGCCCTATGAATCAATCCTCAGACCTCTCCTCTATATATGCTCCCTAGGTGATCTTGTCCAGATTCATAGCTATAAACACCAGGACTCCCAGATTTATATCTCCAATTTCAACATCTTCTCTGAACTCCAGACTTAAATATCCAACAGCCTCCCTGACATTCTTTATTAGATGTCTAATAGCCATCTCAAATTAATATGTTGAAAAGCAAACTCTGGATCTCTCTTTCCCCTCAAATCTATACCTTTCCCGGTGCTCCCATCTTAGTAAATACGCCCATTCTGCACCTGCTTACTTAGGCTAAAACCTTGATGTCATCCTTGCCTCCTTTTCATCCCACGTTGAAGGCATCAGCAAGTGCTTTGGCTCTACTTTGAAAACATATTTAGGATCTGCCCATGTGTGTGATCCTTAACTGGTACCGGGCTGGTTAACCCACCATCATCTCTTGCCTGGACTCCAGCAGCAGCCTATTGACAGTCCTCCCTGCCCCCATCCACCCTCCTAGTTACCCACTGTGCCAGCCAGAAGGATGCTGTTCAAGTATCAGTCAGATCTCCAGAGGCTTCCTCTAATATCCAGGGTAAAGTACAGAGTCCTTATTGTGGTCTACAAACGGTCCATTATCTGGCCCTTTCTCCCTCCTAACTTCATATCCCAACACCTTCTCCCTCAGTTGTTGCCTTCAAACCACATTGCCCTTCTTGCTGTTTTTCATGTATACTAAGCAGGCTCCTGCTCGGAGCCTTTGTATCTTGTGTTCCCTTGCCCTAGAATGTTCAACACCCAGATATTCAGATGGCTCCTTCCTTTGTTTCTTCCTGGTCTCACATGTTGCCTCAACAGAGAGGTCTTTGCATACAGCATCCAGATTACAATTCTCTTCCCCTGTCAGGCTGTATTTTCCTTAGTAGCACTATCACTACTTGACATCCTGTATTGTCTGTCTTGCTTAACTTGAATATAAGCCCTACGAGTGTAGGGACTTTGTTTTGCTCAGTGATGTGTTTTTATTGCTATGCTGATGTGTGGCACAGAGGAAGCACCCAGTTATTTGCTGAATAAAGGAATGAACCACAGATACCTCAAGTTCAAGGTTTAAATTAATATGAAACTCGTTATTCTGCCATCTCCCTTTTTCTTCAGATGACACTCTCCCTTTTCATTCCTGTTTATTCTGCCTTAATAGCTCCAGATTCTGTTTTTTCCATTGTCATGTGCTTTACTTCAGCTTCTCAGCATCTTCTTCTGAAACTATTGTAGAGACTTCCTAACTGGTCTTCCTTCCTTTAGAGTGTCCTATTCATGCCACTCAAGATGTCTTCCAAAAACAAATCAAACACTAAGAGTGAACTCTGAGGTAAACTGTGTACTTTGGGTGAGTATGAGGTGTCAATGTAGGTTCATCCTTGGTAACAAATGTACCATTCTGGTGAGTGATGTTGGTAATGGGGGAGGCTGTGCATGTGTGGGGGCAGGGAAATCCCTGTACCTCCCTGTCAATTTCGTGGCAAACCTAAATCTGCTTTAAAAAAAATTAAGTCTTTAAAGAGCGATCAATCCTGTCATTCTCCAATCTAAGAATCTCAGTAGGTCTCCAGTGCCTGTAGTCGACTCCTTAGGCTGATTTATAAGACCTTTTGTAATGATGAATCCCAAGTTAACTTTCCATACTATTCACCCCCTACTTTTACACCTTAGGCTCCTGCCGTGATAAATTTGTTTCTCTTCCTCAAGCAGGCCATACTTTTTTTTATGCTTCTGAGTGTTTGAACATGGTAGGAAGCCCTTTCCCTCCCTCCATCTGGTGAGTTCATGTTCATATTTCCAAAGCCAGCTCAAAACTCATTACATGAAATTTTCCCTGACTCTCCTCTCCTCGTGACTGTGGCACCATTTCATTTGTCCACTTTGGAGCTTATAATAATATGCTGATACTATTTGATGTCTGTCTGCCCACAAGGCTGGCTGTGTTTCACTCTTTTTGGTGACTGTCACGGAGGCTAGCATCACTCACATAGATGTCACTTAAATAGTTTTTGAGTTATGTTGAAAATGGTTTTAAGATATTTGGGTTCTTTAGGTTTGCCATCCTAGTGCTCTTGGAGATAAAGATTAGATGAAAGAGAAATATGTGGAGTTTCAAGGCTGTATGCAGACCGGGAAATAAGAGATTTCTCTTTTCTTTTAAAGGAGAAGCAATGTTCTGCAAAGTTTCTCAACCCTGCAAAAAAAGTGTAACTATAAACTTTATAAAATCAGTTTAATAAGAACAGTCTGAGTTCATCCTCCTCGTTCCAACCGCGTCATCACTTGCTCAAGGCGGTTTGAGTCATATCTGGGAATCAGTCTTAGCTCCAGGAACCCTGGAGAGAGTTTTAAGCAGCTGGGTTAGTTTATTGTGTTTGTACATCAGTGATGATGCCTTCAGCAAAGCTTCCTAAGCAGGGGGCTGGATGACTCACAGTCAGACTTTAAAATATTTACCCATCTGCTGTTTTATTCTTTCTGTCTCTTTCATCTGTTAAACAATATCCTCTGATTATTGAGCACTTACCATGTGCTAGATGTACAATACGCTGTCTCTGGAAAGAATGATCACCATTTTACAGGTAAGAAGAAGATGGGGCGGAGCATTGTCTTGAGGTGCCTGTGTTCAATAAGCAGTGGCGGAAGCTGGATCCAGACGCTTGTCAGCTCACCTTCAAAGCCCCATGTGCTTTCTGTGCCGCGTTAGCATTATGTCTGGTTTTCGATGTTTTTCCCACCCTTGTTTACTGAGCGGAAACTTGAGCTGTGCTGTGATCAGTGACGAGCTTCTAGTACATGGACTTTGTGGAAACTTTGCCTGTTCATAGACTTGCTTTATTTGCTTCCTTGTTCTCCAGCTGTTTTAGAAAGGTGAACCCATATAAATAAGTGAAATTTTGCCGATGCTAACAGTTGTTTGGCCCGTGAAAGATTTTTATTTCGTTGATTGGTATTTTTATTTTATGATGTTTTTTTTTTTAAGTTTTGCCTTGCAAAATGTTAAACACACACACAAGAAAGAGAATAGTATAATGAGCCCTTATGTACACATTACCCATCTTCAACAGTTCTTAGCATTTTGCCAGAACTATTTCATCTCTTCACCTCATGCCATTGTCACATCTAACAAAATTGAAAATAAGTCCTTAAGTCAGAGTGCTTGCTTTGACAGGGAGATATTTGGCGTGTGTTCCACTGGTAGTCGTGGAACAAGGAGTAAGCTGCAGTTCTTGCCCTGGGGAAATGGGAATCTTTATTCCAGCCGATAAGCAAGACTTTTGAATAAAATACTTTCTTTGACTGATTTGGTACGTGAGAAGACTAGAATTGGGCCAGTATATTCAAGTCTCTCTTAAAAGCTTATGTCTAAAATGTAATGTTTTGCTAACATTTGTTTTTGGACTATAGTACTTCAAGAATGGAGTGCATTTTAAAATATACGTATAAAATCAGTGCCAGTATTTTCTGCTTAAGTTTTTTTTTTTTTTACATATTCCCTCATGTTTAAAATGTCTGATCTGTTGATCGTTTTTACCTTGCTCAGATTAATCTTTTTTTTTTTTTAAGATTTTATTTTTTCCTTTTTCTCCCCAAAGCCCCCGGGTACATAGTTGTGTATTTTTAGTCGTGGGTCCTTCTATTGTGGCACCGCCTTAGCATGGCTTGATGAGCGAGCAGTGCCATGTCTGCACCCAGGATTTGAACTGGTGAAACCCTCGGCCGCCGAAGCAGAGCGCGGGAACTTAACCACTTGGCCACGGGACCGGCCCCAGATTAATCTTTTTTTGTCAGTAATCTCTTAGGGTCTTTCTTAGAGAAGCTCTAAGAAAATCCTTTACACACATATTATTCTGTTACTTGATATAGGAAAAACAGTAACATAAACTAAATTGTAAAAATTTCTTTACCCGTGTTCTCCAGCACTTCTTTCCATTACCATTTTCCTCACAGCAGATCCTAGGACTGTTTCTGAAGTTCTAAAGTAGTTGATTTGAATGTTAGCAAGAGAATAAATGACCAATTGATGCCTAAAATTATAAATAACGACTTAGTTCAAATGATCATATTAGTTATCGAAAGTTACTTTGTTTATAATATGAAAATTGTAATAGTAGACTCTTATGTAACATTAACAACAGAAGTAACTTCTTAGACAAGTTTTTCCATATTGGATGGTGATTCCTCCCCCATACCCACCTTGGAACTTGGTCAGCTAAACTAGCTGACAGAATAGGGAAACTAGTTAGTGAGGATCTCTGGTTACCTTTAAAAATTAACTGGTCTATCCATTTGTATACTGAGATAAGAAGAGGTTATTAATGGATGATTTAGGATTTAGATGGAAAACATTCATGTTCTTTTAGTGTTCCCCTATGCCAAAGGCATTAAGATCCCCTAAATCACTCAAGATGACATTTTTTTTTTTTTTTTTAAAGATTTTATTTTTTCCTTTTTCTCCCCAAAGCCCCCCGGCACATAGTTGTGTATTCTTCGTTGTGGGTTCTTCTAGTTGTGGCATGTGGGACGCTGCCTCAGCGTGGTCTGATGAGCAGTGCCATGTCCGCGCCCAGGATTCGAACTAACGAAACACTGGGCCGCCTGCAGCGGAGCACGCGAACTTAACCACTCGGCCACGGGGCCAGCCCTGACATTTTTTTTTTTTATAAAGATTATTTTTCCTTTTTCTCCCCAAAGCCCCCCGGTACATAGTTGTATATTTTTAGTTGTGGGTCCTTCTAGACGCTGCCTCAGCATGGCTTGACAAGCGGTGCCATGTCCACACCTAGGATCTGAACCGCAAAACCGCGGGGCCGCCAAAGTGGAGCATGTGAGCTTAACCACTCGGCCACGGGGCCGGCCCCCAAGGTGAAGTTCTATAGAAGCATTTCGTAATGAAAAATATTTTATATACACCAAACTTTGTTTTTGATTCCAAAATAAGGCAATAGTTATTGTTTCAGAACCTTTATTTTGGACCCTAGCTCAGCTCACCTCTTTGGGGGTTTAGGAGCATATGCAGGCTTTGTGTTGAGTAGCCAGAGGTGGCTTTATAGTAGGTCACATCCTATTATCTGTACAACCGCCTGGAAAGACAGTAATGGCGTTACTCATGTTTTGCACGAGGAAGCAGGATCAGGGAGATTTAGTGAGCAGTCCAAGGAGAAACAGCACAGCCGGTCTTGTAAGGGTGTTTGATGCCAATGCTGGATATCTGTAACTGGGGGAATGAAGAAAATTAAGAAAAATAGAAGCTTCAGAGAAGTAGGAGAGGAATTAGGCTATTTTAGGGTAAAATTATCTTATTACCTGAAACTTACCTTTTTTTACAGTTCGTAAACTGCTTTTGATTCTCATCACAGTCCTGTAAGATAGCACGGCAGATATTACTCTCATTCTACAGGTGAGGAAACTGAGGTCTGAGGACTAGGTGTAGGTTAAGGAAAAGAACCCAGGTCTTCTGACCCTCACCCAAGGGTCTAATTCTACACATATGGGGAAAGACAAGTCTGACAGAGTGGTTCTCAACGCTGGGTGCACATTTGAGTCTCCTGGGGGTCCTGGGAAAACACTGGTGCCTGGGCCACATCCTCAGATTGTCGTTTAAGGGACCTGAGGTGAAACGTGGTCTTGGATGTTTGTGGATTCTGCCATGCAGTCAGGATTAAGAGACGCCCCTCTGATGGAAGGTCTGGTATATGAAGGTTAGGAAACCTGAGGGTTCAGACCAGTTGTGCAGTGACTGTGGTATTCTGGGCAAGACTGCTTAAGTGAGAGCAGAAATTCACATTCTGCCTAAGAGTTACTGAAAATATAAAGAGAGAATTTTGATAAAAGCACATTGAAATTAGTTTTTAAATGACAGAAAAACCTCTCTTCATGATCACTGCTGTTATGGGAAACATCAAAGACGTGACTTTGTTTAATTTTTTGTTCTATCCAAAATAACTCACTGCTGTGTATTCATATAATAAAATAATATTGAAGTTTATTTCATTTCTAATTGGATTCCTTTCATGAATCTCAGGAGATTATATAAATTTAAATCAAACCTAGTGATTAAAACAGCAATATGATAAAACTGAAAATAGCAGCAAGAATCATGTCTTGACAGCTTTATCTCTGGTAACTAACACAATCCTTGTCACATAGGAGGTTCCCATTAAATATTAAATTAATAAGCTGAGCCTATTCTGTGAGTTGCATAAAGTTATTGTTAAAACATAATTAGTATGGTTTTATGACATACAAATTTTGAATTAATACTTAGAGCAATTTCATAATTGTTAATTAGTGAACTTTCCCTTGATGCCATCTGTTTTCTTGTAGGACCTCTACAAGTCAGCCTTCTTCTATTTTGAAGGAACGTTTTACAATGATAGAAGATACCCCGAGTGCAGGGATTTGAGCAGGTAAGTTCCCAAGAGTCTCCTCCAAGTCTTTCCTGTTTCTAGTTCTCAAAATAATGCTATCTCCACAACTCCTATTAGTGGTCTCTTAAGGCTCTTTGCCAAGGAATTATTTTGTTAAGATTGCTTTGGGGTCAACCTTGAAAATATTTTCAAAGTTATTTCATCTGGTTGGCCTAGGTACTAATAATCAAAATTAATCAAAAAGTAATCGTAAATTAGTAATCAAGTAAATTAAAAGGTTAATCAAAAATTTTTACTCGAAAAAGAAAATTTTCCTACTAAAGGCATAAATAGACCATTTCAAGACCTTTGCCAGCTGTCCGGAATTATTTTTTAAATGTATTATCTACTATTTTAGGAATTACAGTAAATCTTGTATTGAGCCTTAGATACATCTAAAAAAAATTAAATTCCACTTCAACATTTTATTCATCTGTCTTCATATTTAGTTGATAGCAGTAAATTAATCTTTCACCATTTTTTCTACATGTCCAATGTAAACTATCGTTTGTCCTAGATGAGTGTATATATATGTAGGTATATATATATATATAGTTGGTTAAGTACCTACATGAAAAATCTATATCTAGTATTAGACTGTACTTTTATTGTGTCCTAGCAACTAGAGTATATATGCATATTTTTTGTTTATATAAATTCTCTTTCATTACAGCCTTTTGTATCTGTATTCTAATATAGCAGTTCTGAAACTTATTGGTCTCAGCACTCCTTTATACTGTAAATAGTAGACTCCAAAGAGCTTTTGTTTATGTGGGTTATAACTATCAATATTTTACCATATTAGAAATTGAACTAAAAAATATTTTAAATATTAACTAATGTAAATAATCCCAATACAGGTTAACAATTAACATTTTGTGAAAAATAACTTTTCCAAAATAAAATAACGAGAAGAGTGGCATCACTGTACATTTTCCATTTGATCTGAAGTGATAACACATCACGTAGCCTCCAGAAAACTGGTCATTTATGAGAGAATAAGAGCTTAAAAGGGCAAATGACATTTTAGGTTTATTGTAAGGATAATTTTAACCTCACGAACCCTTGTGGGGTCTCAGGAACCACACTTTGAGAACTGCTGCTGTATGAGTGAAGAAAAATTCAGAATTCCTAATTCCAACTTGTATCAACCACTTCAATTTTCATCTCACGATGGCAACTATCCAGTCAATCGAGGGAGCCAGGTTTTGTGCAGTGCTGCAGTCACACACCGTCTTCTGTCACAGTGAGCTTTCTGTGGGGCAATGATACTTCTTCACCTTCCCCCCTCAGAACCATCATTGAGTGGTCAGAGTCGCATGATAGAGGCTATGGAAAGTTTCAGACTGCAAGCATGGAAGATTTCACCTTCAATGACTTGTGTATTAAACTGGGTTTTCCTTACTTATACTGTCACCAGGGAGACTGTGAACATGTTGTTGTCATTACCGACATAAGGTAAGTGGCAGCACTCGGGACATTTTGTTCTTTGTTCTATTCTCTTCTTTATTTCACAGTATAAAAAGAACAGGTTTTTTTTTTTTAAATAAGAGGAATAAAAGTAATCATTGCTGCCGCTTGGCTCGGAAGCAGCAAAAGTCAGTATCTGCTTTCCATGCAATGACCAACTCTGCACCCATTTGCATCCTGTTGTTCATTGTTTGGAAAGTCTGTAATAAATTCTTTACTGTTTATTAGAAGGTTTTAGAAATCTGTAAATACTTTTAAAGGTATCTCCATTTGTATATTAGACGCTGTCAGTAAGGTAGTTGTCATCCACTTTGTATCTCCTGTAGGCCCTTTGCTTTACTAATTTAAAACTGTTTTTCTAGGTTCCTTGTCTTTTTGCCAAAATGTTAAAGGAGATAAAAAGAACTAAGGGAAGAGAAGAGTAATTCTAATTTTGGCAAATGTGAAGTCTTGATGCTTTGATAGAGGTTTGAAGTGGGAAGAACTAAAGTAGTCTAAAATGAGATTGGGGATTAATCACACATGTTGTATAGCTGCTATCTCTCTTCCTCATGAATAGGGCTATTCATTTCCTCACTCAGGCAATCTCAATTTATGGAGGACTAATATATAGGAATGAGCTCTGCTCTTTCCCTGGTTTGATTCTTCTGAGAGGCCATTTTAAAGGTTTTTTGTGGAGCAATGATATACCCATGCTGTTATTATCCCACTAATAGGAACTGCTTTTAGAAAGTCCCTGCTTTTACTTTTCTTGCATCTTAGTGACCACTCTCCAAAAATTTACCTCCTGTGCACTCATTCTCAGGAAGCTACCAGAGGAAGTACTTCACATGAAGACTAAACCTTAAAAAAGAAAAACATGGAATGCAAAGCTGAATAGATAAGACATAAAAGGAACTCAATGATAGGAAAGAGAAGTCCCAGAATGATGGTTGGATAGCAGACCTAGAGAACAGCTTAGTCCGGAGATTGGAGCAGGACGGGGGACCCAGGAAGGATTTCTAGAACTGCTAGACCTCCCCTTGGTGCATAACCCACGTGGAGAGTACGTTTCCCGTTCTCTCAGAGAACAGGGAACTGAATTAGTGACAGGTACACTGAAACCTAAGCAAATGTAAACGTGAGAGAATTAGTAGCTGGAAAACATAGTGTTACACAGTAAGAGGAACCCACAGTCAATTGTGTAGCTTAGGTGGAAGTAGTATTAACTCATCATAATTTAAACATTAAATTCTATTCAACCAAAGTTACAATAGTTCTGTAGAGGGGTGCTGAGGAGCTAAATTAAAAAGAAACAGTTAAGAATGGAAAACAGTTGCCCTAGTGGAAGAATTGCTGAAGCAAGAGTCACGAGAGCACATACACCTCATGGATTTATATGACTTAATTATGTACGTTTCTTTCTTCAATAATGTGTTCTTTAAATGTTATATAAGCTGTTCTGTCTGCTTTTCCACTCACTGAAGGAGAATGTGCCTCAGAATAAGCATAAAATGGAAGACAGTCCACTTTTCTCTGATGATCTTAGTTTCCTTCCATTTCTTAGAGTGCAGGCATATTGCTGTCCAGTGTCATTCCTTAAACTCAAGGTAACTTGGAAAAACAATTTACACCTATTAAGCATTTGCAGTAGGATTTTCCTAAGTTGTTTTTTGAACCTAATTTAGAATACAAGTCATTGTTTTTTCTTTTGCTGAAGAATTTTAGTCCTGAGCTCACAGCAAACTTCTGTTGCTAATCTTCCTCTTCTTTTGCTTGAGGAAAATTAGCCCTGAGCTAACATCTCTGCCAGTCTTTCCTCTATTTTATATGTGGATCGCTGCCACAGCATGGCTGACAAGTGGTCTAGGCCTCTGTGAGGGATCTGAACCCGTGAACCCAGGCTGCCTAAGCAGAGTGCGCCAAACTAAACCACTATACCACAGGGCCAGCCCCAGAAAAGTCACTTTTATCTTACAGGTGGATTTTTTAATTCAGTGCCATTCCACAGTTTAATAGTTGACAAACTTAAAAGTTTAATAATCATTTTCTGGTGAAGTTGATATATTGCTGCTCTTTCTTACCAAAAAGAAAAATCAAGTTTTAGAACTGTCAGAGGCCTTTAGAATATTCTTATCAGCCCCTTCATTTTTCAGAAAAGAATCTGAGCATGGTTAAGGGATTTACCCAAACCCACTCAGCTTATTAGTGGCATAGTGGAGATTGACTTCCACTTAGAATTTTTTAATTCTGACACCTAAAACTAAAGTCCTACCAATTCACATTATACCAGGTGCCAGATTTGGATTCTAATAAGGGGGACAGTAAGCAACAAGAGCCATGTAGTAACACATAACCAGTTAATCTAGGTAAAATAGCTAGATAAAATAGTTAAATGAAACAGTTGCTCAAACTATGTTCCATAAAAAAAGGGGGCTGGCCCAGTGGTGTAGTGGTGTAGTGGTTAAGTTCATGTGTTCTGCTTGGGCAGCCTGGGGTTTGCAGGTTTGGATCCTGGGCGTGGACCGACACACTGCTCATCAAGCCATGCTGTGGTGGCATCCCACATAAAAATAGAGGAAGACTAGCAACAGATGTTAGCTCAGGGCCAATCCTTCTCACCAAAAAAAAGGTACGAAGTATCGAGCAAAGATTCTTTTGATGGAATACATTTAAGAAAAGCTGCATACAGTATCTCCCTCTTAGAGTTACAGTGCACACTATCATAAAGAGATTTGAGAAGTTCCACAAGAAAGAAAACATTGTTTAATCCAAAATGCTCTTTTGGAGATAGTGTTTTGTGGAAGACTATTTGGTCAAACCCAGTGTAACAAGTCAGTTTGTTCGTGTATCTTTGTAAGCAAAAATTTGAAAAATAGACCTGCTGTGTTCTTAATGTTGAGGTACAGATATATTTCTATACAGATCACAAAAATTGTACTTAGTATCTTCATTTATTTTCTCATGTACAAAAGGCTTGTGCATCGTGATGACTGCTTGGATAGGACACTTTATCCCCTTCTTATCAAAAAGCATTGGCTATGGACCAGAAAATGTTTTGTTTGTAAAATGTACACAGCCAGGTAAGTGATACCTATTTTTTGAGAAGTATTGGTTTTCATTTGTCAAGTACTTTTCCTTTTTGGTATTTCAGTTCTTTTCTATTCTGAATCTGAGGACTTATGCTTTGGGGTATAAATAATACAAAAGTGCTTTATCTAGTAGGGAAGTGCTGCAGGTCACTTTAGTAGGTTACACCCACGTTGTAAACAATAAGGAAATGAATTCCCACGTACAGTGGAAGTCTGGTGTAGGGCAGACTCTAGTTTGGTTGATACAATGCTCAGTGTCATCAGGGAGCCATGTTCTTTCTGCCTCTTGTCTGTAGTTTACAAAGTCAGCTTTTCTTCCATGAAAACCTAACAGCATTTCATATATGAGATCAAAGTATGGTTTTATAAAATTTTTGCTGTACATGATTCTGCATGTTTAGATTATTTCTTAACTGTGGATCAGAATCATAAAACCATTCAGAGGAAAAGGGAAGAATTTAGTATCATCAATTTGTTTTGGGCTCCTCGCTTACAATATGCTTTTCTAAATGATTAATAAGAAAACATAATTAATAAATTATTTATCAGATCAAAATGGAAATCAGGAAATGTTAAAGCATTCCATGAGATGTAGAATTGAGGTAGACCAAAACATAGCATTTTCATCTTACTATGACCAGTAACATCTCAGGCCAAAAAAAAAAGCAAGCCTCAGTTGAATAATGTTGCCCATATTCCCATTTGTATACACTCTAACATTTTTTTAGGTAAAACAGCTGGAGTTTCACATTAACCAGTAATAATTTACCAGTTAGAAAGATAAATTAAGCAAAAGTTTATCAGGCCTGTAGCATCTAATTTATTTTGGTTTTTCAAGATGGCCTATTAGAAGAAAATGATGTTCATATTAAAAGTTACTTGGAGTACAGGTATGTCATGGCAAAAGTATATGATGCTTTCAAATACATATCTATTATTATTCTCTACTTACCTTTAAAAAGTCTTTCAGAGAAACAGCTTTCTGCAGTGTTTCTGTTAATTGCCCTTTTGCCTTATGCAGTTTTGGTAGTGATATGTCTATATATATATAGAAACTCATATAAAGGATTATTGTAATGTATTAAGATAGAATGATAAGGCAATAGTGGGAATGTTATGTATACATATTACTACAGATCATAACTTACAGCATGAGAAAGTTGATTGTAATGCTATACCTTTTTTTTTTAACTACAGATGGGTGACAAACAATGACAGTTTTGCACCTGAGGACCCATGTTTCTTTTGTGATGTTTGCTTCCGAATGCTCCACTATGATTCAGAAGGCAACAAACTGGGGGAATTCCTCGCCTATCCTTATGTTGATCCTGGAACCTTTAACTAATAACAAGTGTACCCTTGTGAAATAACTACGCTTGGATGGTGACTTTATTTCCAAGAAATGCCACTACGGAGCAGGATCCACTTGAAACAATCAGCTAAAGTTACCACCGCCCCCCAACCCCCAAAGTTCAAATCACAGATTGTCTTACAAAGTAACTTGATTGCATTTAGATGTTTAGAAATAAATTAAATTACTTTAGTATTTATTCCAAAGTACAGTTTTCAGTTAGTGCTTTTTGCCCATTTTTAAGTGAGTTGTTTATCTTATTGAGTTGTAGGAGTGTTTTATATATTCTGAATATAAATACTTTGTCAGATACATGTATTCTGATTTTCTCCCAGTCTGTGGCTTGCCTATTCATTCTGTATCCAGAGTACGTTTTGCTCATCTATCATTAGCAAAATTCAATGAATAATACATCAAGTGGTGGCAGTTTTGAAAATTCTTTGAAGAATGTGAGAGCTACACCTTGTACCATTGAGGCTTCCAAGGTAAAGATGCTTCAAATATCTGTAATGAAAATAAGGGAGAAGTTAAGAATAAAAGTTTATTTTAAAAATACAGTATTAAGAATAGCTATTGTGTAATTTAATCTCACAGTGGGCTCTTTTGTAATCAAGTTAGGTTTTGTTTGGGTAGAATATAGACCACTGAACATTTTAATGAAACACTTCATGAATAATGAATATAAAAAGATCTTGAGTATATACTCATACCTTCATAGAAGTAACATTTAAATTGAAGCTTCACTTCTTGACAAGAACTTCTTGTGAATCACAAATGCTGAGTTTAAAATGTATGTTAATTTAACATTTTTATGATTTAGAAAAAATCACAGATTTTATGTAGTATGACCACTGAGACATACTAAGTCCTGGGAATTGCTAGCTCTGGCTCACGTTCTTGAGCAGTAATACCCAGTATTCTTTTTGCAAAAAGAAAACACAGGAGTTCCTCTGGCACAGCTCTTCCATTCTTCCGGCCCCCTTACTATGAAAATCCTAGTTATTCTCTTCTATCATTCTGGTCCAAGGAACAACTTTGATACATTCCAAAGCCTAAATCATCAGAAAAAATTGTAGCTATCTATATTGAAATGTTTTTCTGGAAAAGTTTTTCGGTGGAAACTTTCTGTTTAAGACTTTTAGAAATGTTATAAAATAGTTCATTTTAAATGTGTAATATTTATATTTCACTTTCTCTCTTCTAGGTTGTCTTAAATGTGACTGAACTCCACATTCCCTGGATGACTAAGAACATTTACCATATAAATCAAAAACTGATGAAGACTGTCTAAGCCTGTCTGTCTGAAACATTGACAGTGAAATGTTTTATGGACTTAAATGCCACATAGCCGATTAAGTCACCTGTTGTGTAGAGGACAAGCGCCTGTTTCCGGTATGTCTAGCGGTGTTCTCAGTCACTGATTAAGTCAGTACACTGGCTTATGTTACTGCGTCAATTTTTACTTTCATGTTTCCAGTTATGCTCAATTTAACAGATTGAAAATTCTGCTGGAAAACCATAGATTTATGCAATTTCCAAAAGTTCCACAGGTAAAAATGCATTTTTGCTTCCTTTATTTTTACACTGCATTCCTCATAGGTCTTGCATTAATTAGTATGCAAGGGTCTGTGCACTTTTATTCATTCTCATCATTTCATATTCTCAAAATGGCAAATCCCAGGAAGTGAACTGTCATAATGGAAGCATTAATCCACATGTGGTGCCAATCAATTCCTAAAAGGAAGATTGTCAGTTAAAACATTAACTGCTGTTGAAATTCTTGTTGTATCATTTATTGAGAATGTTATCCTGCTGGTTCTTAAGGTTAACTTTTTAACTGAAGTTACAAAGGCTCAGATACCTTTGTCTTATCGTTTCCTGGTGAAATGTAGAAAGGAAAAGCTAACTAGGTTACTCCTAGAATTTGCCACTGTATCAGTTATACAGGTCTCCCACCAAGTTCAAGTCAAAAGAAGCTCCTGAATTTGAAATAGGCATAAAAGATGTCTTGAATCAGGGATTTTATACCTGCGAAATTCAGTATTAAACACAACATGACTGAGTACATCTACAAAGAAAAAAGCAAATATGAAACTGTCATGAATTTTCAACATCCTCTGTAGTTTGAACCGAATTAGATTTTGATAAAATAGTGGATGGTCATGCATGAAATCACTACTTAGGTATTTATTTCCTTAAACATCTTTTTCAGGCTTCAGTATGCTTAAAGGATAATTTGACCTTTGTTCCATTTATCATTACATAGCACAAATATAAACACATTTCTACCTATAAAGAAGCTTCATTTCTTAAGGTGTAATGATGGGTTTGCTATTTCCAATAGATCATCCGTTCTCTAGCCAATGGGACAAAATAAGTTGTTAGCGGAGCCTTCGCTTTTGTATAGGACTAGATGGCAGACTTCATCTTGACCTGACATCTTGAGCCAGGTAAGTGTGTGTGGGTACACTACAATCAGTTAACAGCAAAAACTGGGTAAAATCAATCATCCTACTAAAACACAGGATATAACAGCAACTGTAAGGCTTTTCAAGCTATTTACACATACAAAATCCCGTTCAGGTTCTGTAATTGATATATTACATCTGAAATTTCTCCTAGGCAGCCGAGAAAACCTTCCAACAGTTGATTCTGCTGGGTCATGCATAATTTACTTCTTTAAATGTTATCCAGTGGTTAAAAAGCACCAAGAAATAGGTGTTGTTTATACATACCAAAAAGAGTTGTTTTTTTGTTTTGTTTTTTTGTCTTTTTTGCTAGCTTCTCATTTAAATTATCCCCTAGTGACTTGTTCAGCTGTGGAGTTTTGACCAAATACACAAATTGAGCCAATGCTCCTGAAAGTGGTAGTTATCTGTGAATCAACTTGCAACAAAGAGAAACATTTCTTAAAATGAAGATTCAGATAAAAGAGAAGGCAAGTGTGTTTTAACACTACATAAATAACTGGTTAGAGCAAGGTCAGCCCACACAAGCAAACAGATTATCCAGAAAGCTGCTATGTATCTCTCTAGAATTTGAATTTGCTGTGGTTTCTTGGTAAAACTATCTAGATCTGTTGGGTCACAGAAAAAAAGGGAGGAGGAATGAAAAATAACATTTCCTTTATTTTTATCATTTTGAGCTTACGTTTTAATTACCCTGTCTCCCCAAACAACACAATCTCTATGCCAAGTTAACCAAGAAATTACTCCCTTAGAAGCAAATCCAGAATTCCAACACACTTTTTGTAAAGAAGTAATTTACTAGTAGAGTTTGATAGAAAAATTCTTTAATCAAAACAAGTTTACATGTTGACACCTATGGTTTAACTAGAATAAATCTGTCCAAATTTAAATTGTATTAAGGACCAAACAGATATAATGTAATAGCAAGAGTTCCCTCGAAACAGTGGGTCCTAGTTCCATTGTAAGACCTCTCGAAAGCAAAACACCAATTATTAAAATAATTAAAACTTTCCATCTATAGATGAAAACAATTATCCGAGAGGTCAAAACATAAATGCATGTCACATGCAAACACTGGTATAAGCCTTTTCCCCATATTCATAATTTCAAAACATGAAAAGTCTTTCAGCTACTGAAAACCACCAACTGACCTAATATCCAAAATCTCTTAGAAATTCTGCGTGTTAAGTTTTCCGTAGATTTGTGTTACCCTCAGTTCGCCCTGATTAGTCCATATATGAATATACAGACCATCACAGCACTCCTTTACTTCGTCTGCTGCCTCGGAACAACGAATGATTCCCCTTTTTGCAAGCCTGTCACATGTATGATATAGAAATAAAAATTCCTTATGTTTCCTTATATAGTATTTACTTTTATTTACTGCATAAGCATCATGGCTGGTTTGTTCCCAATTAAAAAAATACTACTTACTGACTTCCTTAATGAGTGACTTTAAAAAATTCAGCAACTTGAGACATTCCTTGAAAAATAAACTTTTATCATTTAGTTTTCAGTTTCAGCTACTGGTGCCTATAAGGGCTCTTAGATGGTTGACCCCTAAAGCCAGATCCATTCCTATATATACCCAGTCTGCTCTCTGCAGGTAAGTCATGTGACTCGAATTCCCAGCCACAAAACTAAATTACCTTCGAAAGTTCACGTGAGTTTTGTACCCCGTAGATTGTCAGTTCCATGTCAGTTGGATAATCTAGTTGTCATACAAAAAGGCATACAGACCACACATTGTTACAAAGCAGCAGGAGAATATAGCACAATGTAGACTGTGAGATTAAAATTAACTTTTTGATAAAAGAACGGAGTGAGTACTTGTATAGAAGTAACATTTTATCTACCATAAAAATGCATAACTTCTACAAAACCCACAAACAGTGAAAAGACAGTCTGGTAAATCCAAGATTTGTAAAAACTATGCACAAAACCCACAGTATTTGGGAAAAAGAGGAAAGGTTTTTATACAAGTAGCAGTTTTAAAAATGTAACTTCTACTATCAATTACACATTAACATACACACACTAATTGAAAATATGCTACAACCAATGTCTGGAAAAGCAGTTTAACATTTCCTAAATGGATTTTCCCTCACATTTACTGTATAATGTAGCCGTTAATACTGCACAAGTACAATTAGCAATAATGTTTAATTACTTTTAAACAAAGATAAAGGGATTTTCTCCCTCAAAACAAGTTTTAAACATCAAAACCTATGCTTATAAAAATTTTAAACTTTCAGCAGTCTAAATATTTCAAATGAAAACCATTACAAACTTCTCAAATGTTCTTTATATTCCAGGTATGTCAAACTAGTTATCTAGCGTAGACTCCTTCAGAGATATCTCAGTCTCTCTCTCCTCACTGGATGGCCTACAGAAAAGGGGGACAGAAAGGTGTGACAACTGGGATTAGGGCTTTTTTCCTCAGGAGAAAAAAAAGACATTAAATGCATTGTTTTTTAAATCACCAAAAGATTAAAAAAAAACAAAATCTTGACTTTTTGTGTTCAAAATTTTGTTTTACCCTGTTGTGTCTTCTTCCCAAAGTAATATGCAGATCAAGCAAAATAACTCAGGGAAGCATCATGGCCCAGGCCCTTTCCATCATTTCTAGCTTTAAAATGAATTGTCTTTTACATGAAAGTGTTTTATCAGTGATACCAACATATTACAAACTTCAGTAGAAAGAAGGGATGATATACACACACGCAAGATTTCCTGCATTTCGGAATTAGGGATGCTTGATTCCAAGTTCTTAAACAGAACAAACCAAGACTTGGGTAACTATAGTTCCCTATCTAGTTATTTTAGAGTGGGTACTATAATACAAAAGAGGCTGTGATTCTAGATCTGATTTTTGTATTATCGTGTCACAATTCAAGAAAGTATGAACATGAGTCATTATTAAAGGTGTATCAGTGAAAGGAGTACGAGGAAGAATAGTTCTTTTTTAAAACTGGATTCCTACCTAGCTCTCTTCCCTTGACTACGGTGGCAAATTAGTTATAAATTTTGCCCTTTTGATTTTTATCTTTCTTCCTGAATTCAGGGAGTGATCAAAATACAACCCCCTTTACAAACAACCTTGGAACAAGAATATGACTTAAAAATTAAACAAAAGCACACATTACCACCCATTAAAACATGTCCTCACTTTTTCTTACTGCTGGCCTCATGGCTGTCTTTGCTGTCTTCATTGCTATCTCCATTATGTTGTGGTTGATTACTGTCTTGAGCATCAGATCCTCCATTTAGAGTCTTTGAACCTTTAGAAGGATCCGGCGGAAAAACTGTTAGATCTTCTAAAACTTTAAGATGGTCTCTCAAGATCCAAAATCAAAAATAAAACATGGCCCTGAAGTTTCTAATACTTAATGTATTTTATTTGAAATTACACTGTAATCCTTGTGATAGGTGAGGCACAATAAGAAGCAAGGTTACTACATATATCTGGGTACAAGAAGTAGAGTATTAATCTGATTATTCCATGTTACCATTATCAGGAAGACTATGGGTGGCACAACTCTTTAGAGCATTACGATTTATTCTAGTTCTTAGAAAAAACAACTGTGAATCACAGTAAAATTTTGTATTTATCAATATTGGTATTTTAGAACAAAGTGTCAAAAGCAGTATTTCCTAATTAACATGATTTTGTGCCCTATTACTAATTAAACTATGAGGACTTCCCTGTATATCTTACTTCATTAACAAATCTCTAAGGAGATTCCCTATTAAATGAGTAAAAAATTCCAACTCCTTTGGAATGCTGGTTTCTAGATTAAGCAGCTGTTGCTAAGACATTTAATAACAGGAATTAGAGGCTGGATAATGGTACTGTGGTTTTAAGAGTGTGTCAGAGATACATCCTAAAATATTTATGGTTGAAATGGCGTACCTAGAACTTGCTTCAAAATAATCCTCAGGGGTATCAGAGAGAAACTTGACGGGGGTATGAAAAACCAATGATCATCTATCGATAATTGCTGAAGGTGGGTGATGGGGACATGGGAAGTTCATTTCTACTTGTGTGTAGGTTAGAAATTTTTCCTAATTTAAATGAAAAGAGGATTAACAACCACTACTAGTAGTAGTATTTAACTACAACTAATTTAAACTTGATGAGAACTTAAACTGGATTAAAAAGCAGAAGCTAAGGTTGAGCACTTTACTACATTCTGCTAAATGCTTTGATTTTTTACGTCATTTAATGTAGATAAGGTATTAAGCAGATTGTACATCAAAGCCATTTTTAAAAAGCAGTCCCTGTGAAGGATTTATTCCCACTTACCTGTTTGTTCCTTTTCTAGTTTTTTGTTTGGCCCTTTCTTCCCTGGATCTTTGGTTTTATTTGCTTCCTCATGCTGTCTTTGTTCGGCAAGAGATTTATTCAGCACTTGTGTGATCACAGAATCTCCTTCACCAACCAAAAACATGTTCTTAAACTTGTTATACAACATTGTAGACTTTTCCATGATAACCTGACTAACTTTGAATCGCCGTATCTGAGAAAACAAAATACACATTCATAATTGTTTTCCTGATTTTTTTAAAGTTACTTTTTAATGAAGTGGTGATAATAAGGAAATTTTAAAATTTCTGCATAACTCCAGATCACTTACTTTTTTCAGTGTTGTAATCATCTCTGTGTGTTTCTGAGCTTGCTGCATTGTGACCTGAAGTGAAGCGAGTTCATCCAAGGCCTCAATACATCTGTTCACATCCTTCATGACAAAACAGTGATTTCATAACTGTTAATCACCACAACCTATATAATCTATTTCTAAAGTTTATTTTTAAAATCTCAAACAAGGCAGTTAAAAATAACCAGTAACAGACCCTGTTACCTTAAATTTACACATACTTACAAAAATCTTGTGAGAAAATAAAATATGAAGCTATAAAAGCAGCACTGTATTTTTAAATGAGGTATTAAACACTTACGAGGTTATCAATTTTGAGTGAATTTTTTATTTCAGCATGTATCCTTTGAAGTCGAGAATCCATTGATGTTTCTATAAATTAAAATGTGAAACACAGTAAATAGTTTTTCCAAACCCAATATTTCTGTATCATCTAAGCAAAATATAATGGAAAGGTTTGGTGAATTTTAAAAAATGTTCTTAGTAGTCTGCCTACGTCACGAAGAAGTTATCTGGCATTTTTACTATTTGGTTTAGGAAAGTCACATTCATCATATAAGCAAAAAGAAGTCTAGCTGCATATGTTTCTAAAATAAGCAGTCTGCAACCTTAAACACCTGCTTCACCTTACAAGTTTGACCAAAAATAGAAAATCTATCTGAAACCATCTGTCAAAAATGGGAAAACATGTAGCTTTTGGCAATGTTGCAAAAATTTGACTTCATCAGATAATGAGCATTAACACGACTCCTTAGCATCTTCACCTGATTACAGTTAAAATTCAATGCAATGTATATAGAATCCATTAGGGTTTGAAAAAGTCTATTTGTAGGATTTAAGAACATAAGATGACTGATTTCAAAACTTATACATGAAAAATTAAGTGTCTATAACTTCCTTTCTATGTTTAACATAATTTTATACATTTTAGAAAATGAAACAACTAACCTCGCTTCTTCTCCACTTTCTTTACTTCTGGCTTCTTTCCTTCATCTTTATTCTGCCTATCAAATGTTAACACAAATATTTCAAAATATTGGAACTCTGTGATGGATTACCAAATGCCCACAATCCCTTAAGTAAAAGTTAAAATTTAA
Source organism: Equus caballus (assembly GCF_041296265.1). Lineage (NCBI taxonomy): Eukaryota > Metazoa > Chordata > Mammalia > Perissodactyla > Equidae > Equus > Equus caballus. The sequence continues at coordinate 48,520,703 of NC_091706.1, forward strand.
GTCAGTAGCCTAGATCACAAAAATTGACTGATTTTTAGAATGCTGCAATGCCACAACATTAGTATTAACTACTGTAAGTATAAAACTCAAAACATGTAAAAATTAACATGCTAAAATAAATACTCTAACAATATAATTTTTCAGTAGCATCACAAAATAATTTTAACAGTCGTCATGGTGAAGTTTTTTCCCAGCAACAGTGTGTTGTTAAAAGACCAATCTCGTGGTCAATGGTCAAACAGGTCATAGTGGGAAAAGAATGCCTTTGTTTCATAATTCTACATCACAATTATTTTTAAGAGTAGCAGTTCAAAATAGACTGATTTAATTGTTCCCACATCTCCAAAGGATAGATAATTGAGAGGTGTGAAGTCAGTTTCAAGGTTAAATAGTTTATATTAAAATAGTTTCTTTGCCAATATATCAAACTTAAATGACATTCACTAACATTTACATGTTTCACAAATAAAATTACCATTTTACTGTAAATCACAAAAATAACCATTTAAAAATGAATTCTTAATCATTTCTAGTACCTTGGCTTGGAGTTCGGGCCCTATTATAAACCAATTCAAATAGACAAGAACAAAAAAAATATCTAAAAATCAGTTTGTTTTTTTTTTAAAAAACTTTATTTTAAAATTTTGGTTACAGTTTCATTTTTGTTTTCTTAACAAGTCTACTGTTTAATCTCTCAGGATTAAAAAAAAACAATTATTAAGATTCTAAAGAATTAAACAACAAAGGAATGTCAAGGGAAGGGCACAGCTGCCCCATTCTCTAGGGTAGAATAGCTATTCCAGTTTAACACCTAGCTTAAACAAAATGAAGTTTTATATTTTCTAAATGAAATAATGTACAACCACCATCTTCATCTGACCTTATTATAACTTCCAAACACAAAGCTTCATTTTAAGCTTGGTAAAAAAAACTTAACAGGAATGATGGCCGACCTTAGTATGTAGTGTGTACCTTACAGGAAGTTTTTTTTTTTTAACAATCATAACACAGTAATAATGCCATTAATGAAGTCCTCAATTTAGAATCTGGAACATTCTTCCATCAAGGGGGGGGAGGGGGAAATTCAGTCCAATGAGTCTGTCTCAAGATCTTCATCTCTTGTTTGCTCCACTTGTATTCTCTTTTCAGTAACTGGATTAATGCTTTGAGCCCAAAATGAGATATATTTTTTATTACTGTAGATTACATGTTGTTTGGCTGGGAATACAATACAATAAACTTTATTTTGCATAATGCATTTCACACAAGCTGCATCTGAAATGCTTTACAGAGCAAAACTGTCCAAGTACAAAGTTTTGTAATAACAGGAGAAGGAAAGAAAACACAAATATTAGAATTTGAGAAAGTTACATTCGGAGGACATTCAAAAGAAACTGAAACACATAAAGATAACTTTGAGATACTGAAGAAGGGTTGGGCTAGATTAGTAAATCAACAACTAATTTTATATCTTAATTTGGGAGCATAATAAAGTTAAAAGCAACACACAGTCCAACTTTTCAGTGAAAGGATAGAAGAGGGCAGGTAACAAAATAATTTCAATATTTACAGAAATGATCAAAATCTAACAATTAGAGGGAGTAACATTTCTGACTGTTAGATCAATTTTTAAATTACTCCCTCAAGCAGCTCAAACTGCTTATATATCCTCCAAACAACTAAGAAAGCAGATAGTCAAATGCTATACTTGTAAATAAAGAAAAAGTACAAAATTATTTAAGAATACTTTAAAGAGTTTCACTGCTTATCATTAGGTTTGTCTTAGTAACCTAGAACATGTTTCTAAAATCACCACCTCACGAAAACAAAATAAACAAATTTTAGTCAGAAAAATGCAAGGCGCTTCACAAAGAAACGCTTGTCAGAGAAAGAACCCCGAAGGGACAGTCTAAAGATAACTAGGAAAACAAACATAACAACACATGAAGCGTAATCATCATTGCCATTGCTGTTTTCCTTCTAATACACTTATTTTATAGAGTAAATTAAAGGGGAAAGAAATTCCCCTATGCTAAGTATATGTTGTCTCCAAGTATCAAAACTTAAAAGAGAAATCAGCTTGGAACTTGATTTACATGGCACACATCTAATGCAAACCCTGTCAGCCTTTTAGATTTACTTTTACTGGCTTCTTGGATTTCCAACTGTGCTCTTCTTATTTTTGGCTGGTCTTTTGGGGGAGGCCTGATGGTGGTATGAAAATTAAGGATATTTCTTTCTCCACCAATATATTATCACCACTCTCTGTATTTAACACTATACAAGTAAACAGTAGAGGATGAGGCCATTTTCTGGAAAGCCACTAACAGTTAAATCCATCTGCACTTTCAGATTAAATTAAAAATAATTCACAGGGTGATTACATCAGTGAATTTCATCCTCTTACTCAGAAAAGAATGAAGACTGAAACACGATTATCATATACTGAAGATGTTTTTCTAACACAAAGGAAGAGTTGCTTCTTTAAAAGGCTTCATAAGGTCTGGAAAATGAGATTCTACTGTTTGAACATTTCATGCTAGCTTAAGAAACAAAATTTAGGAAACAATACTTACTGCTCAGTTTCCATTTGTTCCTCCTGCTTGCGTTTTCTATCTGATGCCTCTTTCTCATGTTGTCCTTTCACCATATTCCTTCTGTGAGCAGTCTGAAAGTTTCTTCCACCTTTTCTCTTCTGTTTTGAGAATTAGGATGGATTTATGAGTTAACTGTTAAGTCAAGTGACTAGTGCTTTTATGATTACAATCTTGGGAGAAAAAAGCAACTGGTTTTCTTAAGGAATAAATACTTAAAACTACTAATTTAGAAAAATCTCAGAATTACATATGTTGCTGCTATCTAAGTTTAACTTTCCCTTGATGATTTGGGGAATTAAAATCTATTTTCTGCACAATAGGAGTAATGTTCTTTGGTTAAAATGAAGTACGTCAGGCTGTTTGCCTCTACACTATGATTTTTGACTTAAGGACGTGTTTACTGATAAGTAGACTGCTCATCCTATTCGATTTGAAAATTTTTGGTTTCTAAAGTACTAACGAATCAGATAAAAATAAACAACAGATCTACACAACCTGGGTGTGTAGATCTGCAAGGCTATACACAAAACTTGTTTTTCTACAGAGAAGGATATGTATAGCTTTAATGAAATTCCCAAACTGTGGCATCGAAATAAAGTACCATTGATAAATGAACACTAAATAGGTCAAAAGAGTGGTAAGAGTATCACTGGGATAATTAATAGAAAAAAAAATACATATATATAATTGCACCTCTTTTATATCTGTCTTCCTTGCTCACAGCCTATTTTGCTTAATCTCTAACTTTTCTACCTTTTCTAGGTGGGGTTTTGGAAGTTTATTATATAATATTTAATTTCCATTTCTTGTGAAAAGGTAAGAAATCTAGAATGTATTTTAACACAGCTAATTCAAGTTTATTCAGAAAGGTAAAGAAACTCAGTTTATAAAAGTTAGACTTTGAAAGACACTGAAAGTTTACTAAGATTAAGAACTAACAGGAATCTAAAAGTAGAACAAATATTTTATTGGGTACATAAATGTTCTACCTTTTCACCTTCTTGATCGTCTCCTTCCTCTTCAGAATCAGAGGCTGATGTAACCCCTGTTTTAGCTAAATTTTTCCTTTTTGATTCAACTTCTTTCTTCCCCTCTTTTTTGTCTGGCTCTTTTCTTGGCTTATCTTCTTCCTTCTGGCCCTCTTCATCCTTTTTAAGCTGCTTTTTAGGTTGCTTTTCCTCTTGCCCTTTTTTCTTACTTTTTTCTTCTTCAGTTACCCTGTTTTAGAGAGAGCAAGGGTGGACAATGAACTTTCATGTATCATTAATACTTCTCCTTCAACCATACTCTCCCAGTCAACTGAGTAAGTATTTTGGATAACAATAAGCTATAATTTATTTTTTATTTAAGGACTAATTTAAAATACCTTTAAGTAAAATATAATGGAGTGTCTTTACCATCCAACCATAAAAGGGAAGAACCATCCTTTTCATATAATAAATGAAAAGATACAAAAACTATAGTGCCATTAATGTAGCAGACAAGTGATTTTCCCATTTGTTTTCCAAGTTTTTTGTAATGTGATTCACTCATTGATAAAAATAACATGGAGTACCATCTTATATGCCAAGGTACTATTCTTGACTCTGGGGATACAACACTGTATAAAATGGATGATATCCCTGCATCTTATGGAGGTTATATTCTACATATTTATTATAAATTATGTTTAAAAAGTAGATACCCTGGGAAAAAAGTTGCAGAAGTGAATTGTATATGATCAAATATGGTCATTTTAGAATTCAAAGAAATATCCCCTGCAAGGGCAAAGGCTCCCAACTTACACATACAGTGGTAAAATATACGGCCAAGTAAGCATAATATCAAACAGGGCTGAACTCACTGCATCTAAGCATTCCTATCACCACTGGATTTCACTGACATCACTAAACAGGTCAAACTACAAAAACTGCTCAGTAATCCTAGTATTAGTATTGGATGATATTTATACTAACTGTGTACAGCAGAAATTAACATGAGTATTTATGTTATGACAGTAGGCTCTAGAAGGACAATCAAATGATGCCAATGCTAACCACATAATTTTATGGATACGTTCAACTACAGCAATCCTATAAAGAAATACCACGTGAAGCTTGGATGAGCTGTTGCTAACCTTTTTACTGTTCAAGGAATTTCACTGAGATTTTTACAAACTACACAATTACATCAGTGGATTTGAGAGCTGGAAGGGACTCAGATCATATAGTCCAATCCATTCCACTGGACAGATAAGAAAATGACGATGCAAAAGGTCAAACAATTTGCCCAATGTCTCAATTCCAAATCCAATGACCTACCAGACAACTGCTTCCTTGAACCCTTAAGAGATTATTAAACTGGAACAAAAATAATTCACTTTTTATCTTTTCAGAAACTTTTTTGTCACATAACTATCATTGGGTATGCTTATTTTCAAATGTCATATGGGTTTCACCTTTTAACTGATGGAAGGAAAAGCATGCAACTAAAATCATTCAACTTTCTTCAATATTTCCATGTATGTAAATACTGTGATAATCAATTTCATGGAGATGGGAATAGACAGTCAAATATAAACAGCATTTTTATGGCTCTTAAATAGATATTGACCAATTGCCTCCCCAAATTGTTACTCCCTTACAGAAGGAAGCAGATATTAAAAATGCAAATACCCTTTGACCCAGCAGCTCTGCTTTGAGAAATGTCTTCTAACCAATACATTTGCACATGTACAAAACAATAGATGACAATGTTTTTAAAAGAATGTATTCATACATGGGATAGATCTTAAGAATCGTGATACATACACAGTGGAATACCATGCAGCTGTTCTTTTCTTTTTTAAACATAAATTAAAAAGTCTATCATAAGGTCTTAAGAAACGGGATTATTATTCGAGGTTTTTTTAACATTATCAAAGCAGAGAATTCCCATAAACCATAACTATCACTGCTTGCTACAAATAATGAGTCTTTTCCCACTGGTCCTCCTTACTTCCTTCAGACTTCGCCATACTAACAATTTCCCTTTCTAATAGGTCAAGGTACAGAAGGAAAATTGTATTTGTAAATTTCTTTAGTCTTTTAATATATGTTAACACAAGCGAAAACTTGTGCTAAAAATGCAAACACAACCCCAGACATCTCAGCGGCTTATAACAAATATTTATTTAACATGAGGATTATGAGACAGTTTCAGCTCTTCTGGGCTCTGTTCTACTGTCTTATCATTTCAAGACCCACTGCAAAGAAGCTGTCACTAACAGATACATGCTATTCTCATGGTGGAAAGCAGAGGTTTCAAAAGAGCTTAAATAGTTGAGCTCTGCACTCCACTGACTTTATGCCCAGATACACAGCCAGGAGTAGCTACAGTCAATGCCCAGCCGACATATAGCATAAATAATAAATCAATATTGTAGACTACTGCTATTTTGGGGTTGTCCATCACCTTAGCAAAAAAGCTCAATTAACAGAGAAATTGATACCAGTAATAAAAACCTAAAACATGTGACAATGGCTTTGGTACTGGGAAATTGAAAACCTTAATATTTTACTATACAATGGGTAAAACTGTCACCTACGATAACTTGAAAGAAAATTTATTCAGTGACCTTGTTTATGCTGGCATCTTTAGCTGGTTACTATCAAGATACTATTTTTTCCTGTTTTTTCTCCCCAAATACCCCCAGTACATAGTTGAATATTTTAGTTGTGGGTCCTTCTAGTTGTGGCATGTGGGATGCCACCACAACATAGCCTAATGAGCGGTGCCATGTCCGCACCTGGGATCCGAACCGGCGAAACCCTGGGCCGCCGCAGCAGAGCGTGTGAACTCGGCCACGGGGCTGGCCCTAGCAAGATGCTTTTGATAGGGCACTTCAAGAAAGAGATGAGTTCAAAAATAATAGGATGACAAAGGAGAACTTAAAAATTTCAGTGTTGAAAGTCACTTCCACCCTGTACAAGATTTTCACATTCAGACAAAGACTGGGGTCAAAGATCCAATAAGGGTATAAGCTGCCAGCCTTTCCTTAAGAATTCAAATTGGGCTACTTTGATCCTTCAGATGGACAATTGGTTCTAGGAAAAAGAGAGCAAGGGGTCTCTTCTGAGGAGAACCTGTAAATTCAAGGTGCCTGTAATTAAGTATAAAAAGATAAGCATGTCTGGTGATGTACACTCACTGCACATGAAGCTGAGCAGAATGAAACAGACACAACCCCAACAATGAAGTGTTATTACCAAAAGTGACACCAGCCTGCATCAAAAGAAAGTAATGGAGATCTAAAAAGGAACCATGGGCCCCCAACTCCCTATAGTTTGAAAGCACACTGAGAAAGTAACTCAGCTGAGAAAGGGTAATGTTCTCCAAGACCTTTTCAGATGCAACAAAAGATGATACTGAAAAAGCAGAGAACTCTCAGAGGAATCAGCCAAAAGCCATGGAGAAATATGGACTAGGAAGATGCTTTCAGGGAAAATTGAGGCCCAATCAAGGGCACATTCCTTATATCTAAAATATGGGGCTCTCACAATATTTTCCCAGCATTCAGATTTCCTAGGGACAATGACTGCTGTGTGCCTCTTGATCTTGTCCTTTCCAAATGGAAGTAGTACTTATTTTGATTCCCTATCCCACATCTACATGTGTGTATGAAGGTGAGAAGGGAGCAGATACTTGTATTTCTAGTTCCAACATAAGGCCTTGATCATGAAATCCGAGACTTTCTGCCTGATGCTATGATCAGACATCTTACTTACAGAGGGGATGAGTGAGATTTATTTGTCATGTTTGGAAACAAAAACCAACTCACCTGCATGTACCTAATTTCTTAATTTCACTGCAGTAGTTAAAACCATGTTGTAATTTTGTGCCACTATTTTTGAGAATACTTTAACAGCTAGCTTGGTAGTAAAATAAAATTCTTTAAACATATTGTGGTTGAAAAGTACCAACACTCCAGTATTCTGTAACTAAAATTTCCTATAAAAATGTTTCATTCAAAACACTGTAGATACATTTTTAAATAACATACTTACTTGAGCCTTCTCTATACAATCTTTAAACACAAAAGCTACAAAACATTTTGCTCTCGTTGTCTAAATATACACTCCTTCTGGTGAAGTTTCTACCCAGAAAAGCCAACATAAACAAGATCCATATGGGGAAAAGTGTCAAGGAAAAAAACCTGATTATTTTGTTGACAACTAAGTAGTTATCATTCAAAAAATACTTTAAAATTTTAAATTTACATTACAAAAATAATTTTAGTGTTATTTTAAAATAAAACTTATTCTGGAAGAGCTAAAAAAGATTTGTGGAAATTCCTTCAAAAATACTTTGTCTAAAATTTCCTTAAACATACAATCTTGCCCAATTTCCCTATTACAGATTTTACCCTGCATTATATCTAAGTATCTTTATATCCTATATATGAAGAAAATGTCTTAATTAATGAAATCACATCAGATTTTTCCTGATTCCCCAATATTACCTTTTACATAATAAAAGTTTTTCAACAGTTTTCCCCATAATTTTTAGAAACAGAAACTGTAATAGCAACAAACATCCTGTAAAATAAAAGTGGTAAAAACACACAGAAAGTTATACTTATTTAAAGTGAAATGTCTCATTTATTAAGTAACTAATTATACGATAAAAATAAACTCACATGTCACTCTCTGAAGGACAGGGCTGTTTAACCATTTTGGGTCTGCCTCTTGGTTTTGGAATCTTGACTTCTGTAGCTAACATTCACAGGAAAAGAAAATTTGTAACTACCAGCTTTCCCTTTAAGATGGAAATCTCACATACAAAGATTATAAATGATATACTAAGAATATTCGTGGTTTATTACCATTATTTTAAGTTTTAAAGATAATATCCCCCCAGTGGTTTAAATGAGCAACAGAAGAAAACTGAAAGAGGCACATCAACAGAATAACTTTCTTGTCCTTAGTATGGCTGAGAGGGCTTAAAAGAACACCCTTCATTGTTGTTTTAACAGGAATATCACAAAATTCAACTTTATAATAGACAGCAGGACTTACACCCAATATTCATATGCATATTACAATATTATGTGTATATGTACATTCACATTTTTGAATTCACTGAATTTTCTACCACCACCATTAATTTGATCCATTACAATATTAAATTCCAACATAAAAATTACGTAAACAAATTCTCAGTTTTTTCTTTTCTTTTCTGGGTATTACTCATCTTACCCCTTATTAGCAAGAATCCTATTATGAAGTAGAAAAAAAACCTGGCTCTATTTTGGTTAATTTTCTTTGTTTTTACTTTGTATTAGAGGCAGATCCTTCCAAACTATTTCCAATTTGCCAAATTAGGAAAATACTTTAAAGAGGCAGTGCTGAAGATAGCTGCATATTGTCAAGGTCCTAAACAAAGAATGCAATAATTGAAAATATTAATAGCTTTAATTATTCAAATGATGTTTCCCTTGCTTTCATTATGACTCCATTTGGAAAGCTTGTATTTTCTAAAGTAGGAGGTAAAATAAACCTATCATTCATGGAATTGAAACCTCAACACAGCCTTATTTGCACCTATTGGAGGAAAATACAACAGGGATAAAACAGAAAATGAGAAAAGTCCCAAGCAATTATTTCATATTTAAATACTTTATTACACAGGGCAGAAACAATCATGTTCATCCCCTTTGAGATTTGTGTATTGTACAGAACCAATTGCCTATCCACTTATTCCAAAGCAGCTGAGGTACAACACTTTCATGGACTGGAATATTAATCAAAAGCCAGAGATTGAAACATTAAAAATCCTACCTGCAGGTCGTCCTCTTTTAGGACTCACTTTTAGATTAACAGACGCTGTTGCTGTTGTCACTACTCCTGCCTCCTCAGTTTCTACTTGTTTTTCTGCCTGAATCACAAAGATTTAATTAACGTATTCAGCAAATAGTAGGCATTTCAAGTTTAAATCAATGGCAAAAATACGCTACTCTAAGATAATGAGTTCAAGTATAAGCATAACTTCTATATGATCTTTATAATTTTTCAACAGTCAACTCCTCACAGAGTGACACCCCCAAACTTAGCTTATAATTCTAGTGAACAATTCTAGGAAACAAAAAATTTGACTTTTTATATATTCTGAACCTAAAAGTCATTTGTAAAAATAAAGCTAATATTCTTAATGCAAAATGGTGACCAAAGTATGATGTAATTACACTAACAATTCATACATTGCTTATAAATGTATTTTCATTGAGTATCTCAAAATGCTAACACTTTACATTGTGTACTTATGATACAGAACCTAAGTTAGTATTCTAATACAGTCACGCGGTCGCTTAACAACAGGAATATGTTCTGAGAAATGCGTTGTTAGGCAATTTCGTCATTGTGCAAACATCACAGAGTGCACTGACACAAATCACTACACACCTAGGCTATATGGTACTAATCTTAGGAGACCACTATCTTATATGTGGTCTGTAGCTGAAATGTCGTTAGGCAGCACATGACTGTATTAGAAAATGCAAGAAGTTGCTGATACACTTCTTAACTTTGCTAATACAAATACGTTTTACTTTTGAACTGAGACTGAGATCTGCTGGTCTTCCCTAGGAGTTATTCTTATTTTCATAAAGAGATTTACTCTCACAGAGTAAGAAATTCCAATCACCCTTTGCAAACTATAATGTCCCCTAAACAGACAATAGCACCAAACGAGAATCAGTTTACTTGGTTCAGGCATTAGAAGAGAACAAAGGTTAAGAACTACCGATTAGGTATGATCTGCAAACATTTAAGAGATAATGCCCAGTACTGGTAAGGATGCAGAGAATCATTCATATATCCATTACTGATGATCAGTAAGTAATAATCAACAGACTGCTAACACCTTTCTTAATATTGTTATGAATATCAGCAATAAAGAATACACAAATCTAACTCAGTAATCCCACTTCTAAGAATTCATCCATTTCTTTTTTAAGCTTTTTAAACATTACTTTTGCTTTTATAATTGGAATAATGCATATTCAAAGCATTATTAAAAGTCAATAAACTCACTGAAGGTAACCCTTGAACTACTCCCTAAACATTAGCTCAAGGTGCATTTCTAGCATTTTAAGAATTTACACATCACCTAGCCCTGCCCCAATCCTGAATCAGTAGCTCTGGGGTAGGGAGCCAGGCATCTACCAAACTCCCCAGGTACCAAAGGTTGAGAACCCAAGACTCTATGAGAGCTCCTTTACCACTGAGGAATTAAGAGGGCAAAAGTTCAATAAAATTCAGTTCAAAGTGATGAGCTCTTCAGTGCAAGAAAAACCCTCTTCACTCACACTTTCTGCTTTTGGAAATAAATCAAGACACCGCATGAGAATTACAAGTAAAACGGATCATTCTGAGGAGATACCAATTTAAGAGGTAACAAGTTCTTCAATAACTAATACTATAAATAAAAATATATTAACACTAATACTAAGCAAAAACCAGCCCTACCATGGACACATATTCTTGACTGTTATAGCAAAATCATTCCTTATGAAAATAAAATCAAAGAATAAGAAATAACTTATCCAGAGAAAGGACAGTTATTTCAAATATACATATATTTAAATATCTTAAATGCAAATATTCTGACTGAAAATTAATTCCATATTTTACCTGATCTCACTAAGACCTCTAACCCTTTGACACAATTTCTCCCCATTTATTACCCACCCCACCGTCTAGCTCTACTCCTCTCATGACCTTACCTAAGGCCTACCAAAATCACCTCATGGGACTACCACTCACACACATCCTTAAGCCCTCCAAATTGTTTCGCTGCACCGCTCCCACAAATCTCCACCAGAGGATGACTATAAAACTTCATCTTCCCTGCTCTTATCCCCTGTTGCTGAGCCCCGCTAAAAAAATCCTACAGACGTTTATTCATTTTATGCACTCTCAGTTGGGATCTCAAAGCCATCCATTAATCCTTTACCCTGTCTGTTGTCATGCTCTCCTCTTCTCCCCTCACTAGCATAAACTTTCAATCCTTTCTTCCTGCCTTATACCATACGTGCAGTTTTCTTTTGAATTGGGTGGGGGAGAAGGAAGACTGTAGCCAACAGAAAGGAATTCTCTTAATTTCCCAGTCTCCGTAGAAATTAACAGCCTCCTCCAAGGCCTTTCAATGTTAGAAAGAATGAAATGTCCATCTCCTTCCAAAGTTCCTTCAAATGTGCCCTCCCTTCTCTCATCCAGCATAGGCTTACATACAATAATTTATACTCTTTCCACATCTCCGATCTTTCCTACTTTTGCAAAGTAAAAGTGTTAAAGCCTCTACTTATATTTTTTCACTTTAAACACTCTCTTTGCAAATCCCTGTTGCTACATTCTTTCTCTTTCCCTTCAAAGGTTTCAAAAGTAGTGTAACTTTAACCTCAAACATTTTATTCTCCAACCCACTTCATCTATCCTTACCACTTGACCTTAAAGTATCCAGGGGGAGCCTACATGTCAAATATCCTAGTGGCCTCCTCTACATCAGGACACCACCGACCACTCCCTCATTCTTAAACTCTCTGCTCTCTTGTTTAGCTTGATTTAGCCTCTCTTACATTTTCTCCTGACAGTTCATTCTCAGTCATAATTTTACAAAGCAACCTGTCAACTCAATTATATTCCCTTGGGGTTCTGGTTTCTGCATTCTCCCCAGTAAATTTCTCCCTTGACTACTTTATCTATTATCCAATCTTTCCGCAAGTGACTGCATCTTTAACTTTTACCTTTCCCCCTTTGGTTCCAGAACAATATATATCTTTAGTCCAATTCCCACAGGTGTTTCACTTTCTCCTCCCCATGCCTCTGTTCCAAACCGACATCCCTTGCATTCTCAGAACCTAATCTAGTCACCCAAGCCAACACCCTGGAGTCATCCTAGATTCCTCCCCCCTCCCTTTATACCCACTTCCAATCAACTATCCACTGTGCCTCCTAAAGTGCTCTTAAATCCATCTCACCCACACTACTAAAAAACCTGCTATAACATAAGGCCCCTCTTGCCCTTCCAATCTGATGCTAATTCCTTAGAAAGGCCTTTCACAACTTAGTTCCCAAGTCACTATCCTAAGTCCCCATTTTAACTCTCATTTTATGTATTTATTGTCTGTTTCAACAAAAACCTAAGTTCAATGAGAACTGAGACCTCCTCTTCTTTACTCACTGCTCAATTCTGTGCCTGGAAAGTGAATGAATGAATTAGCGAAGCCCCATCCTTCATACTGCTTTAAAAGAGGAGGCATCTAAAATTTTAAATGATTCACTGGCTTCCCTTCCTTTTTCTAAGTTCAAGTTCCTCAGGATAACACGGGGTTTTTTGTACCCTTTTCCCTCAAACTTTATAGTCAGGTAATACTGAAATGCAATACTTGAAATGTTTGGAATGAAATTTTCTCTACACCTATACTATTCAAATTGCCTCACATCTCCTTCCCCTCCTTCATATGACTGACAAAATTCTGCCCATCTTTTAAAATCTTGTTAAAGTTATCACAGCCCCTGCCACTGTAATTATGTTTTCATATTTTGCTTCCTCGAGATACTGAACTCTTAGTTTTCTTTGTATCTCTGGCATACAATAAGAGCCTGAGACATAAATAGGTCAGAAAAAGCTGTGATGAACAGAATTTCATATAGAGAAGAAACTCACACTGATTACAATCATGAGGTACCTAGTCCTGAACTGTCACATACTCTCCTATCATGCAACAATGCTGTGAAGTAACAACAACATCATAACAGACAACACTTACATAGCAGTTACTATGTACCAGGATTTATTATGAAGATTTCACTTGTGTTAACTCACATAATCCTCTCAACAACCTTATGAGTATATATTATCCATTTTACAGAGAAAACTTGAGGCAGTGTCATTAAAAGAAATGAAAATTGGTGCATTTTATTTCCGTCACCATTTAACTTATCTTAAGGGTGCTATATCTAGGAAAAGATACACAGATAAGTAAACGACATAACCTACCCTTTAAAAAAATTAGAGGATTTAGACTAAAAGGCCAAGTTTAAATTAAATAGTAAGGTTTCATTATCTCTATTCTTCCTCAATGCAACTAAAATAAAAATTCTTTTAAGATCCTGTGGTTAAGCAGTAAAATTACCTTTCTCTTTCTCCCTCTTCTGGCAGCTTTTGGAGTGGTTATGTCAATTGCTTTAGTCACATCCTAAAAAAAAAAAAAACAGATGAAATGGAACAAATTATATCAAGACTGAAAGAAAATTTTTATTTTTTTTAAAGATCGGCACCTGAGCTAACAACTGTTGCCAATATTTTTTCTTTTTTTTTCTGCTTTTTGTCCCCAAATCCCCCAAGTACATAGTTGCATATTTTAGTTGTGGGTCTTTCTAGTTGTGGCATGTAGGACACCGCCTCAACATGGCCAAATGTGCGGTGCCATGTCCGCGCCCACGATGCGAACTGGCAGAACCCTGGGCCGCCAAGGCAGAATGCACGAACTTAACCACTCAGCCACAGGGCCGGGACCCATGAAAGAAAATTTCTTAAAACTAAAAGCCACAGACACGTTTCATTAAAAGTAATAGGGAAACTTGTTTTGCTTCTCCGACATTTGAAATTATAAACATTAAAAGTCTTAACAGTATCATTATAAAGTGAAATAGCCAATATCTTTGCCCCAAAAACCTTTCCTCTGTCAGATCAAATATAGAAGTCACCCTTGCTAGTACATAGGAAGTTTGTCTATTTAAATTTACAGAGCCACTTTTTCTATAGTAGAATCTGGAACTTTAGGGCTGTAAATTTTAAGAGATGACTGAGACTTGGGCGATGATCTGACCACCATTTTATGAGGCCTAGAAGGGCTAAATGAGCATCCCCACCCAGAGATAATGAGAGTTGGAAACAAACCACGGTTTTTAAAAATTTGGTTCAATGCCCTTTGCAGTACATCCATCAAACAATACCCTGCTTTAAAAACACCCCTGACAGGGGCTGGCCCCGTGGCTGAGTGGTTAAGTTCGTGCGCTCCGCTGCAGGCGGCCCAGTGTTTCGTTGGTTCGAATCCTGGGCGCGGACATGGCACTGCTCATCAAACCACGCTGAGGCAGAGTCCCACATGCCACAACTAGAAGGACCCACAACGAAGAATATACAACTATGTACCAGGGGACTTGGGGGAGAAAAAGGAAAAATAAAATCTTAAAAAAAAACAAAGAAAAACCCCTGACAGTAACCACTCTCCTACAGCCAGACCTCATATTTTGCACAGCAAAGTAACTTCAAAGAAACATCCAGGCATCTTAAAGATGCAAAAATTATTTTAGAATACAAATTTAATATTTACACAAGGAAATTTTAAGAGTACTTTCTACTTTGTGATCAATTGACCAACTTATTTTACAATTTATTCCTTGCAACAAAATGGGTTTAAAATGCAAGTGAAGTCAAACACACCTCATTGCTGGCTTTTTCTTCATGGTCAGTGTCTTCCTTTGAAACACTAGTTTCTTTTTCTTCAACTTCAACATCAGATGATGCATTTGATTGTTTAGTTGATGCCTATGAACAATCAAGTCTATTAATTTGACAAAATAAGATTTTACCCCAACTTTAAAATTTCTTACCCATGAAAAATCAAAAGCCTGTGTGCAAGGAAGTTAGAAAAGTACCCACATTTCTGTTCCATAGGACGCTTTTAATATATACAATTTTTAAATAGTTTTTAAATGCTCTGATTTTCTTCTAAGTCTTATTAAGGGATTGGATTCCTGTAGGTGAATATATACAAGTGCAGAGGATAAAACAACGAGGCTGAAATGAAAGGATATTACAAAGAACACCATTCTGATGTTCTAACCAACAAATATCCAACAAGATACAGTGGAAGTTGATTGAGAATAGCACAGACCTGCACTGTATTCAGCTACTGAGATATTCTGGAGAGACAAGCTTATCTATGTACTCTAAGACAAACAGCTTCTGCAAAGGATATATATCACAGCTTTATTTAAAGACTTTGATTAGTCTATACTTCAAACTTAGTTTATTTATAATGCAGATTCCTGAGACCCAAACTTAAGTGATTCTGATTTAACAGGTACTAAGTGGAAGTCCAGTAATCATCACTAGATTTTAAAAGTACCCCATGGATGACAGATACTTAAGTGGGTGATCTAGGGCCCAAGACTCTACTAACACCAACCAAAAAGATGAGTAACAGAAGCAACAAAGCACATCTTGGGAGGTGAGGGTACGCACAGATCTACAAAGTAGCACTGTGATCCAAACTGTGCCCCTTTCCAGTTCCATGTACTCTAGCTAAACTTTTAAACTGTAAACCCATTTCCTCTTTTGTGAAAAAGGCAATGCTGATAACCCACAAAATTATTATGAAGTTATAACAAAAAAATGTAAAAATGCCTTCAAAATTACTTATAGCACTACAGAAATTTTCATAAATTATGATGGCCATTTTTTGTCTGTCTGTCTTGTGTAAGTATGGGCATCACGGCCTTTCCCAAACCCTAGAAATATGCCACTAAGGATGCATCTGGGCAGAGAACAGAGTACATCACACCAGGACAATCATTTGTACTTTTGTTAAAGACAGAAAATTCTTGGGTTTCATACATACAACCCACTAAAAATTTCATTGTGAAATGGAAAATTCCAAGTATATGTGGTGAAAACTACCTGGAGATTAAGTAGGTAGATAGAACAGAGAACAGGGTGACCAAGCTGCGCGATCTGGTGGATGAGAGAGACCTTGAAGGTAGAATCACAGGACACGTGATCCAAGTGAAGTTACAAAATGTTAGCTTCAGGAAATAACCAATTCAGTCTCCTTGGACTCCCATTACACAGTCAAGGCAATAATGATGGGAAACCATTCATCCATTCTTACATTCATGCAACAAATATTTAGTGAATACCTATTCTTCCCACACACAGAATAATGCCAGGCACATAGGACATACAACGTCTTTGTTCATGGAGTCAACGCCTGTGGTAGTTAAGACAAGTACAGCCAGCAATTATGATATGACATGATGAGTACTCTAACAAATGAGTTTTGGGTGATAATGAAGGCATTTAGGATCATCTAATGCAGCCTTGGAGCATCAATGAAAGACAAACATTCCAGACATAACAGCCTCTGAAAAGTTCTCAAAGACAAGAAAAAGCGTGACACATGCAAAGTAAAAAAACATAGGTTTAAAAGTAGAAAGTTGCAAAAATTTCAATTTGTTGCCATCTACTTCTTTACTCATACTCTTCCTGGTTTTTTACTACCTCAAGTCTAATATAAATGAACAAAAGCTCTGGACACATGGAAAACAGAATACAAAGGAGGTTTAAGGATGTTCTTCTAGACACCAAAAACATTAAGTGTAATTTGCATAGTGCTGTAAGTACTTTTGTCACATATTTAACTTAACCCAAGTGAGGATCATTTCCTAATACAATTTTACAGATTTAGAAATTAAAGCAAATAAGAAAAAGAACACACACCCTTCAAGTTACAAAACCTGAATTTAAGAGAACAGTACACATGGGTTTAAATTCAATAACACATTAAACAAAAACTCTCAATCAGGAGCTAAATAACCAAATATTTCCCAGCTTTCTGAGATCTGTTTAACCATGCAAATAATATTTTCATCAGTTCATCTAGATATGAAAGGTCAAGGTTCAATCTCACAAATAAGAACAATTTAATCTGAAATTCGCAAGGCTCTTAAATTAGTATTTATTTTCCTACAGCTAGAATAGTGATTATTCCTCAAGACTGAATAAATACTACTAAACTAAACGTGACATAAAATGACGCACCTGTTGACTTGAAAATTTCACTTTCGGATTGTTATCTATCTCCCATAAACCTTCATTAAAGCCTTTTCGCTTATTTGGTTTGCCGTACTTTTCCTTATTTTCTGAGTAAGGAAATATATCCTTTGGGCCTAAAAAAGCACTAAAAAAGGAGAGGGGAAAATGTGAGTGCAAAGCAATCTCAAATATATAATAAGTTATTAAATAGCACTACCCTATGATGCAATTATCAAAAATTCTTAATCTAAAATGCATTAAAAATCTTACATAATTAAAGGGTAGACACAAGTAATTATATTTAATTCCAAATACTTTTATTAAATTCAGTCACAAGCTCCTAGATCCATAATCCTATTTTAAAAAAACATGCAAGTTGCACAACAATATGAATGTATTTAATGCCACTGAACTGTACATTTAAAAATGGTAAAACAGTAAATTTCATGTCTATTTTACCACAATAAAAAAAATGCACAAAAGTGAAAAAAAACTATGTGACATAACTGCATTAATCAACATATTTAAATGCAGTCCAAATATAATTTTATTTGAAAGTAGTTTGGTATATTCCACAACTCATAAAACACTGTCAACAAGGTATATTACTATATGTATATTTCTTACATTTGTATATACATATACACACATCTTAAATTTTTAGAGTAAAATGAATATGTGTTAAGAATTTTACTTTATTCAATGAAGGAATCAGATGCTATAACTGGTTCATTAGTTCATTCACATACACATATATATAAAAAAGTGAATTTTTGTATTTGTGGTAATTATGTTCGATGAAGTCACTGTGAACACTGAATTAGTAAATATTGTACCACTGCTCCAGGGGAAATACAGAATAGGTTCCTGTGAGCCTCTCTCTGGTCACAAAATTTTAGTTAACCAATCAATGCATAACCTTGTTTTATGTGTTTCTGTTTAACGACACCTTATTTAATACATATTGGTAATTAATTAACAATGAACTCACAGCCAACAGCTCATGACATACCTTCTCTACAAGGCACAGCACAACGTTCTTGCACTTGAGAACACTAAATAACACTTCAGCACTACGGTTGGGGGGCTATTATAAACAGTGAAATGACCAACAAAACCACAAAAATACAAAAACCATGGAGATACATGACTGCAAAAAGGACGCCTGTTTACCGTCTGAAAGCTGGAACAAGAAGGCAGAGCACTGCCTCGTCCAGCCTTAGCTAGGAATGTGTGTATCAAGTTCCTCATTTTTTTGGGCCATTTTGCACAGACATGACCATGAAGGTGCCACAAGCACTGACTTGAGATTACAAATAAATTTTAATAAGCAAGTAAATCCACAAATACGGAATCTGCGAATGATGACCATCAACTGTTTTGCTGTGTGTACATACACCTATATATTTACATATATTCTCCGGAACAGAGCCCCTATGTCTCCCTAGGTCAGTCAGTTCTATAGAAGTCTGTCAGTTCTATAAAGGTAGATGCACAGTATATATGAGTTATTTGCTATGAGATGGTTGATAGACATGTATTTTCCAAAGCAAGAGGAAAACCAAATTACTACTCATTTCCTCTAAAATGTGCTACAATTTAAGATTAATTATTAATTAGGTACATATCACAAATTCCTTATCTGCTGAAATTCTTTAAGAATTAGGGACCTAATGACTACAGTTAACACTCTAGTTCGAATATTTAAAAAGGCTTTAAGATAAAATTTAAAGACTGAGAGCTCTATTTAAATATATTCAATGCATATAAAAGTCAGCTTTACTATTTAAATTCTGTAATTTAAGAATATTCATTATATCCATGTATCTTAACTGCACCATCGATTAAGGCACACTTAAATCATCATCATCTCATTTGATCCAGAAATTCAAACTTTTACTAGGCCTCATTCATTCCTACCCATAATCTCAAATTAGAAAAACAACACATTTAGTTAAAACAGTAAAACAATTCCTACTATGTAATCAGTTTAAAACTCCAAGTAAATGACCTGAGTTAAACCTCCATCAAAAATAAAGTATACCAGGCTGGCCTTGTGGCCTAGTGGTTAAGTTTGGTGTGCTCCACTTCAGCAGCCTGGGTTCAGTTCCAGGGCACGGACCTACACCATGTGTTGGTGGCCAAGATGTGGCATCAACCCACATACAAAATAGAGGAAGACTGACAACAGATGTTAGCTCATGGCAAATCTTCCTCAGCAAAAAAATGAATGAAGTACACTTCCAGTTACAACAAAGCAATTCAACACAACACAAATTCTCTCCTAAAAGTCCACAAAAACAACTCATAAGGCCAAAGACAACAACAAGAGAGACGATATCAACAGAGATCTGGAAGCTGGAAAGAAGACTGAAAAAACTGGATGCTAAGCAGCAATATAAAAAGACAGCACCCTCATTTATAGTTCAAAATCCCCAAAGGGCTCAAAATTGGTGGCAACAGGAATTTCAAGAAGTGGAAGGGATCTTAAATACTTAATGAAATTACAGAAAAACGGGTTTTTTTTTTTTTTTTTTTTGAGGAAGATTAGCCCTGAGCTAACATTTGCCCCCAATCCTCCTCTTTTTGCCGAGGAAGACTGGCCCTGAGCTAACATCCGTGCCCATCTTCCTCTACTTTATATGTGGGACTCCTGCCACAGCATGGCTTGCCAAGCGGTGCCATGTCCGCACCCAGGATCCGAACCGGCAAACCCCGGGCTGCTGAAGCAGAACATGCGCACTTAACCGCTGCGCCACCGGGCCAGCCCCAGAAAAATGTTTTAAGACCTTAAACAGATCAAATCCTGGGCACAGACATGGCACTGCTCATCAAACCACGCTGAGGCAGCGTCCCACATGCCACAACTAGAAGGACCCACAACAAAGAATATACAACTATGTACCAGGGGGCTTTGGGGAGAAAAAGGAAAAAATAAATAAATAAAACCTCAAACATAGGGCATTTTTAGATATGACTCTAAACTTAAAAGCTATTCAAAAGAGAAGACTGATTCTACCACGATGTTATTTAGCATATAAAGGTCTGAGTTAAATTTACATGGATTATTTTTCTTTTCTCAAAACAGGTAGTCCTCACATTGCGTGGCAGTGTGAAACCATAACAATGATCATGTAAGGCAAGCTTAATAAACAATGGGAAAAATTACTATTGTTCCATAACCTTTAAAAACTGTCAAAACATTAAACACTCTATTAGTGTTAAAAGTAAAAAAAAAAAAATACTAAATTATTTAGTACACTGTAATTTAAAACATTAGAAACCTCGAGGTCAAAGCGTTTCATTTCTTTGTAAAAAGCTGAAGAGTAGTTTGAACAGTTCATATAACTTATGACACGGAGTGGCCATATTTTTTATGCTTTGGCAAATTGTTATACTCTTTTCTAAGTCTGATCGTGATCAGCTTCCAACATTTTATCCTGTGCACTTTCAATGTTGTGAAGTATCTTTAATGTTTTCTGTTGGTGTCACATCCTCTGAGACATCTTCATCCTCTTCATCACAACCACTTTCCCTATTTATGTTGCTGAGCTTGCTGTGAATTATGTTCCTCTGGGTGCAGATCCAGTCTCTCCAAATGCAGCATGTCTACAGTCACAAGGTTAGCTACTTATTCTAGAAGTCCACTTACATTCAACTCAAATTTCACTTCTAGCATTATCAGTTTGTTTCTCTGCTGCCCTTTCATCTTTCTTAGCCAATTCCCTATTTTGTTGGTTTTATCTAATGTAACCTGGGTGGGTATATGGAGACAGAGGCAACAACACAACTACACTTCGCTGTCTATGCATGAACTGAGAGACAGATGCACACTGCCCAACACCAAGACTCTGAAGTAAGTGACATCTATGCATCTGTTATTTACACCTTCATCTGTGCACTGAAAAGCTAGCCACAAATTTTGTAGTTTATGCAATTACAGTTCATATTCCGGGGTAAGCGAAATCTGAACCATGTTGTTGGGGGACTGGTGTGATTTAACTAAACCATGGTAACCAATATGCATGTAGACTTGACCTATGAAAAGCTAAGGACTGCCTGTACCCTTCTCTCCTCTTCATGCTTCGACTTTAAATTCTACTTTTATCAAATAGCAATACTGCTATTCTTGCTTCCTTTGTGACTACATTATACTGTTACTTGGCCATGTCTTGTTTGAACCTTGTCTCACAAAGTAAGACACAGCTAGATTATTAATCCAATCCAAAGTCTTACTAGAACTTGATCTAGTCACATAATGCAATCACTTATTTGGTTTTATACCACCTCGTTCTACATATACCTTTTTATTATACGTGGTTAACCTTTATTCTTAATTTTGCTGAATAGGTTCTAAAAAAAATTCTCCTGCTGCTCCTCCAGATTCAAGTTTTCAAGCTCTACTTTCTATTATTTTACTATTATGTTCACATGATGTCATACTTAAATGTACATCTTTATCACTATACCAAAAATTAAATAACTATGCCTTTCCAACTGAGAGAAGACCTTTACAAATATAAATAATTCATGTTATGTATCAAAGGTTAAAAAAAATATTCACACATGAAAAGATGCTCAACATCGTTAGCTGTAAGTGGAATGTAAATCAAAACCACAATAAGATACTACCTTCACACCCACCAGGACAGCTTTCATAAAAAAGACAGATAATAACAACTCTTGGCAAAGATACGGAGAAACTGGAATCCTCATTCATTGCTGATGGGATTGTAAAATGGTGGGGGGCTGATTTGAAAACAGTCTGGCCATTCCTCAAAAGATTAAACATGGAGTATCATTTGACCTAGGAATTCCACGGCTATAGAAATGAAAACACGTCCACACAAAAGCTTGTACACAAATATTCCACAGCATTATTCATAACATTTAAAATTGGAAACAATCCAAAAATCTATCACCTGATGAATGGATAAATAAAATATGGTAGATCGATACAATGGAATATTTGGCAATAAAAAGAGATGAAGTACTATCATATGCTACAATATAGACAAACCTTGAAAACATGCTAAGCAGAAAAAGTCAGTCATAAAGACCACATTTTATAGTTCCATTTATATGAAACACCCAGAACAGGCAAACAGATCAGTGGTTGCCTACAGCAAGACAGGAGGGAGAACTGGGGAGAAACAGGAAGTACCTGCTAATGGGTACAGGGTTTCTTTTCGGAGTGATGAAAATGTTGCGCTAATGGCCACACTACTCTCTGGATATACTAAGATCTATTGAATTGCACACTTTAAATGGATGAGTTGTTTGGGATATGAATTATATCTCAATAAAACTGTTAAAATATTTTTGAGTGAATGAATATCATATCCTATCAAAGAAAACAAAAATGATCCATAGTTTTACCAACTATAGACAGCCAGTTTTCAGTCTTTTTTTTTTTTTTGATTTTTGGTGAGGAAGATTGGCCCTGAGCGAACATGTGTGGCTAATCTTCCTCTTTTTTTTTTTTTCTTCTCCCAAAGCCCCAGGACACAGATGTATATCTTAGTTGTAGGTCATTCTAGTTCTTCTATGTGGGATGATGCCACAGCATGGCTTGATGAGCTGTGTGTAGGTCCACGCCCAGGATCCAAACTGATGAACCCCAGGCCACTGAAGCGGAGCATGCAACCTTAACCACTCAGCCATGGGGCCAGCCCCTCAGTACACTTTTTAGTTGTATATATACATATAAATATGTAATTTTAATGTATTTGATACATATGCATCCATAAATACTTTTTCAAATTAAAATGAACATCTTTTAATGTCAACAATTACTTAACAACTACATACTATTTCATTGAATAACTATCCCAAAATTAATTTGTCTATTGTTGGACCATTTTCTATATCAAATTTTTATTTATTTATTATAAAGTAATGCAGCTATAATAAACATATTGCTCAATCTCTGCACATATCTTCATAATAAATTCTAAGTAGAACTGCTGAGTCAAAGGATATGCTCAAGACTAAGGGGCACCTTAATGAGACTCAAAAAACCTAGATGAAAAAGATGGTGGACAAAAAAAGAATCCTCCCACGTTCTCCTAATAAAAAAGAAATGATAATTATAGGACACGATGGAGGTGTTAGCTAACCCTATGGTGGTAATCATATTGCAACTTATAAATGTATCAAATCAACATATACACAATATATGTCAATTACATTTCAATTAAAAAAATATGAAAACACACAGAACCCTCCCTGGGGATGCAACCCCACCCACTTGGTGAAAGGGGCCTGGACCAGTCTGTAGACGGCCATCACCAGTCCCGCAGGGCTTACGTGGCCGCAGCTCTATTGTTCTTCAAAGCACTGCATCTTACCATGACATCATCATCTCAAAGAAAACGCAGTACAACATTCAAAAGTTTAGGGGGTGTTTCTAAAACACAGGAGTAAAAATGATTTGTTTTCTTTGTATAGAACTATCCTTTTATGTTGTTTAAAAAATTTAACAATGAAAAAACATACATTAATTAAATTTACCCACTGAAAAGAAACTTAGGGATCACCAAAATTCTCATTTTTTTTTCCCTTAAAGATTGGCACCTGAGCTAGCAAATGTTGCCAATCTTCCTTTTTTCTTCTTCTTCTCCTTCTCCCCAAAGCCCCCCAGTGCATGGTTGTATATTCTAGTTGTGGGTCCTTATGGTTGTGCTACCAAAATCCTCATTTTAAAGATGAGAAAACTAAAAGCCAGAAAGATTAAGTGAGTCAGGCAAGGTCATCTACTATACAGGAGAGCCTCAACTCTGTACAATGTTCCTTAAAAAGGTATTCAGGGTTTCCCTTATCCACTGTAATACAGTCTTTGAAACATCTACCAATAAAATATCGATGCCATATCCCTATACCTGTGAACTCGGACTTCAAATACCAATGTCAAAGCCCACAAGAATCCAGGCTAATGTAAAATATCCTAAGAAAACATCAAATCATTAACTACAGTACTAATTTTATATAATTCTGAAGCAACTTAAATCCTGCAAATGTGTTTCTTACGTGGCATACCCCTAAAGGCCCTGTCTTCCTGTGTATCCCAATTTTCACAGAATACAAGTACACAGAAAAGCAGTTACTTCTCTAAATTCACCCTTTTGTAAACAATGTGTAAAGGCACAAGAACACCAACATGTATCCCTCCAAAGCTCAGTTACCGCAAAGCTAGGACTCTTCCTTTAAAGCAAACCAGAAGTTGCATATAAAAAACGGGAAAGCTTATCAGAGCTGACGATACAAAGCTCAAAACACATTTAACTGTTGCCAAATAACACTACGAAACAGAAAGTCCTACTTTCTAAAACACTGATTCTAACTTGCTGCTTCATTTCTCCATTATTAAATCACAAAATATGAAACAGTGTTTCATAACTAGATTTTATATTTTACAACAGCATGCTTTATAATAGAAAATGATTCAATAAACAACTGAATATACATCTACCATGTGCCATAAACCTCTGGTATAGAGATGAACAAACAGTTCCTCTCGTCATTTGGTATAAGGCTTACAAGAAACCAGACAAAAGTCCCACACTAACACATGCAGAAGTTGTACACAAGAACCACTGTAGAAAAAAATAAATTCTTATCCTATGATTCATACCTTTATTCTTTTCTTGTGGATAGGTTATATGAAAAACTGACTACCACCAGTACCTCCCCATTCACCTTCACTCCTAAAACTGTATATTAGGCAGGTTTTAAAACAGCCTGTGATGGACATTTTTAAAGTTCCTAGAACAGAGAATCCAACTTCCTTGCACTAAGACAAGAGCAGTAAGAAGATAAAAGCAGCAAGAACACCATCTTCATGTAAATTTTCTAGACTTTAGAGAGAGAGACCCTATCTCTGAGAGTATTCCCTCAATTAGCAATGGTAATAAGCCAGCAAAACTCAAACAGCATTTCAAACAATTTAACAACACTACAGCTATTAGTCTTGGAAAAATAATATGCAAGACTATCTTTAATTAATAATAGCTGACAATTATATAGTGTTTACTACATGTCAAGCACTGTTCTAAGCATTTTTCATGTAGTATCTTGTTATTTGCACCCCAAAATTCTGAAGTGGAATATATTATTATTCCCATTTTATAAATAAGGAAGAAAAGCACACAGGGCTAAGTAACCTGCCCAAGGTCATACAGCAAGTAAGGCAGCTAAGATTCAAAGACAGTCTTCTGATCTACTTGTTTTAAACACTACATATAAATATTCATTAATGGACAGCAAATTCAAAATCAACAAATGATTTTACCCAGGGCATAGAGCTTTCAATCTATCACCAAATATGTATTTAACAGCTACTGTGCACCAGGCACTTAAGTAAATGATGACAAACACAAAAACCAAGGTCCCTGCTCTCCATGCTCTTCACTTATGAGTGAAGGAAAAAATTTCAGTCATTATTACAATTGAGAAAATACACATAAAAAGGAGGATTTGAGCTAAGATCTAAATGACTGAAAATCTGAAAGCATTGCTCAACAAAGGGAAAATAAGCAAGAAGGACCTGAGAGAAGATAAGCACATTTATCTAACAGTAAAATGTGATGAGGTTGGAGGGGTAAGGATAGGCTAGTTCATATATGGTCTTACAAACAGCACTTGTAGACAAAATCTGGCGGTTTTGTTTGTTGCTAATGTTAATAATGGAGCCACTGGAGGTTTTCGGTCAGGGAAATGACGTGATCTGATTGGGACACAAAAATCACTTTGATGGGACCGGCCCCGTGGCTGAGTGGATAAGTTCGCGTGCTCCACTTCAGCGGCCCAGGATTTCATCAGTTCGGATCCTGGGCGAGCACATGGCACCACTCATCAGGCCATGCTGAGGCGCCATCCCACATGCCACAACTAGAAGGACCCACAACTAAAAATACACACCTATGTACCGGGAAGCTTTGGGGAGAAAAAGGAAAAATACAATCTTAAAAAAGAAAATGAAATCACTTTGACTATATATGAAAAGTGGAAACTGAGACAAAGCTGGTGTTAGGACACTATTTGTAAGAGTTAACTGTGGCATGGACTTGAGTTGTAGTAAAGGAGATGGAGAAAAGTGGACAATCAAAACGCATTTTAAAGGAAAAGAACAAGACTCGCTGGCTGACTAGATGTGGGGACAAAGGGCAAAGACTAATACGTAATCAAGGAAGGCACTAAGACTTTTGGTCCAGCAAAGGACTGGGTCCACGTCAGTCTCATTTACTAAGACTCTGTTTTGAATATGTGAGTTTTTAGATACCTAATATATGGTCACAGCTGGCATACATCAGGGCTCATTATTGTCTAATATTCAAAACTTGATTGCTGGATGAATATACTGTGAATGTCATAAAATGCTAAGAAAAATCAGATGTTTGCAGGCCAGGAAAAAATGCAGTTACAAAAAGATTCTACTCTAAATTCACAATAAAAAATATCCTAATCTATAAATTAGTTATGAGTGAGTACAGTTTTCCAAATTACCATTTCTTCTTCTATGTTCTTCCTTTCCCATCTCCCTAACTACAGCCTGTTAGAGTAAACTCCCATTTATGCAAAATCCGAATTGAAAGGTTAAAATAACTACTCTCTCAACTTTCAAGGGGTAAAAAGACAAATCATCAAAGATCTAGTTTCTAAAAATTAACCTTAAGTATAAAAAAAGTTAAGTCACCAAACCAACAGACACAGCAGCACTGCCAGTCCAAAGATAAATGGTATACTTAGAACACTGAGGCACAAAACATTGCAAGTGCACTTTGAAATAAAAAGTTAGTATCATTAGCTTAATTTTAAAGTTACATTCTAATTCCTTAATATATTCTAATTTCTTGAATATTAATAATTCATTGTTTTCATTAACCGCTTTATACTACTGTTTTGTTATTAACCAAAGAATGCTTATAAAAGTTTAGTTATTTGGTGTAGTTTGTTTTAAAATTTACAGATATTTACAATATAAAAATCCTCATTTTTAAATGTTGGTGAAGGTATGATCACTCTTCTAAATTTAACATAAGAATGAACTATGTGTTCTATAGAACTATAAGTATATAAAAGGTCTAAAATCTGTCCCATTTCAGAAAAATCAAATTTAAAAAATTCTAAACTTGTAAAATTGAAAAGTTCTAAGGACTGTCTACTAACAGTACTCCAATACAGTGTTTCCAAACTTCACATGCATCAGAATCATCTGGAAGGCTATTAAAACAGACTGCTAGGCCCCACATGTCAGTTTCTGATTTAGTAGGTCTGAGATGGGGTGTCCAAGAATTTGCATGTCTAGCTAAAGTTCCCATGTGATTCTACTGCAGTGTGACCTGGTACCACATTCTGAAAACCCCTACTCCAATACACAGTATACAAAGTTTTCATTAAAAGATATCTTTACCTATAAAATTTATGGAAGAATTTTTTTTTAAATGGTAGATTATCCCATGGACTCAGAAATTCATCATTTCTTACAAAATTAAACTTATATAGGATATACCTAAACCCAACTCAAAGTAATTATGGTGAAGACCAATCCAATTCTGGACTCAAAACTGTATTTTAAAGAAAATAATTATGTGGCACTGTATACCATGAATATGAATGTCCAGAAGTGGCAAATCTAGACAGACAGTAAACTAGTGGTTTTCTGGGGCTGGGGAGGAGGGAATGGACAGTGACTGCTAATGGGTATGGAAGTAAATACACTAAAATCCACTAAATTGTACACTTGAAACAAGTAAACTTTATGGCATACATTATATCTTAATAAGGCTGTTGAAAGAAATTACGTAAAAGTTCACACAGTAGCTAAGTAATGTTAAACCAAATGTTGCCAGCATAGACACTCTCAGGAATACATAATTCTAATTAGAATCTCAACAGCTTTGTTTCTCCTAGTCCCAGGTAAACAAGCCTACTTTACCAAAATTACTGCAAATTCTAAATTTCAAGTCCAAAGTCAGTGAGATTATATAGTACTCATAAGGCTATTAAATTATAAGTATGTAGGATATTTTCCAAAATTAATGAGATAGCCTCTAAAGCAATCCTATGCACCTAGAACTAACAGTTCAATATTCAGTTGCAATTTTTGAAAAATTAATTTGCGTCACCAAATCGGTTCTCTGTCCACATATCCACCAGGGGCAGCAGAGCATTCAAAGTGGCTCTTGGGACCACATAAATACACACAAAGGGAATTAACCAGCTCTCTTCTCACCTTCCCCACAATACACCATTTGTGTGGCTTATATCACAAATCTAAAATAGGGTGCCAGCTTGTCGTTATGAAAAGGGCTTATTATACTAAATATGAGCACTGAATGGCTTGTTAAAACTTTCCTTACATACTTGCGTCCAGCAGTCATTCTCCTTGTTGCTAACACAATCCATATGTATCGTCCTTTTATGATTAAGGAAACATCTACCCCAATGAAAGTTAAACCTACAGTGTCTAATTTTTCTACCTTAAAAATAAATTTAAAAAGGGATACTTGAAGACTTTTCCCAAAGTTCAAAGACGATTTTCAAGTTTCCTACTACTTTACTATTTTCCCTTTGAATTTATCTTTACTTGTTTTCTATTTTATGCCTAAAGACTCTGCTAAATTAACTCTGATTTGCCTTTAGAGCTAAAAGGACTTACGTCTCATGAGTTCCAAAAAAGAAAATGGGTAGTTTGTTTGTGGGTGGTTTTACAGCTCCATCCGGAACTTCATCTACCTAAAAGAAAGATCAGAAAAATTAAAAACTTTCAAATTATATACACCTCAACACACCAGAATAAACAGAAAACAAGACATCCAAAAGGGATCTGATATAAAGTGGACCAGTTTTACATGTCCACAATCTCCTATCCCCAGTTCTGAAACCCAAGAAGTTCTGAAAATCAAGATATTTCTCAAAATTCGTTTGGTGGGAAAACCTAGACTGACACTGAAGCTATTCCATCATTTCTCTTATCCACTAGTGTTTCTACCGATGCTTCTCTGCAGAAATATTGTGTTAGATTATCACGTGCCAGCCCAGAACTTACCAGAAGCAAAATATATGGCATAGGTACCAGCACTACCTTTCTAAAATCCCTAAATTCTGAATTTTTAAACATGCCTGGCCCTACGCATTTCAGATAAGGGAATCTGAATCTATTCAGAAATCCTAAATGCTATTTCCGCAGGGAGGCTATGCAATATCAGAGTAAGGTAAAAGCAGACATTAACAAGTTTAAAGCATTATTTCTCAAAGTCTGAAACACATTTTCTGAAAAGATCTTACACCTACATGGCTGAATCATGAGGTTACCTGTTCCTTTTTCATTCCTCTTCCAATCCTTCTAATTAAGTAGGGAAGAAAATATCAGGTGCTGTTATGTCTAACACATGTGCATATTTCTTACTTTCTCTTATGAGCAAAGGGAAAGCAGACCTCAGAGTTAAAGCCATCAGGTAGTAGTATCTAACAAGAATTTAATAACATTTCTATTTTATTTCATTACCTATTCATTTATTTAAACTTCATCATAACATTCCTTTCTCATAATTTTCCTAATTCCAAAGACGCTTCAATTAAAGCATCAGTTGACTTTGTAAAGAACGGAGCAGACCATCAGAGGGCCTACTATGCTCTACATACATTGCCACGTTGAAGACCATGAGGGTGATCTCACTGGTTGGCAGTCTCGAGGTTTCAGACATCAACAGAAGCATTACCACTCAACACCCCTAGGGACTTTAATTTCCTCACCTATACAACGATTATACCTGTCATTTCAACTTCGTGAGAAGGCCCCAAGAATTGTGAAAAACCTTAGAGGTCTTAAGGGATAATTTCCGTCAACCCAGTTCATATGCTTCCATCTGCTAGCAAACACCTTTAAAAGTCTGTGCAGATGTCCAGCACCTACAGAGTTTAATAAATGTTAGGCAGCTTTTTTAAGTTGACTTTAAAAACGATTTTTACTGGTATAGGATTACAAGAATGTGCAAGACTTAAAAATTATCAGCACTAACTCTTGGTTACCTAACATACTGAAGCCTATGGGGAGGATGATTTGGAAGAGTAGATCATTTTTAAAACATTTCCATTTGGCTTTTAACTGCATTGTGGCACTGAAATCTGAATATAGATGTTATCCCATACCCTCAGATTTTATAACACCTCAAAATAAATAAGGATGCTAAAACCATGAAGAAAGTATCTTGGAGGAGCCTTAAACCTGGCCAGTTTCCCTATGCTCTATTTAAACACAAAATACAGTGTTTTATAAATGCATGATTGTACACTAGGGACCATGGGGGTAGGAGGATAAAGAACTTCAGTTTATGTCTACTACCCTCGGGAAGCTTACAATCTATTTGGAAGTCAAAGCATGCACATAAGTATTAAAAGGTTATCACAAAGGAAATAGACTGGAGTTGTCAAATATACAGACAAAAATTATGATTAAGGATTGTTCAAGTAAGACTCCACTGAAAAGGGACACTTGACAGACTTGGAGGAAAGGAAACCTGTAAACCGGAGTCTGTAAAGAGCTAGATGGGAAAAATCAAGAAACAGTAAACATTTTGTACCTGGATAGCACTTAGCAACTCACTCCATGATTCTCCGTAACCAATGGGTATGTTTCCTCCCAGATGACATAATTAAGACTATAGGATTTAATTATCTTTTTTAAAAAACACCCCTCAAAGAAGAGTAAATTAGTGGAAATTACAACTTTAAAACATCACATGTTTACATTTAAGAAGGATCTCGAACTTACTGATCTAAATAAAGCATCTCAACACTTTTTAGGTTCTATCACTTTCTTAGAACCTGAGCCCTACCATAAAGTAACAAAAAGACCTCTTTTTCTGAAAATAGCGCTTAGATACAGTCTCAATTTCTAAATACCACAAAAAATCCTGGGTCCTTAATCCTCTCTCTGTACCACTAGGTGTGAACCCAGGAATCCAGGTCTACTCCTCTTTTGCCTATGGGAGACGATCAAAGAAGCAAAACAACTTCTTCAAGGTCAGAAGGCAAACTTCACCAATAAAAAATCGTGAAAATAAATTTTCTAGATCCTCTTTGGTGCTAACTTATTGCAAAATGTTTAAAATTATCCAGTGCTAAATCTCTTTATTAAACAAGCAAATACAGAAGGCCTCAACAACTACAAAACATACGAAAAAATACCTGTACATCCAATTTAAATACATATAACTCTTCGACATCCCAGAGCCTGCATAGATGCCACTGATATTTTGCCTTTTCCTCAAAATTAGGAAAATGTCAATGTTTCATTAATTTTTCAAAATAAAACCCCTTCTTGATTATTTCCACCTATAATGGGACATTAACTGGCATCTCATTTAGATCTTTCAGATTAGGAAAATCTGTCAAAGTCTGCGATAAACAAACCACAAGGAATTAGACCCTGGATTTTCACAATTACATGGGAGATTACTGGTGGAAAAAAAAAACTACAGTGGAAGCTCAGGTTACAAATGAGTAAAGGAAAGAGGGAGAGAGAACAGAAGAAAAAAAAATGAAGAGAAAGCGTAGGAAGTAGGCCTCGGAGGAAGGTAGCACCGCTAAATGCGAAGGCTGTAAATCACTTACTCGAGCTGGCCAATGAGGATAACCTTTCATCTTGGCGAAGATGAGGTCTCCAGGTTTGAAATCGCGAGTCATGTTTCGGGGGCGAGGCCGGGGGTCCGAAGCCCCGGGAGGAGGTGCGGCGGGAGGACGGCGCGGGGATGCGGGCGGACGGGCGCCGAGGCTCCCGGGGCGCGGGGAGGGGGAGGATGCCTCGGTGTCCCGACGCGCCTGCCAGGGAGAGCACGGAGGGCGGTTAGAGCCGAGAACCCCGGAGGGAGGGGCCGCACGGGGAGGGACGGGGGAGGGGAGGCCCGGGCGGGGGCGGGGGTGGGAGAGTGAGGGGAGAGCCGCCTCCCGCTCCTCCTCCGCCAGTGCGCGGCCTCCGCAGCCCGAGAGCCACCCGCCAGGTTTCCGCAGGTCCCCCGCTCGACGACCGAAAAGACGCCACCACCTGAGCCAGAGATGCTGCTCAGCCCCACGTTCCCCTTCCTCCCGCCCCATCTTTCTTCACCAGCTCCGAGCGAGAGGAGGGTCTGGGGGAGAGGGAAAAAAAGATGGCAAAAGACAAGGGGAACGCTCCCCTGCCAGGCACACGCGCCCTCTTGCTCAACCTGCTCCCGACGGCCGCGGCCCCGGCGGCCCCTCGGCTCCTCAGCGGGCCGCGGCCACTTCCCCGCTACAGCCAGGAGCGAGGCCACCGAGGGGGGGCGGGGCGAGTGCCTGCCGCCCGCTCACCTGCCGGGGCGGCGGGCGCTGAGGCTGCGGTGGCGGGCCGGCCGCCTCTGCCCGCGTCCACGCAAGCCACCTGCGCCACCAGCTGCCGCAGGGGCGTCTCAACGGCTCCGAATCGCAACCGCCGCCGCCGCTGCCGCCGCCGTCGCTGCGCTGCTCCCGCGCGGCTCCCGCTCGGCGCCCGCTAGCACTGGGGCGGGACCAACTGCTCGCCGAGGGAGGGGGGACAACGCAGCACCCACCTAAGGTGTGTGGCTCCGAAGCGGAACTTCCGAAGCCCCTCCATGCGCAAGTCCGCTTCTGGTTAACAGTGGCAGCCAGCTGGAGAGAGAGACGGGTGCGAAGGAGAGAGGAGGGGGCGAAAATTGCTCGGCCCGCCGCGGCTCCCCCCCGCGGTTTGCGGAGTGGTCGGGCCCGGCCCGCCCCTGCTGGCCGCTCTGCGTGTGTGTATTTGTATGTGTACTGTATGTAAAAGGCGGGGAGGGAGGAAACGATTGTTGTGGACGGGGTTTGGGGGCGGGTATCCGGGCCTCCAGCCCTTGGCCGTGTGTTAGGGAGAGCCTAAGTTGTATGTTCTCCCATCGTTTCCCAGGGTCGGGGGCGGCTTTAATGCTGCACTTGCGCGGTTTGCACCATCCAAAAAAGAACTGTACAAAACCCCATAGAAGAAATCGGAGCGTGAGGCCGTGGCAGGGTGTGCAGCTTGTAGGCCTCCGATACGTCGCTGAATGAGCCTTGCAGTCTCCTTTTCCTTGAAATTGTAATATGAGAAAGCCCCATTTCTTTTCTTTTACATTTAAAGCAGCAAGAACTATTAAGAAAAATGCAATCCTAACGAATGCAAAATGTGAAGGGTAGAAAACAATGACAGGAAAGCGTAAGCCTTTTAGATAGGATGTGGGTTTGGGCCCGTACTAAATTTCAGCTGCATCTAAATTTTGTTTCCCTCGCAGAATGGTAGCTGGTAGGTGGTACAGTGTGGAAGTGTTACTAAACCTCAAATGTTTTCTCTCTTAAAATACTCTTCAAGGAATTTCTAAAATTATTTTACTTTTTGATCCCTTAGCCAATACATTTTTTAATATGTTGGTAGTAATATGCCCAGCCTTCTGATGTGAGCTGGTATTTTAATATTTTTACTGTACCAGAATTATGTCATCAGAATTGTCTAATTTTATTTAACCATTAATGTTCCCCCAGATGCCAAATAAACGTAGTAAATAAGGCATTTTGAAAATTAATAAAAATCTTATTTATTTCATCCTTCATTGAACCACTCAAAAAAGTCCCTACTGTGTGTCAAGCGCTCTCAGGTGCTGGGCATGAACAACAAGCACACATACCCGTTTAAAACAGAATGAAAAAGGCGTAAGAATATTAAAGTATATAAATACTAGTATGTAGCTCATACTCCTTTAAATGAAGGACTCACAACTCGGAATAAATCAGAAAAAGCTTTATTAAGTAGGTAAAAATTGAGAAGAATTTTTTGAAAGAGATGCACATGCCTTTAAAAGAAGTGAATGAAGATGTTCCCAATGCAAATGTCCTGCAATATGCGGAGGGTCCCAAGTGGTTCAAAGAGAGAAGCTGACTGGCAAAGGAGAGGGCAGGATTGGAAAAATGTCTTGAAGTTTCTCATCCTGAACTTGAGTTTGATAGGATGTGTACTAGGAAGCTGCCATAGGTTGCTGAGCAATAACCGGGTAAAGATGAGTCTTTAAAAAGTTATTCTTGCTTGCTACAAAGTAGGTGATAGTAGAAAGAGGCTGGAGGTTACTATTGTACTCCCTAAGTGACCCGTTTCTGGATGAGACTGGTAACTATGAAAGGGGAAAGGAAGGGCACAGCTCAGTACACAAAGGAATAATTGTCAGCTGTTAGTCATAAATCGTGCACAAGAAAAAGTGGAGAAAGATGTATTGAAGAAATTCCAAGACACTGAGCAGGAGAGACCAAAGCATCATCCAGCAGCTAGTTCTTGGGCACTTTGCTCTAGGCCCCGTAAGGCCTTTGCAACTCCAAGTGCAGTTCGGGGCCCACCAGCAGTGGCTTCACCTGGGAGCTTGTGAGATGAAACACAGCCCCTCCCCAGACCTGCTAAATCAGAATCTGCATTTTAACATGATTCCCAGGTGATTCTTATGCATATTCAAGTTTGAGAAACTACTGCTATAGAGGCTACTACGGAATACAGGAACTTAAAATCAAGTAGGGAAGACATTTAATGGATAAATTATGATTAATATAAAAAGATAACCTTTTATCAGTGCTAAACAAGAAGTAAGGAAGGTATAGTTATTGTGTGGTGGAGGTCCTCAGATAAGAAATGGAAAATAGAGGAAAATGGAAAAGCATTGATGTTTTAGTGCTAGTGTTAAAAAAAGAAAGTACAAACTTAGCTCTTGCTATCTTTAAGTTTTGGCAATTTCAGTTTGTGATAGACTGTAGAAAATGGGCGATACCTTTTAAACAATAAGTCAGGGCAAAACAGGTGGTAGTTTAAGCCTGCAGAGAACAAAAGCCCAGGATCCCTGGAGCAGCAGTTCCCAACGGGAGCGGGAGGAACGAGGGAGGGCCGGGCTCAGCAGAGCCACTTAGCTTTTCTGAGCTACTGTGAGCCTGCCCTCCTCCCCAGGAGAGCCTGGCTCACCCCTCCCCCATAGTCAGCCTTCTTAGTGGGGATGCCAGGAAAAGTATAGCAAGATACAGGTTAGAGGAGCAATGAGAAAGCTGTAAGGAGAAAGAGTACAATTTCCAAAACAACTGAAGCAAGGGGGAGGCAGAAAGGAGAGCTAAATTTGACTGACGTTCTCTCATTTAATCTGGGTGCTACTATTCCCATTTTACAGATGAGAAAACAGACTCACCGAAGTTCAGTAACTTGTCCCAAATCACACACCAAGTGTCCCAGGCAACGTTCCAGCCCATCTGTTCTCAAGTCCACGCCTTTGTGTGATCCTACACCACCTCTAGGTGGAGCAGGGGGCTGGCAGTGCTGCAGGCAGAAGAGCTTATAATTAGAAAAAGATGCTGGAAGTAAAAGCAGCCCAGCATCCTTCCACCTTCTGCCTTTGGACTTGAAAGTATTGCCAGCTTCAGATTTCCGAACAACCTCCCTCTACC
This sequence comes from Equus caballus, assembly GCF_041296265.1. Lineage (NCBI taxonomy): Eukaryota > Metazoa > Chordata > Mammalia > Perissodactyla > Equidae > Equus > Equus caballus. Next base: position 48,556,591 of record NC_091706.1, read on the forward strand.
CACCCCCCCCCCCCCCCCCATTCCCCAGCTTGTCCCCACCACCAGCCCATTCTGTTTAACTCCTTCTAGTCCTAAAGGACTCAACCCAAAAAAATCACTCTGGAAAGGCTTCTGACCTCATCTTACTGTGGCATAATTTCTTTTCTTTTCTTTTTTAAGGATGAATTTTTTTTTTAAGATTTTATTTTTCCTTTTTCTCCCAAAGCCCCCCAGTACATAGTTGTATATTTTTAGTTGTAGGTCCTTCTAGTTGTGGCATGTGGGATGCTGCGTTAGCATAGCTTGATGAGCAGTGCCATGTCCACACCCAGCATACGAACTGGTGAAACCGTGGGCCGCTGAAGCAGAGCGCAAGAACTTAACCACTCGGCCACGGGGCGGCCCCACTGTGGCATAATTTCTCTATTTACGATCTTTCCTACTAGTCTTGAAACTACTTAGAAGTAGGCACTATCTTAGTGATCAGTGCCTGGCATTTAGTGGACACTCAATAAAATTTTTCTCAATAAATATTTGCTGAATGAATGAGAGGGAGGGGCAGGGAACTCCCTTGTCCTTTAGGCTGAGAAAGCAAGTAAGAAGACACTTAGGGCATTTGTTTTTGTTTTGACTTTGAGAATTTTTCATGTATTTGAAGATTAACTCTTTAAAAGCACTGACATTTTTCTTTGATTACAAATACATTCATTTTAGCCATTTTAATAGAGATCTTTCTAAATGAGATTTTACTTATCCTAAAAATTTAGAGATAATAATCCCTTCCTTCACATCTTTTACATAGACTATGCATAATTCCCCACATTATTACACAGTATTAGTAACATACCTTAAATTTCATGTGAACCCCAATTATTGAACTGTTTTCTTATGTGTGATACTTTAGGCCTCGTGATGGAGAAGTTAGTAAGAATATGGGGAAAATAAAGAGTAATAATCAGAGCTAGCTCAGTCAGAGATCTCATAAATCTGGTCTAGGCCTGGAAATCAATAAGCATGTGGAACTTTAGGAGGCCTTTAGGAGAGGGAAACCAAGATGCACTAGTTTATGAGGCAGTGACTAGATACACTGCTAAGCTGGTTTACCTGAGGAGGGTTGTTCTCTGACACAGGATAAGAGAAGCACTAATGCGTCCGGGTGGTCATGAGAACAGCTGGAAAGAAGCTGGCCCAGGACAGGGACTGACAGTTGGCCTGTGTTGTTGGTGCCTGTTCTAGGCTGTGTTCTGTTCCAGTATAGTCTTTTAAATCCCTGCACAGCTTCCTCTGTAATCGCATCTTTCTTTCTTTCTTTCTTTCTTTCTTTCTTTCTTTCTTTCTTTCTTTCTTTCTTTCTTCCCTTCCCTTCCCTTCCCTTCCCTTCCTTCCTTCCTTTTTGAGGAAGATTAGCCCTGAGCTAAAATCTGCCAATCTTCCTCTTTTTGCTGAGGAAGACTGGCCCTGAGCTAACATCCGTGCCCATCTTCCTCTACTTTATATGTGGGACGTCTACCACAGCATGGCTTGATAGGCGGTGCCGTGTCTGCACCCAGGATCCAAACCAACGAACCCCAGGCTACTGAAGTGGAACATGCTAACTTAACCGCTGTACCACCAGGCTAGCCCCTGTAATCACATCTTATCTCAGATGCTTGGTTTGCATCTTTCTTACATCTCCACATCTAGTCTCGGTTATCCCACATGTCTGTGAACCATGCTCCTCTTTTCTCTTCTGCTTGTTTTTTGTGCCCTTTTCCCTTCTTCACCTCCTTATTCTTTCTCGTACATTCTTCCTCATTTTCCTGTGTGTTCTCACTTACTTCCTGATTTGGGTAGCTGAGAGGTGTAGCTTTGAAAGTAGAATGACCCCTCGTTGCCTTTTTGCCTTGGATTCCTCTAGGTCAGCCTTCCCAGAGTATGTTCTGAGAACAGTCATTTATCTTGAGAAATTAAATGGTATAAATTGGGGAAAGGGGAATAGTGTAGACAAGCGGATTTGGGAAATGTTGAGTCAAACAAAGTTAAGCAGGTTTCTTTAGAGTAGGACCTCTCAGAGCCATTCATATATTAATTTGCTTTGTGAATTTCTAAGAAGGGTTTTTATCCATCAGTCTAAGGTTACTTGATAATGGAATTCCCACGTTTTCTTCCTGGAAAGCCCTCACCTGGGAGCACTGATGGTAAATATTGTACTATGCTACATTTCGGTGATATGCTTTCTTATGGGCTCATTGATATGCAGGGAGTGTGAGGGTAAGCTCTGATAGCCAGACACTGGAGGCTTTGCTTTTTCTTTAATTTAATTTTATATTTAGAAAAAGTAAGAAAGTCACCTGCTGGATGTTCAATTACAGAGAAGAAATAAATAGTCAAAGCTCTGATGTGGCCTAGGAAAAGAGAGCACAGGCTTAGGAGTTAAACTTGAGTTCTGATCATGGCTCTGTCACTTCCCACACATGTGATGTTAGGCAAGTCTTTTTGGGACTTTTCTTATCAGTGAAATGTCAATAATAACCCTTGCCTTTGAGGGCTGCTGTGAGAATTAAATTAAATGATAAATATATAATGTGCGTCGTACAGCATCTGGTGAAATCTTCTTGGATATATTTACAGTCTAAAAAAAATTGTCTTCCATATATGCATATGGTTATACTGTAGCTGGCTTTAAAATCCAACCAGCTAGAAAGGAAAAAGTTCACTAACAGAACTGTACTTCTAAGGACTGCTTGATGACATATGACTCATTTATCTTTGCTATTTTGTTGGTGTTTTTAACCGCCAAAGTCCATAATTTACAGTAGGGTTCACTCTTGGTGTTGTACATACTGTGGGTATTAACAAATGTATAATGGCATGTACCCACCTTTATAGAATCCTACAGAATAGTTTCGCTGCCCTAAAAATCCTTTGTGCTGCACCTGTTCATGCCTTCCTTGCCCCTAACCCGTGGCAACCACAGATCCTTTTACTGTATCTATAGTTTTGCCTTTTCCAGAATGTCACATTGTTAGAATCATACATATGTTGCCTTTTTGGATTGGTGTTTTTCATTTAGTGATATGAATTTATGGTTCTTCTGGATCTTTTCATGACTTGATCTCTTGTTCCTTTTTAGTGCTGAATAATATTCCATAGTCTGGATGTACCACAGTTTGTTTATCCATTCACCTACTGGAAGACATCTCAGTTGCTGCCAAATTTTGGCAATTATAAATAAAACTACTATAAATATCTGTGTGCGGGTTTTGTGTGGACGTAAGTTTTCAACTCCTTATGTCCAAGGAATAATGTCAAGTAAATACTAAGAAGTGTGACTGCTGGTTTGTGTGCTATTGGTTTTTGTTTTACACTTTTCTCCCTGTGCCTTTCTTCACACATTATCACCCTCAGAAATGTCCTTCAATTACTCTCGGCTTATTCGTTTTTTTTTTCTT